>NC_056734.1:441745358-442345358 GCF_019279795.1 Protopterus annectens | reverse complement strand
GTCAAGTGTATTAGGTAGTTCAGCGATCTGAGATTGACTGCCGCTGACGAAAAGATATGCTTCCCATACCTGTCCATCGTTCGAGACTCCTTATTCGGCAGATGGACAGATGAAGTCTCCCCCAATTCCTTCTTGGTGGCCACCGCCGCCACCATGGCATCTACAGGAACACCCTTGGATAAAAATTCCTTCTCCTTGGAGGCTGACAAAATTTATTAGGTCTCCTGGGGAATGGCTCCACAGCATCAGGAGTCTCCCACACCTTTCGACCAACTTCATGCTACTCAAGTCAGAAGTGACAAACTTCATGGCACCAATGCAGACGGGATTTAAAAGTTTGACTGCTGAATCCTACACTAAGGCACTGTACAAGCACATCCACTCATGCATGAATCGTGCCATCCCAAACAGAACCAAGGTGCTCTCCTCCAAAAAACGGAAGCCAATCTGGTGGTCCCCTGCCATAAACAAACTATACAACAGAAGGAAGAAACTGTTGCAGAAAACAGGAAAATCCCAGGATGCAAAAAACTCCCTTACCAGCCTCACCAAGAAGCTGAGATCCCTCATAAAATCCTCAAAAGCTAGTTATGAAAATAAAATTGCCAAAGATTCCAAAGGCAACCACAAGGCATTCTATAGTTATGTTAAAAATCTAAATGGCAATGTTCAGATCTGCTCTGAGCTACAACAGAATGGCATTAAATCTACTGATCCCAAGGATATTGCCAATATCCTGGCAGATCAATTTATTGCCAACTTCACCCCCTCTCACCCACTAAACAGCCCATCTCATTACCAAAACATTGCCAAATTCCAGTAATCATGGCCACACAGGTAGAAATCACACTCTCCAAAGCTAAGAATACAGCATCCATGGGACCAGATGACATCCCGGGCTGTGTACTACATGAGCTACAAAAGGAACTGGCACCTTACCTAAGTGTCATTTTTAATCATAGCCTCACCTCAGGCTTTGTGCCCACTGAGTGGCGTGCAGCTACAGTTATCCTACTCCACAAGGAGGGATCCACCTTGTATCCCAGGAACTACCATCCCATCAGTCTGACGAGCCTGATCTGCAAGGGCATGGAACGCATTATCATGGAACTTATAAACAAAGACATCAGCAACCTTCAAACACTGGACCCCACCCAGTTTCGGTTAGTGAAGGGCCAATCTAGTCTCCTGAACCTGATTGACTTCTTCAAATCAGTCTCCAGAGCTGTGGACGAGGGTAAGGCAGTCCACACAGCCTATCTGGACCTCACCAAGGCCTTCAACACCATCCCTCACTCTGGAATCATCAATAGACTTACTAAGTTGGGCATAAATCCCTACGTCACTCGATGGGTTGCCAACTGGCTTACTGACAGAACCCAGACTGTAAAAGTAGCCGACTCCAAATCCAGCTTCATACAAGTGACAAGTGGAGTACCTCACGGTTCAGTCCTGAGACTACTCTTGTTTGGCAGCTACTTCTCTGAAGTACAAGCCAACACTAAGGGACTCTGGCTAACAAAGTTCGCAGATGACTGCAAACTGGGAGCCATTATTGAATCCCCAAATGATGTGGATATTCTACAAAAGGGGCTTACAGAAACAGATGCTTGATGCCACAGCCATGGGCTCATGCTTAATGCCAAGAAATGTATGGTTATCCCCTTTGGGAAAAAACATGTACCCATGAATTACCACATAGGTGGCAGTACACTAAACACCGAAAGTGTGATGAGAGACTTAAGGACACAGCTGGACAGTGGTCTCACCTTCGATAACCACATCACCACAACAGTCAGGAAATCCTTCTATGTGGCACACATCACTAAGGGCTTTTCATCCAGGAAAAAGGAGGTCATTGTCCTACTGTACTCATCCCTCATTAGACCCATTACATAGTATAACACCCCATTTGGTATCTTCCTCACAAGACATCTGCAACAGCTGTAAATGCCACAGAAATACCTCACTAAAAGAATCACAGGCTTAAAGCAGATGCCACATGCTGACTGTCTAAAAAAAACTCCAACTATACTCTGTGGCATATCGTCACCTCAGGGGCGATCTCTGCTTAACATACAAGGCTATGTCAAACCCTGAGCTGTTTGACATGCTCCACTTAAAGGAATCCCAGTCCCTCAGGGCCACATGCTCCAGGGATCTAAACCGTATCATCACAATGATCAAAACATGCTGGAGGGATAGGTTCCTGACCCAGGGACTCCCCATACTCTGGAATAGACTGCCCATACATGTCAAGCAGAGCACCTCCTTGTCTCTTTTCAAAAGGAACCTTGATGATTGGATGGGAGATAGCAAATTCACCCCGGGGTTCATGTCAGTCACCCTGCTAGACAGGGGTCCAGGGAAGTAAATATTGTGGGAAGAAATATCCAGGGAATTGTTATAGCTAGGTTTGTATAGGCCCTAGGGCCAATAGCCTAGTACCAATCTATGAACCTATGACTAACAAGCTCTAAACATTCGTCAAAAGGTGGAGACATCCAAGAGGCTGAAGGTTGAGACCCAAAAGCCTTCAGGTACACAGACTCCTCATCAGGAGGAGTAACAGTGAGCCAGCCACACCTCTGCTTAATGATCTCTAAGATGTCCACAAAGGAGACATCATCAGAGGAAGACTTGGTGGACCCTTCTGACTCCTCGGGATTGGTATCGAAGTAAGAGACTCATCCTGGGAGTCTACATGCTTCCTCTTCCAAGGGGGCTGCTTGGAAGGGTATTCCAGGGAGGTCTCAAAAGAGTGGGGGCCACCAGCTGGGGGCTCCTGAGGCTGCGGGTCTCTGCTGTCCAGAGAGGGAGTAGGTGCTGAGATGAAAGTCAGTGCCCGAGGGGTAAGAGTGTCGGTACCCCTGGGTGGAGCTGATGATCGGGACAGCACACTCCTCATCATCCCGAAGGCCAACCTCTCTGGCTCCGAGGAGGCGGAGGACTCCATTGGCTCTGAGATAGATGTAGGGTCCAAGCCCACTCTAGCTGATGAACTGAGAGGGAGACTCGGAACCAAAGAGGTCTGGTTCCAGGCGTCCCTGTCAGGGTCGACTGGGGAGCTTCGGCTCCTAGACACCACAAATGGCAACGATGGTCTCAGAGCAGAACTCAGCTCCAAGGCAGCCAGAGGAGGATCTGGAATTCAGGGTTCCACAACCAGCGGTACCGAGCACTCCAGCTCTGAAAGCCCAGCATGGCTTGGAGGAGGAACCACAGAAGAGGAAATTGACTCAAGTGGCTCCAGAACCAACTGGGTTGGAGCCAACAGCATTTTGGGTAATGCAGATGACTTCAGGAGTCTCAACACTACTCTCCACATCTTCTTCTGATAGGCTCCTGGAAGATCTGGAAGACAGTTTGAGAGATCTAGACCTCTGTAAGATAGGGGACCTTAACTTTGGGAAGACCGGCTCTGATGTCTGCTGTCAGTGGTCGGCTCCAAATTGCCTGGGGCTGACACTGTAGCCATAGTAGCAACACCCTCGATTGGTTCTGAAATCAGTGGAGCTGAGGAGGGAGAAGACTTGTCTGGTTTTGACATTTTGGGTGACAGTTCCGAGGCACCAGATGGTGCCGAGGAATGCCTCTTGGAAGGCTTAGCCTTTTCTTTCTTAGATCCATGCAATTTAGAGGAGGAAGACTAACTGGCCAAGTCTTCCTCAAAGGAAGGCTTAAGGAGACCTTTTAATATTAGTTTATTCTTCCTCTCCTGTAATACCCTGGCACTGAAAGAATGACAAAACAAGCAGGTTTCTTGTAAATGGATGGCACTGAGGCAATACACACAGTTACTGTGGCCATCGGTAATAGACATCTTCTGCGAGCATTTCACACATTTCTTAAACCCCGAGGGTTTATGATCTTTTGCCTCCTTAGACATAACACTGAAGCAGCAGCAAAAGGACACGAGCCAAACACTCAGAGAGGACTATGTCCTCTAACTTAAATGGGCCTAGCCCTTACTGCACTAACAATCACACAGCCATGAGGAATAGGTCCTCTAACTCAAATGGGCCTAGCCCTGGGTAGAAAAGAAAGGGAGAAATCTAGGACCTCTAACTCAAACGGACCTAGAAAGGAGGATAGAAAGATCTGAATTAGCAAATATATGAGGCACACATACAAGATAGAGGCCTCTATACAAAACTATGCCTTAGAATCGAAAGGATTGAAAAAACAGGAACCTTTATCAGCTAAGGTAAAAATCCGACAAATAATTTGGTGGATTACTCCAAAAATAACTAGCTAAGTTAATAACACCGCACACTAAGAAAACATTAAATAGCTAAGCTAATAACACACACTAAAGAACACTGTACACAGAAAGTTAAATTGAGCTCGTCACGTCTTAAGCACTAATTATCAAACTGATAAATTACCAACTGTCGAAACTAAACTAGCACAGTAAATAACAACTAGGGGCAAAAACACCCGGAAAATGGAATGAAACTGGCACACAGGATACCAAGAACAACAACCAGGCCAACGGCCAACCAGTTCTCAACAATAATTCACTAAATAGAGGAAAAAGATACTGCAGTTGACTAAACTACTCTAACAATAGAAAACACTAGCAAAGGCTATATAATTCAAAAAGTTACGCTGTAAAATAGCAAAAAGTAGCAAAATGTGTAAAACGTAGCCACAGCCAAGAAGAAACGCATCTGAACTCATCGACGTTGCAAACGAGATCTGGGGATTATACTGGTGCACCATGGAATACCTACCTAGCCACGAGCCAACTAGAAGACTAAGCTTGCAAAAAGGCCGAGTTGGAGCAGAGGATCGGCTCCGAACCCATATGTAAGAATGAAGGTGAGATATGTAAGAATGAAGGTGAGATAGGACTACAGAACATAAACTCTTTTCATTTCAATACGATGAAGCACTACCATAATACAGATACCTGTACTTGGTATATTCAGGTTGTTACTAGCAGAATTAGAGGGGGATATGATGGCAGACCTCATCAAAGAGGATGTGATAGCACTGACACAGCAGATATCCCACACATATTTAGGAAGTCTGAATAAAGCTTTAATAGATTTTGGGGACATGTTCATTGCTAAACCAATCTAACAGGTTCCATATGGAGTGCCTAATAGTACAGCTTTGTGTAGACACAGGAGCCCAACAGCCAGTCGAATGGTCTGCCTAAACAAACAATGGAGTAGAACTGCAGGAGATGCTGTTGAGAGGTAATTCAAGAAAAGCAGCAGTCCCTGTGCCTAACAAATGGTGTTGATGATAAAAAGGATGACCGCATCTGTTTTTGTGCAGACTAGAGGAAACTAAATAGTGACATGAAAAAAATATTATACCACATGATCAGGGCAGATTATGCAGGGCGGGGTTAAGTATTTGGCCACTACTGACCAAAGAGCTAATATAGCAGGTGAACTTGAAGCACACAGAAAGGGAATATCAGCTTTTTTTACACTATCCAGACTAAGAATTTGTTAAAATACCCTTCTGGACGACCAGTGCTCCAGAAGCTTTCCACATGTAGATTCCATCTTTGCAGGAGCTGGAGACTATGTTCTAGCTTACAGAGACAGTACAACAACCTGTATTAAGTCTTGGCCAGAATTAATTCAACATGCAACAGAGGTGCTGAATAGATTAAAAAGGCCAGGTTGATTATTAAGACAAACAAAATCTCAGGTTGGAATGGACGGAATAATTTATCTTCTTAGCAGTTGAGTGTTGGCAAAATTTGGCCACAGCCTACCAAAGTAAACATTTTCTAGTCATGGTCTACCCACTTATGAAAAAGTAAGGGCATTTCTACACACAATAAGGGTAGTATAAAAAGTCTGACCCTCAGTTTAGTACCCTAACTACTTTCACACAGCTTAACTGGCAAAAAAGGGAAGATAACATTACATGAACACTGTATTTTAAGCAGGCTTTCCAGAAATGTAATATTGCCTTGACAAGACCAATTGTAATACTATTAAATCTTGACAACAGCTAAGAATTTATCATGCATTTAAATGTTTTAAATCATAGACATGGAGCTATATGTTGGTCTCTTCAAATGGAGAAGAAAGTACAGTTTTGTACCTACCATAAATGTAGATGTTAGAGTGTATACACTGCTACAGTCATTACACTTGGGTTATCCTGCCATCAGGCAGTTCCCCAGTCGACCTGAGTTCCAAAGTCTTGGTCCGGCGTCGGTTGCTGTCACCTCCTCCCTGATGTCAGTGCGGCAAGGGTATATAAGATGCAGCCGACACCATTTTCTTCAGTTTTTCTTGCCCCAGATGTCAGGTGCCCCCAAGAAGGTAGGCAATTCAAATTGCTAATAAAACATGCATAATAAAAGCAAACAACTTTCAGCTACCAACAAATACTTCCCATAGGTAGTAAAGGGTAGAAGACATAGGTACATACCAGCAAGTAAGAGGGGAAGGAGGGAGGGTAACCTGGACTGCAGCAGTGTATACACTCGAACATCTACATTTATGGTAGGTACAAAACTGTACTATGTTCATCGTGTTACACTGCTGCAGTCATTACACTTGGGTAGAATCCCAAAGCTGAGGTTGGGTGGCTGGTTCTATAAGGCATTAGGCGTGGCTATAAGGCCCGGCAGTACTGCAGAGGTGAAGCCAGCTGTGGATTTAGAGTATAGAGGCAGATGGTAATGCTTGGTAAAGGTATGCACAGAACTCCAAGTTGCTGCTTCCAAAATATCCTTGGTAGGTACTCCTCTGAGGTAGGCAGTTGAAGTGGCTGTTGCCCTAGTGGAGTGAGATCTAATGCTGCTAGGTACAGGTTTCCCATGGTATGTATAGCAGAAACGTATACAATGTCCTATCCATTTTGAATTAGTCTGTTTTGAAATGGCTTTTCCCTGTGCTCCTGCAGCATATGCTGCCAATAATTGCTCAGATTTCCTGAAAGCTTTGGTTTTGTCCAAGTAGAAGCATAACTGCCTGTGAATGTCCAAGGAATGCAGTAGTCTCTTCCCTTTATTCTGTGGTTTTGGATAAAAAGTTGGCAAATGAATAGTTTGATTTAGAGCCACACTGGATACCACCTTTGGCATAAACGTAGGGTTAGTTCTTAAAGACACCCTGTCCTGGTGGAAAATGGGGAAAGGTTCCACTGCCATTAGTGCCTGTAATTCTGAAACTCTTTGTGCTGATGTTATTGCCAGGAGTAGAGCAATTTTCCAAGAGATATATTTTAATTCTGCTGTGTTAGCTGGCTCAAAAGGAGGTAAGGTCAATTTTTCCAAAACAAAGTTGAGGTCCCAAGTTGGAGTAGGTGCTCTATGGGGCGGTCTTATGTTTTTAGCCCCTCTGAGGTACTTAGCAAAGGATTAGAGAAAATTGGTGGATCTGTGTTATAATGAGCAGAGATGGCAGAGGTGTTGATCTTGATGGATGAGAAGGAGAGTCCTTTGTCCAGCATCTCAGTTAAATATTGTAGTATCAGAGGAAGTTTTGGAACATGATGGTCAAGGCTGTGTGCTTGGTTCCAGGCACAGAATCTCTTCCATTTATCCAAATAGGCTTTCCTGGTACTAGGCCTTCTGGCCTCCAGAATGACATCCATAACAGCTTTGGAGTGCGGCATTGCCTGCTTGACTAAGGCATCTTCCATGCAGCTAGGTTTAAGGTCTTTAGCTGGCTGTGTAGTATCTGATTGTTGTGCTGAGTCAGCAGATGTGGGATTTGAGGCAAAATCCAGGGTGGTCCTTGTGCTATGTTTTTTAAGATTGGGTACCAGTGCTGGCGTGGCCAGTTTGGTGTAATCAGGATCATCTTTGGCTCTTCTTGCCTGGCTTTTATGAGTACCTTTGGCAGGAGAGGTAGTGGTGGGAAAGTGTATACTTGTAGGTTTTTTCAGCTGAATGAGAGGGCATCCAGTTTCCATGCTTGTGGATGGTAACTCCTTGTGCAGAATTTCTGTAGCTGGCAGTTTATTGGGGATGCAAACTGATCTATGTCCAGGATCCACCATTTCTGTGTTATTATTCTGAATATCTGTGGATTCAATTCCCATTCGTGGGGATCCATGATGTTTCTGCTTAAGTCGTCGGCCAGTGTGTTTTTCTCTCCTGGCAGAAATTGTGCTTGCAGATGAACTGGATAGTTTAGAGCTGTGTTCCACAAGGTCATGGCTTGCCTGCAGAGGGGGTAGGAGTGAGTGCCCCCTTCCTTGTTTATGTACCGCATAACTGTGGTGTTGTCTGTCTTTAGTATTAGTTGTCCTGGATGCAGCAGGTCCTTGAAAGCTATAAGTGCATTTTGTACAGCTAGCATCTCTTTTTGATTGATGTGAAGATGCCTTTGTTCTGCGGGCCACTTGCCCTGAATACAGTTGCCTGCCATGTGTGCTCCCCAGGTGTAATCCGATGCATCTGTTGTCAGTTTGCCTGGCTGTGGATTGAGTAAAAGGCTGTCCCTTGTTGAGGTGACAAGCTTGAGCCCGCCATTGAAACTCCTGTTGAAGGCAAGGAATTAGTGGTATAACTGGAATACTGTGGTATACTGGAAAGTAGAAATAGGAAGATTAGTTCCAAGAAATTTTATAATTGTCTTTCCTATGGGGTTGTCTATTTGGCAGTGTGCCAGTCATGTCAGGCATTTTACGTTGGAAAGACAAAAAGACAACTCCGCAGAAGGGTATACGAGCACCTTTACGACATACAAAAATGTGACAGTAATAATGCACTTTACAAGCACCTTAATACATGCCCAGGAGGGACCTTTTCTTTCTTTGTTTTGGATTCTGTCACTCAGGATGCCAGGGGCGGACCATGGGAGGTACTATTATCCCATAGGGAAACATACTGGCAGATACTTTTGGAATCCAATCGATTCCCTGGGCTTAATGACACAATATCTATTGTCCCATATTTAAAGTTAAAATCCGATAGGATTTGATTTTTAACACCAAATACATTAGGTAGATTTTATATACAATTTATAGTAGAAACAGTGGTTATAAAACATTTTTTGGTATAAAGACAACAATTTCATTATGACATGTGTTTTTAAAATGAGGTTTTAACTTTGTATTTTAGCTGTTATTAAGCATATAGTATACACTGAATTTTATACCAGTGGGTTTTGTGGCTTTAAAATTAGATTAAACAATCAATTAATTTATTAGTGTTAAGTGGGTATCTTGGGGTATTTATGCCTGTGTAATCATTTTGTGTTTGTCTGATGAAGTCATAATACTGATGAAAACGTGTGTACTATTTTTGGCGTTAAATAAACCATCTTGTTTTGGAGATTTCGAGCCTTATTGTGAGCTGTTCGAACTGTTTGAATTGCCGCATCACCATTGCTTGTGGAGCTTGCCTTTTGACCATTTGTCTTGGTTTGTTGGTTATTTTGTTTTTCGTACATTGGAGATTTGGTGGTATAACTGTTTCCAAACTTTGACAGTGTCGAGACCATACATTCTTTAGGTACCATTTTAGTTTCCTCATATGCAGTCTGGCATATGGAATTAGTATTATGCAAGATGCTATGTAACCCAAAGCCTGCAGAATTTTTCTTGCAGGGAGTTGAGTCTTTGTTGCCATCAACTGAAAGTATTGAGTCAGTTGTCCTTGCTTGTCTGGCGTGAGATAAGCCATCTGGGCCATTGTGTTCAAGCTGGCACCCAGGAATATTATCTCTTGTGAGGGCACTAGTTTTTATTTCTTTTCATATATTGTGTACCCCAAGCAACTTAACTTTTTTACAAATGCCAGATGCTTTAGAAGAATGTCCTTGCTCTCTGCTTGAATCAGGCAGTCGTCTAGGTACGGATAAATCTGAATTCCTTTCTGTCTGCAAAATGCAATTACTGGTGCCAGGCACTTTGTGAAGACCCTGGGCGCAGTAGATAAGCCAAAGGGCAGTGCAGAGAATTGATAATGCATTGAACCAGCTATGAATCTGAGGTATCTTCTGCAGTTTTGTCTGATAGGGACATGCAGGTATGCCTCCTTGAGGTCCAATATCACAAGCCAAGCTTTCTTGCCCAGCATGGGAAGAAGCTGCTGTAGTGTCAACATTTTGAATTTCGGAACATCCAGGTAAGTGTTTAGAGAAGAAAGATCCAGAATGAGCCTCCAGGCTTTGTCCTTCCTGGGAACTAGAAAGAGTCTTGAGTAAAATCCTTGTCCTTGCTCCTGTGGTGGTACCTTTTGAATAGCTCTCATATCCATGAGTGCTGAAATTTGTTTTTGAGCCTCTGCCCATTGATTTGGTGGCAGATTTGGCATTCCTTTCAACCTTGGCAGAGTGTGAAAGTGGAACCTGTAACCTTGAGATACAATGTTGAGAACCCATTTGTCTTTGATCATATGCCAATTGTGATAAAAAAGTGCCAGTTTTCCTCCCAAGGGGGCTGCCAGGAGAGAGTTGTTTGGCAGCTGTAGTGGGAAGTAATTGGGGCTGCTTTTTATATGGTTGGGGCCTGTCTTCCCCTTCTTTCTGGCCTGATGCAACCCATTGTCGAAGCCTGTAAGGACCTTGTGATTGACCTCTACCTCTTGGACGTCTGTATCTTCCCCTTTGAGGTCTGTCTGTAACTGGAAAGGACCAATTCTTAGTTGGCCAATTTCTGCTAAATCTAGGAGGCTGAACCTGTAAGAAGTCTTTCACCGTTTGCATAGATTTTGCCGTATCCTCAATTTTCTTTAATACCTCTTCTGCCTTAACTCCAAATAACACATCCTGCTGCAAAGGTGCATCCAATAATTTTGCTTTAACATGGTCTGGTAACGTATGTTCTTTTAACCAAGCATGTCTTCTAATGACAGAGCCTGTAATGGCTGCTCTACAGGAGGCCTCTAAAGAGTCAAAACCACATTGCAAAGTATGTTTTCCCACCTGCTCAGCTGCATGCAATAAATCCTGCATTTCTTTAAAAGTAGGAGGCTCTGAATCTGGAAGCATTTTTTCGTTTCAACTGAGACAGTAAAAAGTGCTGATATTTTAACATGTGAAACTGGCAATTTAAGGCTCTCATTGCTAAAGTTGCAGATGTATATACTTTCTTTCCCCATCTGTCTAATGCTCTGGAATCTCTGTCAGAGGGAACTGGATTCTTGGCTTATGAGGCCTTAACCCCTTTGGGTCCCTGGGAAATAGTTTCAGGGTCAGCAACAGGGCTTTTGTACAGAAATGTGAGAGAGTCAGGGACACTGTAGTATCTGCCAGGTTTAACTGGGGCTGGAGGTAAGGAATCAGGATTTAGGCTAGATTCAGTGTACACATCATCCACAATATCTAACACTGGCGGAACTGCAAGGGGTCTGTGTTGAGGTAATAAAAGGAAGTCTCTCAGCCTTTTCTTGGATTCTGAGTAAACCTGGCCTTCCCAATGGAAATGCTCCCTCATGGTATGCAAGGTTTCCCCAAAGGAGTAATCCTCAGGTGGAGAGGCTGATGGAATTGACTCCTCAGCATCAGAATCCTCATAAGGGGTTAAAGAATATCCTAGGTCTGAGGATGAATCTGAAGAGACGGACACCTGGTCGGATGAGTCATAGTCTGCATCATCCTGTCTAGGCATTTTATCAGGAGGGGGTTGGGAGCCCTTATCAGAGTGATTAGGTCTTCGGCCATCTTGAGCATTTGTTTCTTAGGCATGGAGGCCTGTGCTGGAGAATGCTGTATTTGTTTCTTTGATTTTAAAGCTGGCTTAGACTTAGCAGAGGGTTTAATGCTTAACTGAGTAGGTCTGAAAACACCCTCTGAAGCTGCGGGTAGCTCAGCTACTCCGGATCCCTCTGAAGGGTTGCTTTCGGTAGGCTGAATAACGTGTGCGTACGGAGGCCCAGCCGTCTCAACATGGGAGTCAGAGGTGGCCTGTGGTTCTACAGAAGTGGTAGTCAGGGGCTGTGAAGGCACCTCACTGAAAACCAAAGAACCGGTGACTGGCCTAGAAGATGCCTCATCGTCAGTTTTTGGCCTTGGATGCCTATCCTTGTCTTTGTGCTTTTTATGTATTCCGGTCATCGGTAGATTCGCCGGCATGGTATAACCGAATTTTCTACCAAAATTATGTCAGGCAAAATCAAACAGACGCTTGATATTACGTTTGTTAAATCTAGCACAAAACTGACAACCAGTGACGTCGTGGTCTGGGCCTAGGCATGGGATACAATAAGAATGGAAATCCTTATAAGGTATTTGCTTCCCACAAGAGATACAGTTATTAACTTTTACTGACATTGGTCTGAGGCAAGAAAAAGTTTCCCCAATGGGGTACTTAGCTTTGTAGAAGACTTTGATTCTGGATTCGGAATGAAAATCTCAGGAGACGACCAACCGGCACTTGTGAACTGCTTTTGCTTCGGGCACTGCGCGGCAATAAAGACTGAAGAAAATGGCATCGGCTGCATCTTATATACCCCTGCCGCACTGACGTCAGGGAGGAGGCGACAGCAACTGACGCCGGACCAAGACTTTGGAACTCAGGTCGACTGGGGAACCGCCTGACGACAGGATAACCCAAGTGTAATGACTGCAGCAGTGTAACACGATGAACATCAGCCACTGCTACACCTTAGTCATATTCCAGCCAATGGAAGAAATGCATTGTAGCTGTGGCACAGGAATGTCTGGGAAGTTTGAGGTTCTGCCCTACTGATAAGGGCAGGACATTTACAGTTATTATACATTATAAGCCATTAATTGACTATACAAAGCTAGTGGGAAAAATTAAAAGTTTCTTAAAAGTTTAGGATTGCAGTAATAAAATATGGCAAATCAGCACTGAAGTGGTGTCACATAAAAACAAAAGCAGATTGTCAGTCAAGACAAGGGACTGGATAACATAACCTAAAATGCATCTGTAATCCCCAAGATTCATTTATTGGCTGCATCCCAAGAAAACTCACCTGAGTCTAAAGAAGAGGAGAGTATTGTGAAACAGCCTGAGTGAACCTTGCAACTATCTTTCAGCAAGGCAGACAGAAAAGCAGTATGAAGTAGAGCTAATTATATTTTTTCATAAAAGCTGGATGTTGTTTCCAGTGAATCTTGCAACATGCGAAATCTATAGAACATAAAAAATGCAAACCATAAATAATGTGTTTACTTTTAGTGGACATGCAGCACAGCCTCTTAGAAAGTAAAACATGCTTCTCAAACTTGCACACATTTGCATTGTCTAAAGCTCAGTGTACAATGAAATGCAGGTTAAAAGATGCAATTACATTGATTATAAGCTTTGAAGCTGAAAATATTATAGTTAAAACAAAGCCAAACAGGAAATAGAACCTGGTATTCTTTTCAGCTGAGACAGCTAACGTTAAGTGCCATTTTCTAGCTTTTAAAATATGCTCACTGAACTGTAGCTCTAGAACAGTAGTGTAAGCATAGAATTCCTTGGCTGTGATACTGTGTAACTGTTTTTTGACTTGCAAGTCAGTGGTAGATAGACTTCAAAAGACAAATGGATATGAAGCATCCTCACACTTAATACGCAAAACAGCCCAAAAATTAGGTTGCACAAACCGTAGGAAAAAACAGAAGTATCAACATTAGGAAAGTAATTGCTAATTCACAAATTTTAAACATTTAGCAGTTTTAATTTAAACTCACATCATCAGACTGATTGAACTTTATATAGTAACTTGTATTTGCTTAATCACATCACAAAACTGACTAAACAATGAGTATGGTATCATAATTACAGGGGCTAAGAAATGTACAAACAAAACTTGTACTTTAGTTACTAAAGACAGTTTAAAGGTTTTGGCTTTAAAAAAGTTCCACTAGCAGTAATGAATCCCAGAAATACTCTATCTTTATGAGCATACAAATGTTTTAAAATTATTACACTGCTCACTGTAATTATACAAGGAGACAGCCCTTAAGGTATGTATGTCCCTTATGCTTAACTAGTGTGAATTTTATATGTTTTTAAATCACACATCTTTAAAAGCAAAAAATGTCTATACATTGTTAATGCAGAGCTAATAAGTTATTATAGGAAATGTATGGTACATGCATTTCTTAGATCTTGAAATGAACTTTTCATTAGTATAGCAAATTCTGCCATGTGATTGAATTTTATAAAGCTTGACCTTATGTTTTTTAGATTAATGACGTCTATGAGTTTGATGCAAAAGTGGCAATTAAAGGACTCCTTATTGAAATTCTGAGGGTTGATAAGCTGGAAAAAAAAAAAAAAACAGAAATCGCAGAAGAGAAAATCTCAAAAATTGCTCTTTTCCTTTAAACTTCTTTTTCCAGGGGATGGCAACCTTCCCCACCATGTGGGTGTAAAACACCCACACTCCTGAACTGAAATATACCAACTCCAAAATCGCCATACTTCAGTGAAAGGGGAATCTTCAGAGAAATGGCAATTCAGACTCAGACTCAGTATATGTAAGTCCCCTCGTTCAGCTATTCATTCTCTGTATTTTGGGACTCGCTCTAGTGGGTCCCAACATTTCAAATGGTTACCAATTAAAGTTTGTTTTTAAACTTAAACTGTTTTCCTAGAGCTGGTGCTTCTATTTTTTCCACAGTTTATATAACCTGAATTATAATAAATTGTTTTGGAAAGAAGCAAACTGAGGATTCATCAGATCCATTTTTTTCTGTGTTTTAAATATGAAGATTTCATTCAGAACTTCCATTTTGTGAAAGTACACCAGGTGGGTGACATAAGTTTTCATGAAAATTACTTTTGTGAATCAGCAAGCAACTCAAATCAGATGGTATACAAAGCAGTCCAGAGCATGCTACGATGGGAGTAGTGAAATTCATGGACCTGTTGCAACCATTGTTGGTCACAGTATCAGAAGACTTGCTCTTTCATGTGGATGATATGGGTAAGTTTGCTGTGCCTGAAGGAATACTCAACATTATTTTAGACTTGGCTAAAACTGTACAAAGAAAAACATATTAAATGTTAAGCATCCTTAATGGGTCCTGATGATTTTTCAGGTGTTTACAACATATCAGAGTGCCCAGAGGTCTCAGAATAATGAAGATGTCCATGGGTAATCAAGCAAAAGAATTTTTGATAGCTTAAAAAAAACAGTGAAGCAGTCTTTGCTGTATTAAGCTATCAATTGACCATAATGATAATGAATTGGGGGCATATAATAAGATAGGTCTTATACTGGTTTTTGATGCAGAAATTGTTCAAATAAAAAAGTTAAAGTTTCTAAGGAAGATACTCTTAAGAAAATGTAAGAATAACATTTCCAACAGATTATGACAAAAATACAGCAGTTATAACCACATTAAGTTTTGAAAGACAATCAGAATAGCCAGTCAGAACAGGAGCAGACCTTACATGACAAAGTTATACAGCACAGTGAACATGATTTTTTTTTTTTTAGAATAAAGAGTGAATACAACAAATGCCAAGAAAAAACACAAGGGAGTTCTAGAGCAAGGTGCAGGAATGCTCAGGTTAAAAAAAATACAGAGAACCAAGACAAAATAGAACCACTGACAAATCAATTTGCAGTGCATTAAACGTTTTCAGAGACAAGAGCATGGTAATTCAGAGCTGGCATGGGAACAAATTAAAAGTTATGTTCTTACAACTAGGCATCCATGTTGTCCATTTTCATTCTTCCTCAACATATGGGCTCAGATCCAGCTGGTTCACTTATTTCAGACTTCAGATCCAGCTTTCAAGCTCCTCCATATACCCATAATGTCCTATTGCATCCCAACCCCAAAGCCTCAGATCAAGTAGCAGGACAAATACAGGAATACTCTGATAGAAAGGCAGGGCTCAAACCTAGAATGTAAGTTCCTATGCAGTCCTATAAGTCTCTCCAGAAACTTGGATGGCAGGATGGATAGAAGGAAGAATGAAAATGGACAACACAGATGTCTAGCTATGGTAAGAACATAACTTTCAAATCTGACATTGTCCTTTTCATGCTTCCCCAATGTAAGGGACCGAGTCCCCAGCTATGTTGATCTTGGGTGACCCTCATGGAAGGATATGCCTGAGTACCGCCAAACCAAAGGCAGCTGTGTTTCTAGAAATAAAGTCCAGTTTGTAACAAGTAACAAAAGTATGTCCATTGGACCATGTAGCTGCAGCACAAATATCAAGATGTTCTTAACCAAAAAGGAGATGATGTAGTCATGGATCTGGTTGAATGAGCCTTGAGGAGATTTAGATGTCATCATTCCTTTATGAGAATAAATCTAGGAAATACAGTCTGTTTTCCATTTTGCTAAAATAACTTTGGATACTGGATAACCTAGTCTTTTTGGAGAAAAAGAAACAAGAAGTTGGTCTGACTGTCTGAACTGGCTTGTCCTGTGATAAAAATGTAATTGTCTGTGCACATCAAGGAGATGCAGCATGTACTATTACTGGAAAATTTTCAAAAGAAAAACTGGTAAATGGATGGATTGCTTAATGTTATTTTCAGAAGCAACTTTAGATAAAAAAGGAAGGGTTTGTCTGTAAGGAAACCCTATCCTTATGAAAAAAATTATGTAAGCAGATTTTGATGAGAGCCTGGAGTTTAGATATTCGCTTTTCAGACCTACTGACTACTAAGAAAATGTTTTTCCATGTTAGAAACTTCAAATCAGATTTAGCTAATGGCTCAAAAGGTTTCTACATTAGACCTTGCAGTACAAATGTTAGATCCCAAGGGTGTGAGCGATCTTTTACTGGAGCCCTTAGAAGGAAAATTTCTTTCATGAAAGCTTTTCATAGTTTAGATGAAGCCTGAGAAACATGTCTGTTCTCCATGTGAAAACTGGAAATATCTGCCAGTTGAAGTGTAATTGCAGATAAATTAGCTCCTTCTTAAAAAGAGAAGTCAAAAATTGGAGAATCATAGAGACTGGGGCAGGAAAAAGGGTCAATTTCCTTATTCTATGCCCAAAGGGAGAATTTTTTCCATTTGCTTTTGTATACATTTTTGGTAGATTCTTCTTGAGAAGCCAACATATTGTATACAAGGGAAGAAAGCCTGGGCTATCTATTACTGAGTGAAGTAACCATGTTGTTAGTCTTCAGGCTCAAATGTTGGGATACTGGGTCCCTGATGGAGCTCCAGTATCCATGGAGGATAACAAAGATACGACTGAAGGAAGGGGAACCATGCTTGCCAAGGCCAAAAGGGGGCAATGAGGATTACTGTGCTCTTCAGCCAGCTTGCTTTCTGTATAAATTTTGGAATTAGGTGAAGAGGAGGGTAACCCATAAAGGAGACAGAAGGCCAAGCATGTCTCATTGATTCCTCAAGGGGGGATCAGAGCAAGATACCTGCTGCACTTGTTGTTGAGGGGAGTGGCAAATAGGTCTCATCAAGGTCAGCTCCAATACCGGATAATCATCTCTGCCACAGATTGACTGAGAGACTACTCGTGGGGCATCAAAATGGATCTGCTGAGTTTGTCCACTAATGAGTTGGTTTTCCCCAGAATGTGCATCACAATTAAAAAGCAGTCTGATGAGATAGCCTATTCCCATACTCTCATGGACTCTCTGCAAAGGGGATAAAATAAAGTTCCTCCTTGTTTGTTGATGTACCAAACTACAGACATGTTGTCAGTCTGAAGTGCAATAGTCACTGGTGGAAGAGCATTTTGAAATGCCTGCAATACTAATAGGATTGCTGTCATCTCTAGGACAATGATATGCAACTTTGTCTCTTAGAGGAATCACATGCCTTGGACTGTTTCCCCCCCATCCCAACTGAGCAGCATCTGTGTTCACTGTGGCCACAGCGATTGGTAGAACAAAGAGTTTGCCTAGATGTAGAGTGTCCAGTTGCATCCACCATCAGATGGGTTGTTTGCAAACTGGGGTGAGCCTGGGTAGAAAGGATGGGGGTTGATAAAGAATGGACAATTATACAGCTAAAAAAAGTCCATGAAAGAAGAAAAATGAGAACCAAAATGACATGATGATTGCCATGGAAGATGCTAATGCAACAGTAGGCACCTGACCTGCTGGAGCTGAATGCTGGAGGAGATGGAAGATGGAGCTGATTAACAGAGAGACAATGAATGACCTGAGACTCTAGTTCTGTTGTTGTATCTAGAAAAGCACCAATAAACTCTAGGCTCTGGACTGGACTGGTGTTAGATTACTATGATTGATTGATTGTTTGATTTGCCCAAAACAATCTGGAGAAAATAAAAAAAATAGAGCGGCAAAAGGAAGGACCTGGGAGGAGCCAGTTGATACCTGGTGAAAGAGATATGAAAACACCTGGAATTAAGTAAACTGTAACTACTGCCACTGCCATGCATTTGGCAAACAAAACACTCTGCTAAATGTGTAAGGTAGGGC
Source organism: Protopterus annectens (assembly GCF_019279795.1). Taxonomy (NCBI): domain Eukaryota; kingdom Metazoa; phylum Chordata; order Ceratodontiformes; family Protopteridae; genus Protopterus; species Protopterus annectens. The sequence goes on along the minus strand of NC_056734.1, from coordinate 442,327,082 downwards.
ACTGAATTGGTATTGACTGGCTCCCAAGCCAGAAGAGAAGATGTCTTCTGGATCACCTATCTATTTTTGACATAAAAGTATGCATCGTGAAGATCTATAAAGCACAACCAATCATCCTTGTGCAGAAAAGGTAGAATGGACTGGACTGTGACCATTCAACTTTGCATTCTTTACATACTGATTTAAGTTGTTTAAATCCAAAACATGTCTGAGGTCTCATGTTTTCTTTGGCACTAAGAAGAAGCATGAATAAGTTCCAAATCTTATCTGGTCTAGAGCGACCTTTTGGAGGACTCTCTTGTCTAGCAGCTTTTGGATTTCTTGTGCTTTCTTCCTTTTGTTCAATGGAAGATGCTTTCTTCCTTTTGTTCAATGGAAGAAGGGAAAGTGGTATGTAACAACACATGGATATTATACTTAGCACCCACATATCTTATTTTATACTTGCCCAGGCTCTTGGGTGCAAAGACAACTGACCCCAACTGCCTCCAGAGTTGGACAGTCAGGCAGCTCAATCAATCCTGAAAGGGGCTATCCAAAAAGGAATCTCTAAAGCCCTGATTCTGTGGACTTCCTCTGCCCCCAGGGTGACATCTACCACTGAAATGTATTCTTCTGCCACTGGAGGAATAGTCACCATATGGATCTTGGAAAAGTCCCAGGGATTTCTGGAACCACATCTTCTTACTGCATCTCTGACACCTGGAAAAGGTTTGCTGAAGCACAAAAAACTTGATTCCCATGGTGGACAGTCTTTCCATCTTGCTTACTGCCGGTAAGCATCTCTTATACTGATTGTCCAAACAAGGAAGTGACAGCAAATGAGGCATCAATAAAGGACATATTAAAGGTTTCCGCAAAGTTGGAAATCTGCATCCAGGCATGTCTCCTTATGGCAATATCTAAACCAGCTGTGCGTGATGTGTCTTCGGCAGTGTGAGAGATCAACCTCATTGAAGCACTGGATATGGATAAAACAGTAGCAAGCTGAGAGGTTGTTGGTTTGAAATCCTCAGCAGACATGCACTCAGAAAGAATTTAAAATCTCCTTGATCAAATCTCTCTGAAGCAGAGTAATATGTGCCAGGTAACTTAGTGACCTTGGGGCAAAGATTGCTGAGGTAAAAACTCACTTTCCAAACCTGTCCAACACTCTAAACTCCCTGTTAGGCAAATGGACAGCACAGAGATGTTTCACTAGCTCTTTCTTGGTGGCTGCCGTCACCACCACCATACCATCAACTGGGGCCCCTTTGCTTCAGTGCAGTCTGTCAGTCAGTAGGGCCAAAAACGTGTATGTTCTTTTATGAATTGTTTTCAATGGTATCTGGATCCTTCCAAGCCTGATGGGCAACTAAAATCAATAAGTTTGTCTGCCGAGGAGGGGGTAACCCAAGACATAGATGGGCCAAAACCAAAAGCTTCCAAAACCACATATTCTTCTACTGAGGGGTTTTGGGAAGACTAGACACCTTTCTGTTTCAGGATCCCTAGAATATCTCTAAAGGAAATGTCATCTGGTGGTGATCTGGGGGACCCCTCTCCTTCATCAAAATCAGTATCCTCCATGAAAGACTGGGGAGACAATGTGTGTCCTTTCGCATGTCCTCTGCCAGTCATTAAAAATTCACAGCCCTACCCCTCCTCTGTGGGATGTTCAGACGAGGTGTCAGAAAAGAAGGGAAGTTCCTCTAATGGAACTGGCTAGACACTTATTGATTCTGGCTGTCCCTGTGGAATAGCCTTGAGTGACTCAGAGCTCAGAACCAATTGGAGAAATGGAGTAGGATCTGAAACATGAGAGGGTGGTCCTCTGTGGAGAGAAAATACCCTTTCCATCACCTTGAAAGTCAACGGACCCAGAGAGACCCCAACCTGCCTCCTCAGAGCTGAAACTCCTGATAAAGGTAGGTCTACACATCCCTCAGATGTGCACCTCAGGGATAGAACTGGATCTGAACTGTCCAGGGCCTAGGCTCCAACAGGAAGGGATGGAGCTGAGGAAAATCAGAGTTGAGCCTATCCCATTGGACCTGAGGCACTTTAGCTCCAAGACCCATTCTGATCTGACAGTACTGGAGCACAACCAGCCAATGATATAGTCTGAGTGGAGGAAGAAGCTTTCCTCAGATCCAACACTGGACACCTCACAGGGATCTTGGATCCTGGTGCGCTGAAACCACAGGATGGATTAGAGAAGGTGAGAAAATAGCTTTGGAAGTAGAACACATACTCATGGATCTGACAGGGGATGGAGCTGGTAATACCCCCATCTGGATCTGAGCTCTGAGAAACTTTTGCATCATCTTATTCATGCCTGCTTTTGACATGTTCATGGAAGACCTACAGGAAGAAGTGGATGGAAGCCTAGAGTGCTTCTTGAGAGTTTGAAGCAACCTTGAAGGCAGTGTAGGTGAAACTGGCTTAATACTGAATTCAGGAGTATAACTCCTATAAGGGGTACCCTGCTTTGGATCGGAGGGTGTCATTGTTGAACTGATTGTAATTACTGTGGTTGAAGTCTTAGGATCCAAAGTCTTCAGATACGATTGACAAGTCTTAGAATCTGAGAGCATCAGTATTTTCTTAGTCTTAGCTAGAGGATCTACGGAAGACCTGGGGAAGTTTGAAGAGGGGTGCTTCCTATGCTCCAAAGGAGCAGACTTGCTATGCTTAGAGGAGGTTTGAGCCCCTGAAAAAGAAGTGTGAGGTAGAAGACCTCTCAGGATCAGCTTATGTCGATCTGCTAAAGCCCTAGGGTTGAAAGTGGAGCAGAACTTACATGCAGTGTCCAAATGTCCAGCCCCAAGACCGTACGCACACTCCTTGTGGACATCTGAGTTTGGAATTTTAAGCCCTCAAGAAGTCCACTTTTTAAAACCTGTGGGTTTGTCAGACATATCTGAAGAGGATTCCCACACTGTCCAAAAACAGAGAGAGTTTTACACAAATACATTTTTTTTTTCATTTTTCATACAGGAAAGAGAATAAAGTTCTGCTACCAACTATGGTAACAAGAAATACCCTAAGATACAGATAAATAGAAAATATCAACTATGGTAACAAGATACTATATAAAAATAGTATTAGAAAGAAAAAAGGTGCCCTAACAACAGCAAGGGAAGCTGAGAGGGTGGATATGAAACTGGAAGTATAGATTTACATAAACTTATATATATATATATATATATATATATATATATACACACACACACATATATGAGGAAAGAAAATGCCAAAAGTTTTGTAACACAAGAAACCTATACCAGTAGTCGAGAGCTTGGAAACCTGCATCTAATCGCAATGACAAAAAAAATGAGAGCTGAAGTTTTGGGGATGCAATAGGGCATTATGGGTAGAGGAAGGAGCTTGAGAGCTGGATTTGAAGTCTGGAATAAGCATCATAGGCAGATCCGAGGATCAGATCTGAACCCATGCATTGAGGAAGAACGAAAAGGACATCAGATTAGTGTACTCACGGCTATTTGTTCAGCAGCAGAAATATTGACAGTATGACCACAGCAACAAAAAATATATAGGCAGAAATACAATGCTCTCTGTAAAAGCATTAGAATTTGTCCTCATATTTTAAAGAAGAGCTAATTGATTTACAGAAAGGATTTTCTCTTTTGTTCCCACCAGAAGATTGAGACTACTATTCATTTTGAATGAATCAAAAAGTTTTGCATGTATAAGGTGAATTTTAGAATTTAACTAAGTTAGACTGATGATTTGGTATTCCAACAGGGGATAAGTTCAGCAAAGACTAGTTATTTTACTCCACCATTTCACCTAGTTAAAGGTGCCTAGTGATATTAGAGCATTTTTTCCCAATCCAAACCTATTAAAAGACTGCAATGCTTTACTAAGGGACAGACATTTTGTGCTCATTCTCTAGATATTCAACTGGGTGTTTCACAAAGGCAGCCAAAGGGGTGCAGACAGTTTTATGGACACTATAATACTAAAATGTTAACTGTATTACCCGTTGTTCAATTTTACAAATCAGATACTGAGTGAAGTTTTAAAAGCTGAAAGACTGAGGGATAGTGGTATGACATGCACATGAAAGAAGTTATAAAAGATGAAATGTATGCATTTTCTTTCTGCACCAAAATCATTGACAATGATAATTTTAGGATACCCAAGATGATGTAGACCCACTATTACATACCATTGTATTAATGAATGGCTCCATGTTAGAATCCATTTTGAAATTATATGGCAAAGTGTTAAAGGAAATCATAATGAAGTCACCCTCATATAGAAAGGATTCTTTTAATTTCACTGAGAAAGGAAAATCCCTTCAAAGAAACAAGACACTCTGATAACAATGGACACCAAACCTTATATATATATATATATATATATATATATATACACACACACACGTGTGTGTGTACCAATGTGTATGTATATTTATATATGGTCAAAATGATAAATGATGGACATAAAAACATATCAACCATTAATTATATCAAAACTACTAAACAGAGATGTCTTGTACAAATTTCCTTTTTCAATGCACTACCCATAACCCTAACACACATTCAGCAAAGGACTTTTTAAGCTATGCTGCATGTTAGGGTTATGGGTAGGGATAGGATTAACACTCATTACTAAGCTGGTGCAAGAGGAGGCATAGCCCTCCCACTACTCCACCTTAGTTGTGCATGCTAACTCTAATCCTGCTCCAAACTATAATGTACAACGTACCTTAAAAAAAAAAACTTTCCATAACACTACCCATACACAAGACAGCTCAGGCATTCACTCATATACACACACAACAATCTCTAGAGCACTCACACACAAACTCTGAGCATCACCCCTTACCTTCATCAGCCAACCAGTAGTTGCCAATACAGCCTTTGCACAAATGATCTTTTATACAAAACATACAGTAGTTCACCTCTCTCCATCACACAAGCCAGTGCTGACCAAGTGAACTGCAAGTATAGTAATATCACATAACATACATAGCAGAAGGGGTTTCATGTAAGCTGAGAGAAGATGGCCAGTACAGTGTTAGTGATATCAGATATGTTCTAGATGGTATTGCCAAGGTGTTGACTGTTTTTTCTTTTCAAAGACCAGCAATTTCAGCAGCTGAGAGGCGTACCTATGTGCACCACTTTAACACTCAATTATGCAAAGCTGAAAATAGAATATTGGTGAGAAAATATTTTGTATAACTGTAAGGGTTTCCAACATGTAACATAGTTCTTTGTTTATTGATAACATTTGTGGTGTGGACTGTCAGTGCAATGTAACTGGAAAAAGTTGAGTGAGTTAACCAGTGGACAGTGTTTCTGGAGTTTAATGTTTACTATCAAATGTAACACTGATAATATTTAGTTTTTGGACACTGGTATATAAAGATACAAACAGGTCCAAGTTAAGCACTTGTGTCAGTTACACAAATTCTAGTAGCAATTTTATTCTTCTTTATGGAACTGTACATCTTTTACACTTGAAGATAATGTAATATGTGTCCAAGATGCAAGACTAAATGATCACACTTCATATGAGAAAAAGGAGAATTAATTATCTGATTTACAAAGAGGTTTGTGTACAGAGGGTACCCACAAGGATTGGAACATTGAACAGTCACCTCAAAGGGAAGTAGAAAAGTATGACTTAAGTCCTTAAGGTAGTGACAGCAGAGCTAGAGGGGAAACTATTTTCAAATTGGAGAAGTTTACCAAAAAGGCCAGAGATTTTAGAGAGAATGCAATCGGTCTTACTTTATAAATAAGGGAAAACTAAACATTAAAGAGCTCTTTGAACAGGTGGGGAAATGAGATAAAGAATAAATGAAGACCAGGAACTTTCATATAATAAGTGCAGATTCATTGGTTAAAAAGAAATTATGTCTTACCATAACATTCCATCTGTGCTGTTGATCTTCGTTCATTCATTGCTGATGGGTTATCGGTTCTGAGCCGGCCAAATATCAAGCTCACATCAGCCAAAAACTCTTAAGCCAAGGTCCTACCCAGAATGCTCTGCTCCCTGTTACTTCAGATCGAGTTTGCAAGTTGATAGATAAAAGTAGAGGCTACCTCTGGTCATAACAGACCTATAATAAAGGAGTATACGAGATCAACCAAGAACCTCCAGAGGGGGGCAGAAGGTGGGAAGTAATGAATGATCGAAGATTAAGAACACAAATGGAACATTATGGTAAGACATAACATCTTTACCTGATGTTGTTAATCTTCGTTGATTCCTTACTGATGGGACAGAGTCCCCAGCTACCTGTACCGCTGGGTGGCCCTCATGGAAGGACATTCCTGATCACCATGGAGTAAAAGAAGCTCTACCTCTGGAAGCAAAGTCCAATTTGTAATGAAGAATAAAGGTATGAGGTTTGGCCCAAGTTGCAGCTGAGCAAATATCATTGAGGGAAGCCTTAGCATGGAAAGCTGCTGAAATTGCCATAGACCTCGTAGAATGTGCTTTCACTCTATGAGGCAAGTGACGCTGTTTTGGTTGTAGATAAAGATAATACAATTTCTCAACCATGAAGCCAATGTAACTTTTGAAACAGGATGACCTTGTCTAGGTCCAGAAAAGGCCAGAAACAGTCTGATTTATGGGTAGATTTTGTTCTGTCCAGATAAAATCATATTTGCCTGTGAACATCCAAGGAGTGCAACCAATACTCTCCCTTGTTAGAGTGGTTAGGAAAGAACACTGGGAGATCAAAAGATTGGTTGATAGACCGCTCTGACACCACTTTTGGTAAAAAGGAAGAATTAGTTCTCAGTGATATCCTAGCCTTATGGAAGTTAAGATAGGGAGGTTTGATGCATAAGGCTTGAAGTTCTCACAAGTGTCTGGCCAATGCAATTGCAATCAGAAACAAAGTTTTCCAAAAGAGATATTTTTCATCACATGAAGACGCAGGTTCAAAGGGGGGAGCTGCTAGAGCTTGCAGAACCAATGCCAAATCCCAAGGTTTTACCGGTTCTCTAAAGGGAGGTTTTAAAGTGGATAACCTCCTTCAAGAAAGTTTTACAGAGTCTATATGACATAAGCAAAGAATCCTGAAAACCAGTGTGGAAATTTGAGATGGCAGCTAAATGCACACGAATAGTAGAAGCAGACACCCCAGAGTGGAGATGTGATAAGTAATCCAAAACTGGTGCTGATAGAGAGTCCAATTGTTTATTCGCTGCCCATAGAGAGAACCTTTTCCATTTTTTGAGATAGATTAGTCTGGTAGATGATTTATGAGATGCAATAAGAATATTGTGCAAAGGGGACAAGAAGTTTTCCTACCTGGCAATCATTGGAAGTGGAGAAACCAAGCTGTCAGTTTCAGGGTTGTTAGATTGGGGTGAGTCACACCCTGTGGATGGGAGATCATTGTTGGGGATGGATTGAGAATCCACAATTGATCTAGCAGGTGAGGCCAGAGGAAGGGGAACCAGACTTGTCAAGGCAAGTATGGAGCAATGAGGTTCACTTTGCTCTTCAACTGTCATGCTTTCTTCAGAAATTGGGAGATGACGGGAAGAGGACGATAAGCATAAAGTAGATCTGAGGGCCAAGTGTGGACTAGAGCATCTCTCGGTGACTGTCCCCCAAGGGGGTCAGGGCAAAATAGTTGCTGCACTTGTAGTTGGTTGTGGAGGCAAATAGGTTGCAGCAAGGCTGGCCCCAGCATTTGAAGATTCTTGCCACTATCATAAGATTGAGGGACCACTCATGAGGTTGTAGAATGCACCTGGTCAATTTGTCCGCTATCACGTTGGAGCTCCCTGGAATGTACATTGCAATTAGAAAGCAGTTGGAAGCTATCGCCCATTGCTATATTCTCAAGGCCTCTCGGCATAACAGATAAGATCTGGTGCCCCCTTGCTTGTTGATGTACCAGACCACTGACATGTCTGATTGGATCGCAATAGTCCCTGACGGAGGATGGAATGAAATGCAGCGCTAGTAGCACCGCCCTCAATTCCAGGACACTGATATGCAAAAGGGCCTCTGTCTCTGACCAAGTGCTTTAGACAGAGTTTCCCTGACATAGCCCCCCCACCCCATCAGGGAGGCATCCGTGACATAGCCCCCCCCACCCCATCAGGGAGGCATCCGTGGCTTTCAGTTATCGGGGGCTGAAGGGGCAAGACCATTGTTGGGGATTGTGAGACATCCACCAGAGTAAATCTTGCTTGCATCTCTGAGTTACACTTATCTGAAAAGACAAAGGATGTTGTAGAGGGTACCACTGAGTGAGAAGTAACCACTGAAGGAGCCTCATGTGGAATCTGGCTAGAGGAATAATGGTGATTGAGGCTGCCATTGACCCCAAGAGTTGGAGTATAGATGTAGTGGGAGATTTGTGGTGACAGAGCAGCAGTTGAACTGGTTGCCTTATTCTTTGAAGCCTGTGGTCCAAAAGAGATGCTGTGTAATTTCTCATGTCCAACAGTACCCCTATGAATTCCAAACACTGAGCTGGAGTCATGCTGGACTTCTCCCAGTTTATAGTGATTCCCAGGCTTTGTGCTGTGAGGCGAGTGCAGTGCAAGGTTTCTTCCAGTAGACGCTTGGTGGGGGCAGTGAGGAGACAGTCATCTAAATATCGAAATGCCTGGAATCCTTGAAGTTGCAAGTGAGCGATAACCACTGCCATGCATTTGGTGAACACTATGGGGGCTGTAGAGAGACTGAAGGGCAGAGCTCTAAATTGGTAGTGACTGGCTCCTATGCAGACGTGGCAGTATCTTCTTGATCTTTTGTCCATTTTTATGTGGTAATACGCATCTTGAAGATCTACAGAGCACATCCAATCTTCTTCCAGGAGAGGAAGGATAGACTGAACTGTGACCATCCGGAATTTCTCTGTTTTTACAAATTTATTCAGTGTGCTGAGATACAGAATTGGTTTCCAGTTCCCTGTCTTTTTTGGCACTAAAAAGAACCTTGAGTAAAAAACGGATCCTATCTTGTCTGGGGGGACCATCTGGATGACTTTTTTTGTAGCAGCTTTTGGATTTCATGTGCTGTTGCTTCCCTTTGACTGGGTGGAACATCAGGTAATACTCTGCATGACACTGGACAAAGAAGGAAGGGGATGCGATAGCCTCTGGATATTATCCATTGCACCCAAGAGTCAGTGGTTATATTTAACCAGGCAGTGGGGTACAAGGAAAAACAACCCCGACCGCTTCTAGAGGTGAGCAGTCGGGCAATGTTTCAGGACCGCTGAGAAGGTTGGTCAGAGAACGAATTTCTGGAACCCCAGTTTTGCAGATCTCCTCTGCCCTGAAAGGGGCATCTTCCATTGGAGTTTCCAAATCTGCCTCTAGGAGAAAACCTGGCACATGCACCATGGAAAGAGCCCTGTGATTTCCTGTGCCACATCTTCCTGCTCCTCTGATTGGAGTAGAATCGAGGAGTGGAGTGTCTGACATCAATGGCAGATAAAGTCTTGCCATCTTATTCGCACCTTGCCAGCGTATCTTTCACTTTTGGGCCAAACAAAGCAGCCTCGATGGGGGCATTCATGAAGGAAGCCTTAAAGGAGTCCGCAAAGTTGCATCCAGGCATGTTATCTGGTGACTATACCCACACCTGCCGCTCTAGCTGCTCCTTCCATTGTGTGAGAAATAAGATGCATGTAAGAATTGGAAATGGACTCTAGGGTGGCTGAGAAGCCACATTGTCATGGACATCATCAGAAAGAGCACCTGCCAAGGTTTCAGAGAGTTGTTTGATAAAATCCCTCTGAAGCCTGGTAAAGTGTTCCAAATAGTTCAAAGACCTTATGGCAAAGGTCAATGAAGCAAACTCATGCTTCCCTAGTCTGTCTATCGCCCAGAACTCTTTGTTGGGTGGATGGACAGTTTGGCTCTCTTCTGCCAAATCCTTCTTAGTTGCAGCCGCCACCAACATGGCATCTACTGGAAGACCTCGTGACCAATGTGGGTGCTCAGCTGGGGGCGATCATATTTTATCCAGCCTCTGAGGTATCATTTCCAGGGTGTCAGGAGTCTTCCATGCATGCTAGATGATGAGCTGGACAAGCTCATCGGCTGGCAGGGTAACCCAGGAGGTAGGGGCCAGGCACGAAAATCCTGCAAGAATACGGATTCCTCAGAGGAAGGATTAAAAGATTTCCAGTCACCTCCCTAAGGATCTCGAGGATGTCACCAAAGGACACCTCATCAGATGGTGACTGTGGGGACCCTTCCCAGTCATCAAATTCCGTATCTTCAGTCAATGACTCCTCAGTGGAGTTCATGTGCTTCCTCTTGCATGGCGCTTTGTGGGGTACTTCCTCAGTGGGAGGTTCTGGGGAAGACTGCAAAGATGGGGTCTTCCAAGGAGGAGAAACCTGAGGCCCTTGCACCCAGTCCAGCAGTTGTGGCTTGTAAGAGTTGCAGAACAGAGGGGGGAGAGGACTCTGACATGTGGGGTTTGCCAGCGGAGGAAAGTGTCCTCTCCATGGGCTGGAAAGCTGGCCCACCCAAGGAGGGATGGGAGCCCGGAACCAAGCATGACAACCTCGGAAGCAGGGTCACACCCCGACGAGCCAACCCCCTGACCAGGAGTCTCAAGAGGACTGCAAACTGTGAGAGAAGGAGGATTCCTGGAGGGTGCCACAGAAGAAAATCGGCATGGAACCAAGAATGCCCTCCCCCACAGCACAGCCACTGGCCTGACAAGAGCCCAATGTCCAGTGCACCAAGGGCCACAAGGACGACTTCAGTTCAAAGTGAGATCCAATACTGGAGTAGGAGGAAGGAAGCTGCTGTTGGAGTAATGGGTGTCAATACTTGGGTGGAAGTCGAAGGAGGAGTGTACGTTGGAGTCTGAGGAGATATGCGTTCACCTGAGGGAGGGAACATGGACTTTGATGAGTGAGAGAGACCTCTAGACACAAGCAACTGGTCAACAAGCCGCAACACATCTTGCTCAGAGAGGCTCCTAGTCGACCTCATATAGAGTCCTGATGGCGATTCTGGCCTTTCTAGAAAAACACTATATTGGCTACCAACGAATGGATCCAAGGAAGGAGAGTACTTGGTCCTTGCTAATTTGAGAGGTGCAGAGCCCAGAACCGAGGACGTTTGCACTGAAGAAAATGGTGTGGAAGTAGTCTGCACCGACTATGTCAGCACCACAGAAGTAGAAGGTGTCTGCACTGTAAAAGCAATTGTTTGCCCCGATGGGTACGGTGCCATTGAGGAAAGTGTCTGCACTGATAAGTACAGTGCTGAAAAGGACTGCACCGAAGAACATGTTGGTGCCGAAAGTGTCTGCACTGTGGAGGACAGTAACATCATACTCTGAGCCGAAGGGGATTGTACCTATACAGATGGTGCAGGTAAGGGCTGCGATGGAACTGTCAGCGTCATAATTGTCTGCACCAGGAACTCTGGTGCCAGTGTCGATAAGGAAGACATAGCTGGAGCCAGAATCAATAGGGGTAGTGCCGAGCCTGGAGATAACAGGGTCACAGGTGGCAGTGCCGAAGTAGTAATCAATTTCACCTTCTTATGAGTCGACTCCCTACGATCTCCAGAGGAAGAAAAAGGGAGTGACCTCAATGAGGAAGAGGAAGAATGCCTCTTACGGGGTTTAGCAGGAGGGGGTGAGCCCTCTGACCCAGAAATAGCCTCACAGAAAGGAGATTTGAGAAGACCTTTCAGGATTAATTTTTTTCTCTCGTTAAGAGTCCTGGTTGAAAAAGTTCTACAAATCCCACACAGGGATCTACAGTAAAGGTGGGCGACATTCAGACAATAGAAACATAAGTCATGGCCATCAGAAAGCGGTAACTTATGGACGCAATCTTTATACTGCTTAAAACCAATGCTACTTTTCTTATCCAACATAATGATGTGGAGAACAGTACCAAAAAGAGGAGGAAAGGCTACCCAAAAGGGTAAGAAGAGAGAAGGAAGAAGGATTACCAAAGATGGTAATGAATTACCTCAATAGTAAGAAAAAGGCAATAAAGAAAAATAGAGTAAAGGGAGAGAGTCTTAAGCATATAATAGGGTAGGAGAATATTAGCAGAAACTGTTTGAAAAACTTTAAATTAGAAACGATGTATAAAACTTTCAAAAAAATTAGACACTTAGCTGAAGAGAGTGGTTTGACACGGCTGTAGAGCAATGCAGCAAATGAGATCTGAGGTAACAGGGGTCAGAGCATTCTGGGTAGGACCTTGGCTCAAGAGTTTTTGGTTGACACAAGCTTGATATTTGGCTGGCTCAGTTCTGAGGACAGAACTGATAATCCATCAGTAAGAAATGAACGAAGATTAACAACATTAGATGTGTTACTTTTATTGTGCTAATACATGCAGAATATATAAACCACCTGTTATTTTTACCCAAGGGTCAAAGTTTGTATCACAGAAGGGTTATACAAGAAAGATGCATATTGTCAGGATTATGTTATATGTGTAAAACAGCAAAGCATAACAATTGGATTTACAAACATACCTATATTATTAATCATAAAAGTGCAGTTAATGCTACTTTAGGCACAGTAAACAATATAACAATTTCAATAAATATTTGCTTTATATGTTGGATTACCAATGGGTGGGGAAGAAGGGCATTAGGACACAATGACTATAAATCATAGGTAGCCCTGGATGTTTAAAATACCCCATGGGCTTAATGCTACTGTGAATTTAAATGTATTTTAAAGCAAAGACCTTAAATACAAAACAATTCTAATATGAAAATATTTAGCACATTATAGGAATAGTACTATATATAAAACATTTTCATTGGTTTAGCCAATTTTAACATGACTGAATATAATATAATGTGAATTTGTTTACTCATTCTGATGCAATCTGAGTTTTAACTGGACAAAAACTTTAACTGATAAAAAAAAAATTGTTACTTTATCTAGTACTAGTGATTATTTTTCCTTCTGCAGTTTTACTAATTAGATGTTTATTGGCAGTGAAGGGTCTAAATAAGTTCCTTTGTGTGCCATCATTGAAAAACCATGTATTTTGCATTCTTTTCTGCTAAACTACAGAGGCTTGTATAGGCCTTATTTTTATTCACTGCAAGTAGAGTCTTATTAATTTAATTTGAAAATCCTGTGACAGATTTGTTGGTTTAAAGATGTGTATGTAGATCAGCTGTTCTGCTTTTTGAAGAGTGTTTGCTTAGAGCTATTGCTTCTGCACAAATATTTATGGCTTATTTAAAAATAAATAGTAACTTTGTCCTTGGTTTGACCCAGTAGCCTGACTGGTGGCAGATATTTAGAGTGAATTCAAGGAAGGGATTTGGTACTGGAAAGATCCTGTTAATCCCACTTGAAAAATAGTGTGTGTTTAAAATAATCTTGGTCAAATTTTATCTACTATTACTTTGGCAGCACTGTAAGACATTGTGATAGTAGAAAGGTAGTTAAGTTGTTGTGGAGGCACTGATTGTAACTCTGTAGCTCAACAGTGTTAGGCATATTTGGATGTGGCAGGTTCTACACGTTATCCAAGGCAATGTTGCTATTTACAATTTGCTCTTACAGCCAACTGCCTTTCATATATTATCTGGTGCCAGCAGTGCATATTAAAACCCATACTATCCCATATAAATAGGAGAAAAAGTGCAGATCTTGATAGTATAGTGCCTGTCAATCACAGTAAAAGAGAGTGTCAGTATAACAGGTAATTAGAAGTTATGTACTCACCATAACGTTCCATCTGAGTAGGTAGTTCATTTGTCTGCAGCCTGTGGGTTACGGATCCGATATCGGATCCAAGCCGGCAACTTGTTTCAAGCTAATGGATCCGAGCTCCTAGCCCCTCCCTTCACCCATAATCCCCTGCTAACCCTCCATGACCTCAGATCGAGTTTGCCTCTCCATATATATCCAAGAAAGGATACCTAAAAACTAATAGATCCAAGAAGGTCAGGGGGAAGGAGGGGGGGATGGTTGCAGGCAAATGAACTACCTACTCAGATGGAACGTTATGGTGAGTACATAACTTCTAAATCTGAAGTAGGAATGTTCATTTGTCAGCAACCTGTGGGACAGAGTCCCCAGCTACCTGCACCCTGGGTGGCCATCATGGAAGGATATTACGAAGCACCGCAGAGCCAAAGGATGCTCTCCCTCTAGAAAGCAGGTCTAGCTTGTAGTGGTTGATAAAGGTATGAGATGAAGCCCAAGTGGCTGCAGAACAAATATCATCCAAAGGAACTCTAGACTTGAAAGCCGCAGAAGTACAAATGGAGCGAGTTTAATGAGCACGAACTCCTTCTGGTGCGGGTCTACCCGAGGCTTGATAAGCTAGCAGGATACATTGGGAAATCCGGTGAGATAAAGATACTTTAGAGATAGCTTTCCCAAAGTTAAATTTGGCAAAGGAAATGAACAGCTGGTCGGATTGTCTATGGCCAGCCGTCCTATGGGTATAAAAACGAAGCTGCCTATGAACATCCAATGAGTGCAGCTTGTATTCACCCTTATTTTGATATTTAGGGAAGAAAACCGGTAAATTTATGGATTGGTTTATGTTGGTTTCTGATGCTATCTTGGGAAGAAAGGAGGGATTGATCCTGAGGTACACTCTATCAGGGTAAAAAATCAGGTATTGAGGCTTTACAGAAAGAGCCTGAAGTTCCGACACTCTTTTCTCTGAAGTAATGGCTACAAGGAATGCTGTTTTCCATGACAAGAATTTGAGATCCACTGAAGCAGCGGGTTCAAAGGGTGGAGCAGTCAAGGCTTGAAGAACTAAAGTAAGATCCCATGGGGGTACGGCTTCTTTTACAGGAGGTCTAAGTAAAAAGGTACCCTTGAGAAAGGTTTTACACAATTTGGCTGACATCAAGGATCCTGTATCATGTCCCACATGATAATGAGAAATGGCTGCCAATTGCACTTTGACAGTTGAACAACTAGCACCTTCTTGAAAGAGTTCAGTTAGGAAGTCTAAAATGGATGGAAGAGGAGCCGTAAAGGGATCTAGATCGTGGAGCTCCGCCCAGATGGAAAAACGTTTCCATTTGCAGTGATATACCTTCCTGGTGGAGGGCTTATGTGCTGCCACGAGGATGGCTTTGACTGGTGAAGAGATACCGGGAGTCCTAACTAGGAGTGGAACTGGGGCAACCAAGCTGTCAGTTTCAGATTGTCCAGGTTTGGAGTTGGCAAGTCCAATGGATGGGAGATGAGATCCGGAATGGGATTTAGAATCCAAGGGTGATTCACAAGGTGAGACCACAGGTAAGGGAACCAGATTTGTCGAGGCCAGAATGGGGCAATGAGAATCATCTTGCTCCCCAACCGCGAGGCTTTCTGTAAGAGTTGTATCATCATTGGAAGAGGAGGATAGGCATAGAGTAGATCGGGTGTCCAAGCATGCACCAGAGCGTCTCTTGGAGATTCCCCTGGTGGGGGGATTAGAGCGAAGAAATTGTCACATTTGGCGTTTGATGGAGATGCAAAAAGATCGCAGCAGGGTTGCCCCCATGTTGCGAATATCTGCTTCGCTACTAGAGGATTGAGAGACCACTCGTAGGGGGTAAGAAGAGTGTGGCTGAGCTTGTCCGCTAGGATGTTGGTCCTCCCCGGAATGTGCGTTGCAATCAGAAAGTGGTTGGTGGAGATCGCCCATTCCCACACTCTCATGGCTTCACGGCAAAGAGGATAAGATCTGGTTCCCCCCGGTTTGTTGATATACCAGACCACTGACATGTTGTCCGAGTGAATTGCAATCGTTCCTGCGGGGAGTAAGCTCTGAAGTGCTTGCAATGCCAACAGCACTGCTCTCATCTCCAGAACGTTGATATGCAGGGAGGTCTCGGTATCGTTCCACGTGCCTTGGACTGTCCTGTCTGAGTAATGCCCCCCCACCCGAGGCGGGAAGTGTCCGTGGTCACCGTGGTGATAGGGGGAGAGGTGCAGAAGGGACGGCCCATATGGAAGTTTGATGCTTGGAGCCACCATAGTAGCGCCCTTCTGCAAGCCTTGCTGATAGCAATGGGATGGTGGAGAGGAAGGGATAGGAAGGACCATTACACTAACAGAGTCCACTGCAGGACTCGCATGTTCAAACGGGCGCATGGAAGGAGTGTAATCGCTGCTGCCATGGAGCCTAGTGCCCTCAGGATCAATTCCGCTGGTGAAGCCTCTGAATGAAGGATAACCTGCACATGAAGTTGAAGATTTCTGATTCTCTCGGCAGTTAGGAAGGCTTGCAAATCTCTGGTGTTTATTCTGGCACCTATAAATTCTATGATCTGTGTTGGAGCCAGTAGGGATTTGCCGACATTGATAGTAATGCCTAGTTGTGGGGCTAGATGGAGAAAGAAGTCTCTGGCTGAGCAAAGTAGATGCCTTGTTGGTGCGGTCAGGAGCCAGTTGTCCAGGTACGGGAAGACCTGAATTCCCTGGAGTCTCAGGTGGGCCGCAATCACTGCTAACACTTTGGTGAACACCCAGGGGGCTGTGGTGAGGCCAAAGGGAAGGACCCTGAACTGGTAGTGACTGGCTCCTAGCCGGAAGCGAAGGAACCTCCTGGATCGTTTGTCCATTAAGATGTGGTAATACGCATCCTTGAGGTCTATAGAGCACATCCAATCATTCTCCCCCAGAAGGGGGAGGATAGATTGAAGAGTGACCATTCGGAATTTTTCCTTGGTTACTGACAGGTTCAAGCGGGAAAGGTCTAGGATGGGTCTCAGATCCCCCGTCTTTTTTGGCACCAAAAAGAACCTGGAGTAGAACCCTAATCCGAGCTGGTCTTGGGGGATGGGCTGGATGGCTCTTTTTCTTAGCAGCTGCTGTATTTCTGTGGCTGCGGCCTCCCTGTAATCGGGTGGTACATCGGGGAGGTTCTTGGATTGGGGGACATGGAGAATTGGTATTTTGTACCCTCTGGATATGATGCGAAGCACCCAGCGGTCTGTTGTGATGGACTCCCATGCCGCTAGATCCTTTGAAAAACGCCCCCCGACTGCCTCCAGAGTGGAGCAGCCGGGCAACCCCTCAGGGCTGCTGTGCAGTCCATTCAGAGAAAGGTTCTCTGGACCCGAAATTTCTCGGAGCCCCTCTGCCCCTAGGGCGACATCCTCCTCTGCCATGGTAGGACTGGTTGTCCGGAGCTGGTTGGGAATGTAATTTTCGGAACCACATCTTCTTCTGACCCTTTTGGTTCCTTGAAAAGGACCGCTGGGGAGCAGAGAAGCGGACTCCGACAGCAGACAACGTCTTCCCGTCCTTCTTGCTCTGGACAAGCGTCTCGTGAACTGTTTTGCCAAAAAGGGCAGAACCATCAAAGGGAGCATTCGCGAAGGACGCTTTAAAGGGCTCCGTAAAGTCACAATGACAGAGCCAGGCCTGACGTCTCATGACTAGGCCTGCTCCGCTGGCCCTAGCGGCTCCCTCTGTGGCGTGGGACAATAGTCGCATAGAGGTGTTTGAAATAGATCTCAGAGTGGCCATTCGGGTGGAGTAAAATTGTTTATCCTCCTCCGACATGGACTCAGGGGGGGATGCAGCATATTCTTTGATAAGATCTCGCTGCATCCTGATGACATGTGCCATATAGTTCAGAGACCTTACTGAGAAGGTCGCTGAACTAAAGACTCGCTTCCCTAAGCGATCCATCAAAGGGACACTTTGCTCGGTGGATGGACTGAGGGACTCTCCTGAGCCAATTCCCTCTTTGTGGCTGCCGCCGTCAACATGGCATCTACAGGGGGGCCCTTACTCCAATGTGACCGGTCTGAGGGGGGGGCTAAGAATCCTATCCGGTCGCTTGGGTATTGGCTCCACGGTGTCTGGATCCTTCCATGCCCTGGTGGTAATAAGGTCCACCAGGGGATCGGCTGGAGGGGACACCCAGGAGGTAGACAGGCCTGCCTCGAATGCCTCCAGAAACACGGACTCATCAGAGGAAGACTTGGGGGCAGACCACCCACCTCTGATTCTCAGCATCTCCATGATGTCTCCAAAGGAGACATCCTCAGGGGGTGATCTTGGGGAGCCTTCCCCTTCCTCCAAGTCCGTGTCCTCGGTTAAGGACTCAGGGGAGTCCACGTGCCTCCTTTTGCACTTATGCTTGCGGGGAACTTCCTCGGGGGGACTGTCCAAGGAGGCCTCACCAGCAACATCTTGTTCGAATGGAACTATCTGTGACATCAAAGCAGGCTGTCCCTTTGGCCGGGTGATGGAAGCCTGGCCCAGCAGAGAGGGAGTGCAGGGAGAAGTCAATGCAAGGACTGGGGGTCCGGATGCTTTCAACAGAGCCCTCTACACAACATCGAATGCCGAGGGAGAGCCACTCTCCAATGGATCCGAAAGTCGGCTCCCACTCGGATCCGATGAAGGGATCGGAGCCGGCGCCGAGACCGTCGGATCCGAGGGACCAGTCTGCTCCGACCTGGACGGAGCCGAAGGCACACTGAATCCCCCAGATCCGAAGCTCAGACCATGACTCCGGGAGGTCGGATCCGACAGACTCGAGGGTAGGGTCAGATCCAAAGTAGCAAGTACTGTCAGCGCCGACCCACCCCCGGCTCCAAGGCTGCTCGGCTCTGAGCACTCCGAACCCGGGTAGTGGGTCGGAGAAGGAGCAATTGGGTGGAAAAAAGGTGTCGAGCTCCCCCCCTGAGGGGGGGGGGAGGCAAGAGCACTCCCATCTGCAGCTGGGCCTGGATGAACCTTCGCATCATCCGATCCAAGTCTGCATCAGATAAACTGAATGTGGATCTCGAAGAGGCCACCGAGGCAGGCCTGGAATGCCGCCTCGATGACCTCGACGGAGATCAGGTCTCCTCCTCCTCGGGCCCTGGGGAGAAAGAAGGGGATCAGAGCCGAGGAGGAGGAGACCTAGAAGCAATGGAGGGAGAAGCCCGCTTAGCTGGCGGGGCCAAAACGGAGGTCTCGGCCCGCCGCTTGCGGTGCTTCTCCCTCCGTTTCTCCCTCCTGGCCTCCCTGTCCTCCGACTCTTTAGCGGAAGTTTGAGTCCCAGTCGGAGGCAGGGGGGCAGGAGTGCAGAGGTAGCGGAGGCCGAAGCTGAATCCGGGGGTAGAGGTCCCCCCAAGACCAGCTTCGACCTCCGTTCTTTCAGTGCCCTGGGGTTGAACGCTGCACAGATAGTACAGCCCGAGGTGAGGTGTTCAACCCCAAGGCACCGAACGCACCGAGTGTGGCCATCAGCCGGGGAGAGCTTATGGCCATACTCGGTACATTTAGAAAATATGGCTTTTGGGGCCTCAGCAATTCCCCTAAACTACACACACACACACAGGCCCCAAAAGACACTCAACACACACTCACACACTAGCGACCAGCGAAGGGAGGGTATTAATTAAAAATATAGGGAACCTAACTCATACACACTTTAAAAGTATTAATGTAAAATAAAAATTTAAATTCTGACGAAAAATGTAGAAAAAAAGGTAACGTTTTTTCACTTATTTGCGGAGCTCTGAAGAGGATCCAGCCATCACAAGCGCAGCAAACTAGATCTGAGGTCATGGAGGGTTAGCAGGGGATTATGGGTGAAGGGAGGGGCTAGGAGCTCGGATCCATTAGCTTGAAACAAGTTGCCGGCTCGGATCCGATATCGGATCCGTAACCCACAGGTTGCTGACAAATGAACATTCCTACTTCAGATATACTGATAAGAATGATACAGAACATACACTGCATAACAAGTTCAGTACTTGTGAGTAAAGGCTCAGTGACAAAGTAGCTGTCTCCAGGTCTCATATTTCTTTATGGCTCAGCCTGATGTATTAAGTCTTAAATTCTCACAGACTAATGCAATAATAACCAAAAGGCCAGAAAGGAACACTTATTGTCTTAAAGACATCTTGCAAAACTACCTCCATTATAGCCCCATGCATAGTGTTCGACATATTCAGCAGCAAAAAAAAAAAGAGGGTACGAGTTTATCTTTCTTTTAGAGGCGTTTCCAGCTTATGTGCCTGGTGTGGAATGTAACCTGACACCTAGTTAAGGGATAGTCACCCTGCTCTTGAAATATGGCCAAAAAAAGACAGATGTCTACCTGCCATTAATATACTGCAACAATGATTCTAAAAAGTATCTGAGATTAACTCTAGTATGTTCAATGCTTGAAAAAAAAAATCAAGATCCTCATCTGAGGCTAAGCATCTGTATCACTGTGTGCCACCATCCAGATAATCTCAGGGTTTTTTTAAATCTGTCATATTACAAGAAAGTGCAATACAGAGGGGTGGAGAATTCCACAGTCTATCAGCACTACTTTGAAAGCTGTACCTTTTCAATAAAGCACTGCAGACTGGTAATGCAGATAAAATATTTCTAGTCTCATAATTTTGAGAACTGAACACAGCTAGTGTTAAATCCAAGATCTTCCATTTAGAACACTTGTATATGAGAACTAAGTCAGCTGATTAACCTAAAGGAGATAGCACTTGAACAGGAGTATTGAGTAACCTGATTAACCTACAGGAAACAGCACTTGTATACGAGTATTGGGTCACCTGATTAACATACAGGAGATAGAATGTAAGAAGGCCTACTCACACATCACAGATGCCTAAACTTGGAAACTAGCTAATAAAGTTCTTTGTATCCTTTCAGGCTTTACTTCTGTAGTATTACATATGCATATAGCACAATATGTCTCCTCACAACTGACTTACAATGTGAATATGCAAATATTTCTGAAAACTGTCCCATATCCCTTGGACTGATGACCTGTGAACAGCTTTAATCCTGCAAAGGAATCATCCATTATGTGAATATACAACATCAATAGCTAGGTTAAAGAGAACTCTCCAAAGGCAGGTAGGGTCAAAATCCATGATTCCAGAGAGTTGAGCAAGGATCCAAGCCCTAAAGTTATTGGACCTACACCAGTGTACTCATGCAGAAGCAAGTTCTGATTCTATAATGCAGTGATGAAATGCTTGTAAGCAACAATGACCTTAAGAAAAACTATGAACAGTGTTTACACATAGCATGTGCAAGCAACATTTAATGCATATATATTTCCTTCCCATTTCTTTAAGAATTCTGTGGTATAATGTTGCTATTCTTTACAAATGTAAGACCATCAAAAGCCTCACTTGTATTACTGTTGACTTGAATGCTGCTATGACAAATCAACATAAAAACTACAGAAATCCAAGAAAGAGAAATGATGATATAGCTGTTGACACTGCAGTGTTCACTGTAATCCAGAGAAAACAGTAGTGCCACTGCACCAGAGGTGTGTTTCAATTAAGGATTAAGCTGGATTTCTATTCTGTTGCTTTTCTAGTATAAATCAATTACAGTATTTCACAAGTGTTTGTCATGAATAACGTAACAATAGCATGAGCAGCAACTCATTGCCATCTCTGTACAGTTACCCAGGATAATGGGGACAAGATCTGCTAAACCATCCACTATGGAAGTAAAAGCAAAGAGCAAAATTCAACTATACTCAAAGGAAATCCTCTGTACTGGGAACACAGCAGAATTTCCCTATTGGAGAGTTACCTACATAGAATGCAACCATGATAAAGCCCAGCTCAGGGCACAAAAAGGGAGGGCAACCATGAGTCATCAGATATGGGAAGACCAAGAAGCCTTTGTCATGAAAACAGTGTCACCACAACAGTTAATGCCTTGATAAAGACTACTGTAATGATGGATAAACCAAAATGGAAGTATGCAGGGGTGAAACAAGCTCAGTAAACTGAACAGAACATTTTATTATATATATTTACACACACACACACACACACACACTTGCACACTAATGTGGCAGACCACCATATATCCATCCACACTGTCAAAGAAAACCAAGGCATTGTGAACTGAAGACTCGCCATTTGGATCTTCTTGACACAGTGATACGGTACTAGGAAAGTGCAGTTGTTTAAGTAACCTTACCATAACAGTAGATTTTTGTATAGTTCATTACTGCAGCAACCCAAGGCATAAGCCTATATCCTGCCAAGGATAAGATGACAGGTTTGCAACAAATACTTTGGAGCACATCAAATGCATCCTAACCACTGAAGGACTCTAGGAGAGCTGTACAAAGTAGTTAGAGCAACAAACCTTCAGAGCTTTCTCACCTCAAACAAAGGGAGGTGACAGCCCAGAGTATTAGGTATACAAGCTGGAAAAATTTTAATAAATTTATGAACAACTTGGCAAAATAAAAGGATGGATGGGAAAAGAGTACCCCTACTACAACAGTGATTTGGTAAGTTTCCTTACACAATTGTACTATGCTCCTCATTAGATCACTGTTGCAGTAGCCTAAGCTGTACTGGCAGATTACTAGAGTTTAGAGAGTGCGAGTTGAGGAACAGGAGTCAAAGACAATGAGCCCCTGGAGACTTGCCCTAGGAAAACCTGCACAAGATTTGGAAATGGAATCTAATTTGTAATGTTTTGTAACTGCATGGATAATTCACAGAACCCATTTATCTGACATCATCTGATGTAACTGGAGAAAATCTAAACTTAGACACTGGGAAAGATTAATGACATTCTTATAGGAGTGAAAATTCATTCTGATGTTTTGAACTGTTCTTGGTTCTAGGAGGCTCCCCCTTCTTTCTTGAGCCTCCACTCCATTGCTTACTGAATCTCTGCTTGCATGAAACAGTTTTTGTTTCCTGTAAAAAAAACAAAAAACAAAAAAAAAAAAAGTTACTGTCAGCTGCCTGTCGGGTGCCAGGATCCGCCACATAACACATGCACTCAGGTCACTCCACAACAAGTACAAATACGACTGTCATTGTCCATGTTGGTGTGAATGACCTGAGATGTACCTCCTTGGACTACATGAAAAGGGACATAGAGGAGCTGTCCGATCTTGTAGCCTAGGCAGGTATGACCCTAGCCCGGAGTAGCATCCTGCCATCACCCAGAATGATACCACAGTACAAGGACAAAATGATTGACTTCAACTGGCTAAGCTTCTGGTGGCATTCTAAGGGGATCCAGTATCTATCTGCCTGGGGTGACATGATAGACAAGCCACAATGCTTTGCCAGAGATGGCCTGCACCTGTCGCCCCTGGGATTCTGGATACTGGCTAAGGCTCTAGCCACCCCTATAGTGCCTTTTTTAGGCAAGGTTCAAATGACAAATTCACCACCCTAACAGGTACAGACAAGAAGAATCTGAGGGTATTGCTACTCATGCTAGAAGTCTAAACCTCAAAATGCACTCTCTTGAGGCACTCCTTAAAATGGAGAACATTGACATCTGTGCAGTGACAGAGACCTGGTTCAAGGCTCCAGAGAGTATTCCTGCATTACCAGGCTATAATTCATACCACACCTTTCGGCCACCTAACCTGGCTGAAACACTAAAGGTGGAGGCGTGTCCATATTCATTAAAGATATCCACACCTCCAGGCTAGTTGCTCAGCATAATGCATCTGAGATTATCCAAGTGGAACTAACTCTGGGCAAGACCGCAATCCAAATTGTAGCTTGCAACAGATCCCCCACCATGCCCCAGGATTCCCACTCCTCATTTCTTAATACAATGGAAAATATTAGGGTACAACCTAACACCCTAATAATGGGCGATTTCAACTCCACTACCCTACCATTAACTGGGAAAACTACTCGTGTACCAACCCTTGTCCTCGTTTTCTGGAATTCATAAATTCCAAAGACATGGATCAACTTATCCACACTCCCAACAGGGGCAGCAATATCCTAGACCTGGTTATTACCAACATGGGCAACCGGTGCTCCACAGCAGAAGTCAATTCCTCGTTGGTCAGATCTGGCCACAAGTTAATCACCCTAGACATCCACATCCCCTCCCCCACCCCCCATTAGGGAAACCACGATAAAAAAATTCTCCAAAGCCAACTTCACGCTTAAGACAGAAGTGGCAAACTTCACAACATCCATGCTGATGGACAATAGAGGTATGACTGCTGAATTCTACACAAATGCACTTTATAAGCACTTACATGAGTGCATGGATCGTGCAATCCCTAACAGAAGCAAGATGCTATCCTCCAAAAAAAGGAAAGCCGATCTGGTGGTCCCCTGTCATAAACAAACTCTACAACAGAAGAAAGAAACTGTTGCAAAAGAGTAAAATCCCACGATTAGAAGAAACTCCCTGGTCAGCCTCAGTAAGAAGCGGAGATCCCTCATAAAATCCTCCAAAGCTAGTTATGAAAACAAAATCGCCACCGACTCTAAAGACAAACGTAAAGCATTCTATAGCTATGTCAAGAATCTCAATGGCAACACTCAGATCTGCTCTGAGTTACAGCACAATGGCACTAAATATACAGAACCAACTGATATTGCCAACATCCTGGCAGATAGGTTCAGTGCTAACTTTACCCCCCTGTCATCCCCTAAAGGGCCCATCGCTATACCAGAAGAATGCAAAGTTCCTGTAATCATGGCTGCACAGGTAAAAAAACACACTATCCAAAGCCAAGAACACAGCATCCATGGGACCTGACAACATCCCATGCTGTGTTCTACATGAACTACAGAACGAACTGGCACCCCACCTAAGCACCCTGTTCAATCATAGCCTCACCTCAGGCTATGTGCCCACTGAATGGCGCACAGTGACAGTTATCCCACTCCACAAAGGGGGAGCCACCACAGACCCCAGAAACTACCACTCATTAGCCTAACGAGCCTGGTCTGCAAGGCTATATAAAGTATCATCATGGAACTTATAAACAATGACATTGGTAATCTCCAAACTCAGGACCCCACCCAGTTCGGGTTTGTAAAAGGCAGATCATGTCTCCTAAACCTGATAGACTTCTTTGAAGCAGTCACCAAAGCCGTAGATGAGGGTAAGGTGGTTCACACAGCCTATCTAGATCTCACCAAGGCTTTCAACACCATCCCCCACTCTGGAATTATAGATAAACTCACTAAACTAGGTATAAATCCCTATGTCACAAGATGGGTTGCCAACTGGCTCATGGACAGAACTCACACTGTGAAAGTAGCAGACTCCAAATCCAACTTCAGACCAGTGACAAGTGGAGTACCACAGGGTTCAGTCCTGGGTCCTCTCCTGTTTGGTATCTACTTCTCTGAAGTACAGGCCAACACAGAAGGTCTTTGGCTAATGAAGTTCGCAGATGACTGCAAACTAGGAGCCATAATCAAAACTCCAAAAGATGCGGACATCCTATTTAAAAGGGCCTCACTGAAACAGATGCCTGGTGTCAAAGCCATGGCCTCAAGCTCAGTGCCAAAAAGTGCACAGTCATCCCTTTTGGTAAAAACTCAGCACCCATGAACTACCACATAGGTGGTAGTCTACTTAACACCGAAAGTGTGATAAGAGACCTTGGGACACAGGTGGACAGTAGTCTCGCCTTTGATAATCACATCACCACAGTAGTCAGGAAATCCTTCTACCTGGCACACCATCACAAAAGGTTTCTCATCCAGAAAAAAAAGAGGTCATTGTTCCCCTCTACTCGTTACTCATTAGACCCATTATAGAGTACAATGCCCCTTTTGGTATGTACCTCACAAGACATCTACAACAACTGGAAAGGCCACAGAAATACCTCACAAAGAGGATTACTGGCCTCAAAGAGATGCCCTATGCAGACCATCTCAAAAAACTGCAGCTTTACTCCGTTGCATATCGCCTACTCAGAGGCGACCTCTGCCTAACACACAAAGCTATGTCAAACACAGAGCTTTTGGACATGCTCCACTCCCTACGAGCTACATGCTCTAGGGACCTAAACCTTGTCACCACAATAAACAGAACATGCTGGAGGGATAGATTCCTGTCCCAGAGACTTCCCATACTCTAGAACAAACTACCTATCTATATCAACTAACAGTAGGATCTCATTCTGGATTACAAAATAAATATTTGTGGGTCTGGGGAGACTTATATAATCTCACAGACTTTACAGGCAAGATGGTTGACAGGCATACTACAGGATGTCAGGAAAACATCATCTAATGTGGTAAAACAAGTAGTTGCAACAAATCATAATTTTTTGTAAGATACTGGACTTTAAATCTGTTCCTACTGAAACAATTTTTTCGTTATGGTTCTAGTTTCAGAAAATTATACCTACTCTTTGTTGGGGAGGGTGAGAGAGTCTGAGGGAAAACAAATTCTTTAGAATCAGATTCCTCTCAAACAGGTACACTCACAAAATATGAAGACTGCAGTGAGTGTACACTTCAACAGCAAGAAAGTTCTGAATTGCTGGTACCATAACCACTGTCTTGATATGGCTCTCCTTGAGGCATTCAGCTGTTAGGGTGTGTGGAAGGTGCCCTACAAACTCTGAATGTTGGCCATTCATCACATCTTTGGCAGGATATAACACATACAGCTCAGGCTATTAAAACACTGATCTAATGATGAACATCAGGCATGACTAAAACCCCTTTTCCTAGTCCGAAGATTGGTAAAAGTTCTATGATATATCTGAAATATACAGTGTGTGACTGCATCAACATGTCTAAAACACAATCATCTGCACAGTATGCCTTAATTGGAGTGGACCTGCCATTACTCCCTAAAATGTATACACAGCAGCCTGCCAAGGCTGTTTAACAAGGAAGTAGAGGATCAGCCATGCCAGCCAGTTCAAATACCTGCAATTGCAATCTTAGCCATCACAACAGTACAATGGATATATGGAACCAGAAGGATGAATCCATATTAACAGTAATTTTTCTGGACTCATTAACCCAGTATAAAGTAGTTCAGAGAGTGAAACAAGGCAGCCAGTTGAGTGGCATAACAGCCATTGTCACAGAAAATGGGCCATTTGCCAAACCTGTTCAGCAGTTCAGGCTCTCTCTAATGTTGATATGGCCAAATGCTGGAGCCAGTGAACCTTAAGCTAGGGCAAGAAAATGAAAGAAGAGTTGTCCTTGGGATGGTTGCAAAGCATGCTTGTCCACAAAGGAGGGAAAAATGTGTTTAATTTATTTAGCAAAGAGGTGAAATGGAACACTACAAACCTTTTAGTCACATCCTGGTTACATTAAACAGATTATATATATATATATATATATATATACATACATACATACACACAAGCATGCTCATAATAAAATGTTCAGGAATACAATTTTTGGTAGATGCAACTTAACTTTCAAAAGAATCATAAAATACAAAGTAGGCAAAAGTATTTTCTACAAATAAGCAAATCACATCAAATTTGCTATGTTAGACTAGTATAGAAAAATAATACAGTGACTAAAGTGGAGCAATATAAATAGGTAGTTTACACAGAAGCCAAGACAAAACATGAGTAGCACTTGTATGAAAAAAATAATAATTCATTGAAAAAATGGAGGAAGAGTAGGGAACTAGGTTATGTAGATGTAAAGACAGGAAGACTATACACATAAAAAACATTATGAATAAAATCTGAAAGAGGTGTATGGAGTTGTGAATTTCATTTACTTACTGATGTACTTTATTACTTAGTTAACTGGGTAAGTTTACTAGTCCTAAGACTCTTTCTGGCACACTCTGGGGGTCAGATGTGTCCAAAAAGAGCAGACGAACAGATAAATCTTGTAAAGGCAAGTAAAGACAGCACTAAAAGTTTACATTTGTGACTATATAACGTTTGCAAAGGTAAATCCATACTGTACAGACTATATTTACTAAGCAAGAATATATATAATCAGATAAATGTTCTCAGACTGCAAAAGAAAAGTTTAGTAGTAATTTAGAAAGTCATAGACGGCATATTTTAGTTATGTACTCACCATAACTTCAGATGTTTGGGATCCATCTCGCCTACATTCTGACTGATGGGTTCGGAGCCGATCCCTCGGCTCCGACTCGGCACGCTTATGCCAAAGAGCGAAGTCTCTTATTGGCTGAGCTTACTATATCCCAGGATGCACCACTACCAGTCCCCCAGATCTAGTTTGTCCGCATACATGCACACATGCAAGCACTGCTTATATAACATCGTCAGAAGAAACAAGATAAAACAGTAGAACTCAAAACCGTTCAATCTCTTCTGATCTCCAAGGCCGGGGAAGGAGGGTGGGTATTAGGAATGTAGATGGATCCCAAACATCTGAAGTTATGGTGAGTACATAACTAAAAGATGTTATGTGATCCTATCTCGCCTACATTCTGACTGATGGGACAGCCCCTAGCACCTGAATCCTGGGTGGCTCACTGGAAAACACTCCTGAGTACCGTAGAACCAAATGATGCTTTTAGATGCCACATCCAATTTATAGTGGGAAATGAAAGTGTGCGGATTGGACCAAGTAGCCGCAGCACAAATCTCAGAAATAGCGAGCTTGGAATGAAAAGCTATAGAAGTAGCCATAGCTCTGGTAGAGTGAGCTTTGATAGATGTTGTAAGTTGCTTATTTGAAGAGGAATAAGCCTGAGTTATACAATCTCTAATCCATTTGGAGATAGTAGCTTTTGTGATGGTTTTACCCAATTTATTGTCTGAGAAGGACACAAACAACTGGTCTGATTTACGAACTTGCTGAGTCCTGTCTAGATAGAAGCAATTGCCTGTGAACATCCAATTTATGGAGAGTGTATTCTGCTTCATTGGAGAATTTTGGAAAGAAAACTGGTAGCTCTAGAGATTGTTGGAGACAGAGATTAGAACAGACCTTTGGGACAAAAGATGGATTAGGCCTAAGTGATACTCTATCCTTGTGAAAATCAAGCACGGTGGTTTGATAGATAGGGCTTGAAGCTCTGAAACTCTTCTTGCAGAGGTAATTGCAACTAAGAAGGCAGTTTTCCAAGACAGATATTTTAACTCACATGTAGCAGCCGGTTCGAAAGGGGAAGATGTTAATGCACGAAGCACCAAATCAAGATCCCACGGAGGCGCAGGATGAAAAACTGGGGGTCTTAACAGCCCCGCACCTTTAATGAAAGTTTTGCATAATCTGCTGCTCATCAACGGAGGATCCATGGATTCGTGAAATTTAGAGATAGCTGCTAGTTGGACTTTAATAGTAGAGACTGAAGATCCTAGATTAAACAAGGATGTTAAAAATTTCAAAACCTCTGGGATCGGGGCAGTGATAGGGTCTAAGCCCCTGAGTTGAGCCCAGATAGCAAACCTCTTCCACTTACTGAGGTACAACTTCTTAGTAGTGGGTTTGTGGGCCGAAGATAAAATGTGAATAACTTCCGGGTCTAAGGTGTGATTTCTGACTAACGTCGGAAGTGGAGGAGCCAAGCTGTCAACTTCAAAGTGTGAAGGGACTGGTGTTGTCGTCCCGACTGATGAATTAGCAGATCCGGAGTTAGATCTAAAACCCAAGGATCGTCCACCGCATGTTTCTTCAGGTAGGGAAACCATACCTGACGAGGCCAGTGTGGAGCAATTAGTATCATTGTGGACCCCAATTGAGAAGCTTTCTGAATGACTTTGGGGAGAAGTGGAATCGGAGGAAAGGCATAAAGCAGCCCTGTTGGCCAAGGTTGTGCTAGAGCATCCATAGTTGCTTCCCCCTGATGTGGAGTCAAGGAGAAGCACCTTTTGCACTCTGTGTTTTGTGGTGTTGCAAACAGGTCGCAGCACGGCATCCCCCATCTTCTGAAAACCTGAGCTGCTACTGTTTCGTTCAGGGACCACTCGTGAGGAGAGAGAATTGTCCTGCTTAATCTGTCTGCCAATATATTGGATTTCCCCGGAATGTGGGTCGCTACCAAGAAACGGCTGGTAGCTACAGCCCATTCCCACACCCTCATGGCCTCTCTGCAAAGGGGGTAAGATCTGGTCCCTCCTTGTTTGTTTAGATACCAGACCACCGACATGTTGTCTGTGTGGATAGCGATAATGCCCTGAGGGAGAAACTTGTGGAGGGCCTGTAGGGACAGAAGTACAGCCCTCATCTCCAATACATTGAGGTGGAGAAAGGTTTCGTCTGGAAGCCAGGAACCCTGAACTAACCTGCCCAGACAATGCCCCCCCCCCACCCTGTCTGGGAGGCATCCGCCCTCAGGGTGACCACCGGAGGGGATAACAAAGGACTTCCCTGATTCAGATTGGACGGCTGAAGCCACCAGCGAAGGTCCCGTTTGCGTTTCTGTAATCATAATGGGGTGATTGAGGGGAAGATCCTGAAAGGACCATTGAGTCGATAATAGCCACTGAAGAATCCTCATGTGCAATCTTGCCAGAGGAACTAGGAGAACCGTGGCAGACATCGAACCTAAAAGTTGCAGGACCATCCTGGCTGGGGCCTTGGATCTTGAAAGCAGGGCTTGAACTTGGCCTTGTAAAGTTTGAATCCTTTCAGTAGGAAGAAAACGCATTAATTTTGAGTCTATCTCTGCTCCTATGAACCTTATGCGCTGAGAGGGCAGCAAGACAGACTTTGACCAATTGAATGTAATTCCCAGGGTAGCACCCAGGGAAATGGTGGCTTTGAGGTTGTCCATTAGTAGATGACTGGTGGTGGCAGTCAGGAGCCAGTCGTCCAGATAGGGAAACACTTGGAATCCAAGACTCCTCAGGTGAGCAGTTACTACTGCCAAACACTTGGTGAACACCCTGGGGCTGTGGTGAGACCAAAGGGCAGTGCACAAAATTGGAAATGACTGTCTTCCAGGCTGAAGAGATACTTCCTGGACACCATGTATCGGTATGTGATAATAGGCGCCCTTGAGATCTATGGAGCACATCCAAACATCCTTCTCCAATAATGGGAGAATGGATTGTAACGTGACCATTCGAATTTGGATTGGATTGGTTTAGTCTGCTGAGATACAATATTGGTCTAAGGTCCCCTGTCTTTTGGCACTAAAAGAACCTTGAGTAATTTCCGATCCGATCTGGTCTGTGGGGACTTGGATGACTCCTTTTCTAGCAGCTTTAACGCTTCTGCGGCTGCAATTTCCCTTTGACTGGGTGGTGGGTCCGGGATTTTTGGACGGTGGGGGTGAGTGTGTGAAGGGAATGGTGTAACCTCTGGCAATAATCAAGCACCCATCTGTCCTGAGTGATAGACTCCCAGGCTTTTAGGTGCTTGGCAACGGCACCCGACTGGCTCGAGCAGCACAGCCGGGCAATCCCTCATGAAGTGTGGGAGGCTGAAGAGCCACGAAAGGACTCGCGGTCTCCAGAATTGCGGGGCCCTCTGCCGCCTCTGGGACGGCGTCTCCCAGAAAAATTTCCCGCCCTCTGCCTCTGGAAGGAATCTTCCTGCTGTTGAGGGAAAAACTTGATTTATGGAACCACATCTTCCTCCTCCTTTAGCCTTGGGATAAGGCGGGAGTGGAATAACGTGCACCTACGGCAGATAAAGTTTTCCTTCTTGCTCACAGCGGGTAAGAGTGTCTTTAACCTTAGGTCCAAACAAAGAGGACCCATCAAAGGGGAAGACTTGAAGGCCTCAAAATGACACAAACGGAGCCAGGCTTGTCTCCGAGAGCCACGCCTGTGCCTGCCGCGCCTCTCGCATATGAAATGAGCCTCATGGATGAGTTAGAAATTGAAGTAAGGATAGCCAACTGAGAGCTAACCGACTGGGCTAGCTGCTCAGGTAGGTTACCCGAGAGGGAATCTGACAGCTCCTTGACTAGATCCCTCTGAAGCCTGGTAAAATGTGCCAAATAATTCAGGGACCTTAAAGTAAAGGCTGCTGAAGTCAGGGTGCACTTCCCGTACCGGTCCATGCTCCTAGATTCCTTATTAGGAGGCTGGACGGACGTTGAAGCCTCTGCCACGTCCTGTTGTGTAGCAGATGCCACCACCATGGCATCTACAGCCACGCCTTTAGTCAGGAACTCCTTCTCAGGTGGGGCAGACAAAAATTTGTTAGGACGAGAAGGCACTGGTTCCACGGTATCTGGATGTTCCCACACCCTCCGACAAACCAAATCCAGGAGCTTGTCGAAGGGCGGAGACACCCAGGAGGCGGAGGGCTGAGCCCCAAAGGCCTTGAGAAGCACTGACTCATCAGCAGAGGGGGGTTTGGATATCCAGCCACCTCGTTGTTTGAGGATCTCTAAAATGTCTGCAAATGAGACATCATCCGAGGGGGACCCCTCCGCATCATCAAGATCAGTGTCCGATGTAATAGACTCGGGGAGTCCACGTGCTTCCTCTTGCACAATCTCTTCCTTGGGGCTCCTCTGAAGACAACTCAAGAACCCTCAGGAGGAGGGGAACCCCAGTGGGGTAACCTCAGGCCCAGGGCTCCGCTGCCTAAGGACAGGGGAACTGCCAAAGACCCAGTCTCCACGCCCAGGGAAGGTGCTGGTAAAGCCGAGAGATGGCAAGAAGACTTGGCCAAGGCACTCCTCATAGCTCTGAAAGCCGGACCCCAGAATCCTGGGAGTGTCCGGTCCCGAGCCATGATAGCAGACGGAAGTCCCGCAGCAAGCACCGAGAGGGAGGCTCGGAACCGACAGCATAGGTCCCAAACATCACCCCGGTCCAGCCGAAGAAGTCCGGTACCAAACTCGGACCAAGGCCGGGTTGGAGCCGACCCTAAGACCTCCACCGGCTCCAACAGCACCTGCTCGACGGAGCCAAGCGGTCGGAGGAGGAATGGCAGCCAACTGGGTCGGAGCCAAGCAAATTTTGAAAGACTGGGGACTGGAACAGTCTTTGGAGCACCCTGTCTATGTCCGAATCTGACATCCTCGATGACCTTAGAGGATACTGAACGGGTTCGAGATGGCCTCTCCAACGCCCCAAGGGGCTAGGGGACTGGTCCGAGGCGACTCGATGACTATCGGGCTCAAGGAATATCCAAACTAGTTTCCATCGGTGCGAGGAGGACTTGGCGCCGAGGAGGAAGTGTCTGAGCGACAACCTTCATCGGCCCGAGACCAGTGGAGCCGATGAAGATGACCCGCCTCGATGCCCCAGCCATCGGCAAGCCAGAGGAGTCGAGACTGGTGGCATCGAGGCAGACCGCCCAAGTCCTTGGAGCCGAAGGAGAAACCTGCCTATGTCTTTTGGCGGTCGGATCCGACGGACTGGTCGGAGCCGCGCTTTTCTTTAGCAGGAGAAGGAGAGGATGCTAAAGCTTCTTCAAAGGAGGGTTTTATAAGACCTTTTAATATGAGCTTATTTTTCCTCTCTTGGAGGACCCTCGAGGAAAAAGCGTGACACACGCTGCAGGACTCCTGCAAATGTTTTGCACCCAAACAATAAACACAGAGAGAGTGGTCATCTGTGATAGACATTTTAAAGTTGCACTTGGTGCACTTTTTAAAGCCTGAAGGCCTAGGAACCTGAGACATTCCGGTAAATTATTCAGTGAACTAGCCAAAACACAGTACAAACACTGAAATTATGACAGAAAGAAATTTTCTCTGCTTTATCCTTCTTTTAAAAGAAAGAGAAACTATCAGCAGTATAAAGGATCCGAGATCCCTAAACAGAACAGAAGTCACCTAACAACCAAAAAGACCGGGAAAGGCCTTTCCACACAAGAGGTACTCCTAGTCAATCAACACTCACAACACAAGAATTTACGAAGTAAATTTCTCCAAACGCACTCTAAACACAAGATAGCTGTTAAAACAGCTTTTGGTTGAAGAATAAAGAAATTCCTGACAGAAAGTTAGTGAAAATAATCACTACTTAGCTCAGCCAGCTCGAGACCACATCTTCACTTGTTAGCGGCAAACGAGATCTGGGGGACTGGTAGTGGTGCATCCTGGGATATAGTAAGCTCAGCCAATAAGAGACTTCTCTTTGGCATAATGAAGCCGAGGGATCGGCTCCGAACCCATCAGTCAGAATGTAGGCGAGATAGGATCACATAACATCTAAGCTTTATAAAGCAGTCAAGTTTGATTCCAGAAGGTATTTTAACTATTTTTGTAAAAAGTCACTAGGGTGGTAATGTTTCCGATTCTCTCTGGGAAGACATTTCAAATGCCAGTTGCTCCTTTTGAAAATATTTTTTCTTTTAAAGCAAGGGAAAATGCAGCTCTGAATACTGATGTCTTCTGGAGTTTGAGAAAGTATGGTCATCTCCTTATTTGTAATTATTCATTACTGGTGGGCAGCAGTTATGTTGAATAAGTTTGTAAAGTTTATATATTTAACAGGTTCTGTAAAGTCACGACAGGAGCATGAGCTAGGGTAATGACAAGCAAGGAAATATACAACTATTTACATATAAAGAAAAGTTTGTCATGACCTTAAATGTCCTTCTCTTCATTGCTGCAGTATTCTTTACTTTAGGGATATCCCTTGCCAGAAGGCACCCGATGTTGGCCAGTATACAGACGTCTTTTGCCACTACAGGATATGTGGTACATCTGACATCAGCTGCAGTCAGACGTAAGCCATAAAACAGATGCATGGAACTACCATCCTCTGAACTGAATTTCCTAGGAGGAAAGCCAGACTAAGGATATGAGTGGTCAATACATCCAAGAAAGACAAGAGACCATTGGGGAATGTGGGAGGGAGAGAATACTGCAGCAGTGAAGAGAAAGACATCTATGGCTATAGTAAGACTTTACACAACTCTTCTATGGCCTTCTGTTCACTTGTTGCAACATTCTTCACTTGAGAGAGAATACCAAAGCTCAAGAGGGAAGGGGGGAGGAGGAAGGAGAGGAGGAACTTTATATGAAGCCATGTAAAATGGCTTTTGCAAAACTGGTTCTAGCTATGGAGATGACATCTAGCTTGTAATGTTTGGTTAAAGGTATGAACAGTAGAACAGGTTTCTGCTTCCAGGATGGCACTGTTATCCAATCCTTTGGAGACTGCCTTTGATGAAGTCATAGCGGTGGTAGAATAGGCTTTCACATGTAGAGCAAGATCCTTTCCATGGTGAGTGTAGCAAAATGAGATAGTTCTAGAAATCCAAGAATAAATAGTCTGCTTAGATGCAGGAAGACCCAGAGACCTGGGGTGAAAATGAATGAAAAGTTGTTCAGATTTTCTGAGGGGTTTTATCTTGTCCAGGTAATATCTTAGTTGTCTGTGAACATCAAGGGAGTGCAGAATCCACTCACTGTGGTTTTATGGAGAGGGTAAGAAGGTTGGTAGTTGAATAGATAAGTTAAGGGATAGCTAGTTAACCACCTTGTGCATAAAGGAAGGATTAGTTCTCAATGATACCCTGTCTTTATGAAAGGCCAAGAAGTGGGGAACAGACATCAGGGCTTGGAGTTCTGAAACCCTTCTAGCTCAAGTCAGGGCTACTAGCAATACAGTCTTCCATGAGCAATGTTTGAGGGAGGCAGAAGCTGAAGATTCAAAAGGGGGCAATGTCAATTTGTCTAGAACAAAATTAAGGTTCCAAGGAAGAATATGTTTCCTGAAGGCCTAATGTGCAGGGCACCTTTAAGGAACTGTTCTACCTCAAACCTGGATGCCAGAGGAGAGGATAAAGCCAGACAAGCAGGGACAGCTGACAAGTGTGCTTTAACCAATGAATAAGCCAGGCCAGCTGAGAGTAGTTCACACAAGTATTCCAGAACCAGTGGTATTCTCACTGCCAGTGGGTTTTGGTTCTTATTTCCACTGCCAGTGGGTTTTGGTTCTTAGAGAGAGACAGTACAGTTGTGCACACTTACCATAAATGTAGATGTTCGAGTGTATTCACTGTTGCAGTCATTACATTTGGGTAATCCTGCTGGCAGGTTGCTCTCAGTCGGCCTGAATTCCAAAGTATTGGGTCCTGTGCCAGTTGCTGTCGCCTCTTCCCTGACATTAGGTTGACAGGGGTATAAAAGATGCAGCCAATGCCATTTTCTTCAGTTTTTCTTGCCACAGATGTCAGGTGCCCTCTAAAGGTTAGACAAAATTTATATATATATATATATATATATATATATATATATATATATATATATGTGTGTGTGTGTATATAAAAAAACATACATGCACCAATATAAACTTTACCTTCATCCACAAGCACATACACCACATAGGTTGTATAGATCAGAGAAGGAAAAATAAGTTCCAGCAGAAATAAGGGGGATGGTGGGTGGGTAACTGGACTGCAACAGTGAAGACACTTGAACATCTACATTTATGGTAAGTGTACACAACTGTACTATGTTCTTTGTATTTCACTGTTGCAGTCATTACATTTGGGTAGAGTCCCAAAGCTATGGTTGGAAGGCTGGAGCTAAACAGCATTATGAGCGGCTATGAGGCCCTGCAGAACTGCAGTGGCAAAGCCTGACCTGTATTTAGAGTAAAGTGGCAGATGATAATGCTTTGCAAAGGTGTGCACTGAACTCCCAAGTATCAGCCTCTAAAATGTCTTTAGTTGGAATTCCCCTGAGAAAGGTTGCTGAAGTGGCTGCAGCTCTGGTTGAATGTTCCCTAATGCCCTTAGGCACTGGCTTGCCATGTGAATAGCAGAAACAAATGCAGTGACCTATCCACTTTGAAATAGTCTGCTTGGAGATGGCCTTTCTTTGTGATCCTGCAGCATATGCCACTAGCAATTGCTCTGTCTTCCTGAAAACTTTAGTTTTGTCCAAATAGAATCTAAGCTGTCTGTGTACATCCAAAGATTGCAGAATTCTCTCCCCCTTGTTCTGTGGGTTTGGATAAAAAGTTGGCAAATGAATAGTTTGGTTAAGGGCCATACTGGACACCACCTTAGGCATAAATGTTGGGTTTGTCCTCAGAGAGACCTTGTCTGGATAAAAAAAAAATGATAAAAGGTTTCACAGCCATGAGTGCCTGCAGCTCTGACACTCATCTTGCAGAAGTTATTGTTAGGAGCAAGCTGTTTTCCAGGATAAAACTTTATATCAGAAGTAGCAGCTGGCTCAAATGGAGGTACGGTGAGTTTTTCCAAGACATAATT
Source organism: Protopterus annectens (assembly GCF_019279795.1). Taxonomy (NCBI): domain Eukaryota; kingdom Metazoa; phylum Chordata; order Ceratodontiformes; family Protopteridae; genus Protopterus; species Protopterus annectens. Next base: position 442,290,333 of record NC_056734.1, on the reverse strand, counting down.
GAGGTCCCATGCAGGTATTGGCGATCTCCTTGGATGCCTTAAATTTTTGGCTCCTCTGAGGTGCTGCCTTAATAAAGGATGAGAAAAGATTGGTGGCTCTGTACTGTAATGAGCCGAAATGGCAGAGGCATGAATTTTAATTGATGAAAAAGATAGGCTTTTGTCCAGCACCTCAGTTAAGTATTGCAAAATCGGAGGAATATTTGGTACAGCTGTATGTGTCTGGTTCCAAGCACAAAATCTCTTCCATTTTCCAGCATAAGATTTCCTAGTACTAGGCCTTCTGGCTTCCAGAATGACATCCATCACAGCTTTACTGAGAGGTGTGCTTTGTATGGCTACATAATCCACCATGCTGCCAGCTTTAGATTCCTGAGTTGGTTGTGCAGGATCTGATTGTTTTGCTGAGACAGTAGATGAGGTATTTGAGGTAAGGTCCAGGCCGGGCAATGAGACAAGTTCCTTAAGATTGGATACCAGTACTGGCGGGGAAAGTCTGGGGCAATCAGTATCATTTTTGGTTTCTCCTGTCTGACCTTTAGGAGTACCTTGGGGAGGATAGGCAGTGGAGGAAAGGCATATACTGATAGGTTTTTCCAGTTGAAAGATAAGGCGTCCACTTTCCTTGCTTGTCTGTGATAAGTCCTTGTGCAGAATCTTTTTAGTTGGTAGTTGTGAGGGGAGGCAAATAGATCTATGTCCGGGCATCCCCATTTTCTTATTATCATGCTGTAGACTTGTGGATCCAGCTGCTACTCGTGGGGATCCATGAGGTTTCTGCTTAGTTCATCTGCCAGAATATTTTCCTTTCCTGGCAGGAATTGTGCCTGCAGGTGAACTTGGTAAGTCAATGCTGTGTCCCACAAAGCCATGGCTAGTCTGCAAAGGGAGTCCGAATGTGTGCCCCCCTGCTTGTTTATATACCACATAACTGTGGTGTTGTCCGTCTTTATCAGTAGTTGTCCCGGATGAAGTAGGTCCTTGAAAGCTGTCAGGGCATTTTGAACAGCTAGCATCTCTTTTTGATTGTTATGCAGATACATTTGGTTTGTGGACCAGGTGCCCTGAATGCATCTTCCTGCCATGTGGGGCCCCCAGGCATAATTTGATGCATCCTTTGTTAGGTTCTGCCTGGCTGGGGGTAATGTGAATGGCTGTCCCTTGTTTTGGTGACAAGCCTTCGCCCACCATCAAAACTCCTGTTGCAGGCAGGGAATGAGAGTAATCATTGTTTCCAGGCTGTGGCAATGTTGTGACCAGACACTTTTTAGGTACCACTGAAGTTTCCTCATATGCAAGTCTTGCATATGGAATTAGTAGGATGCAGGATGCCATGAAGCCCAAAGCCTACAGAATTTTTCTTGCAGATAACTGGGCCTTTGTTGCCAATGTTTTGAAGTAGGTAGTCAGTTGCCTTTGTCTGGCATGAGATAAGCCATCTGGGCAGTTCTATTTAAGCTTGCACACAGGAATATTATCTCTTGAGAGGGTACTAGTTTTGATTTCTTTTTGTTGACTGTATACCCTAGGCATGTTAAAAGTCTTTTCACAAACGCCAGATGCTGTAGTAGAATGTCCTTGTTCTCTGCTTGAATTAGTCAGTCGTCCAAGTAAGGATATATTTGTATTCCTCTGTCTGCAGAAAGCCATTACTGGTGTCAGGCACTTTGTAAAGACTCTGGGCGCAGTAGATAAGCCAAAGTTCAGTGCAGAGAATTGGTAATGCATTGAGCCAGCCTTGAATCTGAGGTATCTTCTGCATGATTGTCTGATTGTGACATGCAGGTATGCCTCTTTTAGGTCTAAAGTTATGAGCCAAGCCCCTTTGCCCAGCATGGGCAGGAGCTGCTGCAAGGTCAACATTTTGAATGTTGGTGTATCCAGGAATGTGTTTAGAAAAGATAGGTCCATTATTGGTCTCCAGGCTTTGTCCTTTCTGGGTACCAAGAACAGTCTTGAGTAAAATCCTTGTCCCTGCTCTTGCTGTGGTACTTGTTGAATAGCCCCCATGTCCATGAGAGATGTGACTTGTTTTTGTGCCTCTGCCCATTGGTGTTTTGGCAGATCTGGCCAACCATTTGCCTTTGGCAGGGTATGGAAGTGAAACTTGTAGCCTTGTGACACTAAGTTTACAACCCATTTGTCCTGGGTTATAATGTGCCAATTTTGAGAAAAAAGTGCTACTTTTCCCCGTAAGGGTGCTGCCTGGAGATAAGTGCTTGGTGCGGGCAGGGGGAAGTCATTGGGACTGTTTCCTGTATGATTTGTCTTCTCCACTTTTGGAGGTAGAAGCATCCCATTGCTTTGACCTGTATGAACCTTGCGCCTGGGATCTGCCTCTAGGGCATCTGGATCTGCCCCCTTTGAGGTCTGACACTGGAAAGGACCAATTCTTTGTAGGCCAGTGTCTACTAAACCTAGGTGGCTGTACTTGTACAAAATCTTTGACAGTTTGCATAGATTTAGCTTTTTCCTCCATTTTCTTTAACACCTCTTCTGCCTTAACACCAAATTATTGTGCTGTAAAGATGCATCTAATAATTTAACTTTGACACAATCAGGCAGACTTTGTTCCTTTAACCAAGCATGTTTCCTAATTACAGAACCCATAACTGCAGCCCTGTAGGAGGCCTCCAAAGAATCAAAACCACATTGCAAAGTATGCTTTCCAACTTGTTCAGCTGCATGCAATAAATCCTGCATTTCCTTGTTTTCTGCACATTTAGAGTTTAACATTTTCAGTTTAAGGCCCTTATAGCCAAGGTAGCAGATGTGTAAACCTTTTTTTCCCCCCATCTCTCCAGTGCCCTAGAATCTCTGTCAGAGGGGGGTAGGGTTATTTGCAGTGGAAGCCTTAACCCCTTTGGGACCCTGTGAAATAGCCTCTGGGTCTGCAGTAGGGTTTTTGAAAAGGAATTTATGAGAGTCAGGAACCCTGTAATATCTGTCAGGCTTAACCGGAGCTGGAGGCAAGGAGTCAGGGGTCAGACTAGACTCTGAAAACACATCATCTACAATGTCTAACAGGTGGAATGGCAAGAGGCCTGTGTTGAGGTAGTAAAAGGAAGTCCCTGAGCCTCTTTTTAGATTCTGAAAAATCTTGGCTTTCCCAGTGGAAATGCTCCCTCATGGTATGCAAGGTTTCCCCAAAATAGTCCTCAGGAGGAGAAGCTGAAGGAATAGATTTTTCGGCATCAGAATCCTCATGGGGGAAGTGAATATTCCTGATCAGAAGAGGGATCAGAAGAAATGGAAACCTGATCTGAAGATACATAGTTTGTCTCTTGCCTAGGCCCCTTTATCAGGAGGGGGATGGGAACCCCTGATCAAGGTAATCAAGTCTTCGGCCATTTTGAGCATCTGTTTTTTGGGCATGGAGGCCTGTCCATGTGGCTCTTCAGCTTGTTTCTTTGTCTTTGAAGGTGCTTTAGTCTTTGCCTTTGAATTCGGTTTAATGTATAGATGTTTAGGTCTGAATACACCCTCAGAAGCCGGTACCTGCTCAGCGGCTCCGGACCCATCTGAGGGAATAGTGTCAGAGGCTCCAACACTTTGTGATTCTAGCGGCATAGCCGACTCCATGTGGGAGTCAGTAGCAGCCTGTGACTCTAAAGTAGCGGGTGTCAGGGGCTGCAAAAGCACCTCACTGAGAACCGGCGACTGGCTTGGGAGAAGCTTCGTCGTCAGTTCTGGGCGTTGGTTATCTATCCTTTTCTTTTTCTTTGCGTTTTTTGTGAACTCCAGTAGTTGGATGGCTATCCGACGACATTTTATAATTAAATCTGCACCCAAAATAGTTTAAAGCAAAATCATACCGACGTTTAATAGTGCGTTGGTTAAATCTAGCACAAAACCGACAACTTGAAACGTCGTGGTCAGGGCCTAGGCAAGGAATACAGTAAGAATGAAAGTCCTTATGAGGTATTTGCTTGCCACAAGAAATACAATTATTAACTTTTTCTGACATCGGTCTGGAGCAAGAAGAAAATTTCCCCAACGGGGTACTTAGCTTTAATGAAGACTTCGGATCTGAAACTCAAACATGAAAATTTCAGGAGTTGGCCGACTGGCACTTGCGAACTGCTTCAGGCACAGAGTGACAAGAAAGACTGAAGAAAATGGAGTCGGCTGCATCTTTTATACCCCTGACGACCTGACGTCAGGGAAGAGGTGGCAGCAACCGACGCATGACCCAAGACTTTGGAATTCAGGCCGACTGAGGGCAACCTGCCAGCAGGCTTACCCAAATGTAATGACTGCAACAGTGAAACACAAAGAACATCACAGTGAAAATCTCATCCATCTGGAAACGTAACACTTTCTAGTGCTGGGTTTTCTGACCTCCTGCAAAACCCTGAGCACGTCCTCAGAGAAAAGGTGTCTGAAGGTAATTAGAATCCCATGACTCATAGTGTTAGCTGTAGTGTTGACAGGTGTGGATGTACAAGGGATTCTCTTTTCTGTGCAAGAAGGTCAACTCTTTAGGGTAATTTGTGGTGATGGCCCTTGGCTAACTGCAGGAGAAGAGGAAACCAATGCTGTTTTGGTCAAAAGGGAGTTACCAGCAAGATTTTAATTAAGTATTAAAGGAAGGGGAGGGAATGCATATTGGAATATCCCCCTTCTACGATAACGAAAGGGTGTCTACTTTACAAGCCAGAGGACTTGGGGCTCTGGCACAGAATTCTGGAAGTTGTCTGTTCATGGGGAGGCAACTAAGTCTGTGTGTGGACTACCACATTGATGGATTAAGTCCAGGAACACATCTCTCTAAAGCATCTATTCATGAGATTGGGTCCAGGACCTGCTCAGAGTCTCTGCCACAAGATTCCTGAATGTACATGGCCTGGATTATCATGTGTTGATCCTGGAATTCCCACATTAGGAAAACCATCTGCACAGGAGGTAGGATCTGGTCCCCTTTTGCTTGTTCGCATACCAGAGTACAGTCATGGTGTTGGTGAACAGTTTTACTGCACCTGAGCGATGGAGGGACTGCAAGGTTTGTAAGGCTAGCTGCAATGCTCACATCTCCCTTATGTTGATGTGTTCCCTTTTCTATGAGGGACCACCTTCCTTGAACTGTACATTTGCCCAGGGCCACACCCCAGCCAACATCTGATGCATCTATGTAAAGTTCTTGGACTGGGTCCAGGGGGCGTAGAGGTAATCCAGGGTTTAGTTGCACCTGCTGGATCTACCACAGAAGTTTCTTCAGGCATGGAATGAGGATTTCTAGTGGATGAGAGTGTTGGGCCCAGACAGATATGAGGAACCACTGAAATTTCCTCATGTGTAGCCTTGCCAGGGCTACTGTGGGCATGGTTGAGGCCATAAAACCTAGTACCCTGAGGAATTCCCTGGCTGTGATATGGTTTAATGGGAGGAGAGACAAAGAAGGTCTGTAGGTCCTCTGCTTTTGGGTGGTACAGAGACATTCATTATGTCTGTTTGGACTTGGCAGCCCAGAAAGGTGTGGTCTTGGGATGGGGTGAGGGTTGACTTTCTGAGGTTTACTGTGAACTCCAGATTTCCCAGGAGCATAAAGGTAGTCTGTAGGTTCTGTTGAAAAACATGAGGATTTGCGGCCTGTAAGAACAGGTCGTCCAGGTATGCAAAAATCTGGATACCCAGGAGCTTGCACTGAGCAATCACTGGAGCTAAACATTTTGTGAAAACCCTTGCTGCTGTAGACAGTAAAAGGGCAATGCTGAGAATTGAAAATGCCATGAAGCCACAGAAAAATGTAAATAGTTCCTTCCTGTATCTGGGGTGAATTGGGATGTGGAGATGGGCATCATGTCTAGAGAGGCCATGAATCACTGTGGGAGAAGCAGAAGAAAAAGGGTTTGTAGAGTAAGCATCCTGAAGGATTGAACCTTTAAGAAGGCGTTGGAATAAGTCTAGGATTGGTCTCTAGGGGCCATCCTTTCTGGGCACTAGGAACATTCTTGAATAAAAATCCTTTTCCTCTGGAGGTAGAGGGGACTCCCTGAATGGAGTCCTGTTGCCACAAATCCGAGAGTAGGTCTGGGAAGAGATAAAGTTGTTCTCTGGGTGGTTGTGGAATGCCCTGAAAGGTTTGAGTGGAGTGCCAAACCATGAAGTATCCTTTTTGGACTATGGAAAGGACCCAATTGTCTTGGGTAATTGTTTGCCAAGTCTTGAGAGGGGGTGTAGGGGAACATTTGCATAGTACGCACATACTCCCTTGCTCTGTCTGGAAAGGGCTGTTTTTGTTGGGATGGTGCCTGAGGAGCACAAGTCTCCTCTGTGTTCTCTTACCTCCTCTAGTAGCTTTGTTTTGTTAGTGCTGAGAACAGCTGTGAACAAAGGCAGGCTTGGAGGGAAAATTCCTATGGAACCTGGGCACCGGGGACACTAAAAGAAAATTTAACTCCAAGTTCTTTACACTTTTCTTGCAGGGTTTTAAAAACAGCCACTTCAGCTGGCCCAAACAAGGCTGCACTGTCTGAGGGGCATCCATTAATTTGGATTTGAAATTGTCCTGCAGTGGCTGTAGTCTAAGCCATGAAAATCTTCCGAGTATTGACCCGGTAGCAGCTACCCTAGTACAGGCCTCAGCAGTATCATAATTGCATTTGATAGAGTGTCTTTGCACTTGGGAAGAAGGTCCTGAAAGATTCAGGGCTAAGTGCTTTCCCTCAGAATCTGGGAGGTCTGAGATAGTAGAAATTGCTTGAGACATACTTTCTAGAGAGTACTTAGTCATGTGTGTCAGGTAGTTGAAGGATCTGAAAGCTAAAGTGGGTTAAGTGCATGCCTTTTTCCCTAGCCTTCCCTAGCCTTTCCAGGGTTCCACTCTCCTTGTCCGATGACTGCTGGGTCTGCAGCTGGGCACCTGAAAAGAAATTGGCAGCCCTCAGGAATTTTGTAGAAACGGTCTGGCTTTTTGGGAGCTGCAGCCTGAGAGTCTGGATTTTGGGATGCATGGTGGAAAGCATCCAAAAAGGCTGGATGTACTAGTGGCACCATAGAAGAGCTAAGAAGGTCCACTTGTAAGAGTTGGTAATACCTTGTCTGGACATCTGAGATTTGGGAAGAATCACACTTAAAATGTTCACACATTTTTCAGGATGGTCTCCCCCAAAGGAAATTTTCTCTTTGGGAGAGTCTGACCCTACTGACTCCTCCTCTGGGGAGATGTATGTCTAAGGGGATTGGGGTACAGTAGTCCAAAGATTCTTCATCAGAAGAGGATTCATCTGAAGAGTCTGGGGTGGGGGCAGGGTAAGAGTTAGACTGCTTAAGAGCCATGAAGGCCTGAAAAAGACTCAGAGAAGACCTGACAATCTGCAGGAGCCTCTTGTGCAGTGGAGACATGCTTTGGCCTCTGTTTTTTCTTTGCTGGAGAGATTATCTTTTGTAATGTGGGGGTTCAGATGAATGGTTGAATTTGAAGGTTTCAGGCTGAAGTGTACCGGTAGCAAACATTTGTGGTTAATCCCTAGGTTCCTCAATGCAATCGAGGCTGGATTTTGCCTCATCATCCAGATCGGATGTCTGTTCAAATTCTTCAGACATGGTCCCAGCAGAAGTCAAGGCAACCTCAGAAGTAGTTCAGCCTGTGACTCCATGCCTGGAATCGGACATGCCTCCGGGTCGAGTGCCTCAGGAGATACCTTGGATAGGTGAGGTGCAGCAGAACGTGGAAGCCTAGGTTTCTTGGCATTATGGTTTGGTGGCAAGGTTTTGGACCTCAAGGAACCCTCCATGTGCTTAGTTAATTTTAGCTGTTAGTTTTCCAAATACAAAGCTACTGCGGTGGTGGCGCTGCGGTAGCGTTGTTGCCTCACAGATGTTGCCCGTTCGATTCTCAGTTAGAGTGTCTTCTGTGTGGCGACATGCGTGAATGGGCGTTCCTTCGTTGAATGTTGTGCGTTAGGCCCAGCAAGCCAGCACGTAAAAATCTACTGCCAATCATTAGCGGACTGGAGTTCCGCTGTGGCGACCCCTAACTGGGAAAAGCCGAAAGACACAAACAAACAGTACAAAGTGAAACAGTAGATTGTGTGCTGAACTATAGTTTTCCAAATACAAAGCTAGTGATGAAAGCCTACTTCTAAGGGTCTCGGAATGAATGACTTGCAAACACTGCATGCCTTATAGTCATGGTTGGGGCCTAGGCAAAAAAAAAAAAAAAGATAATGGATATGTCTGTCTTTATGCGTAATTTGTCTTCCACACTGGCACTTGCCCTTCTTGGATGACATAACTAAATAATAGCAAGAAAACAGATTTCCCCAATGGGGCACTTTTATCTGAAAGCAGAAGTCAGAAATATTGGAAAATGTATGACTGATGATTGGAGCTGGTTTTCTGACTGGTGACAGAAAAGTTTTGAGGATGGTACATGCATACGTTCATTTCATGACCTATGTCAGACTTACCACATACCCCAGAGTGGCAAACAACTTGTATACTGGCCAAAGTCGGCACCTTCCGGCAAGGATATCTCCCAAGTAAAGAATACTGTAACAAGTGAGTAGAATGACATGTTGGGTTAACTAAGTGTAACATCAAAAGTGTGTAGTTTGCGATGGATTCAAGTGACAACTCCAAACAGTTGCATTCTACTTTTTCTTGTAAGTGAGATTTGAACCGTTCAAGAACAATGTAGAATAGATGCCTCCAAACTGCTACCATGACGTCTATCATGACAAATTCCTGAAATGGTGATTGTGTTGAGTAGTTAAGTTCGTGGACAGTTCAGACATGAAGTAAATGGTAGAGTGTTACTTAATTCATATATTACTTAATATCCTTTGAATCACTTAGAGGCATCAGCTCATCTATTCATCCACAATAATCTCCATTCTTCCAGAAGAATCAGTACTAAACTGCAATAAAAGCCAAGTATAGTGTGTGTGTATACAAATGCATACGGATATGCACAATGTGTCATTAGCAACATTCCAAGAGTAATTCCCAATGCGAACAAAATGTTACCTGTTTACCTGTCACACACTGTTTCAAGTTGATTATTTTTCATTCAAAGTGTAAAATACATTGACACATTTTTTATCTATAGAGGGGAGCTTCCTGAAAATTATATTAAAATACTTTATTGAGAACAGAGAAAATAAATGACAGAATGGTATGATGGTATGAATTTGCACATTGTCCATTTCTAAGGTGCCTTGCAGGAGTCTTCCGACAATAATGTGTGATGCTTTGTGACATCCATAAGAGAAAATGAAATGACATTTGAAGTCTCTTAATTTTTCAGATATAAAACAATGCGCCAATGTCTTCAAAAAGTTCCATTACATCTGTAGTATAGAAATATTTTTTTCAGAAAATGCAATGGTTTGTTATATGGCACTGCTTCAGTGCTGGGGAGATTCTTCATGCTTTATGTGTACATTATGTAGCATAAATGAAACAGACAGCAATAAACAACATATGCATAGAATGCTGCATTACACACCATGCTGTAGCTCCAACATTTCATACACACTTGGCAGAAAGAATTAACTGGTCTCTACATTCTGCCCTTCTTCCAAACACTGAGTATATGAACAAGATTTCCTAGATGTCAAGTTATCTTTATATTATATCCTCATTAAGCACGAGCTTTGGTGATTAAAACTTAACAGCAAAACTTGAGAAGTTCAGGTACCACAGCAGCAGCAATGAAAAGAAAGAGCAACAGGTCTAAGACATTCATCAAGTCATCATTTTCACAGTAAATCTGCAATACTGCGAAACAAAGATCTGGGCTTCTGCTTCAGCTATTCATACAACACAGCTGATCTTCCATCATTTCCATAGTCACGCTCTTGTGAAAACTTACTTTATGCAGCTGTGGCTTCACAGCTAATAAGAATTAAGTCTAAGAATGGTTTACTGTAGAGAATGACCTGCAACACGTGGTCATTTCTCGTGGATGACATTATACACATTATGATCAAACTGCTGCTCAAATCACAGTTCTTGGACACCGCCACTTTTCTGTCATCCCCTGTACTTTTTGATCATTAGCATTAGTCTGGTTGTGGGGCAGAAAGGGATGAATCTCTGCCTGCATACAAGATGACTGGTGTTCTCTTAGCAGCTCTGGCACTGGAGAAGCCTAATGGGAAAAAGGAATAGTGAAGGAACCTGGCTACTTGCCTCTTTTTTTTTTTGGGGGGGGGTTACATATGTCTGGAGAGCACACGGGCAAAGTAGGATTTTTCCAGCAGAGACTGGGGAAGTTATCTACCATGCTTTAAGGTTGTTGGGCAAGGTTGTTTGCAAACATATTTTCCTTGCAAGAATGAGGGACTGCACAGCTCCATCTCTCACTTTCCCCAGCAGACCACAGATTGCTTGCTGATGCAGGTTAAAAGAAAAAAAAATGCAAAATTTCAATCATTCCCTGACATCTACCTGAACAATGGCTTCTTTTGGCTGATTCTAACCACTGGTGATGAGAGAATGGATGGAGCATTCACTGTGAGGCAGCAGGGACACAAAACATAAAGATCACTGCATGTATGGGGGCAGGTTTAATGCGGTCCTCAAAGCTAAGCTTTTAGAGACCTTTACTTGGTGAAACATTAAGATATGCTGTGCAATATGGCTGTTCTCTGGTTCCTCAGACATCACATCCTCTTCATAAGCAAAACAGTAACAGTTTAAAAAAGCAGTGCATTGTTTTGTGGGGGGTTTTCTCCTTTCCCCATTGCTACGCAACCATGAAACTGGAAAAATCAAGTTTGAAAGAGAGGGGGCTGCAGATGGCCTTGTCCCCTAAGGAAAAAAATGTGTGTGTCATTACAAAGCATGGAACAGACGTGTTTCAATTGGCTGTGATCCTAGAAGAGATTTCTGTAAGACTGCATTTTAATCCTTCATAATGAAAGCAAGTTAATACTTAACACTGAAGAATTGCAATCATTAACAACAACTACACACCTTTCTAAGAATATTTTTGTTTAAGAAATGGAAAGATTTGAGAAAAGTGCTGCTTGTACAGATAGCCTAATAATCTTCCACATCTACAAAGTTTACTGCAATTATGCCAAACAGGTGCCCTCTTCTTCTGGGCCACAGAAAAATTATGTTCTATCGATGATCATTCAGTGGTCAAACTGCTACTACATTTTGCCTGCTATCAATCATTCAACAAAATTACTGTGATAAGCAGTGAACTAAAGGGCATCCACATATTTAGCTTAAAAACAATAATCAAAACTGGTTAGGGTGCTATGACAAGACTATGGCATACATCTGACTGCATATGATCTTTCTCTGTTTCATTTTCATAACATGGTTTACCTGTCTGTAACTGAAATTACATAATCTTGGAGGCTCTCTAGAAAAATATTTCTTCCAAGTACCACCCTTCCAGAACGGGATGTATATATTTTTAAACGGTCTTACTTTTCCTGCCATTCCTTTGCTGCTACCAGACCATAAGTATTATTAGACATCCATAATCCTAGCATGTACCACACTCACAACAATTTTAAAACATCTCTACTTTGGAATCAAAGAGCTTGTATGCTCTTTCGTCTCTGTCATTTCCTCAAAACAACATGTCCAGTACAGAGTAACCATTGAAGTTACTGACACTACTCCACCACAATAGTAAGAGCTTTGAAAGGAATTCAAAAACACCACTATAAGAAAGGGCAAACAAGGCAATACAATGAGCTAGCAAACAAGGCAATAAAATGAGCTATTCCATTCAGATAGAAAGAAAATGTAAGACAATATCTATCCAAGCCACCAACTTCCATTGGAATTTTCAAGCTAACTAAATACATTTAAATGCACTAAAAGAGATGGTGCTTCTAATGAGGTATTGCCCTGCTTGTTAAGGGCATGAGAGTATTAGTATGCAAAAAAAAAAAAAAAAAAAAAAAACACTGTGCTAAGAGCAAGAACAGCACACCAATTAAAAGACTAGCCTTTGGAATAAGAGAGAATTTGCTATTCCCTCTAGACATCATGGTTAAATTATAAATGGCCAGTGATGAAATATTTTTTGTGAACATGGACAGTACACTGAAATATTACTTTAAACAAAGGAATGTATTTCCTTAACTGTTCTAAGTATCCTTCCATTTCAAAAATCATGATTTGTTTATATATGTGTACCTCTTTATACAAATGGGATTGTGCAACAGTTGCATAATTTCTTTTAAGACAAAAGCTGTTTATAATAAGTGCCCTGTAAACAGGTAAACATTAGCACAAAATGCTGTGACATCCGACAAATGGTACATCTCCAAGAGTCTCACATTGTGCTTTGGTAAGGGTTTGTCAGTCTGGCTGCCTTCCTAATAGTCTTCAGTACTACATTTTTGCTGGAAGCAATTTTAGGAGCTATTTTTTTAAAAAGAGGTGGTGATGAGTCCTAAAAGGACAACGTCAGTTGCCAAGCTAGTAATTCCATGGAGACAGCTACATGGCTAAAATTTAATCCCCTCAGTGCATATTACTGTACACAAGGTGCATAAATCAAGGTGACAATGCTCAGCGGGAAGTGAAGCCTGTAGCAAGACTGCAGCCAACGACAGGTGTCATATCCCAGATCTAAAAAGAAAAACAGTGAAAGAAAATTAAATTATGTTAAGCAACTAATACCTCCCAACCCAATGCATTCATACTGTTACTGTATTTTATACACATGAAATTTAAAATAGTTTTGTTTGAGACAACAGTATTTATTACAGTCTCTATGATCACTATAGCCTGCAGTCACTCAGACAGCAGTTGGAGTGGTAATTATAAATGTATTTAGTACATATATTCTCCAACTCCACTTCAATATTCTGAAATGTACGCTACCTCTTCAGATGTTCATATAATACTTACAAATACATGCACATGTACCTGGTATGCTGTCATGAGAAAGACCGCTCTTTTTCTGAAGAAAACACAGCTATAAACTGGTTGCATATGTATATGCATCACAACAGAAGTTTAATTAGATACAGATACCTGGCAATAATAAACATTAACTGCAATCATTCGAACAAACCTACACCTTTCAAACTGTATAAATATGCAGAGTAAGCAGCTTAATCAGTGGTGCTGACTACAGAGCACAATGTCCAGTCAAACTGGAAGACCAACTGCTACAGAAAAGCAGCAAAATTATCCAAGCTACAGATTTCAAAGGCTCATCCTTTACATCAGTCACAAGCTAAGGCCGGAAAATATGTACCAACAATTGTTTACTGACCCACTTTTACTTGTAAGCCAAGTTGTAGAGTATGGCCTTCACCTGAAGCATTACCTGAAGCAACACAAGCACAAACCAAAAAGTATAGAGAGCATCCATTTACACAATCCCTCATAGAACTGGAGGGGGTTACATTAGGGTTGAATTGTAGCATTTGCTAAAAAGTCTATACAATGGGTCCACAGACCTCCAGAAAGGAAGAGGTTTTTACTCTACACATTTTCTGGTCCGCAGCCAACAGAAATCATTGACACCAGATGTTGAATCTTTCACTCTGAATCACTTCATAATATCAAAGAATTTCAGGATGGCAACTTTAAAGTCTGTACTGCCATTAATAGAACAAAACACCTTTATGTCAACATTGGACATTGAGATTGCCTATCTTCACATCCCAGTCAAGCCCTCTCACAGGAAATATCAGAGATTCTAAGTATCAGACTTTTCACTTTTAGTTTATATCACTGGTATCTGGACTATCCACAGTGCTTTAGAGTACTTGCAAAATGTTTAGCTCCAGAGAAATCAGTATCTGCCTCTGTAGAAATCAGTATGAGATTTTACAGCAGTTTAGTCTGTGGCCTGTGTGTGTATCTCTGCTGTGTTGCCTATGCAACTTGAATCTCAAAAAAACTAATTCCATACAAAACTGCACTAGCTTGTTCAACTTTTTCACTGTTGAAAGAGGATGTGTTTCCAGTCCCAGCATCCCACCTATGTTTGATAAGATGAGCCCTATGGAAAGTAAAAACATGAGGTTATGATTTGGACCTGGGTTAGTCAGCTAGAAAAAAATAAAGTGTGCCGTAGAAGTTGTGCTGCTGTTTTAATGAACAGCAAAAGACATTACAATGGACAGAGGAACATCAGATTTATGAGGCACTTTCCAATTCCGATTCAATTATCAGAGAAAGTGCAACTTCTATGGTAGTCTACATAATTGATTTTCAGCACAGACATGGTCAGATGTGCAACAATAATGCCATACTCCCAAATGCAGTGCTTTAAGTTGCCCAATACTGTATACTTAAAAGTAAATGACAGACACCATTAACAGCATGTACAGAATTTACTTTTGTCTCAATGAGGTTAACCCTAAAATGCATTTTCAATAACAGATGAGCAATAACTTAAGCCCAGACACAGCATATTTCACAAACCAGAAATGAAGTAGCATGTTGGGAAGACAGAAGTGCATGGTGAGACTACCATTACCTTATATACCTTCCACTAGATAACAATGGCAGCGATCCAAATGTGCCGCAGGTCTGACCATCCATCAATGGGCTGAGCACTTCCAAACAGAGGTGGAAGAAATAAAAATATATGAATTTACAGATGACTGTAGCCTTACTGTGTCTATTGGAACTGTATTATACCTGCTCCTATCCTGTTCTACCTGCTGTAAGTGTTGCAATACAGCTTAACATAGCCTGGATACAGGGTTGCTGCATCCAGAACGGTTTGCCTGATCCTGGGAGTTTTTTTCAAATTCACCTGGTGTCGGTGGGGGCCTGCTCGCACCCTAGTGAGAGTAGTAGTAGTGTTGATTGGAACCTGTTCTGACATAGGGTGATTGGCTAAAAGCCGAGGGATAACGTCATTGAATGCATTCAGTGGCTTAGCTTCACTTCCGTTCTCCAGGTATTTAAACTGGGGATCTGCATGGGTTTCTGCTTTGCACAGCAGTGCCACACCATAGTAATCCATCTGCGAGGTATTCCTTCTTCAAATCTTCCTTTGGCAGTGCTTGAGAGAACCCAAGGTAACACAAACCCTATCCAGAGGTATAAGCATTGGGCTAAGTCAAACCTCAAACACAAATTAGACAGCCTCCTTCCTTCCTTATCTAATCTCCTCATTCCCTCTTCCAGAGTCTGGCCAACATGAACAGGCAATTCCCTACAGTTTTTCCAGCTTGTCTTGTTGAGATGGGCATCATGTGGCAGTGTAGCAACTGCCTCATGTACACAGACAACCCACTGCTCAACATCCAAGAACACATTCTGTGAGTAATGCAACTATTTAATGAACCTTGAATCATAGGTTCATAGGTTCATAGGTTCATACTAGGCTATCTGCCCGAGGGCATTTACAAGCCTAGCCCATAGTTTTGTGGCTTACGCCACCCCTTTAGTATGGGGAACTATACCCATTATTTTGCTGTGCCTCTGTTGAGCAGTGACACTGAGGTAATCCCTGGGGTATATCTGCGATCTCCCATCCATTGGTCAAGATTTCTCTTGAACAAGGCCAGCGAGGTGCTCTGCCTCACATATACCGGGATTTTATTCCACAGCATAGGGAGTCTTTGGGTGATGAATCTATCCCTCCAGCGCGTCCTATTAATAGCCGTGTCGAGGTTTAAGTCTCCCGCCCTTGTGGCTCTGACGGATCTAGATTTTTTGAGGTGAAGCATATTCATCAAATCTGGGTTTGCCATGGCCTTGTATGTTAGGCAAAGGTCACCTCTGAGCAAGCGGTAAGCGACTGAATAGAGCTGGAGTTCTTTCAGTCGGGCAGCATAGGACAGATGTTTGAGACCCTTTATCCTTTTGGTGAGGAACTTTTGTGGCCTCTCCAGCTGCTGCAAGTGTCGGGTCAGATACATTCCGAATGGGGCATTGTACTCAATCATTGGTCTGATGAGTGATGAGTATAGGGAGACTATGACCTCCCTTGATCTAGATGAGAATCCCTTCATGATAAGGTGGGCAATGTAGAAGGTCTTCCTAACTACTTTAGCTACATGGGTGTCGAATGACAGACTACTATCAACCTGGGTCCCCAGGTCCCTGATAACTTCTTCTATGCTCAGTGGATTGCCACCTATTTGGTAGCTAGGGGTAACCTTGTTTTTCCCGAAGGGTATGACTATGCATGTTTGGCATTTAACTTTAGGCCATGGCTCTGGCACCAGTTATCCGTTTCTGTGAGACCCTTCTGAAGGATATCTGTGTCAGATGTGTTTTCTACTATGGCCCAGTTTGCAGTCATCTGCAAACTTTGTCAGCCATAACCCTCCTGTGTTTGCTTGTACTTGGAAAAGTAGATGCCAAACAAGAGTGGGCCCAGGACTGAGCCCTGTGGTACACCACTTGTGACAGGCTTTGAGTCTGACATGGCGCCAGCAACTCTGACCCTGTGGGTTCTGTCACTCAGCCAGTTTGCAACCCATCTTGTGATGTATGGGTTAACATTTAAGCTGATGAGTTTTTCAATGATACCCGAGTGGGGTATTGTATCGAAGGCCTTCGCCAGATCGAGGTAGGCTGTATGGACTGCCTTTCCCTCATCAATGGCTTTGGTGACTGTTTCAAAAAGTCAACCAAGTTTAGAAGGCATGATCTGCCTTTGACAAAGCCAAACTGGGATGGATCCAAAGTCTGCAAATTCCCTATGTCTTTATTTATGAGGTCCATTATGATCCTCTCCATGGCTTTGCAGATAAGGCTTGTCAAGCTAATGGGCCGGTAATTTCCAGGGTCGGTGGAGGCACCGCCTTTGTGAAGTGGGACCACAGTTGCAGTGCGCCACTCCTGGGTGCGTATCCAGAGGTAAGACTATGATTAAACAGCTGTCCGAGCTGTGGGTTTAATTCCTCGTTGAGTTCATGGAGCACACAGCCGGGGACACCATCAGGTCCCATGGATGCTGTGTTTTTGCTTTGGAGAGAGCAGTTCTCACTTGGGCGTTGGAGATGTTTGGGGGCTGCAATCGCTTGGTATAGATATCTCTCCTTTTGGGGAGGGGAGAAGTTTGCACTGAACCTGTCAGCCAGTATGTTGGCAATGTCTGTAGGATCAGTAATCTTCACATCATTTTGAACTAGTTCTGAGCATATCTGGGAGGTTCCTCCCAGGTTTCTAACATAGCTAAAGAAGGCCTTATGATTGTCTTTTGAGTCTTTAGCTATTTTTCTCTCAAAATTTGCTTTGGATGATTTTATGAGAGCTCTTAGTTTTTTACTTATAGTGATCAAGGGTGTCTTACCTTTTAAGGATTTTGCTCTATCTTGTAGTAGCTTCCTCCTTTTGTTGTAGAGTTTGTTTATGGCTGGGGTCCACCAGACTGGACGCTTGCCTTTGGTACAAAGAGTCTTTGTTTTGCTTGGGATTGCCTTATCCATGCAGTCCTGCAGGTGCTGGTAGAAGGCATTTGTAAGTGATTCAGCGGCTTGAGTACTGTTTTCCGCCTGCTCGGGGGCCTTAAAGGAGACCACACTAGTCTTTAGAAGTGTGAAGTCGGCTTTGAGAAGTTCTTTACTGTGGTGTTTTTATTTCAGGTGGGGTGGGATGAGGACCTCCAGCGAGATTAGTTTGTGATCTGATCTCACCAGTGAGGGGTATACTTCGGTGTTGAACATTGTGCTCCCATGTTCGTGATGATGAGATCAAGTATGTTTTCTCCTCTTGTGGGGATGGTGACTAGTTGTTCCATGGCATTTGAGTTTATGAATTCCAGGAACTTTTGGGCTAGGGTGTTTGGGCTTGAGTAGTGTTCCCAGTCTATATTAGGGTAATTGAAGTCACCTAGTATGATGGTGTTTGGTGATACATTTATCCCTCTAGTGTTTTCAGGAAGGCCATGTGAGGTTCCTGAGTTTGTGAGGGTGGCCTGTAACATGCTACAATTTGCAGAGCAGTCTTGCCTATGGTTAATTGCACCAGGATGGTCTCCGATGCATCGTGCGTTGCCACCAGTCTTGAGGTGTGGGTGTCTTTGATGAATATGGATACCCCTCCTTTCTTGGTATTGTCCGGATTTTGGGGCCGGAACGCATGATAAGAGGTAAAACCTGATAGTGCTGGGGTGCTCTCAGGAGCCTTGAACCAGGTTTCTGTCACTGCACAGACATCGATGTTCTCCATACTGAGAAGGGCCTCGAGTGCGTGCATTTTGAGATTTAGACTTCTGGCATTGAGCAGCATTACCCTTAGTTTTTTTCCTTTTTGTGTTCTAGGGTGGTAGGTTTAGAATTTGAGCCTTGCCTAAAAAGGCACTATGGGGTGGCAAGAGCCTTTGCCAATATCCGGAATCCCAGGGTGACAGGTGCAAGCCGTCCTTGGCAGCGTGGCTTGTCCAGCATGTCATCCCAGGCAGACAGACATTGGATCCCCTTTGAATGACACCAGAGTTTAAGCCAATTGTTAAAGCTGATCATCTTATCTCTGTATTGTGGCATCATTCTTGGTGAAGGTAGGATACTGCTCAAGGTCAGGGTCATACCTGCCTGGGCTACATAATCAGAGAGCTCCTCAATGTCTCTTTTCATGTAGTCCAAGGAGGTACGTCTCAGGTCGTTTACACCAGCGTGGACAATGACTGAGTCGTATTTGTACCTGCTGTTGAGAGACCTGAGTGCTTGCGTTATGTGGCGGATTCTAGCACCCGACAGGCAGCTTACTGTGACCTTCTCCTTACTCAGTCTGGTGAGCGGGACGCCAGTGTGTCTGACTATGGAGTCACCAATGACTAGTGTGTCTGGCATTGTGTTTGGCCTTAAGGGCTGTGACTGTTTGACACTCTGACTGTGAGGTCTATGTGTTGCAGGTGTTGTGTTCTGAGGTGGTGGTTGTTTGGGTGTCTGCTTTGGTGGCCTCTGCTGTTTTGGTAGATTTTTGATCAGAGCCGCGAGTATGTCTTTGTGTGTTTATGTGTATGATTTGAGGTTGTGATGGTACTATGTGAGACTGGGTCTATAGTGTGTGTGGTAACCTTCTCCTCCTGACTGGTCTTGCCAGTCCTATGTTGAGAGAGCTCAGCCTCCAGTTTGGCCGTATAGTTGCATCTCTCGCATGTATTTGTGTTTTGTGGGAGGAGGAGAGGGTTGTCTGTGTACATGAGGCAATTGTAACATTGCCTCAATATTCCCAGGTTCACCAGCTGAGCAGGAGAGGACACTAGCAACTGATCCCTCGACATGCTAGAAAGACTAGACAAACAACTTTAAAAGAGATTCCGGGGATGTGGGTGACCGAGAAATGGGGTTTTGCCTTTTGGGGTGCTATCTATAAGAGTGCCGTATCAAGGTAATAAGTACTGTAGGAGCAAGTGCTAGGTTTAACAGATAGAGAATAGTCTACTTGGAGTCAAGTAGAGATGATCTTTTAGGTATTAGAGAAAGTGCTAGTAACAGGGATGCTTAAAGGTAAGATTGAAAAGAATGCACTCTGCAGTGTGCACTAGAGAAGTTAGATATGAAAGTAGGTAACTTGAGTTTTACCTGTTTAAAAAGTTAAGGTTTAGTGGAGAGTTACTATTTTTAAAACAGCAAGATGGACTGAAAGGGGTGGTTACTTTTGTATTTTGGTACTATGAAATACTGTAGGATGGCCAATAAATTTAAATAATTGTAGGGTGGGATTTCAAAAGTGATGGTTTTGTGATTACTCAGATATGCCAGTGATAGTTGAGACAAATGAGATATATGGTCAGATTAACATAAGAGGCGGCAACTAGAAAGACAGTGGTATTTAACAAGACAACTTAAATGGGTGGGAGGGAGGGAAAATTCTGCTTGACTCAGAACAGAGAGAGCTGTGGTCTCTTTTGAAGTTTTAATATGCTGTTTAAAACAGAATGCAAGCAAAACACAAGATAAAGAAAACAAACTACAGTATTCAAAATATAGAAAGGCAATACAGAAATACAAAAAATAACAGCAAACTAACCTTTCCTTCACAGCAAAGTGTAGCAGAGTCTGGATGAGCCTTTCTGGTAAAGCCAGGTTCTCTCACTCACAAGCCCACACAGCTATCAAGCAGGTGGCACACAGTTCAGACATGGACACTGCAGCTCACACACAATCCACACCCACACAGCACACACAGGTACATACATTACCCACACCATCACAACACATACCCTCATTTATGGAGATTCGTACCAGAAATTTACCAAAACATAAGAGACCTCCCAAGCAAAAGCGCAAAAACACCCCACAACACACCTCATCGCACAACGCACATAATCCACCAGGGTCTCGCAACCACCAAGGACAAAGAACAAACCCAACATAGGGGCGGCGCAGTGGTGCAGCGGTTAATGCTGTCGCCTCACAGCAAGAGGTTCTCTGGTTCGATTCTCGGCTGGAGTGCCTTCTGTGCGGAGTTTGCATGGTCTCCCTGCGTTCGCGTGGGTTTCCTCCGGGTACTCCGGTTTCCCCCCACATTCTAAAGACATGCTTCTGGAGCATTTCTCCCCGGGCCTCCGCTGAAAACAGGATCTGTGGAACCTAGTCGGACTTTCCCGGTCAACAAATGTTAAAAAAATAAATAAATAAATAAATAAAAAAAAAACATTTTAGTCATTGGAGATTCAATAGTGAGACACACAGATGTGCCACTCACCAGGCTGGGTAAGGTGAATGTCACTGAGTTGCTTGTCTGGTGCCAGAATCTGCCATATCACACATGCACTCAAGTCTCTCAGCAACAGGTACAGTTATGACTCTGTCACTGTCCAAGTTGGTGTGAATGACATGAGATGTACCTCTCTGAACTATAGGAAGAGAGACATGATTGCGCTCACGGAATATGGCCTTCATCTGTCTCCACTGGGCTTCCGGCTACTGGAAAAGGCTCTGGCCTCCCCCATAGTACCTTTTTTAGGTAAGGTCATGAGAATAAAACTCCCAATGTAAAAAACTAAATAAAAATACAAATTAAAGTTTATGCTGCTAAACGCTGGAAGCCTTACTATGAAACTGCACTCACTGGAATATGACATATGTGCCATCACAGAGATCTGGTTCAAATCCACTGAGAGCACCACTTCCATACCAGGCTACTCATCCTTTCACACTTTCAGACCCCAACCAGAGGGGTACAAAACTAAAGGCGGTGGGGTTTCTATATATATTAAAGATAAACACCCCTCTAGGCTGATCAAGCAGTATGATACAGAGGAAACACTCCAGGTGCAGCTAACCGTAGACAAGACACCTATCCAAGTCATAGCCAGCTATAGGCCCCCATCCATGAATCAAGATGGCCACTCCATCTACTTGAATCTATAAATGTTCCACCTCACACTCTGATCCTGGGAGACTTCAATTACCCAACCACAGACTGTAAAAACTACTCTAGCCAAAGCCCATTTGCTCAGAGATTTCTCGACTTTGTCAACTCTAATGCTCTGGATCAGCTGGCAAATATCCCTACAAGTAGAGAAAATATCTTAGACCTGGTACTGGCAAACATGGCCAACCACTGTAGTACCCCCACAGTGTCACTCTCCCTGGTGAGATCCGATCACCAGGCAGTCACCTTCTCTCTTAGTGTCACCACCCCCATAATTGGGATCAGGCAAAAAACTTCTCCAAAGCCGACTACAGTCGCCTACAGGCAGGCATAAACAGCTTCATAGCTCCCCCCCCCCAACTAAAGGAACAGACGCCTATGCAGAGACTTACACCAGGCTCTATACAAGCTCCTATATAGCTGCACAGACTCGGCTGTACCAGATAGAACCAAAGTATCCTTAGCAGGGAGAAGCAAACCAGTCTGGTGGACTTCTGCCAGAAACAGACTTTATAACAGAAGAAAAAAACTACTGACCGAGAGCAGGAAAGGGTGAGTGCCAAATTGGAAGCAAACTCTCCTCAACCTAAAGGGCCCTCTTGAGATCCTCAAAAGGTAACTTTGAATCTAAACTGGCCTCTTCATCAAAAGACAATCATAAGGCTTTCTTTAGCTACATTCGTAACAAACAGCAAGCAAAAGCCCTGTACAGAACTTGTGGTCAATGGCACTATGCACACTAATACTGATGACATAGCTAACCTGCTTGCAGACAGGCTTAGTGAAAACTTTACCCCCTCTGTCCCCCCCGAATGTTAATCAAGATTTCCTCAACACCTGCTGCCCACCATTTGTCTCCAACAAACAGATCTTGAATGTCCTCTCAAAGGCAAAAAAGTACAGCTTCCATGGGACCTGACAGCATCCCAGGCTGCATCTTACATGACCTCAAGCAGGAACTTGCAACACCTTTAGGTACCCTATTCAACCACAGCTTAAGCTCTGGATATATTCCTGCTGAGTGGAAGACAGCTACTGTCATTCCATTGCAAAAAGATGATGCAACCACAGACAGAGGTAACTACTGGCCCATTAGCCTTACTAGCCTGATATGTAGGCCATGGAACGTATAATCATGGATCTCTGAAACCAGGACATCGGTAGCCTCCAAACACTTGACCCTACTCAGTATGGACTTGTCAAGGGGAGATCAGGCCTGTTGAACCTGGTGGACTTTTTCGAAACAGTCACCAAGGCCCTGGGCGAGGGAAAAGAGGTTAAAACACTACCTACCTCTACTTGACCAAAGCTTTTGACACTGTACCCCATTCAGGTAAAGTAGATAAGCTCACTCAGCTGGATTATCAACCCTTACATCACAAGATGGATTGCCAACTGGCTCAGTGACAGAACCCAAACAGTCAAAATAGGGGACTCCACCTTAAACAGTAAACCTGTAACTAGTGGGGTCCCTCAGGGTTTGGTCTTAGGACCCCTGCTTTTTGGAATATACTTTTCTGATGTGCAGGCAAAAAACAAAGGTCTACAACTGACCAAATTTGTGGACGACTGCAAACTGGGGGTGGTCACTGACTCCCCTAATGATGTAAACATTCTCCAGGAAGGACTTACCCAAACTAACGGCTGGTGCACAAAATATGGCCTTAAACTCAATGCCAAAAAGTGTACAGTTATCCCCTTCAGTAAAAATGAGATACTGGGGGCTGAGCCTAAATGGCTAACTGAGAGCAGTGAATTTTGAGAGCTCCATAAACTAGCATAATAATATAGGAAAATGTTATTATTTTCAAGTTTAAAACATCAGAAATGTATAGATAAACTACTAAACTACATAAATATAAATTTTGGTGGAGATAATACAAAAATTTCCCTGTCAAATAACTTGGAGACACATTGAGTCACTGAATATGAACAACTCAAGGAATTCTCATCCAGATGCTGCTTTGAAAACAGAACTGCAATTGATGACATCTACCTTAAAGGAACTATCTTTTAAGATGGTTGGCTTTAAAAATGACTTGGAAAACCTCAAATTAAATTCTCAAAAACAGACCGATACTTTTAAGGGACTATTACAGCAACATCATACAAAAATAACAAATATAGAAACTTCTCTAAATGACATTGAAGAGAGACTCAGAGAGGAAGAATTCCAAAAAGGATTTCTTCTTAAAGAGAATACATGGCTGCTTAAAATATTTGACTTGGAAAACAGGGAAAAGAGAAACAACATAAGGATCTTTGGTCTGCCTGAAAACATTGAAGGAGAAGACATTATTCCATTCTTAACAACCTGGGACTTTCATTTGGGATTGAAAGGGTGCATAGAGCACTGAGGAAACCTGCTTCTAACAACAAATACTCCATCTAGATGCACAGTTATAAAATTTCTTTCATTTCTGGACAAGGAACTACCGCGGTGGTGGTGCTGCGGTAGCGTTGTCGCCTCACAGTAAGACGCTGTCCGGTTCGATTCTCAGTTAGAGCATCTTCTGCGTGGAGACATATGTGAATGGGCCTACCTTCGTTGAAAGTTGTACGGCAGGGCTGGCAACTCGGTACATAAAAATCAACTGCCAATCATTAGCGGACCGGAGTTCCACTGTGGTGACCCCTAACCGTGAAAAGCCGAAAGACACACATACATCTGGACAAGGAACTAATATTAAAATCTGCTTGGAGAAAATCACCCTTAAAATACAACCAAAGCCTGATAAAGTTTGACAATGATTATTCTTCCAGAATACTAGAACAAAGGAAAAAAGTCTGGCCTTTCCAGCCAAGATAAAACTACTTTTTGCCAATGAGCTGAGAACCTTTAATGACTTAGAAGAAGCTACTATATTCATCAAAAGCAACAACATAGTGTCTTTTCCCAGAAGAAATGGAATGGATGACCCCTACTCTTAAAAGAATAAAAGAAACAAATCCTTGGACTAATGCTAGAAAGAAAAAACAAAAAACTGATTCCAAGATAGCTGTCCCAAAAAATAACTCTTACAACTACATCTCTCAAAGTATCAACTGATATGGTACATCACTTGTTATCTGTTTTTATTTAAAAAAGGAGGGTTTATTAAACAACTGAGAAACTGTAATTTATTCAGAATGTTCAGAGAGTCCAGTAATTCTTCTCAAAGGTAGGTCAAGATGGGTTACTACTTACATTACATATAAGCCAAACAAAGCAACATATTATAAGACGTTTCTATTCACCTACTTGAACTCAATGAATACTTATCTTGTTCATTTTTCATTGTTTTCACTTATAATAATTTAAATAATGAACTAATTAAAGAAGGTTCCATTCATCAGAGTTCAGACTAAAATGTTACAAATTATCATATATAACAGCAGTAACAGTAGAATGTTTTGAAAAAAAAATGCTGTCATGGAGACTAATGCCTTCTTCAGTTAAAGTATGATTTAGAAATGTCACGTATATCCTGGTTGAATAACAGCAGCAAGCTCTTAGTACAAATGTTATCATTATTCTGTCTAAAAACAGTTAATATCAATTATGGCAGGTATCACAGCTACGAGTGCTGTTTGATCAATCCTGATATGGTGTGCGTGGATGCAGCTGTGTCTGGCAGCTCCTACAAATGTCATTATTATTCTGTTTAAACATAGTTAATATCAATTGTGGCAGGTATCATAGCTTTGAATTCTGTTTGATCAATCCTGATATGGTGTGTGTGGATGCAGCCGTGTCTGGCAGCTAGTACAAATTACATTATTCTGTCTAAACATAATTAATAAAAATTATGGCAGGTATAGCTTTGAGTGTTGTTTAAGACTGGCATGGTTGTATGTGGATGTAGCTGTGTCTGGCTGCTGTTGTATGTTGCCATTTTCATCTCCAGGAAGCTGTGGGTTGTGGCTTGTGATTGAGGTTTACTGATGCTTGTGTATTAGGAACAGACATTTGGTATTTTAGCCTGGATCCAGGGGAACGGGGTGGATAGAACTGTGATTTGGGATACTGTGGCAGAGAATGGTTTGTACATCTGCTGAGTGGGAGGTGGGAGGGCTGGAGAAGTGTGTCTCTTGTTGTGGTGGCTTGTTGGGAGTTTTTTTTTTTTTTTTTTATCTGTTTGCTCTCTGTTCATTTCCTGGCTGCTGCCTCACTGAAAGGGAGGGAATTTAGGCTTGAAGTTGCAGTGAAGTGAAGCTTTGCTTCAGGTGCATAGTGAGCCTCTGGTATGCAGTACACAGACACATTAACAGAAACAGACACTCCCAGGTTGCTAGGGTAATGGAGACAGATTGACGTTAATGTTTAACGGCTCTGAGGAGCCTCCGAAATTATTCTCAGCAATGATGTTTTTGGTTTAAAAAAAATATATATATATATAAAATAAAAGGGCAGTTTTAAACCACATGCACACATATTGATGGTCTCCCAACACTTCGTTTAGCTCATTAAGTTGATTCCTGATTAAAATAAATAAACACAATAGTTATGTAATGTATGACTTTAGTAAATCTAGACATAAAATATATAACCGTCATATAAGATGAAGCAATCTGCTGAATTTAGATATTAAAGACAGGATTTAAAAACGTGGGCTTGTGTATATAACACTACTGTCTAAACTTGTCATAAATAACATACACTACATTGAACATCAAGGGGAAGCATGATGATTTTCTTATATAACAAAATATGCATAACAAATCATGTAATTGCTTTAACTTGAATTGTGGTTTTTGTAACCCATATATACTACTTAAATGGTTACCAAGGTAACTAATGTTTTATACATGACATCAAACTGACAAAGTTGTTCAAGGGAAACAAGAGAAGCCTGAACTAGGAATGTCACAGAATGTAACAATCACATTCTAAACAAATAGTACTAAATTGACAATAATCACCCAGTTTAACCATTGCTGATTATACAAAATAGAATGTTGCCATTTATATCTAAAAACTTCCAGTATATTCCATAAAATGGCAATTTATGAATATGGAAATGGAACTTGTAATCATTAATCAAAATAAGTGAATTTGTTGTTTTAACCTATAATTTCACTCATTTTATAATAAGAAACGACAGATATGAAAATCCTTATGTGTAGGAAATGGGGGAAGAGGGATGCACGGATAATTAAAATCCACTAACTTTCATCACTATTTACATAAAACAAATTTGATGCTTTAAGTAAGTTACCAACAAACTGGTAAACAATGAAATATAACTTCTTATATATCCAGTAAAATACATTGTATTATAAACATTAGATATAAATATTACCATCTATTTATATTAAGTAATATGTTTTGAAAGACTTCATCAGTAAAGGTGAATACGTTAAATAACTGCATGCTATAATATTACTGAGGTTTTATATATGATACATTCTAGTTTACTATGACTGAGTTGCTTGTCGTCAAGCTTTCATGTAAATATTAACTGCTTATACAATAAGTAGACGTATATTGAATTAAAATTCTAAGCTACAATAGTACTAGATCTGTTCAAAATAATATAAATATTGCTTATTCTTATTACAAATATTCTCCATATGATAATTCAATTTATGGAGGTCAGATGTTCTGGATTGTCAAGGTAGGAGTGATAATCTGATGGACTTAGGTTTATCCATCAGTTTTGGAATGATTTTCATTCCATGGCTAGTGTGGATCTTAGTTTTGTTAACATTTATTAATTTAAATTTATTTCACAAAAACAGTTTAATAAGCCTGACCAAAATAAGAAGTTATGTACCTACCATAACGTTCCATGTTAGTTGTCTTCTCTCGCCTTCTTTCTTGCTTGATGGGTTCGGAGCCGATCCCTCGGCTCCGACTCGGCACTTGCTAAGCTCGAGAGTCACTTTTACCAGCTCGAGGCAGCCCCATATCCCATGATGCAAGGCGGTAAGTACCCAGATCTCGTTTGATGACAAAGGGCAATAGCACCAAGCATAAAATACTTCCCAAAGGAAGAAAGAAAACTTACAGATGGAAGAAGGACCAGGTCTGAATGGTCTTCAGCATAATAATTTCTTATAACAAGGTCTGTCCAGGCCAGGGGGAAGGAGGGAGGGTCGCAAGAAAGAAGGCGAGAGAAGACAACTAACATGGAACGTTATGGTAGGTACATAACTTCTTAATGTTAAGTTGTCAATCTCTTCATTCTTGCTTGATGGGACCGGCCCCTAGCACCTCTATCCTGGGTGGCTCAATGGAACAAACTCTTGAGGACTGTAGAGCCAAAGCTGGCTCTGTCCCTGGAGGCCAAGTCCAATTTGTAATGGGAAACAAAAGTGTGAGGAGTGGCCCAAGTGGCCGCTGCACAAATAGTGTCTAAAGGAAGTCTAGCTTGAAAGGCTGTAGAAGTAGCTAAGCTCCTAGTTGAATGTGCTTAAGGTTTTGAGCACAGCTGTTTTCCCTGAGCAGATAAATTTCAGAGATGACCAAGAAAGCCATCTGGACAAGGTCACTTTAGAAACAGGAAGGCCTTTTTTATTATCCGCATAGGAAACAAAAAGTTGATCAGATTTTCTAAATTTTTTGTTCTGTCCAAATAATATCTAAGTTGACGGTGGACATCAAGATAATGTAGCTTTTGTTCAGCTCTGTCTGAATAGTTTGGGAAAAATACAGGAGATCAATGGATTGATTCAAATTGTTCTTTGAAGCGACCTTAGGCAAAAAGGTTGGATTAGTTCTCAAAGATACTCTGTCTTTGTGAAAAACCAAATAGGGGGGTCGAACCGATAGAGCATGAAGTTCAGACACCCTCCTGGCCGATGTAATAGCCACTAGGAATAAAGTTTTCCAAGAAAGAAATTTCAGGGAACAAGAAACAGCTGGCTCGAAGGGGGGAAGAATCAAGGATGTCAGCACTAAATTTAGATCCCACTGAGGAGGAGGATTCCTGATTGGAGGCTTTAGTAGGAAAATTCCTTTCAAGAAGGCCCTGCAGAGCCTATGGGACATAATATTATGATCTGCTATCCCGACATGAAAATTGGAAATAGCAGCCAATTGAACTCTGACTGTGGAAGAAGAGGAGCCTGCATGAAAAATCTCTGCTAAGAAGTCCAGGACTGCCTGAACAGGGGCAGTGAAAGGATCAATATTCTTGGCCTTAGCCCAATAAGAGAAACGTTTCCATTTGCTTGTATAAATCCTCCTGGTAGAGGATTTTAACGGTTACTATGATGTCTCTAACTGGGTTAGAGATCAAAGGAAGCCTGGCTAAGGAAGGAAGTGGAGCAACCATGCTGTGAGGTTGAGAGAAGGGATAGACCGGTGCAGCTGACCCGATTGGTGAATCAGAAGATCTGGCACTGGGTCCAGATGCCACGGCTGCACCAAAAGGTGATGGAGGAACGGGAACCAAACTTGTCGAGGCCAGTAAGGGGCAATGAGAATCAATTTGGCTCTCAAAACGGTAGCTTTCTGGATAACCTGAGGGATCAGAGGAAATGGAGGGAAGGCATAAAGAAGTCCCTGGGGCCAATCCTGGGTCAGAGCATCTCTGGGGCGATGGCCTGGTAGAGGGAAGAGGCAGAAGAAGTCTGGACATTTGCTGTTTTGGGGAGTAGCAAAAAGATCGCAACATGGACGACCCCATTCCAGAAAAATCTCTTCCGCTATAGATTGCTTGAGAGACCACTCGTGAGGCATGAGAATAGCTCTGCTCAATCTGTCCGCTACAATGTTGGTTTTCCCAGGGATATGCGTTGCTACCAGAAACCGATGAGAGGAGATCGCCCATTGCCATAGTCTGAGCTTCTCGACACAAGGGGTAGGACTTGGTTCCGCCCTGTTTGTTGATATACCAAACTACAGACATGTTGTCTGTGTGGACTGCAATTGTCCCTACGGGAAGAAAGTCGTTGAGGGCTTGCAACGTTAAAAGCACTGCTCTCATCTCCAGGACATTTATGTGCAGATGGTACTCGAACGGCTGCCACGTCCCATGAACCATCCTGCCCTGATAATGACCCCCCCCCACCCGATCAGGGAGGCATCCGTGGTGACAGTGGCTATCGGGGATGGGGGTACAAAGTACCTGCCTTGGTGAACCTGAGGAGATGTGATCCACCAAGCAAGATGATCTTTGCAAGTCTGTGTCACCAGAATCTGGTGACGCATAGGAAGTTGTTGGTATGACCACTGTGTGAACAGCATCCACTGAAGAAGGCATGTAGAATCGAGCCAGGGAAGAAGAGTAATGGCCGCAGCCATGAGGCCTAATACCTTTAGAACCATTCTGGCCTGTACTTTCTTGTTGGCCAGAATGATCCTGACATGACTCAATGTCTGAAACTCTTTGACCTGTAAGGGTAGCTGACATCCGAACAGTGTTTAAGTTTGCGCCTATGAAGGTAATAGACTGGCAGGGTGATAAGGATGACTTTTCGAAGTTGATCGAGATGCCCAAATGAGAACAAAGATTTATTGTGTAATCCCTGGCTTGTATAAGCTGATGCCTGGTGGTGGCTGACAGGAGCCAGTCGTCAAGATACGGAAACACCTGGAATCCTTGACGTCTCAGGTGAGCCGTGACCACTGCCATGCAGTTGGTGAACACTCTGGGGGCTGTAGTGAGACCAAAGGGCAGGGCTCTGAACTGGAAATGACTGGACCCCAGCCGAAAGCGGAGAAATCTCCTGGAGCGTCTGTGAATTTTGATGTGATAGTACGCATCCTGAAGATCTATTGAGCACATCCAGTTGTCCTTCTGTAAGAAGGGCAGAATTGACTGAAGAGTGACCATTCGGAATCTTGTCTTCCTCACAGACTTGTTGAGTCTGCTGAGATCCAATATTGGTCTCCAGTCTCCCGTCTTTTGGGGAACCAAAAGAACCCTGAGTAGATTCCGGTCCCTGGATGGGCTGGTGTAACTGGCTGAATGGCTCATTTTTGCCGTAGTTCTGAGACTTCTAACTCTGCAATTTCCCTTAGACCGGTGGTACATCTGGAAGGGAATTTGAGGGAAAGGACTTTCCTCGAAAGGAATTATGTAACCCTTGGATATGATCGACTGTACCCATCTGTCTTGAGTGAGGCAATGCCAGGCTTCTGGGTACAGTGATAATCTTCCCCCGACTGCCTCCAAGGAGGGACAGCCGGGCAACATCTCAGGGATGCTGAAAGGGCTTGTCAGAGAGAGGCTCTCTGTTTCCCTGGTTTTGGACCCCTCTGCCTCTAGAGCGTCTGTTGTTACCCCTATGCCTCTAGGGGTAAACTGACCACGTGAATCCGGCGTGACTCCTTGGGATTTACGGAACCACATTTTTCCACCTTTCTGTCCTTTGGGGTAAGGTCTAGAAGGGGTGGAAAAACGGACTCCTACAGCAGAAAGAGTCTTGCCGTCCTGCTCGCACCTGGTCAAAGTTTCCTTCACCTGAGGGCCAAACAAAGCTGACCCAACAAAGGGAGAATTTGTGAAGGACGCCTTGAAGGGATCTGCAAAGTCACATAGCCGCATCCAGGCTTGGCGTCTAAGAGCCACACCTGTACCTGCGGCTCTACTCGCTCCATCAGCAGCATATGATATTAACCGCATGGAGGAGTTCGCAATGGAATTAAGGGTTCCTAGCTGCGAAGCAATTTTTTCTTGAGCTCCTGCAGCTGTAGGATCCTGTACTACTTCACCCAGCTCCTTAAGGATATCCCTTTGGAGTCTGGTGAAGTGACATAGGTAATTCAGCGAACGCATAGCAAAGGTCGCTGAGGAAAACCTCCGCTTACCGTACCTATCCATGGTCCTAGAGTCCTTATTAGGAGGATGGACGGGTACGGAAGGATCTGCAAGTTCCTTCTTGGTGGCAGCAGCCACCACCATGGCATCAGCGGGGACACCCTTAGTGAGGAATTGCTTGTCACATGGGGCAGTGATAAATTTTGAAGGCCTCCTAGGGACTGGCTCTACAGAGTCAGGAGCTGCCCACGCCTTTCGGGCAATAACCTGCATAAGGGGTCGAAAGGCGGAGACACCCAGGAGGTGGAGGGCCGAGATCCAAACGCCCCTAGGTATACTGACTCATCCTCAGAGGGATTGTTGGTGGGCCAGTTTCCCTCTGTTTAAGGAGTTCTAGGATGTCTGAGAAGGAGACATCCTCAGAGGGGATCTAGGGGATCCCTCTGACTCATCAAAGTCAGTATCTGAAGTGACAGACTCGGGAGTCTACATGTTTCCTCTTACAAGTCCTCTTCCTAGGAGGATCTCCCGAAACATCAGGAGAATCCTCGGAAGAGGGGAAATTCCCAATGGGGAAACCTGAGGCGGAGGATCTCTGGGTCCTGTAGCAAGAGAAGTGGCAGAGATGTCAACAGGCACTATAGAGGGAGGAGCTACGGGAACAGACTGCTGACTGATACCAGTGGCCAGCACACTTTTCATCACCTCGAATGCTCCCCTCCCAGGCAGGTCCGAGAGAACCCGTTCAAGAACTAGGAACTCCAGGGACCACCGAAGGAAGTCTCCGAGGCAGATGTCGGAGCCGAGCTCACCAAGGCCGAGGCTCCAAGGGAAGAGCGGCTCGGACAAGGGTCCGATGCCACTCACCCCTCGGAGGAGACCATGGAAGCCCGACCACGAATCCCTCTAAGGAAGGTCTCAAGAGGAGATAAGAGTAGAGGCTGAAGGAACAGAAGGGGTATCTGTCCTCCAGCCGTAGCAGTAACCATTCCCGAAGACTCCAACTCCAAGCTCTGGGGTAGAGTTGAAGGAGGAACTGTAACGGGGTGTGGACCAACAGTCGTCTGTTGAGACAGACTATGTAACATTTGGGCCAGTGCCTGTGACTTAAGTAATCTGCTGACCACTCTCTCTAAGTCATGGTCTGAAAGTCTGGATGACCTTGAAGATCGGCTCCGATGGCTCCGTTCCGAAAGGAGAGGTGAAGCCGGAGCCGAAAGTATCGGCTCCAAGGAAGGAGACCTCAACCTCTTCCTGGAATGAGCCATCAGAACCGATGAAACTATAGACCCTGTCGGAGCCGACAACTTATCGGAGCCGACAGGAAGCCTCGATGCATCGGCTCCAGCCGGAGCCGATACAGCCACAAAAGTAACGGTGTCGGAACCGATCGGAGCCGACACCGAAGTGGTCGATGCAGAATCGGCACCGATAGCCATCGGTGCCGAAGGCTTAGTTAAGCCAGAATCGGCTCCAGCCGGAGCCGATCTCGACTCAGAACGAGTCGGAGCCGAGGCCGCAGGCTTAGACACAGAAGCCTGGGCCTTGGAAGATTTGGCAGATTTAGATGGAGCCGACTTAGCCGGAGAGCCCTCCGGCTTAAGAAGGCCCCTAAGTATCAGTTTGTTTCTTCTTTCCTGCAGGACTCTCTGGCTGAAGGAATGACATATAGCACAGGAGTCCTGCAGGTGAAGAGGCCCCAGGCAATACAGGCAAGAAGTGTGACCGTCTGTCAGAGACATCTTCTGACAGCACGAGTCACACTTCTTAAAGCCTGAGACCCTCTCCTTTGACATGGTGTTTCACAACACACACACACACCAGTCAAAGAATTAAATTAAATAAAATACCAAAAGGTATTACTAGAAAAACACACACACACCCTAACGGGGATGGGATGGGTAAAGTTTGACTAAAAATTAGTAGAGACAGGGAATTTTCTGTCAGAAAATCTTTATAATTAACTTAAAACTAAAAATTAAAGGGTTTTTAGCAAAAAGGGGCTAAAATATCAAAGTAGTGAATCACTTACCAGGAGCTGGTAAAAGGAGGACCTCATAAGCGAAGCGGCAAACGAGATCTGGGTACTTACCGCCTTGCATCATGGGATATGGGGCTGCCTCGAGCTGGTAAAAGTGACTCTCGAGCTTAGCAAGTGCCGAGTCGGAGCCGAGGGATCGGCTCCGAACCCATCAAGCAAGAATGAAGGCGAGATTGACAACTTAACATCATTACTTTATTGGTAAACACTCCAAGTATAAAACTGATAATTTCCTAAGTTCAAACATATACTTGATAGTTACCAGAGAAAGATGTTTAATAGTCACAATAAAACAAAAATACATAGTCTAAATAACCTAAAATGGATTTAACTTCATTATCTTTAAATACCAATGGCTTAAACAATCCTAGCAAGAGATCAAATCTACTGAAATATTTAAAACTGAACAAAGCACAACTTGTCTTCCTTCAAGAAACTCATTTTAAAACAAATGACAATTACAAATGGAATCCTAAGGACTATATGATATTGGCACAATCCACTTATAAGACAAAGACAAAAGGGGTAACAATTTTATGGAAAACAAATGTGATTAACCCAGAAATCATTTATAAGTATAAAGATAAAGAAGGTCTTATGGCATTAGTAATAGTTAAATATAATAACAGAATATAGACCCTAGCCAACCTATACTGGTTCCCAGGCACTGAGTCTGAAGAAGCCTTACTAGGTGAAAGCGCTAACTCGTTTTATAAATAAATCATTTATTCATTTTACGTTGCTGCTTGTTTTTGAGTTCCTTTTAAAAAGAGTGATCTTTCAGCTGTGTTCGACTCATCATATTTGCTTTGCTTTTATAATCACGTTGGTCCTTGAAGAGTCGTTCATTCCGCTTTGGTTTTTGTTTACGATTTACTTGGATTTAATTGCCAATAATTATAAAGGCAACTTAATATTAGGGGGAGATTTTAACTATAAATTTGATATTTCTGAAACTGCAAATAAGACCGCTGCGTACATCTGCTGTATCAAAAGCTTTAAACAAGTGGGTAGAATCATTTCATCTTGAAGATACTTTCAAATTTAAAGAAGATAAATCTTCGTTTTCCCATCAAGATCACAGATTGGGTACCCAAACTAGAATAGATAAAATATTTGCTGTCCATGACTTGCACTCTAAAATCATTAATTTCTCATTCACTCCCTGCCCCGATTGGGTACCCAAACAAGAATAGATAAAATATTTGCTGTCCATGACTTGCACTCTAAAATCATTAATTTCTCATTCACTCCCTGCCCCTTTTCAGAGCGTAATTTATTGACACTAAACTTTAAAATGGATACAAACCATTAATCTAACTCCAGAATTCCAGCATATATAACTAAAATTAAAGAGTTCAAACCCTGGTTATTATCTGAATTACAGTTCTTCTTAGATATTAATTACACCACAGAGATAAATAAAATAATGATACTGGACTCATTAAAAGCTTACATATATGGTAAAACCCTAACCTGGTATAAATCAGAGACTGGGATTCTGAATTATTAGATCTACAATCCAATCTTTTGTCAGTAAAAGCTGAAAAAAAAATCAAAATCATTTGGATATGAAAAAGAAAGTAGAAGTATTAAACAATAAATGCAACAAAATTCTAACACGTAAAACTAGTTTTGCTTTAGAAAAACTAAAAATTCATACCTTGGCCACTTCTCACAAATATCTACATAATTTAGCCACAAGAATCAAAATACAATCAAAAGCTAATAACATTAAAAGTATCTTCCATGAAAAGAAAGGGAAAAATGTCTCTGATATAGGTGACATTCTTGATGACTACATAAATCACTATATGGAACATTTCTAAAAAGAATATACACATACCGATCAATTAAATCTAGATAATAAATGTTCTAATATAAAAAAAATACCAGAAAAATTAAAACTAGATCTGCAAGCACCCATATTGTACAAAGAAATTATAGACACAATAAAATAGGGTAAAAATAATAAAGCTCCAAGTACAGATGGCATAATTATGGAAATGTATACACTTTTTCCTTCAAAGATACTATCCCTCTTCCATAAAACTCTTTTAGAAATTCAGTCACAAACGTTAATACCACCCTCTTGGAGATGTTCCTTAATCACACCAATCCTAAAGGAAAACAAATCCCAAAACCTCTGTACATCATACAGACCTATATCATTATTAAATAATGACTAAGATATTTAAGACAATATTAACTAACAGAATGAAAATACCAGTATATAAAACAGTAATGATCAAACTGGATTTATATATCATAGATATGCATATGACAATATTAAAAGGATAATTTCTCTTATAGAATAGATTAACAAAGAAAATACAAACTCATAATTGGCTTAGATATAGAGGAAACCTTTGATTCCCTGATGGGATTATTTATTTAAAATTCTGGTGTTATTTGAATTTCCTCTTTCCTTTGTTCATCTACTAAAGAATATATATAGAAATAATTTAGCGTATGTTAAGCTAGGTCCTTTCACCTGTGAATCTATACATATAACAAAGGGTACTAAACAAGGATGTCCCATGTCACTGATTCTATTTGCTTTGGCTACTGAAATATTGGCAGATTCAATACGTAACAATACAAAAAGATCAAAGGCGTATGTTTATGAACAATACATTTCTAAAGTAATGCTCTTTGCTGATGAAATATTATTAAAATTATCCAATACAAGAGAGACATTAGAAGAATTAGATACGTTGACACATTTTACAGGACTTCAAGACTACAGTTCAATAAATCAAAATCAAATTATTTTTAAATAAAAAAAAAAAAAAGAATTGCAGACAAAGGGGAATTACATTATAGGGAAACAAGAATCTACCTTAAATATCTAGGAATTGAGTTATGCAAGGATAATGAATTAGTCTCAATAAACTACAATAATATCATCAATACAATTAAAATCTCTGGGGAAAAGTGGAAGAAAATAATATTAACATTTGAAGATAGAC
The DNA here is from genome assembly GCF_019279795.1 of Protopterus annectens. Classification (NCBI taxonomy): domain Eukaryota; kingdom Metazoa; phylum Chordata; order Ceratodontiformes; family Protopteridae; genus Protopterus; species Protopterus annectens. Next base: position 442,254,406 of record NC_056734.1, on the reverse strand, counting down.
TAAAGTTAATAAAAATGGTTTTACTACCCAAGATTCTATATATAGCTTTGGCAATACAGCTGCTACCAGAAAGGAATATACTCAAAGAAATAAACTCATGCCTAATAAAATTGTTATGGTTTCCCAAAATAAACAGTATAGCTTTAATACATCATATCAGGCCATGGAAACAGAGAGGATTAAACTTTCCTAATATAGAAACATATATAAACGCATCAATATCTAAAACGATCTCAGACTGGATAAGTCCAAATTATTCTGCAAATTGGATAGAATTACTAACTGTAATATTAATAAATGAATTTGATTTACAAAAAAAAAATTCAAACGGATAAAAACAATTTGCCATGGCACATATGTATTAGTATGCAATATAACATAACTAAGCCCACTAAAACTCATACGATTAATTACATTGACTCATTTAGGAAAATTATTAATGCAAATATAGATTTAAAAATCTGGTTTGATCTTTTAACACCATTCATAGTTACAAAGAGAATATACAGAAAAATAATTCCTAAGAACAGAAAGCGTTTGTTGGTTTCAATGTATCAAAGAACTAAAAGTTCTGGATATGCAAACAATAGAAACATGCAAAATTCCACAACAAGATTGGCTAACTATGCAAAGCATTCTGACGCATTTGCAAGATTTATGCAGAATAATTAGTAGTTCTTCATTTAAAGAAATATCTAAACTTATGAAATACCTGTATGAAATCATATATAATGATTATAAAATGGGAAATAGTATTTAGAAATTTTACAAGATATTGATAAATTATAAAACACTCATATTGGAATTATATAACAAAAGGACACTCATTACAGCTAACTGAAGAAATTAAATCAAATATTTTATTATCAATAAAACATACATCCTTTATACAATACTGGAAAGTTTTTAATTGGAAATGCTTGCACAGAGCATTCTTAACTCCAGATAGAATTACTAAAATTAATTCTTCCACAAAGAGAATATATGTTGGAGGTGTCAGTAAATACACAATGCATACTGGAACCACATTTTTTTCAACTGTTAAAATTAAGCCATTTTGGAAAGGTATTAAACTTTTTACAAGCTTTATTTAATGAATCTTTTAGCTTATCTAAAAGCTCTAGTATTATTAAATGTGTATGAAGGTCCTCATTTGAATGAGTCAAATATGTACCTAGTCTGGACAATACTTGCAATCTCAAGGAAGTGCATTGCAAGAAGATGGAATATAAACACAATACCAACTTTGGAAGACTTCTACAGCCTACTGAAGACAGCATTGTTGGAAATTTAAATTAAAGAATTAAGGATTCACCCTAAGCCATTTATTAACAATCCATGGAAAAAAAAGTCTCATCATTGATTGACACTATACAATAACTAAACAGATAAAATCTGATAACTGGAATGTTATACCTATAATGTAATTGATTATATTGAGCTCTGTTATAGTGTCAGGCTGATGTAAACAGTGTGCATATTTATTTAAGATGTTATATACAAATACTACGGAATTTATTCAACTGTATTTCAAAAATAAAAAAATTTTGAGAAAAAAAATGAGGTACCCACAAAGTACCACATCAACAATAACATCCTTAGCACAAAATCAGTAGTAAGGGATCTGGGCACCTTGGTAAACGGCAACCTAGCATTTGATCAACATGTAGCCTCAGTAGTGCGCAGGGCATACTACATGGCTCATCTCATAACGGCATAGCATTCAGGAAAAAAGAAGTCATAACCTCTCTGTACTCTTCCCTGATCAGGCCTATAATGGAGTACAATGCTCCCTTTGGTATGTATCTCACTAGGCACGTGCGGCAGCTGGAAGGACAGCAGAGGTTCCTGACTAGAATTCAGGGTCTCCAACACCTGCCCTATGCAGATAGGCTTAAGTCCCTCTCACTTTACTCGGTCTCATATAGACTGCTCAGGGGGGACCTCTGTCTGGCATTTAGAGCCCTCTCCAACCCCGCCCTACTGGAAATGCTGCATATCCACAAATCAAACACCACACGTGTCACACGCACTCGGGACCAAAACCTAACCTGCGACATTAATAGAACCTGCTGGCGGGACAAATATGTGTCCCAGAGACTCCCCCATCTGTGGAACAGACTCCCTCACCATGTTGAGCAGAGTACTTCTCTATCCTTGTTCAAGCGCAACCTGGATGACTGGATGAGTAAAGGAAAATATAACCCTGGGATCCCACCTGTGTCCCTGCTTGACAGGGAGGATAGGTGCTGACCTTGTAAACATGGGAACAAAATGTTGGCTAGGCTTGGAAGGGTCTCATGTCCTGCAGTCTTGTAACTTCCTATGATCCTATGAAATGGAAAGTGATAAAGCAGCAATGTTTAAACAACCAGTGACTCTTTGTTCACCAGCTTTCCATATTACTATGCCAACATTGTAAATAAAGACCTTAAGGAAGGTCACTGCGAGAATGATGTCCTTACAGTTTCAGACAATATGACCATGAAGAGGCAACAGGAAGCTTTAAAGGAACTGCATCTTCAATTTGGACACATTTATGTGGAAACTACAGAAACTGCTTTGCACTTCAGGATACAAAGCCACTGACTGTACTTCTCTATCTTAGCACAGATTGTTAGCAAATGTGAGACTTGCCCGAAATATTCCATAAAGCTATTCCTCAGGTTGACATACCTCTGGCCTCTGAACAAAATCAGACAGGTGCTACAGACATACATGAGCTTGAACTTGGTACTTGCCTTCATATCATCAATATTTCAGTACTGAAAGCATGAACACAGAGAGACAGAAACTATAAAGAAACCTGTTCACTGCTGGATAAACAAGAGTGACCCATTGAATATACTATTCAGTGACAGTGGTAAAGAATTCAGTAATGCTGTAAATACTCCTAGGAGAGATATGACAGACAACTTCAATACTGAAACAAAGACCAGGGAAATACAGTTCTGCGCTGACACTAAAACTGGTTGACCAGATCAGGGCTCTAACCCGATATACAAATTCAAATGAATGAATAAATAAATAAATAAATACGCCTTTGGAGCAATATACTCTTAGAAAAACACAACAAGACATTAATAGAAATAATCACAGAAGTAAAAGGGAGCAGTGGATATGACTTTGAAATTGCATTAGACTGGAAACAATGGGACAAAAATAAATTTGGCAGCAGTCCATATTAGCTTACTTTGGTCAGAACTCAAACCTTTCTTCTGTTCTAATTGGGAAGACGTCTATTCTAAAAGGGACCGCAATGCAACATGGCAATGAGTGAGCACATTTCAGTATTACATGCATCATGGCAAGTATTTGTTGAGGCAAATTATTTAGAAAAAATTCAGAGAGCATTTTGGAAGCAAACGTGCACCACAAATTAAGGGTGTGAAGTGAAAACAAGGTGGACAACAAAACGACTGACTCTGCGTAGTCACAGAGTCAAGTCACGGTGGAATGCACAGAGAGTCACCACTGTGTGGCATGGTTGTATTTGTGTGAGGATGCAACACTGCAGGCTGTGAAGAGTCAAGACTGATGTGGACAGCCAATTTGCCAATAAAAATTAACCATGAAGGGACAGACTTACGGTAAAACAATACCGATGATCTCAGAAAAAAGTAAATGAAGATAAAATGGGTAATTCCAAATTGAGTAACAAAGAATATGGTAGCAAGGGAATGAAACAGCCAATAGGTGCTGTATTGAGGTAAGCAGCTTCAGTTAAAAAAAAAATAAATAACATAAAAAAAATAAATAAATCTAACAAAACCTGTGAACAGGGAAAAGGAGGTGAAACCTTAAGAGCTGACTGGAAAATCTACAGGAAGACCGAAGGAATTGGTCTGATACTGCAAGCACACTAGTATCTGTTAACATGTCATACATATGAGTTACTGAGTTACTAATACTGTATCAGGAAATGAACACATGCAATCCTCTGACTCATATGTGGAACATGATCTACTCCTAACTGAGGAAATACTATTAAATTAGCAAAAACAGGATGCGATATGGAGCTAGAAAGAAAATGAGGTTTTGAAGAAGGAAAATTTTATCACCCCCCCCCCCCAAAATATTTTCTGCAAGGTAGGCATTTATCCACAAAGAAACTTCAAAAGGAATAACAACTAAAGAGCTCTTCTGCCAGGTCTCTGCTGAAAAGTGACTATCATGCCTAATCGGACTTTCTCAGTAAAACTAAATTAAAATACATAAAATTGAGAGCTTGAAAATTTTAGGGGAAAAGAACATCCAAAATATTCACCATGATCTAATCTCTTTTGGTTATAATGTTACAAAAGTTATGGAAAATTCATTTCATGCACAGTAAGGCTGCATTTTTGGAAGACATTTATGTCCGTCTTCCTCCAGAAGAAAGATGTGGAATGACTGTGGAAAGTCAACAGATGTGTTAGTGGTCCGGCAGATACATCACACTACTGGCATAACAAATGAAAGACACCATTATTAACTCAGAGAGAAACTTGCATGGGTTGCTATTACTATGTCAGAAGGGAAACCCTGCTGTATTCTACTGGCTAAAGGAGAACAACATCATCAATGGAGTTCTTACCTGTCATGTTGATGGCTCACAAATCTTGGCCACTTCACTTAATTCCCATTTGAAAGCCACCCCTTCATGCTGGTCATTAAGAACATGACCACTTTTGTTATGTGAGACTGATAATGGCCATTACTGATGGAATAGTGCAGGTACACAAAGACAACTACATTAAAAATGTCCTTCTATCGTTATGTAACCATTAAGGGCAGTGCAGAGTGACAGCTCTCCTCTTGTTTTAACAGGCATGGATTTATGCTAAAAATATGACAAATTCCCTTGGTTGTTTAGTACAGCAAGCTGGATGCCATATTTGATGCGTCCTGGCTGGCATCTAGCATAGATGCTTCCTGGTTGGCATCCAGCACAAAATATACCACTTGACAGACCATTCATGAAAGAAACTAAACTGTACGGGGAATCCATTTTAAAAAGCAGATTTAAAATTTCACTCTGGGGAAGGATGAATGCCTGAAACTAACTGTCTTCAGTGATCCTTCGCTTCGGTGTTGGCGAGAGAGGTAGAGATGTCTACTCTCCAGTCGTGGAGAGAGCTTTCTTGGAGGGAGAAGCTGACAGACTATCCAAGTTCACTCCAGTAGGAGTCAAAGCTGTCACACAAGTATGACAAACAGCATCATCCAGACTCTGCTCTGAGAACAAAGCAGGAGCTGAGCTATGTAATGCCAGGAATTCGAGGGGAAGAGACAGTTCTGACAGCCTCTGAGTCGATCCCGTACCCCCCCCCCATACTCAATGCTGAATCTTCAGCTCAGAGATCCTTCCAGCTCTGAATAAATTGGACCCAGATGAGAAAGACAATGCCAGAGTTAAAGACCACAACTTCAGATCTGACATGGACAACTCTAAAGAATTTGTCTCCAACATCACCAAACCAAGAGGTTGGATTGGGGTATGAGTAGCCACAGGCAAGGGAGAAGGTCCAAAGCTCATGGGTCTGAAGGGATAAATAGCCAGAACTCCCAGAAGAATTTGGGTCCTGAAGAGCTTTATCATTCTGTCCACATCAGCCTCTGTCAAGTTCTTTGAAGACCTAATAGACCTCAATGCTGAAAATTTGGAAGGTGGACTAAATGTTCTCTAATGTTCTCTCCTGCAGAAAGCCTGACCACAACCTAGGAGTGACTGGATCTGGAGAAAACCTTGGCTATGGTAAAGGAAGAGTCTTGGTCCACACTGAGATCAGATCTAATCTGAGACAGTAATAGGATCTGAAGGCTTAGAAATGATTGCAGTCAGATATGAAGATAAAACTGATGACACAGCAATCAGGGGATCGCTTCTTTGTCTCCTTGTTCTTTTCTTTGAGACCGTCACTCTTGTTGGCCTTGTATTTATCCAAGGACTTTTCCCCAGATTGGAATGCTCCAGATACAGATTCAGAGGAGTCAGATGGATGAGTCCCTTGAGCACGAGCCTGTGATGACCAAATGCAGTGCAAATAGAGCAATTTTCTTTTAGATGAACTGCCCCCAAACAATATACACACTTTAAATGAGACTCGCAGTTTAGCATCTTGTGGCTACATTTCATCACCAGGGAAATTTATGCAACTATTTTCCTACTTTTCTCTATCGAGATTTACCTACAATGGTGGAAAATTAAAGGAAATAATTCTCATACACAAGAAAACTACTGTAGCAACAAAAGACTCTCACCTAGCCCTGGAATGCCCAGTGTCTGCCCCCCAAAACAAATGGGCTAAATGAGCGAAAGTAGGAGAGCCTTTAAGTGAGGTCTTGTGGAGGGCAGAAAAGTTTTAAAACAATACAATAGGGATTTTACTGCTTATAATGGCAAGTATTGCTGTCATGATGTCTTTTTCCATTAGTGTTCCCTGAAAACTGTCTCTGCCCATTTGGACCCAACCAATTACCAGAATTAAATAAACAGATTCACTACAATTGGGATCAGTTATCAGAATTAAATAAATTCATCAAGTCCTCTACTTCGTATAAATTTATCATTTGGTAGTCCGCAATGTCAATACAAGCAATTTAACACAGACAAAGGTCAGACTGCCCCAAATAAATAAATAAAAAAACACACATTTGTCATCCCAGCAAAACTAAAATGCTTGGATGGCTAAAAGCAGAAAAAAAGTTTCTTCATTTATGCTCCAGTTTAAAAGATCACCATATTTAATCAGCAGTTATTTCTTATTGCCACAAGAGTAGGCACTTCTGATACAAATGGCAGTAGCACAGCATCTGCATAGTGAGACCAATCCATGCAGACAGTTACTCATAAGAGTACTGCCACAGAAACATGTGTCACACTAGAGTAACGACACTGTATGCAAGCTCTACTGCCCAGTCTTTGCAATAAAAAGCTGCATATGAACATCTGGGATTACTTGAGACAGCTGTGCAGCAAGTAGCAAGTGTGCTGCAATGTTTAAATGCACATCCTATGGCAGAGCTGGATCATGAAGCAGAAGTGTGCTGCAATGTTTGAAAGCACATCCTATGGCAAAGCTGGACCAAGTAGTGCTTCATGTATACAGCTACACAAGAATGGTACCTGCAGCAAGGTAAGAGGGGGTTCACAGAGATGGAAAAACTTACGATGCTTAAACCATCATTATCAATTCCCTTTTTCCTATTTTATATATGGGGTCAGAGGTTGTTGTCAACATACCTCTCAACCACTTACTGCAAGAAATCTGGACAAAGGCCTAAAAATAGGGACAGATATTAAATATTGCTCTTAGAAAGTTGCTAAAGCAACAGAGATTGTTTCAACATACATTTTCTGAAGGATTTGAAATCTGAAACTCAAATGTATGCTATTTTTTGGCGACTTCAGTCTTCACATCATCCCAGTAAATTGTCAGAAAAACAACATTTATGAGGAACAGATCAAAAATGAGCCAAAAATCTGAGCATTCTGCAAAAATCTGGACAATTGAGAGGTATGTGAATCAATTACTGCCATCTTTCTCGATTCAATGTCACTCTCCTCCTATCTTCAATGGTCATGTCAGACTGTCTCAGGTCTTCTCTCAAGTAATCCATTCGTCTCTTTACTGGACACTCTTGTTTCCTCGTACCTTTTTCCTGTCTCTAACAAATCTTTTTTAATAGATTGTCTTCTGCTTTTCTACACATGTGCTGGAACCATGGTAATCTGTTATCTTTGACTTTTTCTACAAGTGATACTTTGGCTTCTGCACTGATCCTCTCATTTCCTTGTCTCTCCCAGTGTGCATCCTTGTGTGCATTCTACCATTGGTCTCAGGGACTTCCTCTCCATAATGTCTAGCTTCCTCAACTGCTCTGCCTTCACTGCCAAGATTTCTGTACCATATAGCAGTAGTGGCCATACCACTGTTTGTACTTCTATCACATACTACCTCTGACGGGCAGATGCAGCTACTTTGATTCTAGTTTTGACCTCCTCATTCAGACTTCCCCATCATCAACCACCTCTCTCGGATACCTGAAGCTGTTAAACCCCCTTCTACTATTTTCTGTTCTATCTCAATTTTCAGCACCTTTAGATTTCTCCAATTTGCTGCCATGACAGCTGTCTTGTTTGTTCAGTTTCATCCTGTGCAGTCCTTTATCCCAACATTTGCTGAAATTCTTGTTCACAGTCTGCTTGTGCCCACTGTCTAAATACAGCAGCTTTGTTGATTTGTCCCATTGACACATTCATTTTTGCTTGCGTGGTCCATCACCAGCACAAAAAGCAGTGTGCTCAGAGCTGAACCCTACTAATGCGCAACTGGGAATACCTTCTTGAATCTGAACACTGTCTGCACTTATATCACAGAGTTTCTGTACATAATCTGCATTAATTCTACAAAGGTTTCTTTGACTTTGAACCATTGCAGAACTGCCCAAATTTGCTTTTTGGGACCTCGTCATATGTACTCTCCACGTCTAGGAATGTCCAGTTAGATGCTTTCCTTCATAGGTTCACTGGCATTTTACTAGGCTAATGACCACAAGGGCCTTTTTTAAGCCTAGCCATGCATCCCAAATCTCTGACAAGTTCTCATACCCTTGATAAGTGTAAGCAGGGGCTTGGGTGATGAAACATTTAAAAGCTAGGGCCTGGGAGATGAACCATTTACTAGGTGCCTGTGTCCATTAGAGACATAGGTACCAAACCAGGGATGAACTTCCTGTTCCCCATCCAATTGTCCAAGCTGCACTTGAATTAGTTTAGGGAGGAACTCTGCTTCACATGGATGGGGAACCTGTTCCCGAGACGGGGTGATCTCTGGGATTACATACCTGTCTCTCCAGCGGGTCCTATTTATATCACAGGCAGGATTTATGTCTTTAGAACAGGTTATTTTGGTGTGGTTTGCTTTGTGAACATGCAGGAGGTCCATCAGAGTGGGGTCTGACAATGTCCTGTATGTTAGTCATAGATTTCCCCTCAAAAGCCTGTAGGAGACAGAATACAGGGATAGAGCCTTGAGGTGGTCAGCATAGGACATTGTCTACATAGGACATCTTACTTAAGCCCTGTAATCTTTTAGTGAGGAGCCTCTGTGGACTTTCCCAATAGTTGGATATGCCTGGTTAGGTACATATCAAAAGGGGCATTGTACTCAATGAAAGGTCTGATGAATGCCAAATATAGTGGAACAATGACTTCCTTGGACTTGCTCAATGATAGATCTGATGAATTCCAAATACAGTGGAACAATGGCTTCTTTGGACTTGGATGCCATACCATTGTTTATAAGTTGCGCAACATAGAACAATTTCCTCAGTACTGTTGACACGAGATAGTCAAAGGCTAGATTACTATCTGTGTGTGTCCCTAAGTCCCTGACTACTGGGTCAGCTGTAAGGGGTGTGTTGTCACTATGACAGTTACCAGGGGTGGGGATACTATTATGCATTTCTTGGCATTTAGTTTTAGTCTATGGCTCTGATATCAGTTATTTATCTGTGCCAACCCCTCCTGGAGAACATCTGTGTCAGTGTGGGATTCAATGACAGCTCCTAATTTGCAATCATCTGAAAATTTAGACAGCCAGAGACCACTGACATTGGCCTTGACTTCAGAGAAGTAAATGCCAAAAATCAGTGTCCAAGGACTGATCCCCGAGGGACTTCACTTGTGACTGGCCTCTTTGTAGAGGTGGACTCCCCAGTTCTAACTTCCTGGGTCCTGTGAGCCAACTGGCTATCCACTGGATGACATACAAGTTTGTACCTAACCTCTTGAGCTGGTCAACAATGCCCGGGTGGGGTATTGTGTCAAATGCCTTGGCCAGGTCAAGGTAGGCAGTGTAAACCATTTTGCCCTCATCCATTGCTTTGTTGACCTTCTCAAAGAAGTCCACTAGGTTGAGTAGGCATGATCTGCCCTTGACAAAATAAAACTGGGTTGGGTCCTGGAGGTTTATTATATCACTAGTGATCATTTCTATGATAATTATTTCCATGGCTTTACATATAAGATTCGTGAGACTTCAGGATCTGTAGATGGCCCATCTTTGTGCAGAGGGATGACTGTTGCCGCTTTCCATTCATAAGGCATGAAGCCTATTTGGAGGCTATAGTTAAACAGCAGTTCCAGAGGCCCTGATAGGTCATCTTTCATGCTACTTAGAAGGCATTAAGGGATATTGTCTGGGTCCATTGATGCAGTGATCTTGACCTCACAGAGCATTAAGGACTTGTTTCCTAGTGATAGTAGGGGGAGTTATATATGATGGTATTTCCTGAGAGAAGGTTGAAGGGGAGAGAGGGGTAAAGATGCACCTGAATTTATTGGCCAATAGGTTTGCTATATCTTCTGGCTCAGTACAGATGGCTCCATTTACAATGCGCTCTGCACACAATTGTGTACTGCCTTTGAGGTTGAGGACATAGTTAAATAATGCCTTGTGGTTGTCCTTGACCTGGGAGGCCAAACTCACCTCAAACTTAGCTTTGGTAGACTTGTCATCTGATGTGTTTATTTTGATGAGAGTGCTTGTGCTACACCTCCGAATATTTGCCACAATTTTTTTCCTTCTGTTATACAGCCTACTGGTTTTGTGATTCTACCAGGGTGGCTTGTATTTTCAGTTAGTTTTGTACTTCTTCCTGGTGGGTACAGTTGCCTGTATGCAACTGTTAACATGCTTGTACAGTGCAGTTGTGCCCCTTCTTGTTCTATGAGATTACCCTTATTCCACAACACTTTAACCTCTTGTTCTGTGAGATTGCCCTTACTCAGCAATATTTTAATCATAAGGTGCGGAGATCTTAAACATTATTAGCTCTTTCTCACCTATACTGCCGTTCCTGTGTTCCTCTGACTCACGCATACAACATGTCAAAAATATAACACCATATCAAAAACGACCATGTCTCTATCATGCCCATAGCCCTATGAACACTCCCTACAAAAACATATGTATTCCTTTCTTATTAAATCAGTTAAACATTCACAGGCTTCATCAGTAGGTTCTAAGATCATGCATGTTTAACTGCATGTAAAAAACGATACACCTTAACATTAAAAAAGAAGATAAAAACTCAGTTAAAATTACCTTTGAAATAGCTTAGTTGGTTGCTCCCCAGCAACCAAGTAAATGCATGCAGCATATCCAAAATGCAACATCGGCATGTTTGCTGCTCCCTACCGATGAAAAGGCAGCAATAATATAAATTACTTTTTCTATTTTTTTTAATGAAAAGAAAAGTCTATTCATGTGTTGCTAGTGGTGGTGTGTACTTGCTGGCTGTTCTATCCAACACTGCACAGATGGCAGATATCACTGAAAGATTGTTCAAGATGGATAGTAAGATGTCAGTGCTGCATAAGATAGGACTGTTTTGTTGAATTGTAAAAACAGTTCATTTCAGTGGCTTTATTATTATTACTTTTTTTTTTTTACATTAGCAGTGCAAGGTTCATATTTTTCTGAAAATGCACATCAGAGCAAACTTGTTCTGCTAACTTTCCCAAAGCAAATTAAAGTAATATTTCAAAACTGTTCCCAGTTTTGAACCTTTATCTATCTCTTATTGCTGGCTTTGTCCAGAATTATCGAGCAAATATAGTGACTGGTATAACAATGCCCCTAATGATCATAGAAAGGAGATGCTGCTAGGCAAACAGTAGGCACGCACAGTTAGTGTATAGTATGCATTTGTGTGTGTGCACGCATATATGTGTGTGTGTAAGTATGTATTTGTATGTATGTATATATATATATATATATATATATATATATATATATATATATATATATATATATATATATATATATATATATATATATATATATATATAGATATATAGATATATAGATATATATATATATATATATATATATATAAATGTATAAATATATATATATATATATAAATGTATAAATATATATATTGATATAGACAGAGAGTTGTCAGCAGGCCATGATTTTCCATAATGCTCTTGATTTTGCCTCATATGTTTCACCTGTTTATAAAACGTGTTTTTCTGGCAAATGGTTGCAGATTAGTCTCTTCTGACAGCAATGTGATTTTCAAAATTCATATCTTCTGATTTTGTTTCTTTGCCCCCCAAGCCAATGATCTGAGGCAGTATATGTCTGTGTGTGGGTGTATCTATGTGTGTGTGTGGGGGGACTGTGTGTGTGTGTGTGTGTGTGTGTGTGTGTGTGTGTGTGTGTGTGTGTGTGTATATGTATATTTATAGATGGCTATATCGGCAGATATTGATATACATATAGATATGGGGGTCATGCATTTGGTCTAAATGCTAATTTGTTGATGTGTTTAATCAACTTCATTTGGTCAATATAAGCAGATGGTTGACAGGTGTGCAAGACCGACAATCCCTGGGTAGGGGAATATTCCCTTTCCCTGAAGATTGTGGAATCTGAGAGTTAGTTTATATAATAAGCAGGAAATGCGGGGATGGAGGAAGACATGCATCCCTGCAAAAAGAGATTCTTTTGTGAAAAATTGCATGCACCAATGATCTTTCCTGGTATATGCTTGATAATGTGTTGAAGTTCAGTTTGTCATCCTTTTGTGGTTGATGTATGGGCTACTCGACTAAAGTGAGTAGACATATGTGTGTATATATATATATATATATATATATATATATATATATATATATATATATATATATACACATATATATATATACACACACACACACACACACACATTACATATATATATGTATGTATGTGTTAGTTGGAGATGTGTAAGTCTGTGTACATGACTCTGTGCATGTTTGTGTGTGTGTGTGTGTGCGTATGCTTCAAGCATATGGATGAATAATGTTCAAAACTGTGCACTAACAGCTGGTACCAGTTCCTACAACTATGTAAATATCTGCACTCTGTTGCTATTAAAGAATGCAGTTATGTAAAAATAACATTTTTGTTAAGATCCTAGGCAGTGTCCACTTGCAAGCATTATGTAACAAAATTTTATAGGCACAATCAGCAGAAACTTTTAAGAATGCCTCAAGAAAAGACCGTTACTGTGATTTGTTTTCATTCAGAGTTATGAATATGTGTGACACTAATATAATTATTAGTGTGCCCTACAAGGACTTTCACTGCTACCTGCTGACCTAACATTTATTTGCAGCTATTTATACTTGTTTAGGAATACATATAAGAATTGTGCTTCTTTTTTCACCAATATCTTTGTTTATTTCAAATCATAAAGTGTATAACAAAGAAAAGAAAAAAGGCATTAAACAGATTAACAAGTATTGGTGAGACTTCCTCACAAGAAATGCAAATAAGAAATCAACAATAAAACATAAAACTAATATGAACTACTTAAAAATATTTATATACAAAAATGTTGAGCACCCAGTAATTTAAAAGTTTAACATACCCTAAAAGGGATTATAGAATAAAAATTGTATAGAAGATATTAATTCAGTAACAAACAATGAGTTTATCCCAACAACTCTTAAGAAAGAGGGGTGACAAGTGTTTATTGAAAGTGAATTTATAAATCTTGGTTTGCTTCAATGCTAATTCCTTAATATATATTCCAAATTAGGCTTTTTCTATCAGACAAGTTTTTTCTTTACTGTATAGTTTGACCATCATACAAAAAGTTGTCAACACATATTGGTCTGGCTTGACAAGTTTGGTTGGTGGAATATGAAGTAGGGCAAATTCCCAGTATAAAGTGGATTTCTGAAAGTCATTCTTTCAAGCCTAACTTTCAAAGAACACTATAGTTGATATGAGTTCTTACAGAACCACATAATGTGAACTATGTTTGCATCATGACAGCTGCTCTAGCTTCTTCTCAATATCTGCCTCACTGCAAATATTGGGTTGGTTGTGCTGCAATCTGAACTGCTCATCTTCTAATCTTACTTTCTACAATCCTACGTATTCATTTATAAATCGCCCTCTCCAACACTTTCATGTAGTGTGATAGGGGACTGATGCCTCTCTACTGTTCAAGTAGTAAATGTCCCCTTTGCTCTTGTACACTGGCACTAGAATGCTTATTTTCCACTCATCTGTGATGTGCCTTTCTATCCATACTGCTTCGAGTATCCTCTGGGGCAATTTCTCTTTGAAATATCCTAATATCTTGATACAAGCACTGTGACTACATATCAGCTTTATGATGCATAAAAAATGAGGTAGAAAAGGTGTGCACAGGAAACAAGAAGGCTGCAAGCAAACCGACGCACACATACAAGGAAAACAAAAGTGTGCAGGATGGGGAAGGATGGTAACTTTTTGTGGGGATAGACATTTTTTTTTCCTTGTATAAATACAAGTATGAAGGAAAAGGTGACACAAAAAACAGAGAAAGGAAAGAGGGGATATGTGACTACGAGGTGTCACAAACACAAACAGGGCTGGATATGCAAACACTAGCAGAGGTAAACACAAGTTTGGATGAGAAAACACATGGAGGACAGACAGATGAGGAGGAGGATTGGACAATGTAAAAGGTACAGGTCCACACAAAACAGGTAGGAAAAACATTAGGGGATAGGACGGGGGTTCTGCCCAGCTAAGAAGGGAATTACAATGCCCCATCACTAGTAGGCAGATCATCGAGGCTAGTGGCATGTGTCCTTATCTCATATGATGGCCTAACAGTTGCAGCCAACCAGGTGAGTGAATGTGTATCTGCTCCAGGATATGTTTTATGTGGTCAAATTAAATGCCCAGCTATATCTCAACTACAAACTGTTGTTGCTGTGGCTGAACCACTACAAGGAATGAGGACTACACATTGGAGAGAGGTTTCCACCTAACCCCTTCAATGAGGCACTCCCATCCAAATCATCCTTCTAAGGTACAATCTCAGCAAAGCTGGACTGTGGTTAAAGCATATTCTTGACTGCTTCTTCCTCTGGACCTGTAGAATGGGCAGACAAATGGGAAGGGTGCCATAAGTGCATTAGTTATATAACACAGGACAGCATATGTCAATAACAGCACACTTGCCTTGCCATCTGTCTGCCAATTCTCCTCATGCTAGGAAAAAAAATGGTCACAGTGAACTATGTTAGATGGGGAAAAGTTATACATACAACCCATACTCCCTATAAGCTATGTCACAGTAGCCACCCAGCTGTGCTCCCACCATCTATAACTATACATCCCTACCTACACAGTGATATCACCATGGAACAAGTCACTGAGCAGTTAGTATAACATCACTGTGATATGAGCTGTTATCACTACCACAAATGTGAGCAGCATTCACTACTCCAACATACCTATAAAGACATATCTCAGACAGTTTCAGGAAGGAAAGAACATAACTGGAAAGGACACCAACATTACTTCCTATCTCCACCAAATCTAGACATAGCAGCAGCCCCTAGTACATCACCATAACTAGCAATGGCTTATGACCAACAGACCTTCAATTCCATCTAGACCACGCCTACCTCTCCTAGTGTTTGCATATCCAGTTTTGAATGTATATAGCCTGGTAAGAGGGATATGAACTTTCCCACTTTCTCCATTACCAGTTTGATTCAGTATGCCCATATCCACAAATGTAAAAATTGCCTCACATTTGCTAACAACCACTTAACTCTCACACAAACTGATATGGTATGTGAGAGATGTATTTACGCAATGTCATTGGATGCAAAGTTCGCACATAAAAGCCTTCCTAATTTCAGGTTGCCAGTAGTACAGACTCTTCACCCACAACACACAGTTCAAAGCAGACACATAGACCCATATATGTTGAGGCACTTAAATGTAACCTTCCTAAACCCCAAAAACCTCCTAGAGAAGTACACACAACAAATACCCTCAACAGCCCCGAATGCACTCTTTCAAAACACCAACATCAACACACAAAGCCACATCTCATGGAGCCTCTACTTCTAAGTCCATAAGGCAAGTCACCACACAATCCAACATTCTGGCCACTAGACACTCCATTGTGAGACACGCTGATGTCCATCCCACCAGACGGAGTTAGGAGAAAGTCATGGTTAGCTGCTTATTAGGGGTCAGGATCCACTACACATGCACTCAGGTCACTGGACCACAAGTAACAGCACAAGTCCTTGCGAGTATAAATGACCTGAGACACACCTCCCTAGACTACACGAAGACAGGCATTATGGAGTTCTCGGAATATATGTCACGGGCTGGTATGAGCTAGCATTGAACAGCATTTTACACTCTCCAAGGATGATGCCACAATATGAACAGAAGATTACTGACTTTAATAATTTGGTTTAGTTTCTGGTGTCATTCCAAGGGGGCACAATATGTGTCCGCAAGGATGGACCATGCTGCTTTACCAGGGATGGTCTGGAACTTTTCCCTCTAGGCTTTTGAATACTAGTTAAAACACTGTCCTCTACCACAGTGCCTTTTTTATGCAATGCCAAACTGAAAGTAATTCTGACATAGCAAATCAAAACTAGGAAAATCTAAAGGTGGTAGTGCTCAATGCTAGGACTCTAAACAAAAACTCCACTCGCTACAAGCTCTCCTCACCTTAGAGGATGCGGACATCTGAGACATGGTTTAGAGCAGCAGAGAGCACACTGGCAGTGCATTGCTATAATGCCTTCCACATATTTAGACCTGCTATTACAGATAGGGACTAAAGGTGGAGGTGTCTGGATTTACATCAAACATATACCTTAAGGCTGGTCAAACAAGACAATGCACTTGAGCTTCTCCATGTTCAAATCACCATAGGTAAAATCCCATACCACTTCGTTGCATGCTATAGGTCCCCCTTTATGACCCAGGAAACCCATAACATGTATTTAAACTTAATGGAAACATTCACCATCCAACCCAATACCACATTCATGGGTGACTTTAATTACCCCACTATTAACTGGGAATTATGTATGACAACAAATGTACAGGCACAGAGATTCCTGGATTTTGTCAACAAATTCCCTGGACCAGAATATCAATACACCAACTATGGGTGCAAACATCCTAGATCTAGTCCTCACTAATACAGGATATTGCTGCACACTACCTAGTGTAATGTCTTCTCTGGTAAGGTTAGACCACAAAAATAGTCTCCTTTGAAGAAAAATAAAACCTGGAATATTCAGAAACTACTCTAAGGCTAACTTCTTACTATTAAGTGATAACCTAGCAAAAATGCAAGCCTCCATAAACCCTGAGGACACAGCTGCCTATGTGGAACTGTTCACAGAAACCTTGCAGAAGCGTGTTAATAGCTATCTAGAAGCAGCTGTACCCACCAGGAAAAAGTACAGAACTACGTCAAAAAACAAGCCACCCTTGTAGAATCGCATCATCAATAAGCTGTATAACAGAAGGAAGAAAATCATGTAAAAAATTAGGAAATGCAGCACCCAACAGGATAAAGCACTTCTATCAAACTAAACAAATAACTCAGAAGACAAGTCTGAATTTCAAGTAAATTAAGCCTCCTAGTCCAATGACATTCACAAGGCATTCTTTAGCTATACTCTAAACCTCAAAGGCAGTACATAACTGTGTGCAGAGTTCATTGTTAATGGAGCCACATATACTGAGCCAGAAGATATAGCAAACTTAGTGACTGACAAAATCATCTCCAACTATACTGCTCTCTCTCCCTCAACTTTTCCTCAATACATACCGTCAAATCTAACTCCTCCTGCTATGACTACAGAACAGGTCCTTAATGCTCTCTCTAAGGCCAAGAATACTTTTATCAATGGGCCAGACAAAATCCCAGGATGCCTTCTAAATAGCATGAAAAAAATAGTTATGTACTTACTATAACATTCCATCTATGTTGTCCATTTTCACCCCTCCTCAGCTGCTGGGTGTGGAACCGACTCAGCAGTTACTTTAGGTCATGGCCACCAAAAAGTTCTCGAGCGCCTCCCTTACCCATAATGCACCAACTCCTAACAAAACCTCAGATCTTGTTTGCTGGTTTACATAAAGTAAGAAGTACTAATACAATATTCCCGACAGAAGAAACCATACTTGGAGCTCAACATGAGGGATAGTGGTGTCCTTATAAGCTCTCACTCTTCCAGAAATTAACCATGAAAAAGGTTGGGGGTGCGAAATTGAAAAACAAAAATGGACAACACAGATGGAACGTTATGGGAAGTACATAGCTTTTTTATCTGATGTTGTCAATTTTCATTCCTCCTGAGGGAAATGCCTGAGCCTACCGCCCTTGAGGCAGCTTCAGCTGCATGCAAGATAAGCATCATGGACAAATTAGAAAAAGACTGTAGGGTAGCCAACTGTGAAGCCACAGACATCTGAATCTCAGCAGTACTAGTCCAATGAAGGGAATTTGATAGTTCCTTTATCAAGTTCCTTTACAGTCTTGTAAAGTGTGCTAAGTAATTCAGCAACCTGAGGGCAACAGTCACTGAAGCATACACATGCTTCCCAAATCTGTCCAACAACCAAGACTCCCTGTTAGGGGAATGGACAGAGGAAATCTGCTCAGCATGTTCCTTCTTGGTGGCCACCGCCACAACCGTTGCATCTATGGGAAACTCCTTTGCTCAAAAATTCCCTAACTAAAGGTGGAGCCAGAATTCGATCTGGTCTTTTGGGGAACCGTGTCAGGCTCCTTTCACGCATGTCTAGAGAGCAAGTCAAATGGGCCAGCTCCAAACACCTCCAGGAATATTGATTCTCTGGAGAAGGATTATCAGAGGACCAACCACCCCTTTTGCTTGCTTAAGGATCTCAACAATGTCTCTGAATGAGACATCTTCAGGTGGTGATCTCGGGGGACCATTCCCCTTCATCGAAATCAGTATCTTCAGTGCCAGACTCCTGAGGGGAGCCCAAGTACCTCTTCCTAGGGACTACCTTGGTGGGATGCTCCAGTGAAGTGTCAGAAGAGATTAAAATACCCTGCTGGGTAGCCTCCAGACTTTGAGCTGGCTGTCCCTGTGGTGTAGAATGATGTGGCTTAAGGTGCAGAGACATCTACGATCCAGAGGGAAGATCCGAGGAGTGCGATACTATTCGTCTTGCTAAAACACAAAAAACTCTCTCCACCACCTCAAAGGCAGAACACCTCAGGAAGAAAGCAGCTGATGGAGCCAATAAGCTATGCTTCCACCCCCATCGCCAAAGTTTGCCCACAAGGCAATCCACCCGAGGTGGAGGTCAGAGCTGAGCTGTCCAGTGATGAGACTCTGAGGGGCAGAGATGGCTCTGACAACCCTTGAATCAACCGTAACACCTCATATTTGACAGGGACACTGGCTCAGAGTCTCATCTGGCTCTGAAACAGAGCCGGAGCACTCGTAGACTTCCTCAGAGCTGAACGTACAAGTATCTACAGATCCGATCCAGATGGTCCTGGCATATTCAAAGCCATGGGCTCCGAAACTGATGGATGGATTGGAGAAGGCACCGAGAGAGGTGTATTAGTATGAAAGTACAGTTGTGTACGAGTGCATTCATTGTTGCAGTCATCACTTGTGGGTTATCCCTGCTGGGTATCAGAGTAAAGAATTTCCCTCCTGCGTCGGCTGTCTAGGTGCAGAGACTGACATCAGGTCAAGACTATAAGGGAGACAGCCAAAGTCATTACATCTGTTTTTCTTGCCACTAACAGGTACGAGCCCTAAAGGAGGAGGAATTAAAGGTGGGAGGGAAACAGGGCTGCAACAGTGAATACACTCGAACATCTACATTTATGGTAAGTGTACACAACTGTACTATGTTCTTTGTATTTCACTGTTGCAGTCTTCACTTGTGGGAGGATTCCCAAAGCTGAGAAAAAAGGAAGGAGTAAGGAATATAGGAATAAAAAGTAAGTAGCCTATTAAGGGGATGCTAGCATGCCCTGTAGGACTGCAGAAGCAAAGGAGCTCTTGTCTTGGATAATGCAGCCAGCTGGTAGTGCTTGGTGAATGTCTGGATGGATGCCCAGATGGCAGCTTCCAAAATTTCCTTAGTAGGAACCCCTCTCAGGAAAGCACTGGAAGTAGAGGCTTGCTCAAGTGGAATGAGATTTGATAGATTTGGGAGGACTCACTCCATGAAACGGTTAGCAGAAATGGATGCAATGAGAGATACATTTAGAAATAGGCTTCCCTATCCTGGTAATATCTCAACTGTCTGTGTACATCAAGGGTATGCAAAATTCTTTCCCCTTTATTTTGGGGGTGGGGAAAGAAGGTAGGGAGATGGATGGCCTGGTTGAGGGCAACCTCCGAGACCCCTTTAGGCATAAAGGAGGGGTTGGTCCTGAGAGAGACCCTGTCAGCATGGAAAATAATAAAGGGCCGAGTGGCCATAAGGGCCTGGAGTTCAGAATCTCTCCTGGCTGCGGTGATGGCCAGTAAGAATGCAGTTTTCCAAGATAGGTACATCAGGTCAGCTGAAGTATCTGACTCAAAAGGAGATAGCTAATTTTTCCAGGACAAAATTTAGATACCATGCTGGAGCAGGTGGTCTTCTGGGTGGTCTAATGTGTCCCACCCCCCCTAAGGAACATTTTTAATAAATGTTGGGGAAAAGATAGGTGGATTTGACTGGACAAAGGCAGAAATAGCTGAAGCATGTATCTTGATGGAATAATAAGACAGCCCCTGTTCTAACAGCTCTGAGTCTAGAACCAAAGGTAGAGTGGCATGGGAGCTGCTGACACAGGCTTGCTGTGGCACCAAATAGTCAACGTTTTCCATTTGGCTGAGTGGGATTTCCTGGTGCTGGATTTTCTAGCCTCCTTGATAATGTTTAAAACCTGCTTGCTGAAGGTTGTAGTGTCATCAGCCTTTAGGGAATCAGCCATGTGGACAGCTTGAGGATAGGAAGGTTTGGGTGCAGTACTGTCCCTTTCTTCAGAGTTAGATGGGCAAATTCATGGGGGTCTGTTTGGACAGGCTGAGGAGCAAGGGGTACCAGTGCTGTCTGGGCCAGTCTGGAGCAATGAGAATAGCCTTTGGCCCTTTCCCCTGATCTTGAGGAGTACCCTGGGGATCGGGGGAAGTGTACACATACAGGTTTCCCCAGTGGAAGGATAGGGCTTCCACTCTCCAACATTCTGGATGGAACTCTCTGGAGCAGAACCTGGTTAGCTGGCAGTTTTCTGGGGTTGCAAATAGGTCTATGTCCGGGCTCGCCGAGTTTTGTGTGATGTTGAGGAATGTCCCCCTGTGCAGCTGCCACTCATGGGGATCCAAGAGGCTTCTGCTTAGCTGGTCTGTCAGGGTGTTTTGTTTCCCTGGGATATACTGAGCTATCAGGTGCAGTCCCAGATTTGAGGCAGACAGCCAGAATTGACTTGCATAGCTAGGTGACATAGGGGTAAGAGTGAGTTTCCCCCGTGCTTGCTGATGTACCACATCACTGTTGTACTGTCTGTCCAGATTAGGGACACTCCTGATGTCAGGTGTTCTTTAAAGGCTAGAATTGCCTGGTGCACTGTCAACATCTCTTTTAGACTGATATGGAGGCCCTGAACTTCTTGTTCCCAAATGCCCTGAGTGCACACACTCCCTTGGTGTGCCCCTAAGCCATATCTGAGGCATCTGTAGTGATGGCCTGTCTCTGTGGGGAATGATAAAGGGTTGTCTCTTGTTTAGGGTACATGCCTCTGCCCACCATAAGAGCTCCTTCTTTAAGCAAGGAATCAGGTAGCTGGCATTCTAGTGACTGAGTGCTGGCACCAAAGGTTCCTGAGGTACCATTGTATTTTCCTCATGTGTAGCCTGGCTAGGGGTAACAGCAGAATGCAGAAGACCATGTACTCCAGCACTTACAGGAATTTCCTTGCTGTGAGGTGGGTCCTGCGGGCCAGCTGAATGAAGTATGAATGGAGGAACCACTGCTTCTCCTGAGGAAGAGAGGCTGTTTGAGTAGTTGTGTACAGAAGAGCTCCCAGGAAGGTTAACCTTCTTGTGGGTAGGAGGATGGGACTTCTCTTGGTTGATAGTGAAGCCCACGGAGGATAGGAGGGTTTGAACAAAAATTAGGTCCTGCAGGAGTCCTTCCTTGGTGTCTGCCTGAATGAGGCAGCTGTCCAGGTAGGGGTAAATCTGAATGCTCTTCTATCTGCAAAAGGCAATGACAGGAGCCAAGCACTTGGCAAAGATTCTGGGAGCAGTGGATAAGCCAAAGGCAGGACAGAGAACTGAAAGTGTTGTGAGCCTACCCTGAAGCGCAGGAAACTCCTGCAGGACTTTCTTATGGGAATATGGAGGTAGGCATCCTTCAGATCTAGGGTCACTAGCCAAGCTTATGGCATCAACATGGGTAAGAGTTTGCATAAACTCAGCATTTTGAATTTTGGTACTAGGAGGGACAGATTCAGAGTGGATAGGGTTCCAGGTGCCTTCCTTTTTACGTACCAGGAACAGTCTTGAATAAAACCCTTTTCCGGTCTGTTCCTTTGGTACAGATTCCACAGCGCCTTGGGCATAAAGCTTTTGTATTTGACAGATGGCTTCTGCCCTCTGATTTGCTGGTACATCTGGGAAGCCTGAATGTCTGGGGCTTTATTTGAAAGAGAATATGTACCCACTGGTAATAATTTTTAGGACCCATAGATCTGAGGTGATAACCTGCCAATTCTTGAGGAAGAGGGAAAGTCTTCCTCCTAGTCTCTCTGGGGGTAGGTGGGGTAGGTGGGGGCAGAGGGGGAGCAGAGTCATTGAGAGTCCTTGGAGAAGGGAGGGGGCTTAGAACTCCCCTACCTAGGCATTGCAGTTATCCATTTTCTGGATCTGTTGGGCTTGTGACTGGTGTCTGGTAGGTCTGTCCCTGCGTGGTTTTCTCTGGACGGGCTTTGTTTTGAGTAGGAAAGGACCAATGCTTTGTGAGGAAATTCCTGCTGAACCAGGGAGGCTGAATCTGCAAGAAATCCTTCACTGTCTGCATTGACTTGGCCTTGTCTTCCATTTTCTTGATAACCTCTCCTCAGCTTTGGGGCCAAACAGCTGGTCCTTATTCAAAGGGACATCTAACAATTTGGACTTAACCTGAACCTGGTCAGGCAAAGGCTGTTCCCTTAACCAGGCATGGCTTCTGATTACAGAGCCAGTGACTGCGGCCCTACTGGAAGCCTCCAGGGCATCAAAACCACAATGCAAAGAATGTTTGCCTACCTGGGAGCTGGACATTATCAGATCCGTTAGTTCCCTGGTAGTGCTGCTGTCTGGTAGGGTTGAAATTTTCTGTTTTAGTAATTCCAGAACATTTTGCTGGTATTTTAGCATATGGAATTGGTAATTCAGGGCCCTAATGGCTAGGATAGCCAAAGTATAGGCTTTTTGCCTAATCTATCCAAAGCCCTGCTCTCTTTGTCAGGTGGGATGGGATTTTTAGAGGAACTAGCCCTTGCCCCCTTTGGACACCGAGTAATGACCTCTGGGGTCAGCTGCTGGATTTCTGAAAAGGTACTTGTGGGTGTCTTTCACCCTATAATATTTGTCTGGCTTCCTGGGGGCAGGTGGGAGAGAGTCAAGGGTGCGTGAAGACTCCAGAACGTCATCTTCCACCACATCCAGGATAGGGGGGGGATAGCCAGGGGCAGGTCAAGGAACTCTCTCAGTCTTTTCTTTGATTGAGGGTAATCCTGAGCCTCCCAGTGGAAATGTTCCCTGAGGGAATTTAAAGTTTCTCCAAAAGAGAGGTCCTCGGGAGAGGTGGCAGCATGAATAGGGTCTTCAGCATTAGAATCCTCAAAAGCTGCAAATGTCTGTTCTTCTTCTAGTTTTGATTCTTCTGAGTCCTGGTCAGAAAGAACCTCAGGTGAAGTGTCCCACTTCCTTTTAGCTGAGGTGACTTGGGTAGGTTGGCTTCCTCTAATTAAAGTGATTAAATCCTCTGCCATTCTAAGCAGCTGCTGTGAATGCGTGGCAGGCTGGGAGGAAGGTAGTCAGAGACTGGGTCCCTATGATGGGGTCTTTTTAGGGGTAGTCTTGGTCTTGGGCCTAGATGATTCAGAGGCCTTATACAAGGTTAGCTTAACTAGTGGTGTGGTAGTCGGTCTCTGCCTGACGTCGGTCATTGGTTCTGTTTCTGCGTTAGCTGGTGCCTGCAAAGTGGCTCCAGGTCCAACCACATGACTGAAGGCCAACGTTCTGGCAGAAGACGATGGACCCGGCAGCGTACTGGACTACAAATGGGTCTCAGTAGAAGTCTGCAACGGTTCCTTGGCTGGCATCAGGGGCTGTGAAAGCTCCTTACCGAGTTCAGCAACTGAAGATAGAGGAAGGCTGGGTAGTTTCAGACCAGAGTCATCCGCGGGCCTAGCTTTCTGAGGCCTTTCCTTTAGCTTTCTTTTTTCTATGTAATTCCGCAACCTGACCGACTGATGCCATACCGCAGTGAGACATAAAATCGCTGAAGTGTAGCTACAATTTCAGCTCTACATCTACTAGTTCTAGCATTAAACAGGGCACAGAACTGACTTCCAGGGATGTCGTGGTCTGGGCCTAGACAGGTGACGCAGTGTAAATGAAAGTCTCCGTGTGGGATCTGTTTTCCACAACTGAGACAGGCATTACCTTTCTCTGACATCAGATACAAGCGAGAAAAAGGTTCTCCAATGGGGTATTTCACTTCAGATGGTTTCTCCCTCACTCTGACAACGGTCGACTGATGCACTCATGGAACTGCTTCTATTTCAGGCTCCACGGCAAGAAAGACTGATGTAATGATGTCGGCTGTCTCCCTTTATAGCCATGATGTCAGTCTCTGCACCTAGACAGTCGACACAGGAGGGAAACTGTTTACTCTGGTATTTCGGCCGGCTGAGGGCTACCCAGCAGGGATAACCCACAAGTGATGACTGCAACAGTGAAACATGAACATATAGGGCTTCCTGACCCAAAGGGGTAGCAACCGGGAGAACTCCCATCTCTATCTGTGCTGAGAGAAATCTCCTTATCATTCTGACTACATCAGCTTCAGTCAAAATTTTGGAAGACCAAGAGGCAGCTAAGGATGGCGAAGGTATTCTGGAAAATACCGGATCTATAGTGGCTGAGTATCTAGTTCTTGGTAATGGCCTCAGATCCGAATAGCTTGGATCTGAGGAGGCAGTTGTCAGATCAACGCTGATATAATAAGTGTAGTCTTCTGATCCAATTTATATTTTTTTTCTTTGGCGGTTCCAAGGATGAAGGAGTCAAAGATTGTGAAGGTCTAGCACACTTCGTGGAAGGCTCCTTACTTTCTGACTTGGGAGGGTTGAGCTCCAACAATAGTGAGAAAGATGTAGGTAGTAACCCATTCAAAATGTTTATTTTTCCAGTCAGCAATTTTTACAAATCTGGCAGTCTGCCTGAAGGTGATCTGGGCCCAAACAATAAACATATAATGAATGAGTGTCAGACAAGGGCAACTTGTGCCCACACTTTTGGCACTTCTTAAAGCCAGAAGGGCCTTTTTCTGACATTTTAAACTATATTATACAAAAAAAATGAGGAAAAGTCTTTTTTTCCCCAGTTTTTAAACAGGAAAAAAGAAAGAAATGCCAAAAATGCTACGAAGAATTACACTAAGTAGTGTAAAGGGAGGAAATATGAACAACTACCAACAATGGTACATTAAAAATAAATACACCAACTGTAAGAAGAGGGAGGATTTATAGTAAACAACATGATAAACAATTTTCAATATTTCTATAAACAGACCAAAAAATATCGGTAAATCCAATTTCTCAAAAGCTCAAGGCAACTATGTCTAATCGCGAAAGCGGTAAATGAGATCTGAGGTATGTTAGGGGTTGGTACATTATGGGTAAGGGATGAGCTTGAGAGCATTTTGATGGCCATGAGCTAAAGTAACAGCACAGTGAGATCCGATGGCCAGATCTGAACCCAAGAGTTGAGGACAGAATGAAAACTGACATCATCAGATCAGGATCTATCAACCCCTCTGGAATTATTTAACTGCATCTTCCAAACAGGCTTTGTGCCTCATGAATGGAGAACACCAATGGTCATCCCTCTGCACAAGGGTGGGCCATCTGCAGAGCCTGGAATCTACAGACCCATAAGTTTCATTAGTCATGCATACAAAGCCATGGAAATGATCAATAATAACATAGGAAACCTCCAGACACTGGACCCAACCTAATTTGGTTTTGACAAGAGAAGGTCATGCCTACTCCACTTGCTGGACTTCTTTGAGAAGGTCACCAAAGCAATGTATGAGGGTAAAATGGTTCACATTGCATACACTGACCTTGAACAAGGCATATGACACAATACCCCACTCAGGCATTGCTGTCAAACTGAAGAAAGGTAGGAACAAACCTTATGTTACCTGATGGATAGCCAGCTGACTAACAGACAGGACCCAGGGAGGTAGAACTGGGGAGCCCACCTCCTGGGACCACCCCTTTTTGTTATTACCTCTCTGAAGTCAAGGCTAATGGCAATGGCCTCTGCTTGACTAAATTTGCAGATGACTGCAAATTAGGAGTAGTTATAGAATCCCCCAATGAAACAACTTTTCCAGGAAGGGCTGACATACACAAATAACTGGTGCCAGAGCCATGGACTATACTAAATGCCACGCAATGCATAACATTCTTCAGGAAGTCCTCCACCCCTGGTAATCATCATACTGTCACACCCCTAAGAGCTGACCTGGTAGTCAGGGACCTGGGGACTCATACAGACAGTAATTTAACCTCTGACCATCACGAGTCTACAGTAGTGAGGAAATTATATATTGTGCAACTTATAAACAAAGATATGGCATCTTGGTCCAAGGAAGCCATTGTTTCACTGTATTCAGCATTCATCAAACCTATCATTGAGTACAGCATCTCCTTTGATATGTACCTAACCAGGCATATCCACTCACTACAGGAATACAGGCCATAAAGTAATGTGTCCTATGCAGACCGCCTCAAGGCCTTAACCCTGTATTATGTCTCATACAGGCTGTGGAGGGGAGAACTATGCTCGCCATGCAAGGCATCATCAGACCCCACTGGAATGCCCACAGAGGTTCCTCACTTCAGGAATACAGGTCATAAAGTAATGTGTCCTATGCAGACCGCTTCAATGCCTTATTCCTGTACTCTGTTCTCCTACAGGCTGTGGAGGGGAGCTCTATGCCCAGCATACAAGGCATTATCAGACCCCACCCTGATGGACTTCCTGCGTATCCACAAATCAAGCGGCATCAGAATTATCTATTATAAAGACTTTGCCTGTGACAAATAGGACCTACTGGAGAGACAGGTATGTATCCCAGATACTACTTCTCTGGAAAAGGCTCTCCATCCATGTGAAGCAGAGTTCCTCCCTAACACAATTCAACTGTAATTTGGACAACTGTATGAGGAACAGGAAAATTCATTCTTTGTTTGGCACCTGTGTCGCTAATGGACACAGGCAGCTTGTAAATCATTCATCTCCCAGGCCCTTGCTCGTAAATGCTTAATCTCCCAAGCTTCCGCTCATGCTCATCGAGGGTACTAGAACTTGTCAATGATTTGGAATGCATGGCTAGGTTTAAAAAGGCCCTTGTGGTCATTAGCAATTAAATGACTATGAACCTATGAGGAGGGTACTGACAATTCCCAGAAATAAGAATTGTACAGTGACAGGCACTTACATTACTAGAGAGAGTATCATTACTTGACCTCTGTTTCCCACTGATAGAGGTCATAAGTGTGGCAGTGTTGCAGGCCATTATACCATTGCCTGCACTGTTCACTTCACTTTGTAATGCCTACATCTAAAGTCAAAACCTCTTCAGGGTCATACTATACATCAACTTTCCTGAAATACCCACCATAAGGTCCCAGCAGATTATCCCTAAATTGCCTGCAAAGGAGGTACAGCAGTACTTTTGACTCCTGCTACAACAGGACGGTGGTTCCTGCTGAGCAGCAGTAGAAGTTACCATTGCCACTTGACTATACAAAATGTTAGCCAGTGGCTTAAAAATAAAAGGTGATTTATGCACCGTGAGTAGTGCTGCTCATCACTGCACAGTTCTGCAAACATATACCTACACATAGGCTTCCTGCAAGAGCTCACACATGCTACATCTCTGAAACATGTTTTCTGAAAAAGCATGGGATAATTTGCCTATGTACTATGCATTCAGACATCAAACTGCAGAATTTGTAAGCAGAGAATAATTCTGAACAAGGTCTAGTGCGTGTTAATGTACTGAATCTATTGGCCAAGACAGATCTACCTGAAGGTGACCTTCTCAAGCTCAGGTAAGCCTTCTATTTAGTAGTAATAATGTATCAATGTTTCAGGTTACAAACCTGCCTGCCATGAATACCTTGTTGTATGTGCAAATTAAATGATTCACATCCTTTTCAACTGTATACTCCTGTGTTATTATGGACATACTGGGACCTACACATCTCTTATATTTATATTTAGTACCTAACATAGAATATTGGTCATGCAGATAGTATCTGAACTTATGTGTACAAAGTATATCATGAATATCACTACACAAAAATTTCCAAATGGTTATACTTTACTGGTTTATTACCTGTGTTTTTATAGCTGGCATTGTAAAGTACAGTTGTGTACACTTACCATAAATGTAGATGTTCAAGTGTATTCACTGTTGCAGTCATCACACTTGGGTCATCTGCCTGCAGGTAGCCCTCAGTCGGCCCGAATACCAGAGACTTAGTATTTCTGCATCAGATGCTGTTGCTTCTTCCTTGATGTCAGGTCGTCAGGGGTATAAAAACAGGCAGCCGACACCATTACATCAGTTTTTCTTGCCCCGAATGTCAGGAGCCCCCAAATAGGGAACTAGGATATGGTGGGGAAAACACCACCAGTAAAAAGTAAATACCAATACCAGCAGGAATAGCCATACAGAGGAGAGAGAGAGAGAAGCAGGGAGGTGGAGGGAGGGAAACCAGGACTGCAACAGTGAATACACTAGAACATCTACATTTATGGTAAGTGTACACTGTACTGTGTTCTTCGTGTTTCACTGTTGCAGTCATCACACTTGGGTTGATTCCTAAAGCTGAGGAAGGGTGGAGGCAGTCAAGAAGACTTAGGACTGGCTAGCAAGACTGCTGTAGCGAAACCTGCCCTGAATTTGGAAAAGATAGGCAGGTGGTAATGCTTGGTGAAGGTGTGCACAGAACTCCAGGTAGCAGCTTTCAGGATGTCCCTGGTAGGGACTCCCCTGAGAAATGCTGTAGAGGTAGATGTAGCCCTAGTGGAATGTATTCTGACCCCCAGAGAGGTTGGTTTTCCATGGCGCTTGTAGCAGAAATGGATGCAGTGTGCTATCCATTTGGAAATGGTTTGTTTTGAAATGGCCTTGCCCTCTGCCGCTGTTGCAAAGCTGACTAGCAACTTATCAGATTTTCTGAAAGGCTTAGTCCTATCAAGGTAGAATCTGAGCTGCCTGTGCACATCCAAAGAGTGCAGTATCCTTTTCCCTTTATTTTGAGGATTAGGGAAGAAGGCTGGCAAATGGATGGATTGGTTGAGAGCCACACTGGATACCACTTTAGGCATAAAGGAAGGGTTAAGTCCTGAGGGAAACCCTGTCAGCATGGAAAATAATGAATGGTTCCACAGCCATCAGTGCTTGTAGCTCACTCTTCTAGCTGAAGTGATGGCTAAAAGCAAGGCTGTTTTCAAAGAGAGTAATTTTAACTCTGCTGAAGCAGCAGGTTCAAAAGGGGGAAACGTGTGCTTTTCCAGTACAAAGTTAAGGTCCCAAGCAGGGGTGGGTGCTCTCCTTGGTGGCCTTAAGTTGTTTGCCCCTCTCAGGAACTGTTTGATGAGAGGGTGAGAGAATAGAAGTGTCTCAGTATTGTAATGAGCAAGATGGCAGAGGCATGGATCTTAATGGAGGAGAAGGATAGGC
The DNA here is from genome assembly GCF_019279795.1 of Protopterus annectens. Classification (NCBI taxonomy): domain Eukaryota; kingdom Metazoa; phylum Chordata; order Ceratodontiformes; family Protopteridae; genus Protopterus; species Protopterus annectens. The sequence continues at coordinate 442,224,572 of NC_056734.1, read as the reverse complement.
CTCTGTGGACTAGTTCTGCTAGGTAATCCAGGATTAGAGGTAAGGAGGACAGTACCGTGTCCTTTCCTTTAGACTGAATCCAAGAACAATCCTTTTCCACTTTTCAGCATAGGAATTCCTTGTACTGGACCTTCTGGCTTCAAGGATGACGTCCAGCACCTATTTGCTTAGGGCTGTTGGTGTAGTATTTAAGGAATAAGGAAGGCTGCAAGATTTAGGGTTTGCAATTGCGGATGCAAAATCTGTCCCGCCTGCTGAGAAAGCAGGGTTGGGGTCTGGTGTAGGTGCCAGGGTGGCACCGTTAGGCTGCGCAGGAGTTGGTACCAGTGCTGGCATGGCCAGTCCGGGCAATCAGAATTGTTCTTGGTCTGTCTTGTTTTATCTTGAGTAATACTCTTGAGAGAAGGGGCAGAGGGGGAAAGGCATAAAATGAGAGGTTTTCCCATTGAAAGGATAGGGCATCCACTTTCCAGGCCCTGCTGTGAGGGTTCCTGGTGCAGAATTTGCTTAGCTGGTAGTTGTAGGGGGAGGCAAAGAGATCCACCTCTGAGGTCCCCCATTTCTGAATCAGAAGGTTGAAGGTGCTGGTCTCCAATTTCCATTCATGTGGGTCTAGGAGATTTCTGCTCAAGTCATCTGCCAGTGAGTTTTGTTTGCCTGGCAGGAATTGAGCTTGTAGATGGATTTGGATGTCCAAGGCTGTGTTCCACAGGGCTATGGCTAACCTACAGAGTGGGTAAGAATGGGTTCCCCCCTGCTTGTTGATGTACCACATAACTGTGGTGTTCCCTGTTTTTATCAGCAGCTGTCCTGACAAGAGCAGGTATCTGAAAGCTGTCAGGACATTCTGTACATCTAGCATCTCTTTTTGGTTGATGTGCAGATGAATTTGACTTGGGCTCCAGTGGCTCTGAATACATTTGCCAGCCATGTGAGCCCCCCATGCATAGTCTGATGCATCTGTGGTAAGGGTCTGGGTGGCGTGGGGTTGAGTAAAAGGCAGTCCCTTGTTTTGGTTGCATGCTTTTGCCCACCAAAGGAGCTCCGTCCTTAGACAAGGTATGATAGGAATGACTGTTTCCAGGTCCTGAGAACACTGGCAAAGATTTTTTTAAGTACCACTAAAGTTTCCTCATATGCAGTCTTGCATATGGAATTAGCAGTATACATGAGGCCATGAACCCTAGGGCTTGCAGTATTTTTCTTGAAGACAGCTGGGTTCTGATGGACATTTGTTTGAAGTAGTCTGTCAAATAGACCTGTTTTTCTGAAGTGAAGAATGCCATCTGGGAAGTTGTGTCCAAGCTTGCTCCCAGGAATACAATCTTTGACTGGGTACCAGTTGTGATTTCTTTTCATTGATGGTGTACCCCAATGAAGTGAGAAGGGCTTTTTACAAATGCCAGATGCTGAAGCAGCAATTTCTGACTGTCCACCTGAATCAGGCAGTCGTCCAAGTATGGGTAAATTTGGATAATTCTCTGCCTGCAGTATGTGATGGCTGGAGCCAGGCATTTTGTGAATACCCTGGGCACAGTAGATAAGCCAAAGAGAAGTGCAGAGAACTGATAATGCCCTGAAATGTAGATACTTCCTGCATGACTGCCTTATGGGGATATGCAGATAGGCTTCTTTTAAGTCTAGGGTGACTAACATAGGGAGAAGCAGTTGCAGGGTAAGCATCTTAAATTTTGGTATTACCAGGAAGGTGTTGAGAAAGTACAGTTGTGTACACTTACCATAAATGTAGATGTTAGAGTGTATTCACTGTTGCAGTCATTACATTTAGGTTTAGTTTTGTGGGTAATCGGCTGGCTGGTTGCCCTCAGTCGGCCTGATTAACAAAGTCTTGGGTACTGCGTCAGTTGCTGTCCCTTCTTCCATGACGTCAGGTCGTCAGGGGTATAAAACATGCAGCCAACGCCATTACATCAGCTTTTCTTGCCCCAGATGTCAGGTGCCCCCCAAATGGGAAACAAAATATATAAATATATATAGAATAAAAAACACAAAACATATACCTCCAAACAAAAGCAAATACACCAAAAAGGCTTTTAAAGATAGTAAGAGAAATGAGAGGTATATTTAGAGAAAAAACAGGGGTCTGGAGGGAGGGTAACCAGGACTGCAACAGTGAATACACTCTAACATCTACATTTATGGTAAGTGTACACAACTGTACTATGTTCTTTGTGTTTCACTGTTGCAGTCATTACATTTGGGTAGAATCTCAAAGCTATGGTTGGGAGGATGGATTTATACAGCATTAGGAGCAGCTATAAGGCCCTGCAGGACAGCAGTGGCAAAGCCTGCTCTGTATTTAGAGAAGAGAGGTAAATGGTAATGTTTGGTGAAATATGAACTGAGCTCCAGGCAGCAGCTTCTAGAATGTCTCTGGTAGGAACCCCTCTGAGAAAGGCTGCAGAAGTAGATTCAGCTCTGTTGGAATGAGATCTGATCCCCTTGGGGACAGGTTTACCATGGTGCATACAGCAGAAATGAATACAATGGCTTATGCCTTTGGAAATAGTCTGCTTTGAAATAGCCTTTCCCTCTGCCCCTGCAGCAAATGCCACCAGTAATTGTTCAGATTTTCTTAGAGATTTTGTCCTGTTTAAGTAGAATCTTAGTCTGTGCACATCCAATGAATGCAGAATCCGCTCACCCTCGTTCTGTGGATTTGGGAAGAAAGTTGGCAGATGAATGGTCTGATTAAGGGCCACACCAGATACCACTTTAGGCATAAAGGATGGATTGGTCCTGAGAGCCACCCTATCCAGGTAAAAAATAATGAAAGGCTCCACTGCCATAAGAGCCTGTAGTTCTGAAATCCTTCTAGCTGAAGTGACTGCTAAAAGTAAAGCTATTTTCCAAGAGAGAAATGTTAGGTCTGCAGTAGCAGCTGGCTCAAAAGGAGGTACAGTGAGTTTTTCCAAAACAAAATTGAGGTCCCATGCAGGAGTTGGTGCTCTCCTGGGAGGTCTTACATTTTTGGCCCCTCTGAGGTACTGCTTTAGCAGAGGATGAGAAAAGAGGGGAGGCTCTGTGTTGTAATGAGCTGAAATGGTAGAGGCATGGATTTTTATGGAAGAAAAAGATAGGCCCTTGTGAAGCATCTCAGTTAAGTATTGCAGAATCTAAGGAATATTGGGTATTGCTGTGGTTATTCCTTGTGCTTGGTTCCAGGCACAGAATATTTTCCATTTGTCAGCATAAGATTTTCTAGTACAAGATTTTCTAGTACTAGGCCTTCTAGCCTCCAAAATGACATCCATCACAGGTTTGCTGAGAGATGCATCTGGTGAAATTAGTTGATTAGACATGCTGCAAGATTCAGAGTTTGGAGCTGTGTGTGCAGAATTTGATAGTTCTGCTGAGACAGTAGGTAAGGTGTCTGAGGCAGGTACCATGGAGGAAGGTGCGACATATTGCGTAGGAGTGGGTACCAGTGTTGGAGAGGCCAGTCTGGAGCAATCGGAATCCTTTTTGGTTTTTCCTGTCTGACTTTTAGTAAGACCTTGGAGAGCAGAGGCAGAGCGGGAAAGGCATCGACTGATCGATTTTTCCAGCTGAAGGATAGAGCATCCACTTTCCAAGCTTTTTTGTGATGAATTCTTGTGCAGAATTTGCCCAACTGATAGTTTTGGGGTGAGGCAAAAAGATCTATGTCTGGGCTCCCCCATGCTGAAGATTTGTGGATCCAGTTTCCATTCGTATGGGTCCATAAGATTTCTGCTTAGGTCATCTGCCAGAGTATTTTGCTTTCCTGGCAGGAAATGAGCTTGTAGATGTATCTGATAAGTCAAGGCAGTGTTCCACAATGCCATGGCTAGTCTGCAAAGGGGGTAGGGAATGGGTACCCCCCTGCTTGTTTATGTACCACATGACTGTGATGTTGTCTGTCTTTATCAGTAGTTGTCCTGGATGAAGATAGTCCTTGAAGGCTGTCAGAGCATTCTGTACAGCTAGCATCTCTTTCAGATTGATATGTAGGTGCATTTGATTTGGGTTCCATTGGCCCTGAATACATCTCCCTGCCAGATGCTCCCCCCAAGCATAATCTGATGTGTCTGTAGTCAGGGTTTGGGCGGCAGGTGGTGGAATGAATGACAGTCCCTTGTTTTGGTGGCAGGCCTCGGCCCACCACAGGAACTCTAGCTGCAGGCAAGGAATGATAGGAATCATTGTTTCCAGGCTGTGACAATGTTGACTCCATAAGCCTTTCAGGTACCATTGAAGTTTCCTCATATGCAGTCTTGCATATGGAATTAGAAGAATGCAGGAGGCCATGAACCCCAAGGCCTGCAGAATTTGTCTTGCAGATAGCTGGGCTTTTGTGGCCACCTGTTTGAAGTAAGTCATCAATTGAATTTGTTTTTCTGGTGTAAGGTAAGTCATCTGGGCAGTTGTATTCAAGCTTGCACCCAGGAATGTAATCATTTGAGAGGGTACCAGTTGTTTCTTTTCGTTTATGGTGTACCCTAGACAAGTTAGAAGCCTTTTTACAAATGCCAAATGTTTTAGAAGAGTGTCCTTGTTTTCTGCCTGAATTAGACAATCGTCCAGGTATGGATAAATTTGAATATTTCTTTGCCTGCAAAATGCAATTACTGGTACCAGGCACTTTGTGAAGAACCTGGGTGCAGTAGATAAGCTAAAGGGCAGTGCAGAGAACTGGTAATGCAAATAGGCTGCTTTGAAGCGGAGGTATCTTCTGCAAGATTCCCTGCTTGGGAAATGCAGGTAAGCCTCTTTTAAGTCTAGAGTTACCAACCAGGCATCCTTGCCTAGCATAGGTAACAACTGTTGGAGAATCAGCATCTTGAATTTTGGAATGTCCAGAAATGTATTTAAAATGGATAAGTCCAGAACTGGACGCCATGATTTGTCTTTTCTGGGTACCAGGAAAAGTCCTGAATAAAAACCTTGTCCCTTTTCCTTTTCTGGTACTGGTTGAATAGCCCCCATATTCATGAGGGACATAACTTAGTTCTGGGCCTCTGCCCACTGATTTGGAGGCAGATCTGGCCATCCGTTTGGGATTGGCAATATGTGGAAATGAAATTTGTATCCCTGGGATACTATATTTAAAACCCATTTGTCCTGGGTAATCAGTTGCCAGTTTTGTGCATGAAGTGCCAGTTTTCCAACCAAAGGGGCGGCCAAAAGATAAGTGCTTGGTGATTGCAGTGGAAAGTCATTGAGACTATTTTCAGTAGGAAGGTGCCTTGTTACTTCCAGATTTGGAGGTGGAGGCACCCCATTGCTTTGTTCTATAAGTTCCTTGCGACTGAAACCTGGAGCCTTTGGAATGTCTGGGTTTGACCTGAGCGGCTCTAGTGGGTACTGGAAAGGACCAGTTCTTAGTAGGCCAGTGCCTACTGAACTTGGGTGGCTGCACTTGTAGGAAATATTTTAGAGTTTGCATACATTTAGCTTTATCTTCCATCCTTTTCAAAACTTCTTCAGCCTTATTACCAAATAGACTGTCCTGTTGTACAGGAGCATCCAACAATTTTGCTTTAACATGGTCAGGCAGATTTTGCTCCTTGAGCCAAGCATGCCTTCTTATCACAGATCCAGTTACATCAGCCCTGCATGAGGCCTCCAAGGAATAAAAACCACATTGCAAAGTATGTTTTCCAACTTGTTCAGCTGAATGCAATAAATCCTGCAACTCTATTTTACACAGAGTTAGAAATCAACATCATTTTCTGTTTAAGTAAATCCATGACATGATGTTGATATTTAAGCATATGAAATTGATAGTTTAAAGCCCTGATTGCCAAGGTTGCAGACGTGTAAACCTTCTTACCAATCTATCCAGCGCCCTGGAGTCTCTATCAAAAGGGGTAGGATTTTTAGCAGTAGAAGCCTTAATGCCCTTGGGACCCTGAGAAATGGTTTCAGGGTCAGCAGTAGGGATTTTAAAGAGGAATTTGTGGGAGTCAGGAACCCTGCAATATCCGTCTGGCTTACTAGGAGCCAGAGGCAGGTAATCAGGAGTCATACTGGACTCTGAGAAAACATCATCAACAATGTCTAAAACAGGAGGTATAGCCAAAGGCTTATGCTGAGGAAGAAGGAGGAAATCCCCAAGTCTCTTTTTAGATTCTGAGAAATTCTGACTCTCCCAATGAAAGTGTTCCCTTAAGGTATGCAAAGTTTCTCCAAAAGAAAAATTCTCAGGAGAAGCAGAAGGGATGGAATCTTCTGCATCAGAGTCTTCATAAGTGGGAACAGATAATTCCTGATCAGAAGAAAGAGAAACCTGATCTGAAGATTCATAGTCAGTGCCCTGCCTAGGCCTCTTAGCAGGAGGGGGATAGGTACCCCCTGATCAAGGTAATTAAATCCTCAGCCATTTTAATCACTTGTTTTTTAGGCATTGGGGCCTGTACACGTGGCCCAAGCGTTGGTTTTTTAGATATAGAAGTAGTTTTTTGGCCTTAGTTTTGAAGATGGCGTCTGTTTAATATACAAACCTTTAGGCCTGAAACCATCCTCAGAAGCCTGCTCAGCGGCTCCGGACCCATCTAAGGTAGAGACATCCGCGGGTTCAATACTTAAAGTATCTCACGGCATACCAGACTCTGAATGGGTCTCAGTAGAATCAAAATAGCGGGCATCAGGGGCTGCGAAAGCACCTCACTGAGTACCGGCGAACCGGCGACTGGCTTAGGAGAAGCTTCGTCGTCGGTTTTGGACCTCGGTCTGTCTCTGTCTTTTTCTTTGCATTTTTTAGGTATTCCGGTAGTTGGATTGCTAGCTGATGAAATTTCTGGATAGTTAAATCTCAAGCCAAAATATTTAGAAGCAAAAATATACCGACGTTTAATAGCACGTTGATTAAATTTAGCAAAAAAACGACAGCAAGGCACGTTGTGGTCAGGGCCTAGGCAAGGAATACAGTACAAATGAAAATCCTTATGAGGTATTTGCTTCCCACAAATAATACAATTATTAACTTTTACTGACATCGGTAAGGAGCAAGAAAAAGTTTCCCCAACAGGGTACTTAGCTTTTAATTGAAGACTTCGGTTCTGAAACTCGAAAACGAAAATTTCAGGAGTCGGCCAACCGGCACTTGCAAACTGCTTCTGCTTCGGGCACCGCACGGCAAGAAAAACTGATGTAATGGTGTCGGCTGCATGTTTTATACCCCTGACGACCTGACATCGTGGAAGAAGGGACTGCAACCGAAGTAGGACCCAAGACTTTGTTAATCAGGCCAACTGAGGGCAACCTGCCAGCAGATTACCCACAGAACTAAACCTAAATGTAATGACTGCAACAGTGAAACACGAAGAACATGTGAAAGATCCAGGATTGGGTGCCAAGAGCCCAAGGATTTATATACATGTATCCCACATGAATTAGGCCTAGAATGGTTTAAGGAATTTTTTACAAGTGTATTGCATGTAGGCCAGGATAAAATTAACACACTAGCCCAACTGATGGAATTGGCACTGGATAATTATGTTTTTTATGAGGGCCACTATTTTAAGCAAATTAGATTTACACTGGGTGTGACGAGGGTGGGCAGGATTAGAAATAAGTATATTAGAGGGTCAGCCCAGGTTGGAAGGTTTGGAGACAAAGCCAGATAGGCAAGATTATGTTGGTTTGAACATGTCCTGAGGAAGGATGCAGAGTATATTGGGAAAAAGATGCTAAGGATGAAGCTGCCAGGTAACAGGAAAAGAGGAAGGCCTAAGATAAGGTTTATGGATGTGGTGAGAGATGACATGCAGGTGGTTTGTGTGACAGAGCAAGATACAGAAGACAGGAAGAAATGGAGACAGATGATCCGCTGTGGTGACCCCTAACGGGAGCAGCCGAAAGAAGATGAAGAGGGGTAGCTATGGGCTCTCCAGTGGGCCCATTATATGCCAACACAGTCATGGCGTACTGGGAAATGGAATGCTTGTTTAAATCAATGTATATGGAATTTATAAAACTTTATACCCGCTATTTGGACAATTTGTTCCTAGCATGGTGTGGTCCACTACAACTGTTATACGAGTTTTTTGACTTTTTGAATGACAACTGAATTTTTATCCTTTTATTATGCTGTAAAGGAAAACAGTATTACATATTTGGATGTTTGCATAACCAAGTATGTATTGGGGGGCTATGTAAAATCTTCCATTCATAGAAAGAAAACGTACTCAAATAAGTTCCTACATTTTTCCACTAATCACCCTATTTATATTAAACGGACAGCCACTAAAGGCCAAATGGTAAGGGCTGCCAGGATGATTACCTTGGACAATGAACTTTTGGATGAAATTAAGTTTATAGGAACTATGTTTTTGAATAGAGATTATCCAAAAACGTTAGTAGACGTCATTTCAGGGGAAGTTATAAGGAAGAGATTATCAGGTATCTATAGCTCATTATTAAAGCAAGGAAATCACTGTGATAAAATAAATATGAATTTAGAAGGTGATGGAACATCAGTATTAATTAATCTGAATAGTTTAAATAAAATTGATAATATAGGTATAAATGGGCCAAAGGAAAAGGATATATATTCATGTAACAGTTTGATTACAACTTTCACGGAAGATAGTGCCAATATTATGAATAAAAAATTGGGAAATTATCTCTGTGGACAAGGACATAAGCCAAGTGGTGGGTTTCTGTCCGAATATTGCATACAAAAGGGACAAATATTTGAAGGATTGGTGCAATTCCTTTACTAAAGGAGAAAAATGGCAATCTGGGAATATGAAGAAATGCGGTGTGTGCAATCAGTGTAGATATACACTGGAATCTGATAATGTTGTACTAGGTAGTAAAAATGTCTCTATGAAAGGCTGCTTTAACTATAATACAAGAGGGGGAGTTTATGGTGTTAAATGCTTGGATTGCACAGCTTATTATATTGGTAAACTGGAATGAAAATTAAGGCAGTGTATTTACGAACATTATTATGACACAGGAAAGGTTAAGTGTACCAATGCCCTGTCAAGACATATACAGGAAAATGATGGCCATAAATTTGGATTTGTAATCATAGAACAGGTAAAAAATGGTCCAAGGGGGCAGCCCTTGGAAAATATTATTAGAAAACAGAAAATATTGGTGACAGATTTATTTAAATGCCATCCTAATACCGGGTATTAATGATGTTGTAGCTTTATCTAGTGTTTTAAATCTTAAAAAGTTTTATAGATAAAAAACTTTTTATCTTATTATTATTGTATTATTGTAATAAATTATATGAGGAAGGAGATATGTACATATATGTGTTATATACGTTTTGTATGTTTTACATTTTAGCTTCATTTTATGACTTATGATATGGTTATTTTATGCCCTTTTAGCTTTAAGGCAGTAATTAGATTACTGATTGTCACTATAGGTGTATTTAATGAGTGCTTTTACTGTGATTACTTTGTCTGAAGAAGGTTGGAAGGTCTAACCGAAAGTGCTTACCATATTAAAAGTCTTTCTGGAGTATTGTCCTACTACTTTCTAGGATTTTTTTCTTGGATTGTTGGCTGAATTTGGTACATTCAGCAATGCCAAGATAAAATCCAGGCACAGGCAATCCAGACCCTACTGGAAATATCGGAGGGGAAAAGGGGTGCTGACCAGCCTAAATATCAGCAAACTAGACTAGGCAGTCAAATATCCGCAACAGCCATGCTGTTGATGGGCATAACTGTACACTGCAGCAATGTTGTAGGATTATCACAGACATTATTGGTGAAGTCAAGGTGAAGACATGACAGATAGTGGCGGAGAGGTTGGCCATTGGAGGTGACCTACCACACTGACAGACCTAGAGGAGTTTCTGAGTGGGAAAGAGTTGCAGTGACCATCCCTGAAGGTGTTAACTTTGGTGCTGTGATGTCCCAAATCCCCCATGTGACTAAATTAAAGAAACACCAAGTTAATAAGACGTATACCAGATGTCATTACAACAATAATGCACATATACAGTTTAGGCCAATCACAGTGTCCCACTGTTTATTTATCAAGACAGGAACATCAGGAATACAGCAACATTAGGATAAATGGGAGGCATGTTGTCCTGTATATCTGGTGTTGTATTAGTGCTCTGGAAGTTGGATGACACAGTGGTACTGTCTTCATCCTAGGTGGTCATGCATCCTCTATAAAGGGTGATCATACAGCTCCACCTATGCCTGAACCCATGGCTGTGCACCTAGTTTTCAATGTTCCAGGAAAGGAATGGTTCTCCATGGTTGTGACCACCAGTTGTCCTCTCCTGTGGTTGCCACAGCACATGAACTTACTGTGTCAGATGTGGGTATATCCACCATGGCACAGCCTTGAAGAGAGCCTGACAACACCAAGTCACTGCTGGCCCTTGATGTGTGTGGGGCACTCATGATTTATCAGCAGATCTGCAGGAATGTAACAGACTGCAACTATTTATCACTTGACAGGATGCCACGCTGCACATTAGCTAGCAGATCTAGGAAGTTCTCTTTTACACTGTCGTAGACGCAAGTTGTCGAATGCGTCTTTGCCAAAATTAAAGCACGAAAAGGCAAAATAGCGAAGCGGCTGTTTAGCGAATTCTTTCCCTGGGAAAGAATTCATTTGGCTGCTTTCGCTACTTTGCCTTTTCGGCACTGTAGTGTAAGCTCGGAGTTGGTATATTTAAGTTGAGTGGTGTTGGGGGATCACAGCCCCCCACATCAGGGGGTGTGGGGGGGTGAAGCCCCCCACATTAAGTAATGTTTTGCTGTTTTTTTCCTTCGGAATAGCGACCGTTTTCCATTGGAAAATAATCGCTGTTCTGAAGTTTTGATGTTGCAAGCTTTTGCGTACATGGGGTCAATTATCTGTCGTTCACTCTTCTGAGGGTGTGATATGATATATAGACCTGATCTAGGAGACCCTCTCTCAGATGACCTCCTTGTGGGAGGAATGATGATGCTTTGTTTCTTCAGTTAAGTAGGTAGTTGTCCATCTACTTACTTAACTGAATACACTACTTGAAACTTCAATAAAATGACTTTGTCAGGGAGGACATAAGAGAGACAGCCTCTTAGATCTGCTAGCTAAAGTAATTTTACCTGAACTAATCCTTTGTATTATGTTTCACTTTACACATTTCTCTTAATATTTTACTAAGAATTTAAAGCACAAAAGTGATGGTGGTATTAGGCCCTTCAGATCTGACTTCAGAAAGACACAGTTTGATAAACCAGAATTATAAAGTACTTATGTTTGTATTAACTAGGAAAATGGCAAACATGTTACCAAAATTGATAGCTATGGATCAATATGGTTTTGTGGATGGGGGCAATATTTGATAACAGTGGGAAATGGAGTATAAGAAAACCACAGCAGTTAGGGAGTCTTGATGTAGAGAATGCATTCAACATGGTCAGATGGGATTTTATGAGTAGGGTGATGGTAGTTTGCAGATCACTAGACAGAATACTAGGGTTAACAAGGATGACATATGAAGGGTCGGAGGCAAGAATTAAGGTAAAAAGGACTCATCTCCTGTGTTTAAACTGGAAAATCAGGGAAGGGTGTATGCATACCCCCTGCTTTTTGCTTTTCATTTACAGCGGTTAGCAAACAAAGTAAGAGATTCATAAACTCGCAGACATAACTGGAGAGGTAAATCAAGAAAACACTTATTTGCAGATCATACTACTCTGTACTTGATACATCCAGAAAAGGATACTTTGATGTTGTGACACAGTTTGAAAATTTCAAGTCTTTTCAGGATATAAAATAAATGAAGATAAAGCAAAAGATATAGCAATAAACTGGATGTACCCAAGCATGACTTTGTTCATAGGTTCATACTAGGCTATCTGCCCTGCGGCAATTATAAGCCTAGCCCTATTTTTTTTGGCTTAAGCCACCCCTTGATTTGAGTATACTGTGCCCTTTTTTAAGGTTTAGTTTGCTGTGCCTCTGTCTAATAGTGACATGGAAGTAATCCCCGGGACAAACCTACGATCCCCCATCCACTCATCAAGATTCTTCTTGAAGAGATTCAGTGAGGTGCTCTGCCTAACATGAATTGGAATTCTGTTCCAGAGCGAAGAGAGCCTCTGGGTTATGAATCTGTCCCTCCAGCAAGTTCTATTTATTTCAGTGCTGAGGTTCAAGTCCCTCGAGCGTGTGGCTCTAAGGGATTTAGATTTACTGAGGTGGAGCATGTCCATTAATTCTGGATTGGACATAGCTTTATATGTCAGGCATAGATCGCCTCGAAGTAGGCGGTATGCAACTGAGTAGAGCTAGAGTTTTTTTAACCGAGCAGCATATGGCATCTGTTTGAGTCCCTTGATCCTCTTGGTGAGGTACTTTTGGGGTCTTTCTAATTGCTGCAGGTGTCGGGTAAGGTACATCCCAAAAGAGGCATTGTATTCTATGATGGGCCTGATGAGGGATGAATAAAGGGGCACGATTACCTCTCTTGATCTAGATGTGAATCCTTTCATGATGAGGTGGGCTATGTAAAAGGTCTTTCTAACCACTTTGGCAATGTGGTTGTCAAAGGAGAGATTGCTATCAACTTGGGTCCCCAGATCCCTAATTACTTTCTCTGTACTTAATGGGTTACCGCCTATGTGGTAATTTGTGGGCACATTGTTTTTGCCAAAGGGTATGACTATACACTTTTTGGCATTTAGCTTTAGACCATGGCTCTGGCACCAGTTATCCGTCTCCGTGAGACCTTTTTGAAGAATGTTTGTGTCAGCTGGAGTGTTGATTATGGCGCCTAGTTTGCAGTTGTCTGCGAACTTGGTGAGCCATAGTCCTCCCACGTTGGCCTGTACCTCGGAAAAGTATATACCGAACAAGAGCGGCCCCAGGACAGAACCTTGTGGGACGGCACTTGTGTCCGGTTTCGAGTCTGACATGGCTCCAGCAATTCTCACTCTGTGGGTTCTATGTTTGAGCCAGTTTGCGACCCATCTTGTGACATAGGGGTTTATATTTAAGCTGGATAGCTTATCTATGATGCCCGAGTGGGTAATTGTGTCAAATGCCTTTGCTAGGTCCAGATAGGCTGTGTGGACTACCTTCCCTTCATATCTATGGCTTTGGTGACTGTTTCGAAGAAGTCAACCAGGTTCAAATGGCAGGATCTGCCCTTGACGAAGCCGAACTGGGTAGGATCTAGTGTCTGTAGGTCCCCAATGTCTTTGTTTATGAGCTCCATGATGATCCTCTCCATAGCCTTGCAGACTAAGCTAGTCAGGCTTATGGGGCGATAGTTTCCAGGGTCCGTGGAGGCTCCACCTTTGTGGAGTGGGACCACTGTTGCTGCACGCCATTCTGTGGGCACATATCCTGTAGTGAGGCTGAGATTGTACAGCTGTTTTATTTGAGGGATTAGTTCTTCTTGGAGTTCATGTAGGACGCAACCCGGGACGCCATCTGGTCCCATGGAAGCAGTGTTTTTTGCTTTGGAGAGGGCAGCCTTCACCTGAGCATCAGAGATGTTTGGGAGGCAGCCCTCTGCCGGATAGATACTTGCTCTTTTTGGGGAGAGGGTGGAGAAGTTTGCACTGAACCTGTCTGCCAGGATATTGGCGATGTCTGTGGGTTCAGTGTATTTTTTGTCATTTAGAATCAACTCAGAACAAGTCTGGGAGTTGCATCCCAAGTTCTTAACATAACTGAAAAAAGCCTTATGATTGTCTTTAGTGTCCTGAGCAATTTTTCTCTCGAACGTGGCCTTGGAGGATTTTATGAGGGATCGTAATTTTTTGCTAGTACTGATCAGGGATGCCTTCCCTATTAGGGATTTTGCTCTATCATGTAGTATCTTCCTCCTTCTGTTGTACAGTTTATTTATGGCTGGGGTCCACCAGACTGGACGCCTGCCTTTGGATGTTTGGGTTTTGGTTTTGTTTGGGATAGCATGATCCATGCATTCCTGGAGATGTCCGTAGAATGCGTTTATATAGGATTCTGCAGTTTGGGCCGTAGTTTCCACTGGCCCTGGGGCCTTGAAGGATTCCACTTCGGTTTTGAGAAGTGAGAAGTTCGCTTTTGAGAAGTTTTTCACTGTGGTTTTCTGGGCTGGGGGTGGGGTCAGCATGTGGACATCCAGTGAAATTAATTTATGGTCTGATCTTACCAATGAGGATATACTTCAGGTGCGGAGCATAGTGTCCCCATGTTGGTAATGATCAGGTCTAGTATGTTATCCCCTCTTGTGGGAGTGGTGACTAGTTGTTCCATAGCATTTGAGTTTATAATTTCCAGGAACCTTTGGGCTAAGGTGCTGGGGCTTGAGTAGTGCTCCCAGTCTATGTTTGGGTAGTTGAAGTCGCCCAATATAATGGTGTTCGGAGGGATCTTCATGTTCTCCAATGTTTTCAGGAAAGCAGAGTGGGATTCCTGACTTTGAGAGGGTGGTCTGTAGGATGCTATAAATTGAAAAGCAGTCTTGCCCACTGTTTGTTGCACATGGATGGTGTCCGTTACTTCGTGCAATGCCACTAACCTGGAGGTGTGGATATCCTTGATAAATATGGACACTCCCCCTCCTTTTGTGGTTCGGTCCAGGTTTTGGGGCCGAAAGCATGATATGATGTATAACCTGGTAGTGCTGGGGTGCTCTCTCGAGCCTTGAACCAGGTTTCTGTCACTGCACAGATATCGATGTTCTCCATACCGAGGAGAGCTTTGAGTGCGTGCATCTTGAGGTTAAGACTTCTGGCGTTTAGCAGCATTACCCTTAGTTTCTTGTTTCTTGTGCTGTCTATGGAGGTGGGTTTGACTTTTGAGCCTTGCCTAAAAAAGGCACTATGGGGGTGGCAAGAGCTTTTGCCAATATCCGAAAGCCCAGTGGTGACAGGTGCAAGCCGTCCCTAGCGAAGCAACGTGGCTTGTCGAGCATGTCATCCCACGCTGACAGACACTGAATCCCTTTAAAATGACACCAAAATTTTAGCCAATTGTTAAAATCGATCATTTTGTCTTTGTACTGTGGCATCATTCTAGGTGAGGGTAAGATGCTGCTCAAGATCAGGGTCATACCAGCCTGGGCTACATGATCAGAGAGCTCCTCTATGTCTCTTTTCATGTAGTCCAGGGAGGTACATCTCAGGTCATTCAGACCAGCATGTACAATGACCGAGTCATATTTGTATTTGCTTTGGAGTGACCTGAGTGCTTGCGTTATGTGGCGGATCCTAGCGCCCGACAGGCAGCTCACTGTGACCTTCTCTTTATTCAGCCTGGTGAGCGGGACGTCAGTGTGTCTGACAATAGAGTCACCTATTACAAGAGTATCAGGTGTGTTATTCTGCCTTAAGTAATATCCATACATATGAGGACATAAGAATTATTTAGATGTGTGGACTAAAAAGAATTCTGTTATGGCAGCTGAGGATATTTTGGAAAACACTAAACCAAAGATAATACACAAATTAAGAAACTGTATGCTCTTATTTATGCGCATGAATAATGAGATATGGAAAGTGAAAATGTTTCAGTTCCTTTATTTAGTCATATATGGATAATTATTTTTTCCAACTAGAAAATGTGAGGAGGGTGAGGATTAATAAACAGCTGAAGAAACTTGTTTAGGAGGAGAGGAAGGCAAGGGTTAAGTGGGATAAGTTGATCTTTTCCACAGAACATGGTGATTTAGGGTTACTCAATTTGGAGGGGTACTTTAAAGTTATGCAATTAAGGTTCACATAAATAAGAAGACTATAAATCAAATTCAAAAAGGATGATGATGAAATGGGGGGGGTTGGAAGATAAGACACTAGGATTTTGCATGTGGGCTATTAACAAGAATAACAAACATACAGAACATCACATATTCTTACAGTAGCAGAACATATTCTAAGAACTAGGCCAATGCAGGAAAGCAG
Organism: Protopterus annectens; assembly: GCF_019279795.1. Classification (NCBI taxonomy): domain Eukaryota; kingdom Metazoa; phylum Chordata; order Ceratodontiformes; family Protopteridae; genus Protopterus; species Protopterus annectens. The sequence goes on along the minus strand of NC_056734.1, from coordinate 442,208,721 downwards.
AAAGGAGATTTTACCAATAGGAATGTCTGCAAGTAGGGTAAAGAAAACTGGCAAAATGGGGATCTAATCTAATACTGGAAATAACGAAGCAACCAAAGTACTGGGAGGAAATAACTCAATGGAAAGGGGCTAAGCAGGAGTTTGAATTGTAGGTTAGACACTGCCTACCATACAGGACTGATAACACAGTACAGGCAAAGAGAAACGGATGTGGAGTACTAAGAAAAATATCAGCTTTGAAAGAGTTTTTAGTGAAGTCTAACAAAGATGATACTGTTAAAAAGAGTAGTTTGGTGTATGAAATACTGCATGACAACTATAAGAATCAATCAGAGGGGGTTAGAAAATATTGGGGAAAATAGAAATACAAATTATAAAAGAATACTGGCAAGAAATCTGTATGGATCCCAAGTATTTTACAAAAAACATAAGATTTAGGATTTTTGCATAGTAGTGTTTGTATAGGTGCTTATACTGATCAAGCACACCTCAGAGGATTTTATGCCAGGTAAACAGCAAATATTTGAAATGTGATGGGGAAGACACAGGAAATTGAGAACATATTTTTGATAATATTACAAGTTGGCAAACTTTAAAAAATTCCCTACAGAGTACTCTGACAGACATGTTGGGAAAACCAATGGTAGTACCTAAGAAACTTGCTCTTGAGATGGGAAGTAAGATCTGAATTGCCTAGGAATAGTAAGGGTCTTACTATGTCTGTCTCTGGCAATCAACAAAAGCAACTACTAGAAAATGGAAATAAAAATCTAAACCAGCTGTAATGGAAATACTGAACACTGTAACAGAGATAAAATAATTAGAGGTGGAATCTTTAAGGAGCACATTTCATAGAAATAAATGGAAATTTAACTCATTCACTCCAATGAAGCTCAGGAAGTTTGCACTGTAACTTCCAATGTGTGGAGCCTATGCCTTTTGACAGAATAAAATTACATCATCACATTTCAAACAAATGTTCATATGGTACTTGCATATTATCACAACCACATTCTCAGCGATTCGACTCACTGCTATTTTCTGGCAGCCCTTCAAGGTATCGTTTTGTTTGGAAGGAAATTCAACTTTTTTTTTACAATGCAATGTTTGTAACACAAATTATATGAATATTGATAACATAATCATGTTTTAAAACGTGATGTTACTGACTATACAAGTGGCACTGTATGAACATTATTTTTCCTACTGAAAATCCTGCTCATATTCAACTTTGCTTTCAGTTTAGTTACTGTTCCACATGTTCTGTGACATCCATTAATCACGGCAATCTTAATTGTTGTTACCCCTGGTGTACTTAATCGTTGTTTATAACAAAATAAAAAAAGGCATTTCTTAAAGAAAGAAAGATGCTGGTAGACCCCCCCCCCAACGATAATTCCATCAGGGCTACAACTTCGACAAACTGCCTACATTTCAAATATTTTCTGTTTTTGCTGAACAGTAACAGTGGTACACATACCTCAAAAAGTACAGTTGTGTACACTTACCGTAAGTCTAGATGTTGAGTATATTCACCGTTGCAGTCATTACATTTGGGTAATCTGCTGGCAGGTTGCCCTCAGTTGGCCTGATTAACAAATTCTTGGGTCCTGCATCGGTTGCTGTCCCTTCTTCCATGACGTCAGGGGTATAAAACATGCATCCAACACCATTACATCAGTTTTTCTTGTCCCAGATGTCGGGTGCCCCCTAATGGGGAGCAAATAAAAATAAAAACACAAAAATATACCTCCAACCAAAAGCAAATACACCAAAAAGGCTTTTAAGCATAGTAAAGGAAGGTAGAGGTATAGCCAGAGAAAAGTTGGGGGCTGGAGGGAGGGTAACCAGGACTGCAACAGTGAATACGCTCGAACATCTACATTTATGGCAAGTGTACACAACTATACTATGTTCTTCATGCTTCATTGTTGCAGTCATTACATTTGGGTAGATTCCCAAAGCTATTGTAGGGAGGAGGAGATTATACAGCATTAGGACCAGCTATAAGGACCTGCAAGATAGCAGTAGCAAAGCCAGCTCTGGATTTAGAGAAAGTTGGTAAATGATAATGGTTGGTGAAAGTATGTACAGAACTCCATGTAGCAGCTTCTAGAATATCCCTGGTAGGAACACCTCTGAGAAAGGCTGCAGAAGTAGATGCAGCCCTGGTGGAGTGAGATCTGATCCCCTGGGGAATAGGTTTTCCATGGTGCGTATTGCAGAAATGAATGCAATGGCTTATCCATTTAGAAATGGTTTGTTTAGAAATAGCCCACCACTCTGCCCCTGCAGCAAATGCTACCAGCAATTGTTCAGATTTTCTTCGAGATTTAGTCCTATCCAAGTAGAATCTAAGTTGTCTGTGCACATCCAAGGAATGCAGAATCCATTCCCCTTTGTTCTGTGGATTGGGAAAGAAGGTTGGCAAATGAATGGACTGATCGAGAGCCACACTGGAAACCACCTTGGGCATGAAGGATGGATTGGTCCTCAGAGATACCTTGCCCACATGAAAGATGATGAAGGGCTCCACTGCCATAAGGGCCTGTAATTCAGATATCCTCCTAGCTAAGTGATTGCTAAAAGGACGGCTGTTTTCCAAGAAAGAAATTTTAAGTCTGCAGTAGCAGCTGGCTCGAAAGGAGGTAGATTGAGTTTTTCCAAAACAAAGTTAAGATCCCAGGCAGGGGTGGGAACTCTCCTGGGTGGCCTCAAATTCTTTGCCCCTCTGAGATGCTGCTTGAGCAGGGGATGAGAGAAGAGGGGTGGTTCTGTGTTATAGTGAGCTGAAATAGCTGAAGCGTGGATTTTAATAGAGGAAAAAGACTGGCCCTTGAGAAGCATCTCAGTTAAGTATTGCAAAATCTGAGGTAAATTGGGTGCTGCTGTACTCATCCCTAAAGATTGGTTCCAGGCACAGAATCTTTTCCATTTGTCAGCATATGATTTTCTAGTACTATGTCTTCTCGCCTCCAAGATGACATCCATCACAGGTTTGCTGAGGGATGATAAGGGTGAATTTAAGTGATTAGCCAGGCTGCAATATTCAGTGTTGGAAGCTGAGGGTGCAGAATTTGGTTCTCCTGCTGAGACAGCAAGGAAGGGGTCTGAGGCAGGTTCCATGGAGATATTTGTGACACACTGCGCAGGAGTGGGTACCAGTGTTGCCGTGACCAGTCTGGAGCAATCAAAATCATTTTTGGTTTGTCCTGTTTGACTTAGCAGAACTTTGGAGAGCAGAGGCAGAGGGGGAAAGGCGTAAACTGATAGGTTTCCAGCTGAAGGACAGAGCATCCACTTTCCAGGCTTTTTTGTGGGGAGTCCTTGTGCAAAACTTATCCAACTGGTAGTTCTGGGGGGAGGCAAACAAATCTATGTCTGGGCTCCCCCATTTGCTTGTCAACAGGTTGAAAATCCGTGATTCCAGTTTTCACTCGTGTGGGTCCATGAGATTTCTGATTAGTCCGTCTGCCAGTGTATTCAAATTTCCTGGCAGGAATTGAGCTTGCAGGTGCACTTGGTAGCTCAAGGCTGTGTTCCACAATGCCATGGTTAGTCTGCAGAGGGGGTAAGAATGTGTACCCCCCCCCACCTGCTTGTTTATGTACCACATAACCGTGGTGGTGTCCATCTTTATCATTAGTTGTCCTCGAAGAATATAGTCCTTGAAGGCTGTCAGAGCATTCTGTACAGCTAACATTTCTTTTTGATCGATATGCAAGTGCATTTGATTTGGGTTCCATTTGCCCTGAATGTACTTTCCTGCCAGGTGTGCCCCCCATGCATAGTCTGATGCATCTGTAGTTAGGGTTTAGGTGGCAGGGGGTAGTGTGAATGGCACTCCCTTGTTTTGGTGGCAGGCCTCTGCCCACCATAAGAATTCCAGGCGTATGCAAGGTATGATATTAATCATTGTTTCCAGACTGTGACAATGTTGACTACATAGACTTAAGTACCACTGTAGTTTCTTCATATGCAGTCTTACATATGGAATTAGAAGACTGCAGGAGGCCATGAACCCCAAGGCTTGCAGTATTTGTCTTGCAGATTTCAGGGTTTTTGTGGCCACTTGTTTGAAGTAAGTTACCAATTGAATTTGCTTCTCTGGCGTGAGGAAAGCCATCTGGGCAGTTGTATTCTAGCTTGCACCCAGGAATGTAATCTGTTGAGAGGATACCAGTTGTGATTTCTTTTTGTTTATGGTGTACCCCAGACAAGTTAAAACCCTTTTTACAAATGCCAGATGATTGAGAAGAATGCCCTGGTTTTCTGCCTGAATTAGATAATCGTCCAGGTATGGATATATTTGAATATTTCTTTACCTGCAAAATGCAATAACTGGAGCCAGGCACTTTGTGAATACCCTGGGCATAGTAGACAGGCCAAAGGGCAGTGCAGAGAACTGATAATGCAAGTAGCCTGCTTTGAAGTGGAGGTATCTTCTGCAAGATTCTTCTTTTAAATCTAGAGTTGCCAACCAGGCATCTTTGCCTAGCATAGGAAGTAACTGGTGAAGAGTCAGCATCTTGAATTTTGGAATGTCCAGAAATGTGTTTAGAGTAGAGAGGTCCAGAATCGGACACCATGATTTGTCTTTTCTGAGTACCATGAAAAGCCTGGAGTAGAAACCTTGTTCCTTTTCCTCTTCTGGTACTGGTTGAATAGCCCCCATGTTTAAGAGGGAAAGTACTTGTTTTTGAGTCTCTGCCGACTGATTTGGGGGCAGGTCTGGCCACCCGTTTGGTGTTGGCAGTGTGTGGAAATTAAATCTGTATCCCTGGGACACTGTTTAAAACCCATTTGTCCTAGGTTATGTGTTCCCAGTTCTTTGCATGAAGTGCAATCTTTCCCCCCAAAGGGGCGGCTAAAAGGTAAGTTCTTGGAAATTTTAAAAGGAAGTCATTGAGACTGTTTACCATATGGGGGTGTCTTATTTCTAGATTTGGAAGTGGAGGCCCCCATTGCTTAGATCTGAGAGTCCCTTGGGACTAGAACTTGGTGCTTTTGGTGTGCCTGGGTTTGGCTTGAGAGGATCTGGAAGGAGTTGAAAAATTCTTAGTAGGCCAGTGCCTACTAAATCTTGGAGGTTGCACTTGTAAGAAATCCTTAACAGCTTGCATGGATTTAGCTTTATCTTCCCTCTTTTCTAGAACTTTTTCAGCCTTACTGCCAAACAGGCGGTCTTGATTTAAAGGAACATCCAACAATTTTGCTTTAACATGATCAGGCAAACAGTGCTCCTTAAGCCAAGCATGTCTTCTAAGCACAGACCCAATAACAGCAGCCCTGCACAAGGCCTCTAAAGAATCAAAACCACATTGCAAAGTATGTTTTCCAACTTGTTCAGCAGAATGCAATAAATCCTGTAAATCTTTATTTTCCACACAGTCAGGAATCATCATTTTCTGTTTAAGCAGTCCAATAGTATGCTGTTGATATTTTAACATATGAAATTGGCAGTTTAAAGCATTGATTGCCAAGGTTGCAGGAGTATAAATCGTCTTGCCCCATCTATCCAGTGCCCTGGAGTCTCTATCAGAAGGGGTAGGATTTTTAGCGGTAGAAGCCTTAATGCCCTTTGGCCCCTGAGAAATGGTTTCTGGATCTGCAACAGGATTTTTGAAAAGGACCTTGTGGGACTCAGGAACCCTGTAGTATCTGTCAGGTTTACTAGGAGCCGGAGGTAGGGAATCAGGGGTCATACTGGATTCCGAAAACACATCAACAATGTCTAGTACAGGAGGTACAGCCAAAGGCCTATGCTGAGGTAGAAGAAGGAAATCCCTAAGCCTCTTTTTTGAATCAGAAAATTCCTTACTTTCCCAGTGGAAATGCTCCATTAAGGTATGTAAAGTTTCCCCAAAAGAAAAATCCTCAGGAGGGGAAGCAGAGAGAATGGAATCCTCTGCATCAGAATCCTCATAAGTGTGTATGGATCATTAGAAGGGTCAGAAGAAACAGAATTCTGATCAGAAGATTCATAATCAAACTCAGCCCTAGGCCTCTTAGAGGGGAGGGGGTTGACTACCCCTGATTAGAATAATTAAATCTTCAGCCATTTTGATCAGTTGTTTTTTAGGCGTACGGACCTGAACATGTGGTGGGAATCGGTTTTTTTAGACATAGATCGAGATTTAGACCTTAGTAAAGGTGGAGTCTGTTTAATATGCAAGTCTGTAGGCCTGAATACACCCTCAGAAGCCGGTGCCTGCACAGCGTCTCCGGACCCATTCAAGGTAGAGACATCCGTGGGATCCATAGGTGAAGAATCTCGCGGCATACCGGACTCCGAATGGGTCTCAGTAGAGGCCTGCGAATCAGAATTAGTGGGTATGAGGGGCTGCAAAAGCGCCTCACTGAGTACCTGCGAACTGGCGACTGGCTTAGGAGAAGCGTTGTTGGCAGCTTTGGACCTCGGCGGCCTGTCTCTGTCTTTATCTTTGCGTTTTTTCAGAATCTCAGTAGTCAGATGGCTATCCGATGACATTTCTGGATAATTAAACTGAGAAGCGAAATACTTAGAAGCAAAAATGTAACTACGACGGATAGTGCGCTGATTAAATAAAGCACAAAACCAACAGCAAGGTACGTCGTGGTCAAGGCCTTGGCAAGGAATACAGTACGAATTAAAATCTTTGTGAGGTATTTGCTTTCCACAAGTAATGCAATTATTAACTTTTACTGAGATCGGTAAGGAGCAAGAAAAAGTTTCCCCAATGGGGTACATAGCTTTAAGTTGAAGACTTCGGTTCTGAAACTCGAAAAAGAAAATTTCAGGAGTCGGCCGACCGGCACTTGTGAACCGCTTCTGCTTCGGGCACCAAACGGCAAGAAAGACTGATGTAATGGCGTTGGATGCATGTTTTATACCCCCGACGACCTGACGTCATGGAAGAAGGGACAGCAACCGTCGCAGGACCCAAGACTTTGTTAATCAGGCTGAGGGCAACCTGCCAGCAGATTACCCAAATGTAATTACTGCAACAGTGGAACACGAAGAACATCCTCGGACTTCAAGAAGTCTGGAGAAAAACATAAATAATGGTGTGGGACAGGGTAGATGATCAAAAATGAGCGACAGATGTACTTCACTTACAACCAAAAACAAAAAAAACAGGATGAAGAAGCAGCATACAGTTTAAAATGTGTTTTCAGAAGCCTGTTGGTATCATAAACACAATAGCTTGAAGGGCTGGCAGAACACATCAGCTTTGAGTTGCTGAGAATGTGGTTTGATAATATGCAAGTACCTTTCATACTTTGGAACCATAAGGGTTATGAAAGAAGTACAAAGGGTAAATTCTTCAGCACAAATTATTTTTACAGTGGTAGTATTCTTTAGGTTTTAGGTCTTAAAAGCAAATTTTGTAAGTCACAGTAAACACAGTAACTATCACACTTGTAATATTTTGTAAACAACTTACAATATCTCACCAACCATTGAAGTTACACACATACTGTAATTAGCATTTTATTTATTCAGCCGAGAGCTTTCATATGAGGCTAAGGAGTTATGTGTTGCTTGGTTGCTGAGATATTTAGGAAAGTGTGAAAATTATATCTATATAAATTAACATCATAAAAACAGCAGTTAATATCTACTTATCTGCAATAGGCAGAGGTCAAACATTAATGCAGTTGAATCTGCCCTTGTGTAAGCTTTAAGATGAAACCTTTACAATCCTTGTACATATCATGGTTTTGGAATTATTGATGCAAATATGAACAACCATTATTTGATACCTACAGGCATCAGTACGAATTAACCACATATGCATTTGTATGTGTCACTTGGATGTAATGAGTTTTTAAGGGGGGATAATAGATGCAGAATAATGTTCAGGAAGAACAGTGATGTTTAGGGGATGTCAGGAATTGAGCAATTTATATAAAGGTTGCAGGGAATGAAAACTAGTTAAAAGAAAACATTTATACTGTACAATGATAAAACAAACATTAATAACAGTTTCTGTTATTGTCTGTTAAGCATGCAAACTCATGCTACAACTTAAAATGCGATGATTAAATAAATATTTAAAAAGTGTTATGCTTTTGAATCCATTAGAATGGTATTATCTTCTTAGCTTGCTCTTTGAACTACTCATATTTTAAGAACAAATATTTACTTGGCTGTATTTTTTCTCCTTTGTTCATCCATCTCTTATCATTACAACTCTATCATATGCAGTCCATGATTTCCATGTGTGCAAAGTCCCCTGAACCAGTTGCCTCAACATCAGTACTTTATAAAACTTCAAATCTGTTTTCCACTTCAATTTCTCCTTTTATCAAACCTTTATTTTTGCATTATAAAGTTTTCAGACTGCTGTTCAGTATGAAAGTCTAGCAAATACAATGGCTGCACACAAACGCACATTTTTTCTATACAACTCTTTTTACTCAATGAATGCGACTGCATACTTTCATAGCATATAAAAAAAAAACAATGGAAACACATGCACTTTTTCTTACTCAGTAAGGCAGAAAAGTTAGTGCAACATCTAAAGTATCACAATATTTTCTCATTCAAAAAGGATCTGTCATGGCCTACAGAGAAGGCACAGATTACAAGATGGGGAGAAAGGAGTGCATGTAAACAAGGATGGTTCCAGGCCATGCATAAAGTTAGTACACTGTCGTGGATTTTCTCATACTGAGTCCCAAACTGTTACAGTTTGCACAAAACCAAGGCGTTGTGACATGAACTATAAAATCTGTATATTACCCTAGGTCAAACATTTGGCATGAGATGTTGGTGGCCGGACCTACACAGGAAAACCATACATAGAAGTGTACAGCATCAGTTCAATCTCACAGACTCCAAAGCACATACTACAAAAAGAAAGAATAAGGCATTCAATCTAAGTGGTGTCTCTGAAAAAAATGTTTTTTTGAACACAGATGGTGACAGCTTCCTCAGAGCTCAATTTTTAACATGTCTCCTACAACACAGACCTGGTCAGTATTCCCAAACAAAAGAAGTCATTGGTTCCATTTCTGAAATAACTCACTATAACTCCAGACTTTCTTTGTATTGGTACTTGTACTTCACTGAGTCTTATGTCCCTTCATCACATACAAAATGCAGACAGTCATAACTCCCAAGCCAGCTAATTTGCGAAAAACATGGAGACCTACTACAGTCTTTCTATTACACAATAACTGGACTCAATGGTCAGCAACACAACAAACAAGACTTGAACAACTCATTCCTGTCTGTCATTGCGAACAATAATCATGTTTCAAAAAAACAAAATGTACTTTTACAAATCTTGCAATTTCAGTATTTAAACAATAAAATATCCATTGTACACATTAAACACAAGTGTCTAACTGCATTATTAGGCAACTGTATGAAGCAAAATAATGAAATGAAGCAAACTACAATATGTACAAAGGAATGAAGGCAGCGGTTTCAATTGTAATGCGTTTTCAATTGTAGAAGAAAACAAACTACATGTTGCCACAGATTGTGTATTTTTTTGTGTGGGTACTGAAATGTGCCACAGACATTTCACATACAAGGAGACATGTATTAAGCACTTAAAAACAGTCTATTATCTCAGCTAAAAATGGTCTGATCTAATGTAATTTGTGCATGCAGGGGACAAGAAATGTCAGCACTTCTTTTCTTCTGGAAAAACTGAAAAGAAACAGAGCACTGGACTACAGCTGCTCATTCATTACCTTGGAGGTCAAATGTTGTCTATGTTCAATAAAGGACAATATTTAGGTGTTCAAACTTGGATAAACTCAAGTAAAAATCAGGGGGGGGGAGAGATCAGATTTCCCAATAAATGACATTTCCCTAATGAGTTGTAAGCACAAATTAATGGGTGCATTAATACAAACAGATACAAGCAAACAAAGAAAAAAGAGATCAAACATTCACTGTAACAAAGACTCAATGTATCTGACTTTATGGGCCACTGCAAATATTACAGTTCAGTGTATTTCCCAAAAAGGTGGCACTTCTGAAGAAGTGATCTAAAACTACTGCAACAGTTACTTGAGGTGACAGATTACACAGTTTCATACATGACATCACTGTTCCTTTAAAGGATACGGAGCCCATTACAACCTAAATTCGCTTCAACCACTAAAAAAAGCCATATTACTGGTGTAAACATGGAGAAGAAAATTAAGCGATTAAGCCTAATATACCAACACCAGTCCATGCTAAACTTTTAGTTATGTACTCACCATAACTTCAGATGTTTGGGATCCATCTCGCCTACATTCTGACTGATGGGTTCGGAGCCGATCCCTCGGCTCCGACTCGGCACGCTTATGCCAAAGAGCGAAGTCTCTTATTGGCTGAGCTTATTATATCCCAGGATGCACCACTACCAGTCCCCCAGATCTAGTTTGTCCGCATACATGCACACATGCACGCACTGATTATATAACATCGTCAGATGAAACAAGATAAAAACAGTAGAACTCAAACCGTTCAATCTCTTCTGATCTCCAAGGCAGGGGAAGGAGGGTGGGTATTAGGAATGTAGGCGAGATGGATCCCAAACATCTGAAGTTATGGTGAGTACATAACTAAAGATGTTATGTGATCCTATCTCGCCTACATTCTGACTGATGGGACAGCGTCCCTAGCACCTGAATCCTGGGTGGCTCACTGGAAAACACTCCTGAGTACCGTGGAACCAAATGATGCTCGCCTTTAGATGCCACATCCAATTTATAGTGGGAAATGAAAGTGTGCGGATTGGACCAAGTAGCAGCACAAATCTCCGAGATAGCGAGCTTGGAATGAAAAGCTATAGAAGTCGCCATAGCTCTGGTAGAGTGAGCTTTGATAGATGTTGTAAGTTGCTTATTCGAAGAAGAATAAGCCTGAGTTATACAATCTCTAATCCATTTGGAGATAGTAGCTTTTGTGATGGTTTTACCCAATTTATTGTCTGAGAAGGACACAAACAACTGGTCTGACTTACGAATTTGCTGAGTCCTGTCTAAATAGAAGCGCAATTGCCTGTGAACATCCAATTTATGGAGAGTGTATTCTGCTTCATTGGAGAATTTTGGGAAGAAAACTGGTAGCTCTAGAGATTGTTGGAGACAGAGATTAGAACAGACTTTTGGGACAAAAGATGGATTAGGCCTAAGTGATACTCTATCCTTGTGGAAAATCAAGTACGGTGGTTTTATAGACAGGGCTTGAAGCTCTGAAACTCTTCTTGCAGAAGTAATTGCAACTAAGAAGGCAGTTTTCCAAGACAGATATTTTAACTCACATGTAGCAGCCGGTTCGAAAGGGGAAGATGTTAATGCACGAAGCACGAAATCAAGATCCCACGGAGGTGCAGGGTGAAAAACTGGGGGTCTTAACAGGCCCGCACCTTTAATGAAAGTTTTGCATAGTCTGCTACTCATCAATGGAGGATCCATGGATTCGTGGAATTTAGAGATAGCCGCTAGTTGGACTTTAATAGTAGAGACAGAAGATCCTTGATTAAACAGGGATGTTAAGAATTTCAAAACCTCTGGGATTGGAGCAGTGATAGGGTCTAAGCCCCTGAGTTGAGCCCAGATAGCAAACCTCTTCCACTTACTGAGGTACAATTTCTTAGTGGTGGGTTTGTGGGCCGAAGATAAAATGTGAATAACTTCCGGGTCTAATATGTGACTTCTGACTAAAGTTGGAAGTGGAGGAGCCAAGCTGTCAACTTCAAGGAGTGAAGGGACTGATGCTGTCGTCCCGACTGATGAATTAGCAGATCCGGAGTTAAATCTAAAATCCAAGGATCGTCCACCGCATGTTTCTTCAGGTAGGGAAACCATACTTGACGAGGCCAGTAAGGAGCAATCAGTATCATTGTGGACCCCAATTGAGAAGCTTTTTGAATGACTTTGGAGAGAAGTGGAATCGGAGGAAAGGCATAAAGTAGCCCTGTTGGCCAAGGTTGTGCTAGAGCATCCATAGCTGCTTCCCCCTGATGTGGAGTCAAGGAGAAGAACCTTTTGCACTTTGTGTTTAGTGGTGTTGCAAATAGGTCGCAGCACGGCGTCCCCCATCTCCTGAAAATCTGAGCTGCTACTGTTTCGTTTAGGGACCACTCGTGAGGAGAGAGAATTGTTCTGCTTAATCTGTCTGCCAATATATTTGATTTCCCCGGAATGTGGGTCGCTACCAAGAAACGGCTGGTAGCTACAGCCCATTCCCACACCCTCATGGCCTCTCTGCAAAGGGGGTAAGATCTGGTCCCTCCTTGTTTGTTTAGATACCAGACCACCGACATGTTGTCTGTGTGGATGGCGATTATGCCCTGAGGGAGAAACTTGTGTAAGGCCTGTAGGGACAGAAGTACAGCCCTCATCTCCAATACATTGATGTGGAGAAAAGTTTGTCTGGAAGCCAGGAGCCCTGAACTAACCTGCCCAGACAATGCCCCCCACCCTGTCTGGGAGGCATCTGTCGTCAGGGTGACCACTGGAGAGGAATAACAAAAGGACTTCCTTGATTTAGATTGGATGTCTGAAGCCACCAGCGAAGGTCCCGTTTGCATGTTTCTGTAATCATAATGGGGTGATTGAGGGGAAGGTCCTGAAAGGACCATTGAGTCGACAATAGCCACTGAAGAATTCTCATGTGCAATCTTGCCAGAGGAACTAGAAGAACCGTGGCAGACATCGAACCTAAAACTTGTAGGACCATCCTGGCTGGGGCCTTGGATCTTGAAATCAGGGCTTGAACTTGGCCTTGTAAAGTTTAGATCCTTTCGGTAGGAAGAAAAACGCGCATCAATTTTGAGTCTATCTCTGCTCCTATGAACCTTATGCGCTGAGAGGGCAGCAAGACAGACTTTGACCAATTGAATGTAATTCCCAGGGTAGCACCCAGGGAGATGGTGGCTTTGAGGTTGTCCATTAGTAGATGCCTGGTGGTGGCAGTCAGGAGCCAGTCGTCCAGATAGGGAAACACTTGGAATCCAAGACTCCTCAAGTGAGCAGTCACTACTGCCAGACACTTGGTGAACACCCTGGGGGCTGTGGTGAGACCAAAGGGCAGTGCACAAAATTGGAAATGACTGTCTCCCAGGCTGAAGCGCAGATACCTCCTGGACGCCTGATGTATCGGTATGTGAAAATAGGCGTCCTTGAGGTCTATGGAGCACATCCAAACATCCTTCTCCAACAATGGGAGAATGGATTGGAAAGTGACCATTCGGAATTTGGATTTCGTGACGGATTGGTTTAGTCTGCTGAGATCCAATATTGGTCTCAGGTCCCCTGTCTTTTTTGGCACTAAAAAGAACCTTGAGTAATTTCCGGATCCGATCTGGTCTGTGGGGACCGGTTGGATGACTCCTTTTTCTAGCAGCTTTAAAGCTTCTGCGGCTGCAATTTCCCTTTGACTGGGTGGTGGGCCCGGATTTTTTGGACGGTGGGGTGAGTGTGTGAAGGGATGGTGTAACCTCCGGCAATGATCCGAAGCACCCATCTGTCCTGAGTGATTGACTCCCAGGCTTTTAGGTGCTTGGCAACGGCACCCGACTGGCTCGAGCAGCACAGCCGGGCAATCCCTCATGAGGTGTGGGAGGCTGAAGAGCCACGAAAGGACTCGCGGTCTCCAGAATTGCGGGGCCCTCTGCCGCCTCTGGGACGGCGTCTCCCAGAAAAATTTCCCCGTCCTCTGCCTCTGGAAGGGGAATCTTCCTGCTGTTGAGGATAAAACTTACGTGATTTACGGAACCACATCTTCCCTCCTCCTTTAGCCTTGGGATAAGGCCGAAAGGGAGTGGAATAACGGGCACCTACGGCAGATAAAGTTTTTCCCTCTTGCTCACAGCGGGTAAGAGTGTCTTTAACCTTAGGTCCAAACAAAGAGGACCCATCAAAGGGAGCGTCGTGAAGGAAGACTTGAAGGCCTCCATAAAATGACACAAGCGGAGCCAGGCTTGCCTCCGGAGAGTCACGCGTGTGCCTGCCGCTCTACCGCCTTGGCCGCATATGAAATGAGCCTCATGGACGAGTTAGAAATTGAAGTAAGGATAGCCAACTGAGAGCTAACCGACTGGGCTAGCTGCTCAGGTAGGTTACCCGAGAGGGAATCTGACAGCTCCTTGACCAGATCCCTCTGTAGCCTGGTAAAATGTGCCAAATAATTCAGGGACCTTAAAGTAAAGGCCGCTGAAGTCAGGGTGCGCTTCCCGTACCGGTCCATGCTCCTAAACTCCTTATTAGGAGGATGGACGGACGTTGAAGCCTCTGCCACGTCCTGTTGTGTAGCAGATGCCACCACCATGGCATCTACAGCCACGCCTTTAGTGAGGAACTCCTTCTCGGGTGGGGCTGACAAAAATTTGTTAGGACGAGAAGGCACTGGTTCCACGGTATCTGGATGTTCCCACGCCTCCGACAAACTAAATCCAGGAGCTCGTCAAAGGCGGAGACACCCAGGAGGCGGAGGGCTGAGCCCGAAGGCCTTGAGGAGCACTGACTCATCAGCAGAGGGGGGTTTGGATATCCAGCCGCCTCGTTGTTTGAGGATCTCTAAGATGTCTGCAAATGAGACATCATCCGAGGACGACTTCGGGGACCCCTCCGCATCATCAAGATCAGTGTCCGATGTAATAGACTCGGGGAGTCCACGTGCTTCCTCTTGCACGATCTCTTCCTTGGGGATCCTCTGAAGACAACTCGAAGAACCCTCAGGAGGAGGAACCCCAATGGGGGTAACCTCAGGCCCAGGGGCTCCGCTGCCTAAGGACAGGGAACTGCCAAAGACCCAGTCTCCACGCCCAGGGAAGGTGCGGTAAAGCCGAGAGATGGCCGAAGAAGACTTGGCCAAGGCACTCCTCATAGCTCTGAAAGCCGGACCCCAGAATCCTGGGAGTGTCCGGTCCCGAGCCATGATAGCAGACAGAAGTCCCGCCGAGCACCGAGAGGGAGGCTCGGAACCGATAACATAGGTCCCAAACATCACCCCAGGTCCAGCCGAAGAAGTCCGTGTACCAAACTCGGACCCGAAGGCCGGGGTTGGAGTAAGGGTCGGAGCCGACCCTAAGATCTCCACCGGCTCCAACAGCACCTGCTCCGGCGGAGCGGTCGGAGGAGGAATAGCAATGACATGGGCATGGGCCATCGGCTCCGAAGCCAACTGGGTCGGAGCCGAAACAAATTTTTGAAAGACTGGGGACTGGAACAGTCTTTGGAGCACCCTGTCTATGTCCGAATCAGACATCCTCGATGACCTAGAGGATACTGAACGGGTTCGAGATGGCCTCTCCAACGGCCCCAAAGGGCTAGGGGACCGGCTCCGAGGCAACTCGATGACTATCGGCGCCAAAGGAACACCCACACTAGTTTCCATCGGCGCCGAGGAGGAAGTGTCTGAGCGTGCAACCTTTGTCGGCTCCGAGACCAGTGGAGCCGACGAAGGTGACCCGCCTCTCGATGCCCCAGCCATCGGCTCCGAAGCCAGAGGAGTCGAGACTGGTGGCATCGAGGCAGACCGTTCCGCCCTCGGCTCCGAAGTCCTTGGAGCCGAAGGAGAAGCCTGCCTATGTCTTTTGGCGGTCGGATCCGACGGACTGGACGGAGCCGACACCCTTTTCTTTTTAGCTGGAGAAGGAGAGGATGCTAAAGCTTCTTCAAAGGAGGGTTTTATTAAGCCTTTAAGAATGAGTTTATTTTTCCTCTCCTGGAGGACCCTCGAGGAAAAAGCGTGACACACACTGCATGACTCTTGTAAATGTTTTGCACCCAAACAATAAACACAGAGAGAGTGGTCATCTGTGATTGACATTTTAAAATTACATTTGGTGCATTTTTTAAAGCCCGAAGGCCTAGGATTCTGAGACATTATAACAATAATGCAGTAATTCTCTGACAGCAAAAACAACACTATCCTAACTTGACTTTCTGATTTAACTGACACTACAAAAATCAGTTTACAACTGCCGATTAGGTAAACAATCCGGTAATAACAATTAACTCAAGGGGATCTTAAAACCCCAAAGGTTTGAGAGGGGTTGACTGACCGGGAAAGGCCCTACAGATGAAGGAGGCCTGAAATCAGAACCAACGCCCAATCACACTACAAAGTTTTTCACTAAAAACTCCAATCACACACAAAAGCACAGAGTAGCCGTTAAAACAGCTTTTTATGATAGGAACAGCAAATTTCTGACAGAAAAAGTAAGTTAAATACTACTCAGCTCAGCCAGCTCGAGACCACGTCTTCGCTAGTTAGCGGCAAACGAGATCTGGGGGACTGGTAGTGGTGCATCCTGGGATATAGTAAGCTCAGCCAATAAGAGACTTCGCTCTTTGGCATAAGCGTGCCGAGTCGGAGCCGAGGGATCGGCTCCGAACCCATCAGTCAGAATGTAGGCGAGATAGGATCACATAACATCAACTGTTATGATACACACGGGAAGGAGAGTAGTTTTATGGATACATTCTAAATGTGACCAAAGATGGTAATTCCTTGTGGAACAACTATGTCCACTTTTGTACATAGCAAACTCAAGACCTACTGGCTATTAAAGAAGCCTGATGTGCCGGACCTCATGTTAGAACTTCAAGTGCAACTATGTAGTTATCTAGCACCTTCTAGAAGATATAGACGGACATTAACTGAGGCAGAGAATTTATTCCATAGTAATGGAGGTCTCTGAGATAGTAAGTTATATTTCACAGTATGGCTGATATTACTTTTTGTTGAGGATGTGTCTCCTCTTACTTTCAGATCACCGATGGAGTTTTAAGTAAAGGGTTTCAAACAGTAAGGGGTGTTTTAATGCTCTGGATTAACTCTAAGAATACAAGATACAAAACAGAAAATGTTGTTGTAGTCTCTTCTTCTAAGACAAGCCCCAAGGTCCTTCTATTGTCTTTGTGAAGAATCTTTGCATCTTAGCTAACTGTGCAACATGGAGTGTAGGTACGTTAAACAGGGAGCAATACTCTAATTAAAACTAGTTTGATGACAAGCAGACATAAGAAGATGATCACCTCCCTAGTACAGCTCTTATCCCCAAAGAGTATTAGGTGAGCAAAAAGTACAGTTGTGTAAGGTGCAATAACCAAATTAGAGAAGATTTTCAAATTCTTCACTGTTGCAGTAGACTTTAGGCTATACAGATTGCATTTTGCTCAAGACACACCTGTTGGCCAGTATCCAAAACCTCTCTTTCCCACACCTTAGGGAAGAAAAATTAGGAGTGCAAAATCATCAAGACTCTCCTCCCTAAAAATTAAGTAGCAGTGCACTCATCCAGATCTGCAAAAACAAGAAATAACCACAATATTTATATCCCAGCAATAAACTATATAAAAAATGGAGGGTGGGTGCAGCTATTGTGGCAGTGAAGAATTCAAACACCTACTTAAGTGCAGCTTACACAACTGTACTATGTTCATTTCCACTACTGCAGTAGCTTTTAGGCTATATGGGTTGACTACCAAAGCCTATTCAACCTGGGAGGAGGAAGTATATTGATCTAGAAGCTCCTGGAGGATGGTCCTAGCAAAGCCAGTTCTGTATCTAGAAATAAATCTAGTCTATAATGCCTTGTAAAAGTACATACAGATGACCACACAGCTACCTCTAGAATACTTATAGAATCCACTGTTTTCCAACATACCACTGAAGAAGATAAGGCCCTAGTAGAATGGGCCTTAACACTACCTGGTACTGGTTTACCATGGTTCGCATAAAAGTCAAAAGCTAAGGACAAACATTTGGAAAGAGTCTGTTTGGCACTGGTTGTCCTTTCTTTGTCCCAACATAATACATAGCTAATCAGATTTTCTAGAGGACTTGGTTCTGTTAAGACAGCACCTAAGCTGCTTATGCACATCCAGACTCCAGAGTATATAGAATCCTTTCTCCATGGATCTGTCATCTGAACAGAGCACTGAAAGATTGATGGCTTTATTCAATGTAAACTCTGAAACAATCTTAAGCATGAATGAGGAACTTGTTCTTAATGATACCGTACTCTCTATGAAGACCAGCTTGCCCCCCTTTTAGTACCTGCTGCATAACTTCTTAAAGGAGATGCCTAAAGGGAATTAGAGTTGAGCCATCTAGGCAGTTAGTTCAGTATGTTTGAGACTGGGGTGTATCAAACTCTGCAAGTATTGCGCGAGTAGGTCCAGTTTGTGAGGAACCTTGTGGTAGCTGTCCTTGGTCAATTCCATAAGAAGGGAGAACAAATGCTGCCTGAGCCAAAAGGGAGTCACCACAATTATTTTTGGAGAGTCGTCCAGAATCTTAATAATTATCCTGGATATGAGTGGAAAGTGTGGAAATGCATAAATGATCATTCCTGTCCACTGGAAAGAAAGCATCTGTTTTCCAGGGCAATCTGCAAGATGTCCTGCAGCAACATTTGTTCAGCTGTCCAGTCTGAAAGGAGGCAAACAGATATATTTGAGGTGCTTCCCATGACTGGATCAATTCCTGGAAAACACCCTCATTCAATTTTCATTCATGAAGGTCTGTTCTGGTCCTTTTCAGCTTGTCTGCTACTATGTTTTCCTCTACAAAATGTAGGATGCCTGGAGGCTTAATGAGTGCTGAACAGCTACCTCCCAAGCAGTCATGATACATCTGCACAGAGGGTGTAACCTTGCACACCCTTGCTAGCTTATGTACCACATCATTGTGCGGTTGCCTGTAATCACCTGGAGAGGTCCTGGGTACCACAGGTGAAGAGATGTTAAGGGGTAGCTCAAAGCGAACTCTCTCTCTCTCTGATATTTAAGTACTTTGGTCTGTCTGAGGAAAGTACAATTGTATACACTTACCATAAATGTAGATGCTCGAGTGTATTCACTGTTGCAGTCATTACACTTGGGTTATCCTGCTGGCAGGCTACCCTCAGTCAGCCTGAATTCCAAAGTCTAGGTCCGGCGTCAGTTGCTGTCGCCTCTTTCCTGACGTCAATGCGCCAGGGGTATAAAAGATGCAGCCGACGCCATTTTCTTCCATTTTTCTTGCCCCAGATGTCAGGTGGCCCCAAAAGGGTAGGCTAAAAAAATATGCCAATAAAACATGCATGCACCAAAATATATTATACCTTCATCAACAAGCAAATACTCCACATAGGTTGTATACATTAGAGAAGTGCAGATAAATTCCAGCAAAGAAATGGGGGATGGTGGGAGGGTAACCTGGATTGCAACAGTGAATACACTCGAACATCTACATTTATGGTAAGTGTACACAATTGTACTATGTTCTTCGTGTTTCATTGTTGCAGTCATTACACTTGGGTTGAATCCCAAAGCTATGGTTGGGAGGCTGGAGCTAATATAGCATTAGGAGCGGCTATGAGGCCCTGCAGAACTGCAGTGGCAAAGCCTGCCCTGCAGAACTGCAGTGGCAAAGCCTGCCCTGGATTTAGAGTAGAGTGGTAAATGACAGTGCTTTGCAAAGGTGTGCACTGAACTCCAGGAAGCAGTCTCTAAAACGTCTTTGGTTGATACTCCCCTGAGGAAGGCTGCTGAAGTGGCTGCTGCTCTAGTTGAATGTGGCCTAATGCGCTTAGGCACTGGCTTGCCATGTTGTGAATAGCAGAAATGAATGCAGTGGCCTATCCACTTAGAAATAGTCTGCTTTGAGATGGCCTTTCCTTATGATCCTGCAACATATGCCACTAGTAGTTGCTCTGTCTTTCTGAAAGCTTTGGTTCTGTTCAAGTAGAAGCGTAGTTGTCTATGCATGTCCAAAGAATGCAGAATTCTCTCCCCCTTATTCTGTGGGTTTGGATAGAAAGTAGGCAGATGAATAGCTTAGTTAAGGGCCACATTGGAGACTACCTTAGGAATGAATGTCGGGTTTGTCCTCCGAGAAACCCTGTCTGGATAAAAAATGATAAAAGGTTCCACAGCCATGAGTGCCTGTAGCTCTGAGACTCGCCATGCAGAAGTTACTGCTAAGAGCAGAGCTGTTTTCCAAGATAAAAACTTTATATCAGCTGTAGCGGCTGGCTCAAAAGGAGGCAGGGTGAGTTTTTCCAAGACATAATTGAGGGCCCATGCAGGTATTGGTGATCTCCTTGGAGGCCTTAAGTTTTTGGCTCCTCACTGCCTTAACAAAGGATGAGAAAAGATCGGTGGCTCTGTATTGTAAAGAGAAAATGGCAGAGGCATGAATTTTAATTGATGAAAAGGATAGGCCTTTGTCCAGCATCTCAGTTAAGTATTGCAAAATCAGGGGAATATTTGGTACAGCTGTGTCAATTCCTTGTGCCTGGTTCCAAGCACATAATCTTTTCCATTCTGGCCTTCAAAATGACATCCATCACAGCTTTAGTGAAGGGCGCGTTTTGTATGACTACATTATCTGCCATGCTGCCAGATTTAAGGTCTTTAGCTGGCTGTGCAGGATCGGATTGTGTTGTTGGGATAGTAGACGAGGCATTTGAGGCAAGGTCCAAGCCGGGCATTGAGACAAGTTCCTTAGAATTGGATACCAGTGCTGGCGGGGCCAGTCTGGGGCAATCAGTATCATTTTTGGCTTCTATTGTCTGGCCTTTAGGAGTACCTTGGGGAGGATAGGCAGTGGAGGAAAGGCATATACTGCTAAGTTTTTCCAGCTGAAAGATAGGGCGTCCACTTTCCATGCATGTCGGTGATAAGTTCTTGTGTAGAATCCTTTTAGTTGGTAGTTTTGAGGACAGGCAAACAGATCTATCTCTGGACATCCGCATTTCCTGGTTATCATGCTGAAGACTTGTGGATCCAATTTTCACTCGTGGGGATCCATGAGGTTTCTGCATAGTTCGTCTGCCAGAGTATTTATCTTTCCTGGCAGGAATTGTGCCTGCAGATGTACTTGGTAAGTCGATGCTGTGTCCCACAAAGTCATGGCTAGTCTGCAAAGGGGGTAGGAATGAGTGCCTCCCTGCTTTATATACCACATGAACGTGGTGTTGCCTGTCTTTATCAGTAGTTGTCCCAGATAATGTAGGTCCTTGAAGGCTGTCAGGGCATTCTGAACAGCTAGCATCTCTTTTTGATTGATATGCAGATGCATTTGGTTTGCGGACCATGTGCCTTGAATACACCTTCCTGCCATGTGGGCCCCCCCAGGCATAATCTGATGCATCCGTTGTTAATGTCCGCCTGGCTGGGGGTAAAGTGAATGGCTGCCCCTTGTTCTGGTGACAAGCCTTCGCCCACCATCAAAACTCCTGTTGCAGGCAGGGAATGAGGGTAATTATTGTTTCCAGACTGTGGCAATGTTGATTCCAAACACTTTTTAGGTACCATTGAAGTTTCCTCATATGAAGTCTCACATATGGAATTAGTAGAATGCAGGATGCCATAAAGCCCAAAGCCTGCAGAATTTTTCTTGCAGATAACTGGGCCTTTGTTGCCAACAGGTTGAAATAGGTAGTCAGTTGTCTTTGTCTGGTGCGAGATAAACCATCTGGGCAGTTGTATTTAAGCTTGCACCCAGGAATATTATCTCTTGAGTGGGTACTAGTTTTGATTTCTTTTCATTGACTGTGTACCCTAGGCCTGTTAGAAATCTCTTTACAAATGCCAGATGCTGTTGTATAATGTCCTTGTTCTCTGCTTGAATGAGGCAGTCATCCAAGTAAGGATATATCTGTACTCCTCTTTGTCTGCAGAATGCAATTACTGGTGCCAGGCACTTTGTGAAGACCCTGGGCGCAGTAGATAAGCCAAAAGGCAGTGCAGAGAACTGGTAGTGCATTGAGCCAGCTTTGAATCTGAGGTATCTTCTGCATGTTTGTCTGATTGGGACATGCAGGTATGCCTCTTAGGTCTAAAGTCACAAGCCAAGCCTTCTTGCCAAACATGGGCAGAAGCTGCTGAACAGTCAACATTTTGAATTTTGGTATATCCAGAAATGTGTTTAGAATAGATAGGTCCAGTATTGGTCTCCAGGTCTTTTCCTTTTTTGGGACCAAGAAAAGTCTTGAATAAAATCCGTGTCCCTGCTCTTGCTCTGGTACTTGTTGAATGGCCCTCATGTCCATGAGGGATGAGACTTGCTTTTGTGCCTCTGCCCATTGATGTTTTGGCAGGTCTGGCCAACCGTTTGTCCTTGGCAGGGTATGGAAGTGAAACTTGTAGCCTTGTGACACTATGTCTAGGACCCATTTGTCCTAGGTTACTATGCGCCAATTTTGAGAAAAAAGTGCTAGTTTTCCTCCTAAAGGTGCTGCCAGAAGATAAGTGCTTGGTGCAGGTAGGGGGAAGTCATTGGGACTGTTTCCTGTATGGCTGTTATTTGTCTTCTCCACTTTTGGAGGTAGAAGCACCCCACTATTTAGACCTGTATGAACCTTGGGGCTGGGATCTGCATCTTGGGCATCTGTATCTGCCCCTTTGTGGTCTGTCTGACACTGGAAAGGACCAATTCTTTGTAGGCCAGTGTCTGCTAAATCTAGGTGGCTGTACCTGTAAGAAATCCTTAACTGTTTGCATAGATTTAGTTTTGTCCTCCATTTTCTTCAACATCTCTTCTGCTTTAACACCAAACAAGGTATCATGCTGTAATGGAGCATCTAATAATTTTGCTTTGACATGATCAGGCAGATTTTGTTCCTTTAACCTCCCGATTACAGAACCCGTAACAGCGGCCCTGCAGGAGGCCTCCAAAGTATCAAAACCACATTGCAAAGTATGTTTTCCAACTTGTTCAGCTGCATGCAATTAAACAGTACAGTTGTGTACCTACCATAAATGTAGATGTTTGAGTGTATTCACTGTTGCAATCATTACAATTGGGTTATCCTGCTGGCAGGCTACCCGCAGTCGGCCCGAGTTCCAAAGTCTAGGTCCGGCGTCAGTTGCTGTCACCTCCTCCCTGACGTCAGTGCGCCAGGGGTATAAAAGATGCAGCCAACGCCATTTTCTTCAGTTTTCCTTGCCCCAGATGTCAGGTGCCCCTAAAATGGTAGGCTAAATTATGCCAATAAGCATGTATGCACAAAAAACAACTTTTCCTTCATCTACAAGCAAATACACCACATAGGTTGTATAGAATAGAGAAGTACAGATAAGTCCCAGCAAAGGAAAAGGGGGATGGTGGGAGGGTAACCTGGACTGCAACAGTGAATACACTTGAACATCTACATTTATGGTAGGTACACAACTGTACTATGTTCATCGTGTTTCACTGCTGCAGTCATTACAACTGGGTTGAATCCCAAAGTTAAGGTTGGGAGGCTGGTGCTAAGTAGGATTAGGAGAGGCTATCAGGCCCTGCAGAACTGCAGTGGCAAATCCTGCCCTGGATTTAGAGTAGAGAGGTAAATGATAGTGCTTTGTAAAAGTGTGCACTGAGCTCCAAGTTGCAGCCTCTAAGATGTCTTTGGTTGGTACCCCTCTGTCGAAGGCTACTGAAGTGGCTGCTGCTCTGGTTGAATGTGGCCTAATGCCCTTAAGCACTGATTTGCCATGCTGTGAATAGCAGAAACAAATGCAGTGGCCTATCCACTTTGAAATAGTCTGCTTTGAGATAGGCTTTCCTTGTGATCCTGCAGCATATGCCACTAGAAGTTGTTCAGTCTTTCTGAAAGCTTTGGTTCTGTCCAAGTAGAAGCGTAACTGCCTGTGAATGTCCAAAGAATGCAGATGTCTCTCACCCTTATTCTGTGGGTTTGGATAAAAGGTAGGCAAATGAATTGTTTGGTTAAGGGCCACACTGGACACTACCTTAGGCATAAATGTAGGGTTTGTCCTCAGAGAAACCCTGTCTGGATGGAAAATGACAAAAGATTCCATAGCCATGAGTGCCTGTAACTCTGAGACTCATCTAGCGGAGGTTATTGCTAGGAGCAGAACTGTTTTCTAGGATAAGAATTTTATATCAGCTGTAGAAGCTGGCTCAAACGGAGGCAGTGTGAGTTTTTCCAAGACATCTTGAAACTCCAAAAACTAGAACTCGCAACAAGCCAAATGTCCAAAAAGCACAATAAAGTTCTAGTAAAGCAGTCACGATCCAAAATTTGATATCCTTTTATTCAAACACATAAAAGAACTACTGGTTTAGCGCTTTCATCTACGCAAACGTAGACTTCATCAGAACACTAATTTCACATTACATTGACCTATATATACTATTTTAGTATATATAGGTCAATGTAATGTGAAATTAGTGTTCTGATGAAGTCTACGATTGCGTAGATGAAAGCGCTAAACCAGTAGTTCTTTTATGTGTTTGAATAAAAGGATATCAAATTTTGGATCGTGACTGCTTTACTAGAACTTTATTGTGCTTTTTGGACATTTGGTTTTTCCAAGACATAGTTGAGGTCCCATGCAGGTATTGGTGCTCTTCTTGGAGGTCTTATGTTTTTGGCCCCTCTGAGGTACTGCCTTAGTAATGGATGAGAAAAAAATAGGTGGCTCTGTATTGAAATGAGCTGAAATGGCAGAGGCATGAATTTTAATTGATGAAAAGGAAAGGCCTTTATCCAGCATCTCCGTTAAGTATTGTAAAATCTGAGGAATATTTGGAACAATCATGTCAATACCTTGTGCCTGGTTCCAAGCACAGAATCTCTTCCATTTTTCTGCATAAGGTTTTCTGGTGCTAGGCCTCCTGGCCTCCAAAATAACATCCATCACTGCTTTAGAGAGAGGTTTGTTGTGAATGGCTACATTATTCGCCATGCTGCCAGGTTTAAGGTCCTGAGTTGGCTGTGCAGTATCTGACTGTCTTGTTGGGTCAATAAGTGAGGAATTTGAGGTAATGTGCAAGCTGGGCATTGAGACAAGCTCTTTAGGATTGGGTACCAGTGCTGGCGGGGCCAGTCTGGGGCAATCAGTATCATTTTTGGCTTCTCGTCTGACCTTGAGGAGTACCTTGGGGAGGAGAGGCAGAGGAGGAAAGGCATATACTGTTAGGTTTTTCCAGCTGAAAGATACTGCATCCACTTTCCATGCTTGCTTGTGATAAGTCCTTGTGCAGAATCTCTGTAGTTGGCAGTTGTGAGGGGAGGCAAATAGGTCTATGTCTGGGCATCCCCAGTTCCTTGTTATCATGCTGAAGACTTGTGGATCCAATTTCCACTCATGTGGATCCATTAGGTTTCTGCTTAGTTCGTCTGCCAGAGTATTTGTCCTTCCTGGCAGGAATTGTGCTTGCAGGTGTACTTGATAAGTCAATGCTGTGTCCCACAAGTTCATGGCTAGACTGCAGAGGGGGTAGGAATGTGTGTCTCCCTGTTTATGTACCACATGACTGTAGTATTGTCCATCTTTATCAGTAGTTGTCCTGGACGAAGTAGATCCTTGAAGGCTGTCAGGGCATTCTGAACAGCTAGCATCTCTTTTTGATTGAAATGTAGATGCATTTGACTTGCGGACCACGTGCCCTGAATACATCTTCCTTCCATATGGGCCCCCCAGGCATACTCTGATGCATCTGTTGTCAATGTCTGCCTGGCTGTGGGTAAGGTGAATGGCTGTCCCGTGTTGTGGTGACAGGCATTTGCCCACCATCGAAACTCCTGTTGCAGGCAGGGAATGAGGGTAATTATTGTTTCCAGACTGTGGCAATGTTGAGTCCAAACACTTTTTAGATACCACTGAAGTTTCCTTATATGCAGTTTTGCATATGGAATTAGCAGAATGCAGGATGCCATGAAGCCCAAAGCCTGCAGAATTTTTCTTGCAGATAACTGGGTCTTTGTTGCCAACATTTTGAAATAAGTAGTCAGTTGTCTGTTTGTCTGGCGTGAGATAAGCCATCTGGGCAGTTGTATTTAAGCTTGCACCCAGGAATATTATTTCTTGAGAGGGTACGAGTTTTGATTTCTTTTCGTTTACTGTGTACCCACAGCCTGTTAGTAATATTTTTACAAACACCAGATGCTGTAGTAGAATGTCCTTGTTCTCTGCTTGAATAAGGCAGTCATCCAAGTAAGGATATATTTGTATTCCTCTTTGTCTGCAAAATGCAATTACTGGTGCCAGGCATTTTGTGAAGACCCTGGGTGCAGTACATAAGCTAACGGGCAGTGCAGAGAATTGGTAATGCATTGAGCCAGCTATAAATCTGAGGTATCTTCTGCATGATTGTCTGATTGGGACATGCAAGTATGCCTCTTTTAGGTCTAAAGTCACAAGCCAAGCCTTCCTGCCCAGCAAGGGCAGAAGCTGCTGTAGAGTTAGCATTTTGAATTTTGGAATATCCAGGAATGTGTTTAGGATAGACAAGTCCAGTATTGGTCTCCAGGCTTTGTCTTTTCTGGGCACCAAGAATAGCCTTGAGTAAAATCCTAGTCCCTGCTCTTGCTGTGGTACTTGCTGAATGGCTCTCATGTCCATGAGGGATGAAACTTGTTTTTGTGCCTCTGCCCACTGATTGCGTGGCAGGTCTGGCATACCGTTTGGCCTTGGCAGGGCATGAAAGTGGAACCTGTAGCCTTGTGATATGATATTTAAGACCCATTTGTCCTGGGTGATCATGTGCCAATTTTGTGAAAAAAGTGCTGGTTTCCACCCCAAAGGAGCTGCAAGAAGATAAATGCTTGGTGCTGGCAGGGGAAAGTCATTGAGACTGCTTCCTATAGGGCTGTGATTTTTCCTCTCCGCTTTTGGAGGTAGAAGCACCCCATTGCTTAGGCCTGTATGAGCCTTGTGGCTGTGATCTGCCTCTGGGGCATCTGTATCTGCCTCTTTGTGGCCTGTCTGACACTGGAAAGGACCAATTCTTTGTAGGCCAGTTCCTGCTAAATCTGGGAGGCTGTACCTGCAAGAAATCATTGACCGTTTGCATAGATTTAGCTTTGTCCTCCATTTTCTTCAACACCTCTTCTGCTTTAACACCAAACAAGGTATCATGCTGTAATGGAGCATCTAATAATTTTGCTTTAACATGATCGGGCAGATTCTGTTTTTTTAACCAAGCATGCCTCCTAATGACAGAACCTATAACAGCGGCCCTACAGGAGGTCTCTAGAGAATCGAAACCACATTATAAAGTATGCTTTCCCACTTGTTCAGCTGCATGCAATAAATCCTGCATTTCTTTGTTTTCTGCACCTTCTGAATTTGTCAACATTTTCTGTTTAAGCAGTGAGGCACCAACACTAACCGCTCTAAAACAGAAGGAATAGCAAGGGGCCTGTGCTGAGGTAATAAAAGGAAGTCTCTGAGCCTTTTCTTGGATTCTGAGTAATCTTGGCTCTCCCAGTGGAAATGCTCCCTCATAGTATGCAGGGTCTCCCCAAAAGAATAATCCTCAGGAGGAGAGGCTGAAGGAATAGATTCTTCAGCATCAGAATCCTCATAGGGAGGGAGAGAATACTCCTGTTCAGAAGAGGAATCCGAGGAAATGGATACCTGATCTGAAGATTCATATTCTATCTCTTGCCTAGGCCTCTTATCAGGAGGGGGATTGGAACCCCGATCAAAGTAATTAGGTCTTCGGCCATTTTAAGCATCTGCTTTTTAGGCATGGTGGCCTGTCCAGGAGAATGCTGTACTTGTTTCTTAGTCTTTAGAGCTGCTTTAGTCTTTGCCTTTGAAGCTGAAGTTGATTTCATATGTAACTGTGTAAGCCTGAAAACACCCTCAGAAGCCGATGCCTGCTCAGTGGCTCCGGACCCATCTGAGGGAATAGTTTCCGACTGTCCAATAACTTGAGTTTCCAGTGGCCTAGTCAGCTGCACGTGGGAGTCGGAAGCCGTCTGTGGCTCTGAGGTAGCAGGCGTCAGGGGCTGCGAAAGCGCCTCACTGAGAATCGGCGAAGTAGCGACAGGCTTAGCGGAAGCCTCGTCGGTTTTGGACCTCGGATGCCTGTCCTTTTCTTTTTCTTTGCGTTTTTTATAAACTCCGGTAGTCGGCTGTTCTAACAGCATTATATAATTGAATCTTCTGCCAAAGTAATGAAATGCAAAATCGTACCAACGCTTAATAGTGCGTTGGTTAAACCTAGCACAAAACCGACAACAAGCAAAGTCGTGGTCAGAGCCTAGGCAAGGAATCCAGTAAGAATGAAAATCCTTATGAGGTATTTGCTTCCCACAAGAAATACAATTAACTTTTTCTGACATCGGTCTGGAGCAAGAAAAAACTTTCCCCAATGGGGTACTTTGCTTTAATGAAGACTTCAGATCTGAAATTCGAATTTGAAAATCTCAGGAGTCGGCTGACTGGCACTCGCGAACTGCTTATGCTTCGGGCACCACGCGGCAAGAAAGACTGAAGAAAATGGCGTCGGCTGCATCTTTTATACCCCTGGCGCACTGACGTCAGGGAAGAGGCGACAGTAACCGACGCCGGACCTAGACTTTGGAATTCAGGCCGACTGAGGGTAGCCTGCCAGCAGGATAACCCAAGTGTAGTGACTGCAACAGTGAAACACAAAGATCACCACCACAGCCCTTGCACCTTTACCTCATTAAAAATGACTCCCAAGCAAAATCTAAATTGTCCTTAGTTACAGATTGACTTGGAGGTAGAGAAGAAAAAGGAAGTTCTGAACTTGTATGCACTTGTAGTCTTCATTAATGTAGTTCCTTTTTTACAGAGACCAACATTTGCAAAGATCTGAAATTCTAGAGGATGCAAATGTTGGGTCCTTGTGTATTTACAAACAACTGAATCTTTCTCATATACAACATAGCATGAGGACTTATGAGAATCATACATGCAACCCAAGTATCTAGAGATGAGGTTGAAAAGTTCAGGAAGGTTTCCAGATAAAAATCCACCTTCTGTCTAAGACATCTTAGAAAACAACCTTATGTAATGAGGGAAATATTTATCTGGAATCCCACATTGTTCAGAAGAGATAAAATCCATAGTAATAACTCGACATCTGGGAGAAGACTCTGCAAAGAATGAGTAAGTCATCTAAACACGGAAATATATTAATGCCATTCACTCTAGAATGGCCTGTGACTGGAGCTAGGCACTTTGTAAACACAGTAGAAAAGGCACTCCAGAAGGAACAAACTCGATCCAGAATCGATCTTTAATAGTACCACTTAACAAAATAAAATACACACAAAATACACGAACGCTTAACGCTTCACCATGTTTTCGTCTTTCACAAAAACTTCATCAGATGTGAGCATACCATATACCCCAAACATGTATAAATACAGAAAATCCCCAATAAATCAATTATTCAATCAACACCACTTTCTCATTTCCAAACCAATAAACTTTTAGTTATGTACTTACCATAACTTCGGATGTATGGGATCCATCTCGCCTACATTCACAACATATGGGGTGATCCACCGGCCCCGACTCGGCAACTAATACACTAGCACGAAGTCTCTCATTGGCTGGGCTACTCCCTATCCCAGGATGCACTACACCTGCTTCCCCAGATCTTGTTTGTTCGCTTTCATACACCCATGCAAACACAGAAAAACTAGTAGTCACTATAACCAACTAAAGTTCTTCAAGAAAGATCTCCAAGAAAAAGAGACTACAGCTCCTCTAAATCCGAATGGAAGGGGAAGGAGGGTGGGTACTTATGAATGTGCTGAGATGGATCCCATACATCCGGGTTATGGTAAGTACATAACTAAAAGATGTAATGGGATCCTATCTTACATTCACAACATATGGGACAGCGTCCCTAGCACCTACATCCCGGGTGGCTCATTGGAACACACTCCTGAGAACTGTGGAACCAAAGGAAGCTCTGCCTCGAGAAACCACATCCAATTTGTAATGAGAAATGAAAGTGTGCGGAGAAGTCCAGGTTGCCGCAGCACAAATATCATCTATTGATAACTTGGAGTGAAAAGCTACGGTAGCCATTGCCCTGGTAGAATGAGCCTTGACTGGAAAGGGAAGGTCTTTGTTAGCCTGTGAATAAATAAAAATGATACAATCTTTAATCCATTTAGATATGGAGGTTTTTGTTACTGGTTGACCCAATTTGTTCACTGCAAAGGAAACAAACAATTTGATTTCCGCGTTTGAGCGGTTCTATTCAAATAAAAACGCAGTTGTCTATGTACGTCCAATTGATGCAAAGTATATTCTGTGTTATTAGAGAATTCTGGGAAAAAGACAGGGAGTTCTATAGTTTGTTGCATACAGAAAGAGGAGGCCACTTTTGGTATAAATGCAGGGTTTAATTTCAATGAAACTCTATGCTTGTGAAAAATCAAATAGGGAGGATCAGAACAAAGAGCTTGAAGTTCTGAAACTCGCCTAGCAGATGTTATGGCTACTAAAAAGGCCGTTTTCCAAGACAGAAATTTTAAATCACAAGTAGCAGCTGGTTCGAAAGGACGGGCAGTTAGGGCAGCAAGAACCATATTCAAATCCCAAGGGGACAGGATGAGATAAAGGAGGCCTAAGGAGCCAAGCCCCTTTAAGGAAAGCCTTACAAAGTTTGAGAGACATCAATGAAGGTTCAAATGAAGCATGAAAATTAGAGATCACGCTAACTGAACCTTAATGGTAGAAACTGAAGAGCCCGACTGAAAAATGGAGGCCAGAAAATTCAGAACCTCCGATACTGGTGCAGTGAGAGGATCTATACCCGTTCTTGAGCCCAGAAGGCAAACCTTTTCCATTTACTGGAATAAAGTTTGATGGTGGAAGGTTTATGAGAAGAAGACAGTATGTGGACCACGGCGCCGTAAAGAGCATTGTCTCGGACTAAGGATGGAAGTGGAGTAACCATGCTGCCAACTTCAGGGACCTGAGAGACGGATGAAGCCGTCCTGACTGATGAGTCAACAGGTCTGGCACGGATCCAGAAACCATGGACCTTCTATCGCATGCCTCTGTAGGAAAGGAAACCAAACTTGACGAGGGGCAATCAAAATCATCTCGCTCTCCAAGTAAATGGCCTTCTGTATCACCCTCGGTAGGAGGGCGGAGGAGAAGACCGGGCCAAATGTGAGTCAGAGCGTCCCTGGGAATCTGTCCCTGAGAAGGAAACAGTGTGAAGAACTCTCTGCATTTCGCATTGTGAGGGCTGGCAAACAGGTCGCAGTAAGGAAGACCCCATCTGTCGAAGATTTTCGCAGCTATACCCTTGTTGAGGGACCACTCGTGGGGTAAAAGAATGGTCCTGCTTAATCTGTCTGCAATCACATTGGACTTCCCCGGTATGTGCGTTGCCATTAGAAAGCGGTTGGTAGCTACCGCCCAGTGCCAAAGTCTCATGGCTTCTCTGCATAGTGGGTAAGACCTGGTTCCACCTTGCTTGTTTATGTACCACACCACCGACATGTTGTCGGATAGGATAGTAATCGGGCCCTGTGGGAGAGCGTGATGGAGAGCTTGGAGTACCAATAGTACCACTCTCATCTCCAGGACATTGATAGGCAAATGCGTTTCCTGGATCGGCCATGTGCCTTGGACCGACCTGTCCAGGTAATGACCCCCCCACCCTACCTGGGAGGCGTCCGTGGTCACAGTGGCAACGTTGAGGTATAAAGGGTCGCCCTGGCCGAGATTTGATTGGAGAAGCCACCAATGCAGATCTCGACGGCAACTTTCCGTGATTATGATTAAGTGGTTCAAGGGAAGTTCCTGATAAGACCATTGAACCGACAGTAGCCATTGTAAAATTCGCATGTGAAGTCTGGCTAAGGGAACTAAAAGTATGGTCGACGCCATCGAGCCCAACAGTTGTAGGATCCGATGGGCGGGGCTCTTTGTAGGGGAGACAGGATTTGACTTGATCTTGTAAGACCTGAATTCTTGCTGCCGGTAAAAGTGGCATTCTTTTTGTGTCTAAGTCTGCCTATGAAAGTAATACGCTGAGATGGCTGTAGTACAGATTTTGCAAATTGAACGTGATCCCCAAGAAACAGCCCAAGGTGAACGTGGCTCTGAGCGCTTGGAGTAGTAGATGCTCGGAGGTGGCAGTAAGGAGCCAGTCGTCTAGATAAGGAAACACCTGGAATCCCAGACTTCTCAGGTGAGCAGTTACCACTGCCAGACACTTGGTGAACACCCTGGGGGCTGTGGTGAGACCAAAGGGCAGTGCTCGGAATTGGAAATGACTGACTAAATGTCTCCTGGACTCTTGAGCTATGGGAATGTGATAGTAAGCGTCCTGGAGATCTATGGAGCACATCCATGCATCTTTTCCAGCAAAGGAAGAATAGATTGAAGAGTGACCATTGAATTTGGACTTCTTCGATTCAATGAACTGAGGTCCAAAATGGGCCTGAAGTCCCCTGTCTTTTTTGGTACCAAAAATAATTTTGAGTTCCTGAACCGATCTGGTCGATGGGGACAGGCTGGATGGCTCTTTTTCTAGCAGCTTTGAAACCTCTAATGCTGCCTGATCCCGCTGACTGGGTGGTACGTCCAGGATTTCTAAAGAAAGGGGTTTGTTGAAGGGGATGATATATCCTCGCACCCAATGATCGCTTGTTATGGATTCCCAAGCTTGTGGATGTCGCATAAGCGACCCCGACTGGCTCGGAGTTGCACAGTCGGGCAACAACTCAGGAACGCTGGTTGTATGAAGAACCATGAAAGGAATCGCGGTCTCCAGAGTTACGGGGGCCTCTGCCACCTCTGGGGCAGCCCCCCTGCCTCTGGAGGGAATCACTGGGTGGAGTAGGGAAAGACTTCTGAGATTTTCTAAACCACATTTTCCCTCCTCTCCCAGCCTTGGGGTAAGGCCTAGAAGGAGTGGAAAATCGGGCCCCAACGGCAGTCAAAGTCTTGCCCTCCTGCTCACGAAAGTTAGTGTGTCCTTCACCTTGGGTCCAAACAAAGATGACCCATCAAAGGCCGGCGAAGGAAGACTTGAAGGCCTCCGAATGAACACAAGCGTAACCAGGCTTGTCTCCTGAGGGCAACGCCTGTTCCGGTGTTCTCGCGCCTTCGGCTGCATATGAAATGAGCCTCATGGACGAGTTAACAATAGAAAAGAGGGTAGTCATCTGTGCGCCAACAGTCGGGGCCAGCGCCTCAGGTAGGTTACCAACAAGAGAGTCATTTAGCTCTTTGAGAAGATCCCTTTGGAGCCTCGTAAAATGACATAAGTAATTCAGCGACCGTAAGGCAAAGGCCGCTGAAGAGAGATGCAGCTTCCCGTACCTATCCATGCTCCTAGAATCCTTATTAGGAGGATGAATAGACGTCGAAGCCTCTGCCACATCCTGCTGTGTGGCAGAAGCCACCACCAATGAGAAACTCCTTCTGGGGGGGGGCTGACAAAAATTTATTGGGCCTCGCAGGCACCGGTTCCACAGAATCAGGGTGTTCCCACGCCCTTCGAGAAACCAAATCAAGGAGTTCATCGAAGGGCGGAGACACCCAGGAGGCGGAAGGCTGGGCCCCAAAGGCCTTGAGGAAGACTGACTCCTCAGCTGAAGGGGTTTTGGCTTGCCAGTCACCTCTCTGTCTCAGAATCTCCAAGATATCTGAGAAGGAGATATCATCCGAAGATGATTTGGGGACCCTTCTGCGTCATCGAGGTCAGTATCCGATGTAACAGACTCATCTTGGGAGTCTACGTGCTTCCTCTTACAATTTCTTCCGGGGGTGCAGTTTCGGACGGACCACCCGAAGAAGGGACCCCGATGGGGGTATCCTCAGGCCCTGGGGCCCGCTGCGCTGCAACACAACAGAGGCACCAGTCTCCAAATCTAGGGACGGTGAGGTAGAGTCTTGTTGAACCGGCAAAGGCATGGCCAGCGCTCCTCATGGCCTCAAAGGCCGGACCTCCAGAATCCAAGGAGGTCACTGGTCTAGAGGCCACGATGGCACTGGGAATTCCAGCAGCCGATGCTCCGAGAGGAAGACTAGGCACAAGCACCCAGTCCCAAAGTGATCCTCGGCCCGGCTGAAGAGGTCGAGTACCAAACCCTGAACCGGAGGACAGGGTAGGAAGCACAGTCGGAACCGAGACCTCGAAGGGGTCTCTGCTCGACCGTATGGCTCGCTTTGCTCCACCACCACCGACTCCAACGGCTCCGAGGAGGTTGGAGGAGGAATCAATGTGTTGGAGGGGGATCGGCTCGAAGCTAACTGTGCTGGAGCCGAGACCAATTTAGTAAACACTGGAGATTGGAATAGCCTCTGTAAAACTCTATCCAGGTCCGAATCTGAAAGTCTCGATGATTTAGAGGAGGTAGACAATCGAGAAGACTTTCCTCTCGGCTCCGAGAGAAGGGGACCGGCTCAAACGGCTCCAATGCTATCGGCCGACTCCACCACCGCATGGACCACCATCGGCACCGAAGGAGCCTTCTTGAGCCGAGGGGAAGAGTCTGAGCTGCACACTTCCACCGGCTCGAAGCCATTGGAACCGATGGAGGTGATTCACCTCGATACTCCAACTTGCGGCTCCGAGGCAATGGAGCGAAGTAGGAGGTATCGAGGCAGACTCACCCTCGGCCCCAAGTCAGTGGAGCCGAGGAAGAAGAGGTCAATTTTGTCTTTTTAGAAGTCGGCTCCGACGGACTTGTCAGGGCCGACGATCTTTTCTTTTTGGAAGCAACAGGAAGATCTAAGGCTTCCTCAAAAGAAGGCTTGATAAGCCCTTTCAATATTAATTTGTTCTTGCGTTCTTGAAGAACTCTAGATGAGAACGCATGACAGACACTACAAGTCTCTTGCAGATGTTTCGGCCCCAAACAATAAACACATACTGAATGACTGTCTGTAATGGACATTTTATATTTGCACCGAGTGCATTTTTTAAAACCTGACTTTTGTTCCTTAGACATGATACAGCCACAACAAGTACAAACTCTAAGGAAATAAACTCTACCACAACAAGTATAGCACTATACAAAACTGAAAGCGAGACACACAGTACTGGTGACAGTTTACCTCACAACAATTTAAACCAGTTAAACGGCCCAAAGCCCTCTAATTTAAACGGGCTTTGCCCGAAAAACAACTAACCAAAAGTTAATAAAAACAATTAGCACTCAAAGGTAGGGCAAAGGCCCTCTAACTTAAACGGGCCTTGCCTGACTGAACAAATTAAATTTCTAGAAACAAGCACTCAACCACAAAACAATCAGAAATAGCAATAAATAGCTGTTAAAACAGCTGTTTGGTTAATATGGACAAAAATTCCCTAGGTCAAGGACCAATAAGGTAAAAATAACCACTTAGCTCCAGCCAAGTCGAGACCACGTCCAGCTTGTTAAGCGGCAAACGAGATCTGGGGAAGCAGGTGTAGTGCATCCTGGGATAGGGAGTAGCCCAGCCAATGAGAGACTTCGTGCTAGTGTATTAGTTGCCGAGTCGGAGCCGATGGATCGGCTCCGAACCCCATATGTTGTGAATGTAGGCGAGATAGGATCCCATTACATCAGTCCGTCTCCACAAAATTAAGAAAACTACACATAAAGGAACTGAAATCTGTATAAAAAACAATATTCATCCTATGAATAAATATAGAAAATATACTGTAATAAAATAGTCAGTGAAAAACAAATAATGACAGAAAAATAAAATAAATTCTTTCTTATTCTTGACTTGTATAATAAAATTATTCTTATATTATGCTGCACTACCATCTCTACTGGCCATACCGGAAAACTACTACAGTTTAGCTGCTTTTAGCTTAAGTATAAGTACAAGATAGACCTTATCATTTAAACCAGGGAACCTATTGGCTTCAAAAACAATCTGCCAATACAGTTCTCTGCTGAAGGCTCTGTTACATCCTCCTTGGCCAAATACGCAGATGTAAAGCTTAAGAAACTGTCCATGACAGGTATGAACAATTTGAAAGATTCCTGGGATTTATTAAAGATGGTGGATAGTAATGTATATACTAAAAAATTGATTTTTATTACAATAGATGTTTATCTATTCACCTCCATACTGCATGACTTAGAACTGGAGTGGTCTGAGGAGGTTCTAAGTGGTTATGATGGATTATCTTTTAATGAATTTCGTACCGGTTTGGTTTTAATGGATTTAGTATCGAAAAACAATTTTATTTTTTTTGAGGATGAATTCTTCCAACAACTTGGGGGGATTACAGTGGGGGCTAATTGTACACCTTCTTATGCAAATATCATTCTGTCTCATTGGGAGCAAAAATATATATTTAATTCAGAATATAAAGAATGCTGGAACCTACATAGGCATTTTTTGGATTATATTTGTTTATTTTGGGTGGATTCAGAAGAAAATTTTGAGAGTTTTTTTTAATTGTATGTCTAACACTACCACCTTTTTAAGATTCACCTATGAGATAAAATGAAATGAGTTATTTGGATGTTGATATTTTAAAATATAATGGTAGGTTTAAATCCAATGTGTTTAGAAAATAAACCTTTTCAAATTCATATTTATGTTAAACCAGTACTCATCCTTTTATTAAAAAAGAGGTTTGGTGAAGGGCCAATTGGATCCTTACTAATAGTCACCCTAACAATTAAACTTCAGGAACCCTTCCTGATGATATCAGCGACCCCATGCTTACCTACATTATCAGACAATGTCCATCATCCAAACACTCATAACATCAAAACCTCTCACTCAAAAAGATTCTTTAATCCTGACAGCTTCCTAACGGAGCTGCAAGCATGTGACTGGTCACCACTAATCCATCTAGAACTTGATGAATCCATTACCTACTTTAACACTAACTTTCTTCAAATCCTTGACTGCCATGCTCCTATACGCACTACTAGAATAAAAACCAAATCTGCCCCTTGGCTCACAAAACAAACCAGGCAGAAGATACTCCTTAGAAATAAAATCTGGGCAAAATGGAGAGCTACCAAATGCCCAACAAATCACATTCACTATAAACAGCTAAAGAACGCCACTAAGAAGGACATTCTTAGAGATAAAAATATTTCTACCTTCAACTACAACAAACCAACAAACTCCTCAAAAGTTCTGGTCAGGAATAAACAAACTCCTTCATCCAGGCAACACCACTACTCCAGACCCAACTGGCTTCAACCATAATAATTCCACCCTGATCCCCGATGCCTTTAATAACTACTTTACCGAAGCCATTCTAACACTAGCTAATTCTTTACCACCTCCCACCACTTTCCAAACTAACACCTGTAATAGTCCCCTACCTACCTTTCAGATTCAACCGGTATCTACATCCCTCATCTGTAAACTACTTCGAAAACTTAAACCTTGCAGAACTTCCGCTGAACGTCTCCCATCCGAATTCCTACAAATAGCCGCAAAAGCCATAGCATACCCAATCTCCTTCATTATCAACAAGACTATTACAGAAGGCAAAATCCCTGCACTATGGAAGATATCCCATATTATCCCACTACACAAAGGTGGTCCTTCTACTGAGCTTTCTAACTATCGCCCTATTGCCTTACTTTCCCCTCTAGCTAAGATAATGGAAAAATGTGTTCACAAACAATTACTTACACACCTACTACAAAATAACCTACTTGCAAACTGCCAACATGGCTTTAGGCCATTCCACAGCACATCGACTGCCCTCTTATCCTTTACAGATTCCATAATTAAAAATCGTAACAATAACTCTTTCTCCTCTGCCCTATTTATTGACCTGTCTAAAGCCTTTGATATGGTTAACCACAAAACACTACTTGACAAACTAATTGCCCATTCTCTCAACCCTCAAGCTATACAATGGTTTAGGTCATATCTGGAAAATAGACAGCAAGCTGTTCTTTGGCAAAACAATTTATCTTCACTACTACCAGTCAATATCGGAGTACCCCAGGGCTCTATCCTAGGTCCCCTTCTCTTTTCTTTATTTATTAACAATCTACACAAAGCCATACCACAAGCCACATGTATTCAATACGCTGATGACTCCACCTTAATCTGTACCGCCAAGAACATAGCCACTCTACACTCCTTTATCCAAACTGTTTTTCAAAATGTTGAAAACTGGTTTATGCAACACTGCCTCCTCCTAAATCCTAAAAAAACAATTACTGCTTTTCACCCCTACTCACAAATCACCTACTCCATTCCTCTCTTTAACCTCCAACAATGGTACTATCATTACCCCAGATACTACAACCCGCCTTCTAGGTGTAACTATTGATAATCGTCTCAGCTTTGGCGAACACATCAACTCCACTATAAAGTCTGTTAATAAAAAACTTGGTACCCTCTATAGAATCGAAGCCTTCCTTACCCCTTCTGCTAAGAAAACTATTGTCCAAACACACCTCATTTCTACCCTTTTCTATGCCTCTACCATACTAACCTATCCAAAACTAATCTCTTGAAACTCTCCACCTGTTATAATAGCATAGCTAGATTTATCACAAGCTCCCCCTTTAAAACTCACCACTACCTTAACCTCAAACAACTAGGTTGGCTAGAATTGAAAAACCACAACTACTCATCACACAAAAGATCCTATACCACCCTAACAACACCCCTATCCTTACTAATCTAATTACACTATATACAAATCTTTCCACACTATGTTCTGCTAATAAGCTTCTAGTTTCCTCTAAAAAAGCTAAAAACAAAGCTGGGGATTCTCTCTTTTCAAACACTGCAGGAAAAATCTGGAACCAGCTTCCCTCAGAATTATCTGCCCTTGCTTCTACTTCTCTTTTTAAAAAACACCTAAAAGAAAATCTAAAAACTCATTGGTTTTGCCCATGCACTAACCCTGACTGACATTGGTCTCTCAACTTTTATTTTTTAATTACCCCTTTTCCCTACTCCTTTTACCTAACTATCCAGTTCATATTACTTCTCCTTCTTTGAATGATGTATACACCACTTGTCCTCTCCTCCCTACCTGAGACTTGCACATACCTTCTACTGTGTGATGAATAATCAGTTAGTAGAGTCTCTATTAAACTTGATATAATTTGAAATGTATTTTTATTTACTCCTTTAGACTATTCTACTCTCTATGATAGCTATGTATGTTTATAAAGTAACTGTTGTAGTTCAATAATGTATCATGAATTTTCTTTTTAAGACTACTACTAAATTATTCTGTAATCCTTCTTATGCCTATACATTAACTTTCGCTCCGTTCATGCTTGGAGCTTTTCTCCCCGGGCCTCTACTGAAAATGGACATATATCCAGCTAGACTAGCCCGGTTAACAAATGTAAAATAAATAAATAAATAAAATATTACACCCTTATTAGGCGAAGGTATTGGATGTATGGGTCAGAATGGTTCTACTAATGAATCAAGAGACAATGCCTATGAGAGAGCCCTAGTTATTATCTATGATGGGGATGCTGGGGTGGTTAGAAATATAACTGAAAAAGAATGGGCAAAATTTACCAGTATTTCAGATTTAAACATAATTCCTGAAAGACCTCTTAAGTGGACATATAGGAAGGGGTTCAACATTAAAAATATGTTGGAAAATAAAAGGTTTGAACACATGTTTATAAAGCAAGGGAAGACGAGCACCTATAAATGTGGTAGTGGTCCTCAGTGCTTGTATGAAAATGAGGGTGACACTTTAAATTTAATTGGCGGATATAGGTTTATTAAAAGAGTTGTTTACATCGCTTTATGTAATAAATGGGACACATTCTATATAGGCAAAACTGAAAAAAGTTCAGATTAAGAATGTATGGGCACAGATACGATATAAAGAAGAAAGGGGTTGGGAGGGTGGCCTAATGGTTAAGGTGTTTGCCTTACAAACACAAAGTGCAAGGTTTGAGTCTCACAAGTGATAACTGGCTAGGCTTAAAATGGCTCGCAAGGGCAGTTAGATTAGCATGAATCTATGAACCTAAAAAAAGAATAATACATTAATTAAATGTACCCTTGTTTGTGTAGGTGCTGATTTTAACTTTTTTGTAGTTGAAGCAGTTGCCTTGGATTTGAGAGGGGGGCCATGGGAGACTAGATTGGAATACAGGGAACTGTATTGGCTGATTGTTTTTGAAGCAAATAGGCTCCCTGGTTTAAATGATATGGTCTCTCTTGTACCTATACTTAAGCTAAGAGCAGCTAAACTATAGTAGCTTTATGGCATAGCCAGTAGATGGTAGTGTGGCATAACAGAAGACTCATTTTATTATACCAGTCAAAGAATAGGAAAAAAAAGGAATTTTATTTTTCTGTCATTACTTTGTTTTTCACTGACTATTTTATTACAGTATTTTTTCATATTCATTGGATGAATATTGTTTTTTATACAGATTTCAATTCCTTTACTGTAGTTTTCTTGATTTTGTGGAGATGGACTGTTTATTGTTTTGCAAATGAAAAAGTGGTATTTATTTTTTATTTTATTTTAAATTTGTTTACCATGGTCCGACTGGATGCATGTCCATTTTCAGCGGAGACCTGGGGAGAAAAGCTCCAAATAGACAAACTTACATAGATTACACAAGAAGTTGGATAACATTAGAAAATATAAAACAAAGTGATTATGTACAATGGCTTAGTAGTTCTCCCTAGTAGGGACTCACAATTCTCATGGACAGACACAATTAAAAGCAAGAGATGTCAGATTGGATACAGAGCTTGGTGATGTAGTTGCATGTTATGATATTTACAGATTATGCTTTCAGTTTATAACTTAATCAGGGTTGGTACATGGGCAAAGCCAGTTCACTTTGAGATACTGTTTGAGGTTTTTTTTGAAGAGACTTTTGGGGATTGTAGGGTTATACAGTATGGCAACGAATTCCAGGTTTTGCCAACAAAGTTGGCAAACAGGGATTCACCAGCAGAGGTATCAGCTTTGTGGGTTTTGGACCAGTAGTTTGTTGCCTGACCATAGGGATCTCAGATTGCTATGTGGCTTAATAATATTTATAAGTGAGGGGGTATCCTCAGGGTGGTACAGAATTTGGTGCGCTATTAAGACCTGATTGAATTGAATTAAGCTGGGCAGTGCTAGCCACTCTAGTAATTTCAGGTTCTGGCAGTGGTGTCTTATTGACTGAATAATTGATTTATTGAGAATTTTCTGTATTTATACATGTTTGGGGTATATGGTACACTCACATCTGATGAAGTTTTTGTGAAAGACGAAAACGCGGTGAAACATTAGGCGCTCGTGTATTTTATTGTTTTATTTAAGTAGTACTATTAAAGCTTGGTTCTCGATTGAGTTTGATCCTTCTGGATTGCCTTTTCTACTTTGTAAGCACCCCTGGAGTAATAGATAATCCAAAGGGTAACACAGAGGACTGATAATGTGACCCAGACACTGAAAATCTGGGGAATTTCCTGTAGCCTTTGAATATGGGAATGTGATGGTATGCATCTTTTAGAGCTAATATTTCCATAAAGCTTCCTTGGGCAATTAGAAGTAAAGTCTGCAGGGTCAGCATCTTAAATTTTAGAACTTTCACATACTTAGGAAGGGAACATACAGAACATGTTTCCAAGAGGACTCCTCCTTTGGTACAAGAAACATTAAGGAGAGAAGTCTTTGCCCAGTTTGATTTAATGGTACTGGTATGACTCCTAGAATGACCAAGTGCTGAAGAACCTGGGGAAAACATTCTGTTTGGTTTGGAGGGTGAGGAGGAACTCCTCTGAAAGGAAATACTTGTATACAGTGCCAACAGTATCGCTTCTGAGCCACCTTTAAAACCTTAGTGTCAGTCCCTGTCTGTCACCAAAGGGAAATGTACAGAGCCAGTTGCTGGTACAAATTCTGAGAGAGAGCAAGAGAGGGACACAGGAAGGGGCGGGACGTGATAATGAATTTTGGTAAAGACATGCTGATGTTGTAAGCCATCCCTTTTTAGTAAAGAATCCCTGTTTCTTCCTGTTTCCCTTCTGCCATCTCTTTTTATGTATCTGTTTGGATTGAGAAGAAAGGGTTGGTTTAGTTTATTTCTTAGATATGAAATGATCAGATGTATGTCAGAAGATCGAATGGCCAGATTATCAAAACTGAGACCAAATCTTGGAATGTCAAACTGGCTTCTCCTCTGGAGGCAGATATTTGGGGGGGGGGGTATTTGCCCTTTCCCCAATGTGCACTGATGTTGGAATTGGTAAATATAATAGGCAGAGGATGTGGGGTGCGGGAGGGGCTTTCTGTGTTGCTGTCTTCTAGAGCAGAAGCCGGTTCGATGTTCCAAGATTTGATCTTTTCAGTTTTGATAATCTGGACATTCAATCTTCTGACATAGCTCCAAAGGATTTAGGAGATTTATAAGGGGGGGGGGGTCTGAGCAATCTGGAATTAATTGCCCTCTCTCACCAAACTGATTGCAAACCTGAGTAGCAGCTGGGCCTAATGAAATCTCCATACCTAAAGCTGAATTCACAAATTCAGACTTTACCTCATTAGAAAACTTTTGTCTACATACCCAGGCATACCTCCTCAAAAATGCTGCAAGAGCAGTGGCCCTACACACAGTATCTGCACAATCATGCACACTAACTAAGGCATGTTTAGATACTTAAGAAATGTTGGAAACAATACAACGGAGATACCTTCAGGTGTAAGTGTGGTAACTAATTCAAGTCTGTACAAAAAAAGCACAAATTAAGAGTTGTATGCACGAAAGGAAGGAAGAACAAAAATTCTGTTACAAATCTGACCAATTTCCCCCTCCCTGTCCACAGGGGAAGAGTTGTAGGAAACCACAAACCTGTTTATGTGGGTGAAGATGTGAAAATAACTGCTGGGTCATACCAAAGGAAGGTGAGAAGAAAAAGTTTGCTAGTTTGGCAAATGTTATACAGCCAACCTACTTTCAGGGGACTAAAGGTTGTGAATCAGGGTTGTTACAGGCAGCATTAAATACGTCTTCCAACACTGGTACTAGTGGAGGAATAGATATAAATTGAGGCATATCCATTTGTAACATCTCCTCAGTTCAGGGGAATTATCTGTTTCCTAAAAAACATCTCATTCATTCTGGTTATAGTCTGAGAAAAGGAAAATTCTTCCATAAGAGGTTTTGGGGACCAATTTTCCTCTAAATCAGAGATTTGGACTTGAGAATCTGCAGAAGAAGCCCTGTCCATGTCTAAGTAAGAATCCTCTGACATGTCTTCCTCAGCAACACTTCTACTGACCTAATGTTCAGATACTGCATTCTTAGTACCAGCATTAGCAGTCTAAAACTTTCTTGGCTAAGGTAAGAATCTCTTCTAAACAAAACACCATTTACAGGTGCCCTTGATGACTGACCACTTCTGCCCCATCAATAGGTATTTTCCCATACACATCTAGAGCATCTACTGGCATATCTCTATGATCCAGTAAAGATAGTCCTATGTCTGTTCTGAACACTGGAACAGCTGAAAGAGGATATGGCTGACACCCATTTCCTGGCTGAAAGGGTTACCCAGTGTGTGGTCTGAGGAATGACTTCTGTCCACTATATGGTCACCCACCATTGGCTGATTTGAAGTCTGAGCATATGGAGTTAATGTCTCTTTGGCAATTTTTCCCCCTTTCTTTCTAGGAACAACAGAAGTCAGCAAGAGCAGGGTAAGTATCCATGGTGTAACTAAGGAGGATGCTTCACCTGTGATAAAGAACAATGGAACAAGTCAATTGGAAGCCAAGTTGTGAATTAGTCTGCACAAGCAGCACACTTACACCTTCATACACATACAGAGTTTACAAACACTGTGTAATGCATAAACAGCACACTAACTTTATTCCAGAAACCCCTCTAAATAAAATCTACTCTGAAAGCAAAAAAATGGCAGGCAAGTTATCAGAGCCTGGACACAAGTACTACATAAGCCATGGTCACATGCCTGCTCAACTAAAACATTTCCCCAAACTAAGCCTTCATTTTAAAACAAAGTTTAGTCACCAAATTAGTCCCTGAATTAGTCAAAGTTAAAAATAATGGTCCTGACAGGAAACTTCTGATATTAAAAAAACACATGGGGTTTCTTAAAGGGACAGAACCACTAAAGTAAAATAAAAGTAAATAACCCTTTTCTTAAGAGTAGAAATATAAACAGTAAAATTTCTGTGTGGAAGGGTTCCCTAAAGAGGACTCATCTGCCAGAAAGGAGCTGAAGGCAGACTGTCGCTCTTGTGAAGCTTCTGGGCTGCTTCTTCACAAGGTGGCAAGAAAGTAAAGATTTTCCAATCTGATTGCTGATCTTCCCTCAACAGGACTGACTAATTAGCAGACAGAGAGAAGTGTGGGAAGGAGCCACAGCTTTTGGAAGCTGGCTGGTTGTGTCTTGGGTTGCCATTTTTGCATCCTTCCATTTCCTAACAAGCCACACCCCTTCAAAATGAAAACACAACCCTTGCCTCAGGGTAGCCACACCCATAAGCCTTAAATGATATGGATCCCTAGGCAAAGTATTCCATGATAATGCCCACCCCTGCTATCAACAGTCACCCTGACAGACTCCAGTGCTCCATTGTTATCTCCTCCATCCTTGCCTCCTCATACTATCCAAGGTACTTTTGTTTTGTTTTCTCATATTTTATCTTACCTGTCAGCTTTTCCTACATCCTTGCAACAAATCCTAACTGGGCAAGACCATACTGTAATAACTATGAGGGAAAGAGTCTAATTATGTTGGGGGTCTGGGGACCACAAAGGCCCCAGATGCTATGGGGTTCTAAATGCTCTGAGGTACAGTTTATACCTTTTTCCACAACCTTTATTCCAATGACCTGAACAAAATTATGGGTCATGAAAAGAAATTTGATTATTTTGTTTATTTGAAAGAAAGAAATGGGTTATTGTCCACAGCTTAATGTGTAAGGTTGACAACACAGTTGTCATCACAAAACCGAGCAGTAGTTATCCACAAACTGAGAATAACATATCTGGGATGACTGTTCCCCCTAAAAATATATATACAGTGATTTTCAGTGCACCTCTGTGGTGTTAAATTGAGTGAAAACAAAAGGACAAATGAACATAGCCATTTATTTTATCAACACGTCTCCTCAGCCCTAACCCCAAGAGAAAGGCACCATCTGTGTACCCCTCTGAAGTCAAACTAGGATGAATGTAAAAGAACAAATACAGCACAATAACAAAGTTCCACCTACAGCTGTCAGCTTGTACATATGCAGCATGCCTCCTTTATTCTACCCCCAAAAGATATCCACCTGTACACA
This sequence comes from Protopterus annectens, assembly GCF_019279795.1. Lineage (NCBI taxonomy): Eukaryota > Metazoa > Chordata > Ceratodontiformes > Protopteridae > Protopterus > Protopterus annectens. The sequence continues at coordinate 442,163,804 of NC_056734.1, read as the reverse complement.
TATCTGATTTCAATTGAGAAGAAAAAAAATAGCATTTTCAGCAATTTACTCCAGCTTGTGGCTCTCATGCAGTACACTGGTCCTACACAAGGTATAGTGACATTATGTGCACACTTATGAGGGGTGACTTTGTGGAAAATTAAAAAATAATAACTACACAGTCTCTGGCCAACACACAAGCTATAATGACCTTCTGCATACACCACTGAAGTTTGACTGGGAGGAAAATTAAAGAAATAATGACCACAGTATCCCCAGCCCCCACACAAACTCAGCAATCTTTGTACCTACCTTTGAGATCAGTCTTACACTAGGTGGGATTTACATTTAATGACTCTACTAAGCAACTTACACAGCCAAGAATGATGGGACCCCAGAAGCTCTGAGGTTCTAGAAGTTCTGTGATGCATTTTATGCTTTAATTTCACTACTCAGGAAACTTATGTATGTGCCCATCAATATTACTCTTACACACACACACACACACACAAACGTGCATGGCATTGACTCTGACAAGCCAAATTACTACACACACACACACACACACACACACACACACACAGACACAGACACAGACACAGACACACAGACACACACACACAGACACACACACACACACACACACACACACACACACACACACACACACACACACACACACACACACACACACACACAATATGCTTTCTGCAAAAATTGAAAGCACATCAATTCACCTGTGACGTATGTTTAGGGTGTTGTAGAAAATGAGATCAACTGTATAAAACCCACACAGAAATAAGGAGGACATGCAGACTCTATAGAGATGGAGCCACAACCAAGAACAGGGAGACGTGAGCTGTGACATAGCAACACTACTGACTGTGTCAGTGTATCAGTGATGTGTTCCAGTCAGTTACTATGAGCAGCGCTAATGTTTGACAGTGATACAAGGGAAAGTACAGTTGTGTATGCTTATTGTAAATTTAGATGTTTGAGTGTATTGACGGTTACAGCCCTAACTAATGGAATTTCTTGACGTGGAAGCCTTTGGCCAGCCCAACTACCAGAGAATTTCTCCTCCTCCACCTGAAGTTGGCAGTCGACCTGTCTGATGTCACGTCTGGTTATAAAGGTAGTCGGCAGATCCCATGACCTTAGTACTTTTTTGCTTTTAACAGGCAGAAGTCCCCTAGCAGGTCCCTAAGGTCAAGCTCAGACACTCCAGAATATGTGTCAAGGAGGAGAAGGAAACAACCTGCAACTAAAAAGGAGAATAACCACTCCTACCCAATAGGCAAGAGGGGGAGGAGGGAGGTAAAGAATACTGCAAAAGTGAATATACACAACTGTACTATGTTCTTGTTTCGCTGTAGCAGTCCTAACTGATGGGATGACTGTCAAAGCTGAATGGAGGGTGGATGGAAGGATTAAGGACATGAAAGGATGCATTGCAAGATGGCAGTGACAAACCCTGCTCTGGACTTGGAAAAAGTAAGAAGATGGTAATGCTTTGTGAAGGTGTGCACAGAGGACCAAATAGCGGTTTCCAAAATGTTCTTAGTGGCTACCCCTTTAAGAAAGGCAGCAGATTTAACAGTAGCCCTAGTGTAATGTGCCCTCATAGGGTCTGGAGGCTTCTTACCATGAGTGCTGTAGCAAAAAGACATACAGTAGGAGATCAATTATTTTGAAACTTGTCTCCCTTCAGAGCTACTGGTAAAGCCCACAAAAAGCTGGCCTGACTTCCTGACATTGTTGCTTCTGTCCAAGTAGTAACATAGTTGCCTATGCACATCCAAAGTACGCATGATCCTTTCAAACTTGAATTGAGGGTTAGGAAAGAATGTAGCCAAGTGTATGGTCTGGTTTAAAGAAATCACTGTCACCACTAGGGGCATAAAGTATGGTTCTAAGTGACACTCTGGGTGGAAAATGATGAAAGGTTCCACACACAAAGGCCTGAAGCTCTGAAATCCTTCTGTCTAAAGTAATGGTTAGTAGGAAAGTTGTCTTTCAGGGGAAGAATTTTATATCTGCGGAAGCAGCTGGCTCAAAAGGTGGGAGGATGACCTACAGAATGAAACTGAGGTCACAGAGGGAGAACAAGAGGTTTTCTGGGGAGACTAATGTGGATAACCCCTCACAGAAACTGTTTAATGAGAGGATGGGAAAAGAGAGGAGGTTGAAAAGGCAGATAGGCTGAAATAGCTGAAGCAGGGATACAGGACTTTCAAAAATGACTGACAAGTATGACATATTCTAACTGATCTGACCTTGCTGGGGGCTTTGTCCCTTCTGTCTGCACCACATAATGTATCTCTTCCATTTGGCGGAATAAGACTTTCTAGTGCTAGCTAAGGCTAGGTCTCCTAGCTTATTTTAGAATGTCCAGGACCCGTTTGTTGAGTGGTGCCCCTTTCCATGGGCTCAAGGTATCATTCAAGCTGGCAACTTGAGTGTGCTCAGGTTGGAGTATATGATGGTGCCCTTGTTCTGTTAACAGGTCTACTCTCTGTGGCAGCAGACATGACTTACTGTGAGCCTCCTTTTAACTAATATGAGTATTTTCATTGTATATCACTTCAGGTTAGATGCCTTCAGTGAGTCGACTTTAGAAAATACACACACTTTTTCATGAAATTTATTACATGATACAGATAGTTAGAGAGTTACTTCTGTTGTTGCTTCAACTTTCATATTCCTATGAGTGATTTATATATTTTTGTGGGTTTCTGCTCCTATGTTAAATATTATATATATATTCCTTACATCAGCCTCATTTACAAAATATATTATGATACAGTTAAACATGATGAGAGACATACATAATGATTCTATTTTATTTTATGCTAACATAATACATAACCTACTGCTGTAGGTATATATATATATATATATATATATATATATGTATATATATATATATATATATATATATATATATATATGTTTTCTGAATGTTATTTTGCATTTACGTATTTTATTTCTATCTTTGCCCTCAATAAGTATAGACTTAAATGAAATGTTCTCTATTTATATATGTATAAAAAATTTTTCAATATAATAGTTATATATTCAGCGCTAGATATATCTTATATACAAAGTGATGAGTTATTTTACTCTTTTTTTATGTTGAGACAGCTATTTTTATCTCTAAGGTTGCATTCACATCTCATAGTTATAAACTGTTTTTCTGCAACCAATTTTGTTAATTAATCCCTTGAGTGGATAATTGATGTTAATGACTATCGTTTAGCTGTGATATATAAGAAAGAAGTCTTGTGACAATTCAATAGATCTGAAGAAGCGTACAGTCTGTACGTGAAAGCGCTCATCTTTCTATGTTTGTATCTTAAATAAAGAAGTTGTCTTGCTGCATTATCGTGGTGGTCTTCATACTGGTTTTTCTACAATACTCGTTTGGATTTAGTGGTGAAGACCTTTGGAGGTTAGCCGAGGTTGTGTATACACCAGTTGCTGTTTTTCTCCATTTTACTCTCTGGCTACCTACACACGATGGATGCTATTGCAATTGAATTGGATTATGCACCGGACAAACAGATTGGGGTAAGAAAATGGAACAGTTTATTTGAACTGAAAGACAACCCTTTACTCAATATGGAATTTACCCCAACTGTTATAAATACAGAAAAAGGAAATATAGATAAGTTGAAAGAGTTCAATGTTGTCTCCAGAGATTTAGAAAATATACTTTATAAACTATACAGGCTGATTTGGCAGAGACACCATCTAGAAGCGTGCCTACACTTCAAAGTAATCCCCAGAGGGATGAGGGTTCTCTGTATGCCCTCATACGGAGAAACTCACCCAGAATTACTCAGAAGATGGCAACAAATCTAGATTTGGGGTTTAATTACATAAAACTCCTTATTGAATACTTTCTACCTATCGAGAAAGAACTGAATGTACAAGCTGAAACCTTAATGAAAGAAATTACAACTAACTTTAAGGGGGAACCCTTTCAACAGAGACTAGACAATATTTATAGCCAGCTATCTACATATGGAGACAAGTTACAACAAATTAAAACACGTAAACTTTACAGAGACTATGTAGATTTCACTAATAACCAAGTGTTTGCTTGGCCAAGATATCGAGCAACTACAACAACTGAAACTGTCCCCAATATGAGCTTTAGTCAAACTGAAGAATACTCTACTAATGAAAGTAACGTCTCGTCTTCATTGAATATAAATTCCACCTTAAAGAATCCTATTCCTTTGGCTGACGCATCTACGTCATTCGTAACACCCATGAACATACCGAATCATGATGTCAGAGACACTCCTCTTCCTAACCAACAAGCACTGGCCCAACAGAATGTAAATACACAGGGTGCGAAACCGAAGATAAAACAAGGTAATTTAGAGAGTTTTTTACCACTACCATTGAAATTCCGAAGGAACTTACAGAGCCGATCCAGGAGCAGAGGGCGAACAAAAAGAAAGTACTCCGGAGAACAGGCGAGCTTCGGGAACAGGAACCGGAGAAGAGAACAGTGAATTTAGTGTTTAACTTGTCACGACGGACTTTATCTGAAACTGATTGTTTGTTATTGAATAGAGGTCTTTCGTTCATACCGGCCCAGGTTAGTAATCTAAGTGAAATTTTAACTGACCTGCGGCTATTTATTCGTAATATTACCTTGAAATGTGTGTTTGAAAAGAATAGAATTAAACCTATCAATCATGATACTAGTGAGGCTCACGTTTTTAAAAGAAAGAGTACATTTACTCCTTCCTTAACACCAGTCACTGAATGCTTCATGAAAGCATGTGAAACAGATTTCTACAGATATTTTAATATGAAAATGAAGAATTTATATACTAATATGTCCCATTCACAATGGGAGTCTCTATATGCTTTACAACGTGACAATAGCATTATAATTAAACCCGCTGACAAAGGCGGCGGCAATGTGATATTAGATAGCTCAACATATAACATTACAATGCATACCATGCTTAAAGACACAGACACTTATAAAGAAATCAATACTAATGATTTAACAAAACTTATTTACACAGTACATCATGAATTATATGATTTTTTTAATGTGTAGACAGATTGACCATGAACTTTATTTGTATTTTCTAATAGAACAGCCTAAAATCCCATACATAAAGGGATTGCCTAAAATACACAAAGGCATAATACCACCACCTCTACGTCCGATTGTTGTTGGAGATGGATGGGTCACAGAAACAATGTCAGTATATATAGAAAAGAAATTAAGACCCATTGTTGATGGTATTACATCTATTCTAAGAGACACATATCAGTTGCTAGATGTACTAGGGGGTTTTAAAGAGGGAATCCCTGACAGTTGTCTTTTAATAACTATGGATATGAAAAACTTATTTACATCCATACCAAACAGCTATGGTCTAGAAGCTATCAGACATATTATTAATGATAGAGGAAATTTTAATACTAATGACCAGATTTTATTGAATGCCATTCTTGAACTTGTATTAAATAATAATGTCTTCATGTATGATAATACCTTGTTTCTACAGCAATGGGGAGTAGCCATGGGCACTCCCTGTGCGAACACGTATGAGAACCTAGTGGTTCACTATTGGGAATGCATGCACTTATTCAACCATGTAAATTTTGAAAAGATGTTATTATATAAACGCTTTGTGGATGATATTATAATTTTCTGGAAAGGCACACTAGAAGAATTCTTAGAATTCGTAAAATATCTCGAATCCACTACTTTTTTCAAATTTACTATTGAACATTCCACAACCAAGATAGACTTTCTTGACATCACCATTATTAAGGACAATGATGGCTTCTTACACCATACTATTTTCAGGAAATCATGTTGGAAAAATACATTGTTGGAATATAGTAGCATGCACCCCAGACATATTTTTCGCAATATTATAAAAAGTCAATACATCAGGATTAACAAATTATGCAAGGACAATGAAGACAGAGAGAGACAAATATCTAAACTGGAAGAAATGTTTTTAGAGAGAAAATATAATGGGGATTTAATCCAATCGGTAAAACAGTCTCTTCAATTATCTCAAACTTCAATTATACAGAGAGCAAGCTCACAGCGAGTTCAAGGGGGGTATTACCCCAAGAAACAACTCATACCCTTTCAAACTAGATACACCAGTGACAATAGATCCATCATTGAGATCATACATAAAAATTGGCATATTCTCCTTACTGATGAAAACATAAAGAGGCTAGTGGGAGAAAAAACGAAGTTCTTATATAATAACAGTAAGAATTTAAAGAGAATATTATGTACTGAAAAGAATAATAACAATCATTATAATGTATCTAACATAACACAATTAGATCATATAGATAGACTAACCAGACATAACAAGCTAGGGACATATCCATGTAACACATGTAACATGTGTAGCTATATTTCCAATGACATAGATTTTACACATCCTAAGAAGGATGTAAAGTTTAAACCAAATTTTAGATCTAGTTGTACTAGTACTAACTTAATATATTTAGCAAATTGTCAGGACTGTGAGGCATTCTATATAGGAATGACAACCAGATCCTTGAAAGAACGCATATATAACCATGTATATGACATTAGGAAGAATGATCAGAAAAATGCCCTAGCTAAACATGTAACAAATAATCCTGGTCACAGTTTTAAATTTAGAACGCTACAGCTTGTTCACTTAAATAATAGAAAGGGAGACACTTTTAATGAATTAGAAAGTATAGAATTAGAATGGATCATTCGTTTTAAAGCACACTATACCCCAGGTTTGAATCAGTACATTAGTATTAGATCAGTACTTAAAAAGAGGAGTTTGAAATGAATAATTTTAAATACCATATATAGGCTGACTATATTAAGTACCCTTAAAATAAGATATATTTTAACATTTTTAACATTTTATACAAACATTCATATTACTTTTTCTTTCTTTTCATTTGTCTTTATAGTAAGAATTTTAACAAGTATATAATACAATATATAACATATATTTTAATATTCCAATAGTTTATATATATAGCTGCTATCACACATACATATAATTTTGATTTTTTATATTTATAAATGAATCTAAATACACTTTTGTATTTGTCTTTTCTTTCCTCTTTGTATATTTTATATACATAATTATTTTCATATATATATATATATTTTCCACATATTTGTACCCATGAACTATGATATAAATGAACATTTAATGAAACACTAAGGAAAATATACTTATATTCTAAATATATTGAAACATAAATATAACAAACAAAATATGTAACAAAATATATAATAAATCATAATTAATTTAGTTTTCCATTTTATACAATGACTAATTACACTACATAAGAATGATGAACACACATGCATCTATATACATATTTACATAAGAAATATTTTATACATGAATTTTTTCAAGAAGTGTCTATTTATTTATTTACATACTATTTATATATTTAAGATATATAGTATGTGTGCACATATATATATATTTTTATGATTTTAGTTCTGTTTTCACAAATGATTTACTGTGAGCCTCCTTTTAACTAATATGAGTATTTTCATTGTATATCACTTCAGGTTAGATTGCCTTCAGTGAGTCGACTTTAGAAAATACACACACTTTTTCATGAAATTTATTACATGATACAGATAGTTAGAGAGTTACTTCTGTTGTTGCTTCAACTTTCATATTCCTAGGAGTGATTTATATATTTTTGTGGGTTTCTGCTCCTATGTTAAATATTATATATATTCCTTACATCAGCCTCATTTACAAAATATATTATGATACAGTTAAACATGATGAGAGACATACATAATGATTCTATTTTATTTTATGCTAACATAATACATAATCTACTGCTGTAGGTATATATATATATGTTTTCTGAATGTTATTTTGCATTTACGTATTTTATTTCTATCTTTGCCCTCAATAAGTATAGACTTAAATGAAATGTTCTCTATTTATATATGTATAAATTTTTTTTAATATAATAGTTATATATTCAGCGCTAGATATATCTTATATACAAAGTGATGAGTTATTTTACTCTTTTTTATGTTGAGACAGCTATTTTTATCTCTAAGGTTGCATTCACATCTCATAGTTATAAACTGTTTTTCTGCAACCAATTTTGTTAATTAATATCTTGAGTGGATAATTGATGTTAATGACTATCGTTTAGCTGTGATATATAAGAAAGAAGTCTTGTGACAATTCAATAGATCTGAAGAAGCGTACAGTCTGTACGTGAAAGCGCTCATCTTTCTATGTTTGTATCTTAAATAAAGAAGTTGTCTTGCTGCATTATCGTGGTGGTCTTCATACTGTTTTTTTCTACAATATTCTAACTGATCTGACCTTGCTGGGGGCTTTGTCCCTTCTGTCTGCACCACATAATGTATCTCTTCCATTTGGCGGAATAAGACTTTCTAGTGCTAGCTAGGGCTCCTAGCTTATTTTAGAATGTCCAGGACCCGTTTGTTGAGTGGTGCCCCCTTCCATGGGCTCAAGGTATCATTCAAGCTGGCAACTTGAGTGTGCTCAGGTTGGAGTATATGATGGTGCCCTTGTTCTGTTAACAGGTCTACTCTCTGTGGCAGCAGACATGGTCCCCTGTTGGTTAGCTTGATGACCCCCTACTTAACCCAGGGCAGTAAAGTACAGTTGTGTACACTTACCATAAATGTAGATGTTTGAGTGTATTCACTGTTGCAGTCATTACATTTGGGTTATTTGCTTGCAGGTAGCCCTCAGTCAGCCTGATTAACAAAGTCTTGGGTCTTGCGTCAGTTGCTGTCCCTTCTTCCATGACTTCAGGTCGTCAGGGGTATAAAACATGCAGCCGACACAATTACATTGGTTTTTCTTGCCCCAGATGTCATGTGCCCCCTAATGGGAAGCAATTAAATATAAAAGCACAAAGATATACCTCCAACAAAAAAGCAAATACACCAAAAAGGCGTTTAAGCATAGTAAAGGAAAGTAGAGGTATAGCCAAAAGAAGTTAGGGGGCTGGAGGGAGGGTAACCAGGACTGCAACAGTGAATACACTCTAACATCTATATTTATGGTAAGTGTACACAACAGTACTATGTTCTTCATGTTTCACTGTTGCAGTCATTACATTTGGGTAGATTCCCAAAGCTATGGTTGGGAGGAGGAATTTAGATAGCATTAGGGCCAGCTATAAGGCCCTGCAAGACAGCAGTGGCAAAGCCAGCTCTGGATTTAGAGAAAATTGGCAAATGATAATGCTTGGTGAAAGTATGTACAGAACTCCAGGTAGCAGCTTCTAGGCTGTCCCTGGTAGGGATGCCTCTGAGAAAGGCTGTAGAGGTAGATGCAGCCCTGGTGGAGTGAGGTCTGATCCCCTGGGGGATAGGTTTCCCATGGTACTTATAGCAGAAATTAATGCAATGACTTATCCATTTAGAAATGGTTTGCTTTGAAATAGCCTTCCCCACTGCCCCTGCAGCAAATGTCACCAGCAGTTGTTCAGATTTCCTTTGAGGTTTAGTCCTGTCCAAATTAAATCTAAAGTTGTCTGTGCACATCTAAGGAATGCAGTATCCATTCCCCTTTATTCTGTGGATTGGGAAAGAAGATTGGCAAATGAATGGACTGATTAAGAGCCACACTGGATACACCTTGGGCACGAAGGATGAATTGTTTCTGAGGGACACCCTGTCCGCATGAAAGATGATGAAAGGCTCCACTGCCATAAGGGCCTGTAATTCAGATACTCCTCTAGCTGAAGTGATTGCTAAAAGGAAAGGTGTTTTCCAAGAAAGAAATTTTAAGTCTGCAGTAGCTGCTGGCTCGAAAGAAGGTAGAGTGAGTTTCTCCAAGACAAAAGTTAAGGCCCCAGGCTGGGGTTGGAGCTCTCCTGGGTGGTCTCAAATTTTTGGTCCCTCTGAGGAACTGCTTAAGCAGTGGATGACAGAAGAGGGGCGGTTCTGTGTTATAATCAGCTGAAATAGCTGGTGTGGATTTTAATGGAGGAAAAAGACAAGCCCTTGTGAAGCATCTCAGTTAAGTATTGTAAAATCTGAGGTAAATTGGGCGCTGCTGTGCTCATCCCTTCAGATTAGTTCCACACACAGAATCTTTTCCATTTTTCAGCCTAAGATTTTCTAGTACTAGGCCTCCTTGCCTCTAAAATGATATCCATCACAAGTTTGCTGAGGGATGGTAAAGGAGAGATTAAGTAATTAGCCAGGATGCAAGGTTCAGTGTTAGAAGCTGAGGGTGCAGAATCTGGTTCTCCTGCTGAGACAGCAGGGAAGGAGTCTGAGGCAGGTGCCATGGAGATAACCATGACACACTAAGCAGGAGGGGGTACCCGTGCTGGCACGGCCAGTCTGGAGCAATCAAAATCATCCCTGGTTTGTCCTGTTTGATTTTTAGTAGTACTTTGGAGAGCAGAGGCAGACTGGGGAAGGCATAGACTGACAGGTTTTTCCAGCTGAAGGAAAGAGCATCCACTTTCCAGGCTTGTTTGTGGGGAGTCCTTGTGCAAAATTTGTCCAATTGGTAGTTCTGGGGACAGGCAAACAGGTCTATATCTGGGCTCCCCCATTTGCTTGCCAACATGTTGAAAATCCTTGGTTCCAGTTTTCACTCGTGTGGGTCCTTGAGGCTTCTGCTTAGTCCATCTGCCAGTGTATTTAATTTTCCTAGCAGGAACTGAGCTTGTAGGTGCACCTGGTAGCTCAAGGCTGTGTTCCACAATGCCATGGCTAGTCTGCAGAGGGGGGTAAGAATGTGTACCCCCCTGCTTGTCTATGTACCACATAACAGTGGTGTTGCCCGTCTTTACCATTAGTTGTCCTGCAAGAATGTGGTCCTTGAAGGCTGTCAGAGCATTCTGTACAGCTAACATTTCTATTTGATTGATATGCAGGTGCATTTGACTTGGGTTCCATTTGCCTTGAATGCACTTCCCTGCCAGGTGAGTCCCCCATACATAGTCTGATGCGTCTGTTAGGGTTTGGATGGCAGGGAGTGGTGTGAAAGGTAGTCCCTTGTTTTGGTGGTAGGCCTCTGCCCACCAAAGGAACTCTAGGCATAGGCAATGTATGATAGGAATCATTGTTTCCCGGTCTTGTGAATGTTGACACCATAGGCTTTTTAGATACCACTGTAGTTTCCTCATATGCAGTCTTGCATATGGAATTAGAAGACTGCAGGAGGCCATGAACCCCAGGGCATTTGTCTTGCAGATAGCAGGGTTTTTGTGGCCACTTGTTTGAAGTAGTTTGTCAAATGAATTTGTTTCTCTGGCGTGAGGTAAGCCATCTGGGAAGTTGTATTCAAGCTTGCTACCGAGAATATAATTTGTTGACAGGGTACCAGGTGTGATTTCTTTTCATTTATGGTGTACCCCAGACAAGTTAGAACCCTTTGTACAAAGGCCAGATGATTCAAAAGTATGTCCTGGCTTTCTGCCTGAATTAGACAATCATCCAGGTATGCGTATATTGAATATTTCTTTGCCTGCAAAATGCAATAACGGGAGCTAGGCACTTTGTGAATACCCTGGGTGAGGTAGATAAGCCAAAAGGCAGTTCAGAGGACTGATAGTGCGTGCAGCCTGCTTTGAAGCGTAGGTATCTTCTGCAAGATTCCCTGATTGGGATGTGCAGGTATGCTTCTTTTAAATCTAGTGTTGCCAACCAGGCATCTTTGCCTAGCATAGGAAGTAACTGGTGAAGAGTCAGCATCTTGAATTTTGGAGTCTCCAAAAAGGTGTTTAGAGTAGACAGGTCCAGGATAGGATGCCATGAATTGTCTTTTCTGGGTACCAGCAAAAGTCTCAAGTAGCAACCTTGTCCATTTTCTTCTTCTGGTACCAGCTGAATAGCCTCCATGCTTGAGAGAGAAAGTACTTGTTTTTGGGCCTCTGCCAACTGATTTGGGAGTAGGGCCGGCCACCCGCTTGGTGTTGGCAATGTGTGGAAGTGCAATCTGCATCACTGGGACACTATATTTAAAACCCATTTGTCCTGGGTAATGAGTTCCCAATTCTTTGCAATGAAGAGCAATCTTTCCCCCCAAGGGGGCAGTCAGTTGATAAGTGCTTGGAAATTTTTAAAGGAAGTCATTGAGACAATTTACCAAAGGGGGGGAGTCTTATTATTCGTAGATTTGGAAGTGGAGGCCTCCCACTGCTTAGCTCTGCGTCTCCCCTGGGACTGAAACCTGGGTTTTTTTGCTGTGTCTGGGTTTGGCTTGAGAAGACCTTGAAGGGGCTGGAAAGGACCAATTCTTAGAAAGCCAGCGCCTACTAAATCGAGGAGGCTGGACTTGTAAAAAATATTTAACAGTTTGCATAGATTTAGATTTTTCTTCCATCTTTTTAAGAACTTCCTTAGCTTTGTTGCCAAACAGGTGGTCCTGATTTAAAGGAGCATCCAACAATTTAGCTTTACCATGACGAGGCAAAGATTGCTCCTTGAGCAAAGCATGCCTTCTGAGCACAGACCCAGTAACAGCAGCCCTGCAGAGGCCTCTAATGAATCAAAACCACATTGCAAAGTATGTTTTCCAACTTGTTCAGCAGAATGCATAAAATCCTGTAATTCTTTATTTTCCATACAGTCAGGAATCAACATCATTTTCTGTTTAAGCAGTCCAATAACATGTTGCTGATACTTTAACATATGAAACTGTCAGTTTAAAGCCCTAATGGCCAAGGTTGCAGAAGTGTAAACCTTCTTACTCCATCTATCCAGCACCCTAGAGTCTCTATCAGAAGGCGTAGGATTTTTTAGCAGTAGAAGCCTTAATACCCTTGGGCCCCTGTGAAATAGTCTCTGGACCTGCAATAGGGATTGTTAAAAAGGAACTTGTAGGACTCTGGGACACTGTAGTATCTTGTCAGGTTTTCTGGGAGCAAGAGGCAGGGAATCAGGGGCCAAACTAGATTCCGAGAAAGCATCATCAACAATGTCTAGTAGAGGAAAAATAGTTAAAGGCCTATGCTGAGGTAGGAGAAGGAAATGCCTAAGCCTCTTTTTTGAATCAAAAAAATCCTGGCTTTCCCAGTGAAAATGCTCCCTTAGAGTATGTAAGGTTTCCCCAAAAGAAAAATCCTCACGAGGGGAAGCAGAGGGAATTGAGTCCTCTGCATCAGAATCTTCATAAGTAGATAAGGGCAAATCCAGATCATCAGAAGAATCAGAAAAAAACAGAATCCTGATCAGAAGATTCATAATCAACTTCAGTCCTAGGCTTCTTAGAAGGGGGGGGGGGGTGGCTACCCCTGATTAGAGTTATTAGATCTTCAGCCATTCTTATTTGTTTTTTAGGCATAGAGGCCTAAGCATGTGGCCTGGGCATTGTTTTTTTAGGCATGGATCGAGATTTAGGCCTAAGTAAAGAAGGAGGTGTCAGTTTAATATGCAAGTCTGTAGGCCTAAATGCACCCTTAGAAGCCAGTGCCTGCACAGCAGCTCCGGACCCATCTAAGGTAGAGACATCCGCGGGTTCCATAGTTGAAGCATCCTGCAGCATACCGGAGTCTGAATGGGTCTCAGTAGAGGCCTGCGAATCAGAAGTAGCGGGTATCAGGGGCTGCAAAAGCGCCTCACTGAGTACCGGCGAACTGGTGACTGGCTTAGGAGAAGCCTCGTCAGTAGTTTTGGACCTCGGCGACCTGTCTCTGTCTTAATCTTTGCATTTTTTTGGAATCCCGGTAGTCGGATGGCTAACCGACGACATTTCTGGATAATTAAACTGAAAAACGAAATATTTAGAGACGAAAATATACCGACGACGGATAGTGCGCTGATTAAATAAAGCACAAAACTGACAGCAAGGAACGTCGTGGTCAGGGCCTAGGCAAGGAATACAGTACGAATGAAAATCTTTAGGAGGTATTTGCTTTCACAAGGAATGCAATTATTAACTTTTACTGACATCGGTAAGGAGCAAGAAAAAGTATCCCCAACAGGGTACTTAGCTTTAGTTGAAGACTTTGGTCCTGAAACTCGAAAACAAAAATTTCAGGAGTCTGCTGACCGGCACTTGTGAACTGCTTCGGGCACCGCACGGCAAGAAAGACTGATGTAATGGCATCGGCTGCATGTTTTATACCCCTGACAACCTGACGTCATGGAAGAAGGGACAGCAACCGACACAAGACCCAAGACTTTGTTAATCAGGCCGACTGAGGGCTACCTGCAAGCAGATAAAGTACAGTTTTGTACCTACCATAAATGTAGATGTCCGAGAGACATACAACTGCAGTCATAACATGTGGGTTGTCCTGCCTCAGGCAGCCCTCGGTCGGCCGGATTCCAAAGTCTGGGTCCGACGTCGGCTGATGTCGCATTTCTCTCCGACGTCAGAGCGGCTGGAGTATATAAGCATCAGCCGACGCCATTTTCTTCAGTGTTTCTTGCCCCAGATGCCAGGTGCCCTCCAAGGAAGGCTGTAATCAAATTGGAAGACAAAACAGGATTCCAAACAAATACATGAGCAATAAAACAAATACACCATAACAGATATCCCCAGCTAAGAGAGAGAGGGATAGGAGTGGACCCTAAGCATAGAGGGGTATGGAGGGAGGAAAACCGACTGCAGTTGCATGTCTCGGACATCTACATTTATGGTAGGTACAAAACTGTACTATGTCCTTCAAGAATGCAACTGCAGTCATAACATGTGGGTAGAATACCATAGCTTAGCTGGCGGAGGAGGTATGCTCTAGGAGAGTGATGATGTGGCAATCAAACCCTGCAGGACTGCCGAAGCAATGCCTGCTCTGGATCTGGAATATAGGGGAGATTGTAGTGTTTTGAGAATGTATGCACGGAGCTCCATGTAGCAGCTTCTAGAATGTCCTTTGTAGGCACCCCTCTTAAAAATGCTGTAGAGGTGGCTGTAGCTCTGGTGGAATGTGGTCTGACATAGGCTGGAACAGTCTTTCCATGAAAGGAATAACAGAATCTGATGCAATGTCCAATCCATTTAGAAATAGTCTGTTTTGAAATTGCTTTTCCTTGGACTGCAGGGGCGTAAGCTACAAAAGCTGTTCAGACTTCCTACTTGCCTTGGTTCTGTCCAGGTAGTATCGAAGTTGTCTATGAATGTCCAAGGTATGTAAAAGCCTTTCCCCCTTATTCTCAGGATTGGGGAAAAAGACAGGCAGATGAATAGCTTGATTTAGAGAAACCCTAGATACCACCTTTGGCATAAAGGTAGGGTTGGTCCTTAATGAAACCCTGTCTCTGTGGAAAATAATAAAGGGTGGTATTGCCATTAGGGCCTGTAGTTCCGAAACCCTTCTTGCTGAGGTAATTGCCAACAGGAAAGCTGTTTTCCATGATAGGAATTGCAAGTCAACTGATGCTGCTGGCTCAAAAGGAGGTAGAGTCAGTTTTTCTAAGACAAAATTGAGGTCCCAGGCTGGCACTGGGGCCTTTCTTGGTGGCTTAATGTTCTTGATTCCCCTGAGGAATTGTCTTAGTAAGGGTGAGAAAAACAGGAGGATCAGTGTTGTATCTAGCTGAAATGGCAGATGCATGTATTTTTATTGATGAATATGAGAGGCCACTCTGTAACATATCTGCCAAATATTCCAAGATAAGAGGGATGTTCAGTAATGATGCATCATGCCCTTTGCTGGTATTCCAATTGCTGAATCTTTTCCACTTGGCTAAGTAGACCTTTCTGGTGGACGGTCTTCGAGCCTCTGTTAGTATCCGCTGAACTTCCTTAGAGAGGTAAGTTAAATTTATTTATGGGATCTCCCAGGCTGTTAGCTGCAGAGTTTGAAGGTTTGGATGCAGTGTTCCGAAATTGTGCTGAGTCAAAAGTAGAGGCCACTGAGGGAGGGCCCACCTCCTGGTGTGACATATGCTCCGTAGTAGTGGGTACCAGTGTTGTCTTGGCCAGTCCGGGGCTATTATGATTCCCTTGGGCTTCTCTGCTTTGATCTTTAGTAATACTGAGGTCATCAGTGGCAGAGGTGGGAATGCATAGATTTTTAGGGAGCTCCAGTTGAATGAAAGAGCATCTATTTTCCAAGCCTTTGGATGGTATGTCCTTGTGCAAAATTTTGGTAGTAGATGATTGAGGTGAGAGGCAAATAGGTCCACTTCTGGCTTGCCCCATGTCGAAGTGAGTTGTCTGAAAGCCGGATGCAACCTCCACTCGTGTGGATCTGTGAAAATCCTGCTTAGGCTGTCCGCCAACACATTGTCTTTTCCTGGAACAAACTGTGATTGTAACTGGATGTTTAGACTCAGTGATTTCTCCCAAAGCTGCATTGCCAGTCTGCAAAGGGGATAAGAGTGAGTGCCCCCCTGCTTGTTTATGTACCACATCACAGTGGTGTTGTCTGTCCGTATCATTAAGTGACCTTGCTGGAGTTGGTTTTGAAAAGCCTCGATAGCATGCATTACTGCCAGCATTTCCTTTTGATTTATATGCAGATGTGTTTCCTTTGGAGACCATTGTCCTTGTATACACCTGCCTTCCATGTGCGCCCCCCCATCCGAGGTCTGAGGCGTCTGTAGTCATGGTCTGTGTTATCTGTGTTTTTTTGATTGACATACCTGTGTTTGCCTGGCTCACCGAAGCCCACCATAGGAATTCCTTTTGTAAGCATGGAATGAGTGGTATGATTGTCTCCAAGTTGTTGCTGTGCTGAGACCAAACGCTTTTTAGGTACCATTGAAGCTTTCTCATGTGTAGTTTTGCTAATGGAACCAGTAGAATGCAGGATGCCATGTAACCCAGGGCCTGTAGGAATCTCCTTGCAGTCATCTGGGTGAGTTTTGCTAAATCTTTGAAGTATTGAGTTAACTTCTCTTGCTTGTCTTCTGTCAGGTAAGCCATTTGAGAGGCTGTGTCTAGTTTGGCTCCTAAGAAGATTATTTGCTGGGATGGCTGCAGTCTTGACTTTTGGAAGTTGACTGTGTATCCCAGAGCTTGAAGTAATCGTATGACATATTCCAGATTTTTTGTCAACATCAGTTTGTCATCCGCTTGTATGAGGCAGTCGTCCAGGTACGGGTAAATTTGTAAACCCTGGAGCCTGCAATGAGCAATTACTGAAGCCAGGCATTTTGTAAACACTCTGGGCGCAGTAGATAAGCCAAATGGCAATGATGAGAATTGATAATGCTCTGGCCCTGCAAGAAATCTGAGATATCTTCTGCAACTGTGTCTGATAGGGACATGCAGGTATGCCTCCTTGAGGTCCAGAGTAATCAGCCACGACTCCTTGCCCAGCATGGGAAGGAGTTGCTGCAGAGTCAGCATTTTGAACTTTGGTACTATGAGAAAGATGTTTAATGCGGACAAGTCCAGTATTGGTCTCCATTGAGTTTCTTTTCTTGGAACAAGGAACAGTCTTGAGTAAAATCCCTGTTCTTGTTCTTGTTGTGGAACTCTTTCTATTGCTTTCATTTGAGCTAGCAGAGAGATTTGCTTGATAGCCTCTGCCCTTTGATGTTGTGGTAGATTTGGCATGCCTTGTTTTCTTGGTAGGGTATGAAAATGAAACCTGTACCCTCGGTCTATAATGTCCAAAATCCATTTGTCCTTTATCAGTCTGTGCCAGTTTTCTGCAAACAGAGATAATTTCCGCCCAAGGGAGCTTTTAGTTGTTCCCTGGTAGGCGGTAGTAGAGGAAAGTCATTGAGATTGTGGTTGTTGGGCAGGAGAAACCCTCGTCACTTCTTTGGTTTCCTGGCTGCCATTGACGTCCCCTGTAAGGGCCTCTGTATTGGCCTCTTCCTCGGCCACGTCTGTTCTTACCCCTTTGAAACTTTTCTGGATTAGGAAAGGACCAGTTTTTCGACGGCCAGTTCCTACTGAATCTGGGGGGTTGAACCTGGAGGAAATCCTTTACAGTTTGAACTGATTTTGCTTTTTCTTCAATGGTCTTTAGCACATCCTTAGCATTTGCACCAAAAAGCTTGTTCTTTTCCAAAGGTGCATCCAGAAGTTTTGCTTTTACATGATCTGGTAGAGGTTGATCTTTTAACCAAGCATGTCTTCGCATCACTGCCCCTGTCATAGCTGCCCTACATGAAGCTTCCAGTGCATCATATCCACACTGCAGGAAGTGATTGCTTACTTGCTGAGTGTTATGTACAGCTTCCTGCAAAGTTTTCCTGTCTAAAGGATCAGGAGAAGCTAGTGTTTTTTGTAAATCTTCTAAGAGATAATCCTGATATTGGAACATATGAAAAAGGCAATTTAAAACTCTCATAGATAAAGTAGTGGAAGTGTAAACCTTTTTACCCCATCTCTCTAAAGACCTTGCCTCCCTGTTGGAGGGCAAAGGATTTTTAGAGGTGGAGGCTGAAACTCCTTTAGGCCCCTGTGAAATAGTTTCCAAATCAACAGTATGGGCCCTGAATAAATGGGAATGAGTTTCTGGGACCCTGTAATACCTGTCTGGCTTGGGAGAGTATCAGGGGTCGCACTAGAATCAGAATACAAATCATCCAGAACATCAAGTACAGGAGGAATAGCTAAGGGCCTGTGCTGAGGCTTCTTAAGGAAAGTCCTAAGGCGTTTCCTGGAATCAGAATATTCTTGGCCCTGCCACTTGAAATGTTCCCTCATGGTGTGCAGAACTTCCCCAAAGGAAATATCCTCAGGAGGGGAGGCCGAAGGGATGGAATCTTCTGCATCGGAGTCCTCATAGGTCTGGAAGAGCTCTTCCTGGCTATCAGAGTGGATAGAGCCCTCAGAGTCTTCATCTGAAGGAGTAGGGTCAGAGGGTTCAACCCGGGGCCTTTTATCAGGAGGAGGCTGGGATGCTCTCTCTGGATGGGTCTGTGAACCTCTAATCATGGAAATTAAATCAGCAGCCATGGACATAATTTGTGTCTCTGGAGTCGGCTGAGGTAAGGATCTTGGAGTAATATGCTTTGTTTTGCTGGCGGCCTTAGCCCTAGTGTAGGCCTTAATAGACATGGCCATAGGAGGCCTGGCAGCTCCACGTGCAGGAGTGACCTTGTCTACAGCAATGGTCTCGGGCATTTCCTCGGTTTCGTATCCAGGGAAAATCTATAACTGGCGCCGGAGTAATGTCTGGAATCGAGTCGCCGGTACTGTGGTGTCTTCGGTTCGAGCGTGGAGAGACCGTCTCAGAGGGAACCGAGCACTCGCAAGGTTTTGGCGTGGAGTCGGTAGAAGACGGGCGAGGATGTCGGTCCCGGTCTTTTCGCTTTGGGAGTTTGCGATGTCGGAAGATCCGACGGTATGGTATAAGCAAATTTATCGCGAAAAAGTCTTCAGCGAACTCCGCCCGCGCCTGAGAGTGCGCTTGTTGAAGCGAGCACAGGCTACACAGGCGAGACGCGTGGTCTGGGCCCAGGCAAGGGAGGCAGTAAGAGTGGAAATCCTTATGAGGTATTTGTTTACCACAAAAAGACAATTGTTAACTTTTCAGTAATTTCTGACATCGGCTGAGGCAAGAAAAGGTCCCCAACGGGGTACTTAGCTTTTTTGATGACTTCGGTATTGTAGAATACAGGAGCTGACCGACCGGCACTTGCGAACTGCTTCTGCTTCGGGCACCGCACGGCAAGAAAGACTGAAGAAAATGGCGTCGGCTGATGCTTATATACTCCAGCCGCTCTGACGTCGGAGAGAAATGCGACATCAGCCGACGTCGGACCCAGACTTTGGAATCCGGCCGACCGAGGGCTGCCTGAGGCAGGACAACCCACGTTATGACTGCAGTTGCATTCTTGAAGGACATCCCAAATGTAATGACTGCAACAGTGAAACACGAAGAACATCTAAGCAGCCTCAATCCTCACCACTGTCTCCAGTAAGGGAGTGTCACTGAAAGCAGGGGAAGAACACACAACTTCCCCTAAGGGTACACTGGGAACAGGCTCCAAATCTGGGACTGAGCTATTTGCTTCAATCCAGATTCCCAAATGAGTCTTCACACTACCCACTGCAGAGCACTGTCTCCCAGTTCCAGGTATTTGACACACTCACTCAAACATTTGATAATCACACATACAAACATTCTTGGGAAAGACTGGAACAGATTTTCCTGCTATGGCCTCTTTCCCAAATTACATGATAATGCTACCACCAGTCAAAACACCACAATACCCTTTCAAAAGGAGTGTTCAATTATATTGAGTAAAATAAATACTGATATAACAGCTAGAATGCAATCCAAGCAGTAAGGCCTTCTGGAGTGGCCCTGGTGTTATCACAATAAGCATAAATGCTCTCAGGTTACTAAAATTACTTTCTAAACAACTAGCCATAAAAGAAGGTAGCAAAATATTTAATGAATAAAAATTATTTAACACTTATACACACCGAATAACTGATTTTAATAAACCACACAGTTCACATACAGGAATTACGAAAACAACACTGTAGGATAGGTTTCACACTGACTGAAGAAAAAACTCTCTTAATCCCTAACTGCTAAAGATCAACTATCCCTATCTAATCTAATTAACTCATCTTACATTGCTGAGTTAAATTAACTCAGCAAAGCAAGATGATACTCTTACTTCTGCAAGCAAAATAAGAATGACTGGAATAGCAAATCCTATTATTTCTGCTAAACAGCTATAGAAAACTCTGAGTGAAAACTTCTGATCTGGAAAACAAAAACTGACTACTGAACTCAACTGAGCAACTGCTGCAACTGAACAACACTGAACTCAACTGACCCAGAACCTGTTTTTATATAGCGGAATCTTTTAAAAGTCACAAAAAGCTGTTACAAGGATTCTATTCTCTTCATTTCAGACTTCTGAAAAGTGAACAAAAAACAGCTGCTGTGGAGATTCCATTCTTTCAGCTCTGGTACACAATGACATCACTCTAGGTCAGCTGACTGGTACAACCTGCATTCAGAATTCTTGTATTAAAAAAAAAAAAAAAAAAAAAAAAAAAATTTACAAAATTATAGCTAGTCATGTTGGCATTTATAATACAGGGTAATTTATAAATATTTACAAAACTGCAGCCAGACATGCTAGCACAGATAATATCCGATACCCTCACAGTTAGACGGAGCAACAGGGGGCTTCCAGTACTGCCTTGGCTAATCTGGGACTATTAGAATGACTCTTGGTCATTCTTCCCTCATCTTCAGTAGGTAGTACACTGGGGAGCAAGAGTATTGGAGGGAAGGTCCCTGCTTGTAAATGTTTCATCTCCCAAACCCCTGCTTACACCTATCAAGGGTACCAGAGCTTTGAGCAGCCTATCTGTCCCTGGAGGAGTGGTTTCAGCCCAGAAGTTAGTAGTTTATTGGCCATTTTGGGCTAATTTCTATCTCTCATTTCCCTGCTATAAAAACTGCATTTGCGTGGTTTTGCACGCCAGGCAGCTAGGGTTAAACTATTCCCAGCTCCACGAAGTTTACTCTTCAATTTTTCCCTTGGAAGAATAGGAGGAGGAAACTAGTACAGAAAAGAGTAAAATCCCAAAAAGGAAAGACATCCCTAATCAGTATTAGCAACAAACTACGATCCCTCATAAAATCATCCAAGGCTAGCTTCGAAAGAAAAACTGCCAAGGACTCCAAAGATAACCACAAAGCGTTCTTCAGCTATGTCAAGAACCTACGTGGAAACCCTCAGATCTGCCCTGTGTTAGTGCAGAATGGCACAAAATACACTGAACCGACTGATATTGCCAACATTCTGGCAGACAGGTTTAGTGCAACCTTCACCCCCTAAAGTACCCATAACCATACCAGAAGAATGTAGAACCTCGGCAATCACTGACAGAGAGGTTAAAACAGCCCTATCCAAAGCCAAAAACACAGCTTCAATGGGACCGGACAGTGTCCCAGGCTGTGTCTTACACGAGCTCCAAAATGAACTAACCCCTCACCTAAACACACTGTTCAAACGCAGTATCTCTACAGGCTACGTACCCATAGAGTGGCGCACAGCAACAGTTATCCTGCTCCACAAAGGTGTAGCCACAATGGACCCCGGGAACTATCGCCCTATAAGCCTGACTAGCCTGGTCTGCAAGGCTATGGAGCGCATCATCATGGAACTCATTAACAGAGGCATTGGGAACCTCCAATCATTGGACCCTACCCAGTTTTGCTTTGTTAAGGGCAGATCATGCCTCCTAAACCTGGTGGACTTCTTTGAAACAGTTACCAAGGCTTTAGAAGAGAGAAAGGAGGTCCACACAGCCTACTTAGACTGCGCAAAGGCTTTCGACACCATTCCCCATTCTGGTATTATAGACAAGCTCACCAGCCTGAACATAAACCCCTACATCGCAAGATGGGTTGCCAATTGGCTCATGGCTAGAACCCACACGGTAAGAGCTGCAGGCTCTAGGTCAGACCCTAAACCGGTTACAAGTGGCGTCCCCCCAGGGCTCAGTCCTGGGACCCCTCCTGTTTGGTATATTCTTCTCAGAGGTACAGGCAAGCACAGGAGGACTATGGCTGACCAAGTTCGCAGACGACTGCAAGATGGGGGCCATAATTGACTCTCTGGCTGATGCAGACATCCTCCAGAAGGGTCTCACTGAGACGGATACCTGGTGTCAAAATCATGGCCTCAAGCTAAATGCCAAAAGGTGCATAGTTATCCCCTTTGGGAAAAAAAAAGTACCTGCGAACTACCACATACGTGGTAGCCCCCTAAATACAGAAAATGTAATAAGGGATCTGGGGACCCAAGTAGATAGTAATCTCTTCTTTGATAATCATATTGCCAAAGTGGTTAGAAAATCCTTCTATGTGGCCCACCTAATCACAAAAGGGTTCGCATCTAGAACAAAAGAGGTTATTGTGCCCCTCTACTCATCTGACCCATCATAGAGTACAACACCCCATTTGGGATGTACCTTACAAGACACCTGCAACAGCTGGAAATACAACAGAAGTACCTCACCAAGAGGATTACTGGCTTCAAACAGATGCCCTATGCAGCCCAACTGAAGAAACTTCAGTTATACTCGGTTGCATACCGCTTACTCAGAGGTGATCTCTGCCTGACATACAAGGCCATGTCCAACCCAGAATTGATGGACATGCTCCACCTAAAAAAAAAAAAAAAAAAAAATCCCAGAGAGCCACATGCTCTAGAGATCTATGCTCTAGAGATCTAAACATCACCACAATGATAAATAGGAAATGCTGGATGGAAAGATTCCTGCCCCAGAGACTCCCCATGTTTTGGAACAGGATTCCAATCTACATTACGCAGAGCCTCTCACTAACACTCTTCAAGAGAAACCTTGACGAGTGGATGGGAAACAGAAAATTTACCCCGGGGATCACTGCAGTGGCTCTGCTAGACAGAGGCACAGAGAAGTAATCTAATGGGTCGGTGAAAGCCCACACATTCTGGCTAGGCTTATAGATGCCCTCAGGCTAGCCAGGTACTTACCTATGGATTGCATGGCTAGGCTTAAAATGGCCATTATGATCATTAGCCTAGTAAACACCTATGAACTTATAGAAGAATAGGACTTTCCAAGGGAAGGAGAAGATATCCGTCTTCCAGGCTGACTTTGTTTTGGTAGAGTATTTTTTTTTTCTGGTGATCTATCTGTAACACAGCCCATTCTTTGCTATGCTGAGAAAAACTTCCCAATACAATTGTACTTGTGGGGGGGGGGGGGTCTGACAGTCTCCTGCAGAGGTGATCTGCAAGTTGTTTGGTTTCTCCTGGTAGACTATGCAATGTGGTGCAGTCCTAGGGAGTTTGCTGTTTCCAAAAGATCCAGGGGTATATGGCAAAGGGGGTAAGAGCGATTCCCCACTGCTTGTTTATGTACAGCATAACTGTGGTGCTGTCTGTCTTTACCAGTATTACTCCTGGTTTCCATTGTTGTTTGAAAGCAATAATTAGAAGTTATGTACTCACCATAACGTTCCATCTGAGTAGGTGTATTCATTTGTCTGCAACCTGTGGGTTATGGATCCGATATCGGATCCGAACCGGCATGGTTTTCCAGCTATGGATCCAAGCTCTCAGCTCCTCCCCTCACCCATAATGCCCTGCTCTACCCTCATGACCTCAGATCGAGTTTGCCAAAGCAACAATACCCTAAAAAGGGTAACAAAGAATATGCAGGAAACTGATAGGCCAGGGGATAGGGCAGACAAATGAATACACCTACTCAGATGGAGCGTTATGGTGAGTACATAACTTCTAAATCTGAAGTAGGATATTCATTTGTCTGCAACCTGTGGGACAGAGTCCCCAGCTACCTGAATCTTGGGCGGCCATCATGGAAGGATATTCGAGCACCCATGAGCCAAAGGATGCTCTACCCTAGATGCAAGATCCAACTTATAGTGGGAAATAAACGTATGAGATGAAGCCCACGTGGCTGCTGCACAAATATCATCTAGAGGAATCCTAGCCTTGAAGGCTGCCGAGGTAGATACTGACCGGGTTGAATGGGCATGAACACCCTTCCTGAAGCTTGATAAGCCAATAAAATGCACTGTGAAATCCAGCGGGACAGAGAAACTTTAGAGATTGGCTTGCCCAAATTGAATTTTGCAAAGGAAATAAACAGCTGGTCGGATTGCCTATGACCAGCTGTCCTGTTCAGATAAAATCTAAGTTGCCTGTGAACATCTAGTGAATGTAGCTTATATTCACCTTTGTTTTCATATTTAGGGAAGAAAACAGGGAGGTTAATGGATTGATTGATGTTTGCTTCAGAAGCGATTTTAGGAAGAAAGGACGGGTTGGTCCTGAGGGAGACACGGTCCGGATGAAATACCAAGTAAGGAGGTTTAGCTGATAATGCTTGAAGTTCAGAAACTCTCTTGGCTGATGTAATGGCTACCAAAAAGGCTGTCTTGTAGGACAAGAATTTGAGATCCACCGTAGCCGCTGGCTCGAAAGGAGGAGCGGTCAAGGCCTGTAGGACCAGAGAGAGGTCCCAAGGAGGAACTGCTTGTTTTATAGGGGGCCTGAGAAGAAAAGTACCTTTAAGAAATATTTTACACAATTTGGCTGACATAAGAGGATTAGAGTCATGGCCAATGTGATAGTGAGAAATTGCCGCCAGTTGAACTTTGACTGTGGAACTGCTGGCACCATCGTTAAAGAGAGTGGTTAGAAAGTCAAGCACTAAAGGGAGAGGAACCGTGAAGGGATTCAGGCCTTGCCGCTCCGCCCACAAAGAGAAACGTTTCCATTTGCTTGTAAACCTTTCTAGTGGATGGTTTATGAGCCGCCACCAAAATTGCCTTTACAGGTGAAGAAATACCGAGTCCTTATCAAGAGTGGAACTGGAGCAGCCAAGCGGTCAGCTTCAGGTTGTCCAGGTTCGGAGGAGGAATGCAGGATGGATGGGATATCAGATCCGGGATGGGATCTAGAATCCAAGGAGGATTCACAGTGAGACCTTAGGAAGGGGAACCAGATCTGTCGAGGCCAGAATGGAGCAATGAGAATCATTCTGCAACCCACCCGAGAGGCTTTCTGAAGAACTTGGAGCATCAGAGGCAAGGGTGGATAGGCATACAGAAGACCGGGTGGCCAAGCATGCACCAGAGCGTCTCTAGGGGTACCTCCGGGAGGAGGTATTAGAGCGAAAAACTGTCGCACTTGGTGTTTGAGGGAGAAGCAAAAGATCGCATGAAGGGTTCCCCACCGTGCGAATATGCGTTCGCTACTTGACAATTGAGAGACCACTCGTAAGGGGTCAGAATGGTGCGACTGAGCTTGTCCGCTAGGATGTTGGACCGACCGGAATGTGCGTTGCTATTAGAAAGCGATTGGTGGAGATTGCCCATTCCCAAACTCTCATGGCCTCTCGACAAAGAGGGTAAGACCTTGTTCCCCTTGTTTGTTGATGTACCAGACAACAGACATGTTGTCCGATTGAATCGCAATTGTTCCCAAGGGAAGAAAGTCCTGAAGTGCTAGCAACGCTAAGAGCACTGCTCTCATCTCTAGAACATTGATATGCAGTAAGGTCTCTGAATCGTTCCACGTGCCTTGGACGGTCCGGCCCAAAGTGCCCCCACCCGAGGCGGAGGCGTCCGTGGTCACCGTGGCGAGGGAGAAGCACAAAAGGCGGCCTTTGTGGAGATCCGGGAGTGGAGCCACCACAAGAGGGACCGCTTGCAAGCCTTGCTGATCGCTATGGGATGATGCATGGGAGAGCAAGGTATGACCACTGTACTAAGAGCGTCCACTGTAGAATGCGCATATTGAGCCTGGCAAGAGGAAGAAGTGCTATAGCCGATGCCATGGACCCTAGAGCCCTCAGGACCAACTCCGCTGGAACAGAACTTGAATGGAGAATGGCCCGCACCTGGAGCTGCAGATTTAGAACTCTGTCCGCAGTGAGGAAGGCTCGTAAACTCCTTGTGTCTAGCCTGGCCCCTATAAAATCTAAGAGCTGTGTGGGCCAGGTTGGACTTTTGTATTTATTGTGATGCCCAGAAAGGAGCAAGATGGAGAAAGGAGTCTCGCCAATAGAAGTAGATGCCTTGTTGGGGCGGTGAAGCCAGTCGTCCAGGTAGGGAAAGACCTGCACCCCTGAAGCCTCAGGTGGGCGCTACCACTGCTAATACTTTGGTGAACACCCTGGGGGCTGTGGTGAGACCAAAGGGAAGGACCCGAACTGGTAGTGACTGGCTCCCAGCAAGCGGAGAAACCTCCTGGGCGCCTGTCCATCAGGATGTGGTAGTACGCGTCCTTGAGGTCTATCGAGCACATCCAGTGATTTTCTCCCAGAAGGGGAGAATAGATTGCAGAGTGACCATTGAATTTTTCTTTGGGGACTGCCAGATTCAAGAGAGAGGTCTAGGATTGGTCTTAGTTCCCCGTCTTTTGGCACTAAAAGAATCTGGAGTAGAACCCTGATCCGATCTGGTCTGGGGAGCGGGCTGGATGGCTCTTTCTTTAGCAGATGGCCAATTTCTGCCAAAGCGGCCTCCGTTGACCGGGTGGGACGTCTGGGAGGACTTCAACTTTGGAAGGTGAAGGAAAGGAATGCGATATCCCTGGATATGATTTGGAGAACCCAGCGGTCGATGTTATGGACTCCCATGCCGCTAGGTGCCCAGCGTCCCCGACTGCCTCCAGAGTAGAGCAGTCGGGCAACCTCAGGGTTGCTGCGGGCCGTTCAGAGCAAGGTTCCCTGGACCCAAAGTTTCTGGGAGCCCCTCTGCCTCTAGGGCGTCCTCCCTGTCCTCCTCTGCCACGGAAGGACTGGTTGTCCGGAGCAGGCTGGGACTGCTGCGACTTCGAACCACATCTTCTTCTGACCCTTTTGGTTCCTAGAATAGGGCCTCTGGGGTGCAGAGAAGCGGATTCCGGCAGACAGCGTCTTCCGTCCTTTCGCTCTGGGTCAACGTCTGCGAACGGTCTTGCCAAACAGAGCAGAACCATCAAAGGGGCGCTTTGAAGGGCTCAGAAAAATCGGAGGACGGAGCCAGGCCTGGCGTCTAGTGACCAGTCCTGTCCCGCAGCTCTAGCGGCGCCCTCCGTTGCATGGGAGAGTAGCCGCATAGAAGTATTTGTAACTGACCTAAGAGTGGCCATACGGGTGGAGTGCAGAACTCTGTCCTCCTCGAAATGGACTCAGGGGGGGATGCAGCATATTCCTTAATAAGATCTCGCTGCATCCGAATAACATGTGCCAAATAGTTCAGCGCCCTTACCGAGAAGGTCGCCGAACTGAACATCCGCTTCCCCAAGCGGTCCATCATCGAGACTCCTTGCTCGGTGGGTGGACTGAGGACTCTCCTGAGCCAGTTCCCTCTTTGTGGCCGCCCAACATGGCATCTACCGGAGGCCTTACTCCAATGGGTCCGGTCGGATGGCGGACTAAGGATCCTATCCGGTCTTTTGGGAATTGGCTCCACGGTGTCCGGTTCCTTCCACGCCCTGGTGGTAATAAGGTCCACCAGGGGGTGAGGGACACCCAAGAGGTAGACGGGCCCGCTTCAAATGCCTCCAAGAACACGGACTCGTCCGAGGAAGACTTGGGGCAGACCACCCCCTTATACGGACATTTCCATGATGTCTCCAAAGGAGACATCCTCGGGGTGACCGTGGGGAGCCTTCCCTTCCTCCAAGTCCGTGTCTTCTGTGAGAGACTCGGGAGTCAATGTGCCTCCTTTGCGTATGCTTGAGGGACCTCCTCTGGGGGCTGTCAGAGGAGTCCGCAGCAATTTGCTCCATAGGAGCAACTTGGGGCACAGAAACGGGCTGTCCCAGGGGCCGGATGGTGGAAGCCTGGCCCAGTGCAGAGGGAGGCGGAGCCGAACAAGTGCGGGGTCCGGAGACCCTCAACAGAGCCCTCTCCACTACATCAAAAGCGGGAGCCGACCTCGACCAAAGGATCCGACAATCGGCTCCCCTCGGATCCGAGTGGACGGAGCGGCGCCAAGCACTCGGATCCGAAGGGACAGTACGCTCCGACACAGGCGGCGCCAAGGAGCACTGATCCCCGGATCGCTCGGATCCAGGCTCCGAGGTCGGGTCCGACGCACTCGAGGGCAGGGTCGGATCCGGTACCAAGTACTATCGGCGCCGACCCACCCCGGCTCGGCTGCTCGGCTCCAGCTGCTCGAACCCGGATAGCGGGTCGGAGAAGGAGCAATAGGCTTAAAAGGTGTTGAGCTCCCCGGAGGAGGCAAACACTCCCATCTGCATCTGGGCCTGGATGAACCTTCTCATCATCCGGTCCAGATCAGCATCAGAAAGGCTATGTGTAGATCTCGGCGAGGCTACCGAGGTAGGCCTGGAGTGCCTCCTCGATAGCCTCGACGGAGATCGGGTCTCCTCCTGCTCAGGACCCGGTGAAAAGCACACAGGGACCGGAGCCGAAGGGACCCGACGAACCCGCGAGGCAGGGGAGAAGCCAGCTTGGCTGGCGGGGCGAAACAGAGGTCTCGGCCCGCTGTGCTTCTCCTTTAGCAGCATCCCTCTCCTCTCCAGAAGCGGGAGGTTGAGTCCCAGGAGCAGGAGGGGTGCCACAGGGGAACAACTGTAGCCACAGTAGTCCCGAAGGAGCGGAGGCGGAGCCGAGTCTGGCGGTAAAGACCCGCCAAGACAAGCTTGGACCTCCGCTCCTCAGTGCCCTGGGGTTGAACCCTGCACAAATGGAACAGCCAGATGTGAGGTGTTCAACCACCTCGAGACACGAAAGTGTGGCCATCAGCGGTGAGAGCTTATGGCCACACTCGAAAAGATAGATTTAGGCTGATCAGCCATAATCTACAAGCTACTAAAAGTAACTTAAAAGAAAAAGACACACAGGCCCACACACACAACAGCGAGGGAGGGAAAAAATTACTTAATTTAACTCAAATTAAAACTATTAAGGAGGGAAACCTAAACTTTCACACAGAATTACACAAAAAACTTAAAACTTTCTGTTTTAACAGGTAATAAATCACCACTTAGCTGAGAGCAAAGAACCCAAATCCAGTCACCAGCGCGGCAAACGAGATCTGAGGTCATGAGGGTAGAGCAGGGCATTATGGGTGAGGTGAGGAGCTGAGAGCTTGGATCCATAGCTGGAAAACCATGCCGGTTCGGATCCGATATCGGATCCATAACCCACAGGTTGCAGACAAATGAATATCCTACTTCAGATCGCCTTTTTCCCCTGCCATCAGTTCTTTTAGGTTGATGTTTTTGATTTTGAACTGGGAGGATTTTGAACCTGCCTAGAGTGTGGAAGCTGCTGTAGTGGGCTCCCCAGGTTATTTCTGAGGTATCTGCTGAGAGTTTAGCCCTACAGGACAAACCCGAAGGGACAGCCTGGATTGATGCAGCATGCTTGGACCAACCAGGCAAACGCAATCCTGAGACAAGGAAGTAGCAGTTTTATCCTGAATGTGAAAGGCTGAAAATGCTAGTACCATACATTTTTGAAATACCACTGCATTTTCCTCATATGTAGTCTGGCCTGGGGATCATGAGGATGCAAGTGGCCATGTAACCCAGGGCTCTGAGATGCTCTCTGGCTGTAACGTATTTCCTGACAAGGAGGTTTATGAAGTAAAGAGCTATAAAGGTAACCTTGTCTGGAGGAAGGCTTTCTGAAAATACGAGTCCAGTAAAGTTCCCAGAAAAGTGTGATCACTGTTGCAGTCATTACATTTTGGGTAAACTGCTGGCAGGTTGCCCTCAGTCGGCCTGATTAACAAAGTCTTGGGTCCTGCCTTGGGTGCTGTCCCTTCTTTCATGACGTCAGGGGTACAAAACATGCAGCCGATGCCATTACATCAGTTTTTCTTGCCCCAGATATCAGGTGCCCCCCAAACGGAGAGCAAAATATATAATATATATATATACAAGAAAAAACACAAAAATATACCTCTCCAAACAAAAGCAAATACACCAAAAAGGCTTTTAAGCATAATGAAAGAAAGAAAAGGTATAGTAAAATAAAAACAGGGGGCTGGAGGAAGGGTAACCAGGACTGCAACAGTGAATACACTCTAACATCTACATTTATGGTAAGTGTACACAATTGTACTATGTTCATCGTGTTTCACTGTTGCAGTCATTATATTTGGGTAGATTCCTAAAGCTAAGGTTGGGAGGATGGATTTATACAGCATTAGGACTAGCTATAAGGTCCTGCAAAACAGCAGTGGCAAATCCATCTCTGGATTTAGAGAAAAGTAGTAAGTGATAATGCTTGGTGAAAGTATGAACTGAACTCCAGGTAGCAGCTTCTAGAATATCCCTGGTAGAAACACCTCTGAGAAAGGCTGCTGAAGTAGATGCAGCCCTGGTGGAATGAGATCTGATCCCCTGGGGGATAGGTTTTCCATGGTGCTTATGACACAAATTAATACAATGGCTTATCCGTTTAGAAATGGTTTGCTTTGAAACAGCTTTCCCCTCTGCCCCTGTAGCAAATGCTACCAGCAGTTGTTCAGATTTTCTTCGAGATTTAGTCCTGTCCAAGTAGAATCTAAGTTGTCTGTGTATATCCAATGAATGCAGAATCCGCTCTCCCTTGTTGTGTGGAATGGGAAAGAAAGTTGGCAAATGAATAGTCTAATTAAGAGCCACACTGGATACCACCTTGGGCATGAATGATGGATTGGTCCTGAGTGACACCCTGTCCGCATGAAAGATGATGAAAGGCTCCACTGCCATAAGGGCCTGTAATTCAGATATCCTTCTAGCTGAAGTGATTGCTAAAAGGAAGGCTGTTTTCCAGGAAATAATTTTTAAGTCTGCAGTTGCAGCTGGCTCAAAAGGAGGTAGAGTGAGTTTCTCCAATACAAAGTTAAGGTCCCAGGCAGGAGTTGGAGCTCTTCTGGGTGGTGTCAAGTTTTTGGCCCCTCTGAGGTACTGCTTTAGAAGAGGATGAGAGGGGGGGGGGGGGGGTCAGTGTTGTAATGAGCTGAAATGGCTGAGGCATGGATTTTTATGGAAGAAAAAGACAGGCCCTTATGAAGCATCTCAGTTAAATATTGCAAAATCTGAGGTAAATTGGGCACTGTTGTGCTCATCCCTTGAGATTGATTCCAGGCACAGAAGCTTTTCCATTTGTCAGCATAAGATTTTCTAGTAATAGGTCTTCTCACCTCCAAAATGACATCCATCACAGGTTTGCTGAGGGATGCTAAGGGTGAATTTAAGTGATTAGCCAAGCTGCAAGATTCAATGTTTGGAGCTGAGGGTGCAGAATTTTGTTCTCCTGCTGAGGCACAGTAAGGAAGGTGTCTGAGGCAGGTGCCACGGAGAAATGTGTGACACACTGCGCAGGAGTGGGTACCAGTGTTGGCGAGACCAGTATGTAGCAATCAAAATCATTTTTGTCTTGTCCTGTTTGACTTTTAGTAGAACTTTGGAGAGCAAAGGCAGAGGGGGAAAGGATCCAGGCTTTTTTGTGATGAGTTCTTGTGCAAAATTTGTCCAACTGGTAGTTCTGGGGTGAGGCAAAAAGATCTATGTCTGGGCTCCCTCATTTGCATGTCATCATGTTGAAAATCTGTGGTTCCAGTTTCCATACGTGAGGGTCCATGAGATTTCTGCTTAGTCTGCCAGAACATTCTGCTTTCCTGGCAGGAATTGAGCTTGTAGTTGTACTTTGTAGCTCAAGGCCGTGTTCCACAATGCCATGGCTAGTCTGCAGAGGGGGTAGGAATGTGTACCCCCCTGCTAATATACCACATAACCGTGGTGTTGTCCGTCTTTATCAGTAATTGTCCTGTATGAAGGTAGTCCTTAAAGGCTGTCAGTGCATTCTGTACAGCTAGCATTTCTTTTTGCATGATATGAAGGTGCATTTGATTTGGGCTCCATTTGCCCTGAATGCACTTCCCTGCCAGATGATCCCCCCCATGCACAGTCTGCTGCATCTGTAGTTAGGGTTTGGGATGCAGGGGGTGGTTTGAATGGCAGTTCCTTGTTTTGTTGGCAGGCCTCTGCCCACAAAAGGAACTCTAGGCGCAGGCAAGGTATGATAGGAATCATTGTTTCCAGGCTGTGACAATGTTGACTCCATAAACTTTTTAAGCACCACTGAAGTTTCCTCATATGCAGTCTTGCATATGGAATTAGAAGAATGCATGAGGCCATGAACCCCAAGATTTGCAGTATTTGCCTTGCAGATATAGCAGGGGTTTTTGTGGCTGCCTGTTTGAAGTAAGTCACCAAATTAATTTGCTTTTCCTGCCTTAAGGAAAGCCATCTGGGCAGTTGTATTCAAGCTTGCATCCAGGAATGTAATGTTTTGAGAGGGTACCATTTAAGATTTCTTTGTTTATGGTGTACCCTAGACAGGTTAGAAGTCTTTTTACAAACGCCAGATGTTTTAGAAGAATGGCCTGTTTTCTGCCTGAATTAGACAATTGTCCAGGTATGGATATATTTGAATATTTCTTTGCCTGCAAAATGCAATTACTGGAGCCAGGCACTTTGTGAATACCCTGGGCTCAGTAGACAAACCAAAGGGCAGTGCAGAGAACTGATAATGCATGCAGCTTGCTTTGAAGCGTAGGAATCTTTTGCAAGTTTCCCTGACTGGGATATGCAGGTAAGCCTCTTTTAAGTCGAGAGTTGCCAACCAGGCATCCTTGCCTAGCATAGGAAGTAACTGGTGAAGAGTCAGCATCTTGAATTTTGGAATGTCCAGAAAGGTGTTCGGAGTAGACAGGTCCAGAATTGGACGCCATGATTTGTCTTTTCTGGGTACCAGGAAAAGTCTGGAATAGAAACTTTGTCCCTTTGCCTCTTCTGGTACTAGATGAATAGCCCCCATGCTTAGGAGGGAAAGTACTTGTTTCTGAGCCTCTGCCCACTGATTTGGGGGCAGGTCTGGCCACCCGTTTGGAGATGGCAGCATATAGAAATTAAATCTGTATCCCTGGGACACTGTATTTAAAACCCATTTGTCCTGGGTTAAAAGTTGCCAGTTACTTGAATGAAGAGCCAGCTTTCCCCCCAAAGGGGTGGCGGCTAAGAGGTAAGTGTTTGGTAATTTCAAAGGGAAGTCATTGAGACTGCTTACCATAGGGTGGTGCCTTGTTGTTTCCAGATTTGGAAGTGGAAGCACCCCATTGCTTAGTTCTGAAAGTCCCTTAGTACTGAAACCTGGTGGTTTTGGAATGTCTGGGTTTGGCCATAGTGGCTCTGGAAGGAGCTGGAAAGGACCAGTACTTAGTAGGCCAATGCCTACTAAATCTGTGAGGTTGCACTTGTAAGAAATCTTTCACAGTTTGCATAGATTTAGCTTCATCTTCCATATTTTTCATAACTTCTTCAGCCTTACTGCCAAATAAGCGGTCCTGCTGTAAAGGAGCATCCAAAAGTTTTGCTTTAACATGATCAGGCAGAGATTGCTCCTTAAGCCAAGCATGCCTTCTAAGCACAGACCCAGTAACAGCAGCCCTACAAGAGGCCTCTAAGGAATCAAAACCACACTGCAAAGTATGTTTGCCAACTTGTTCCGCTGAATGCAATAAATCCACCAAATCTTTATTCTCCACACAGTCAGAAATCAACATAATTTCTGTTTAAGCAGTCCCATGATTATGTTGCTGATATTTTAGCATATGGAATTGATAGTTTAAAGCCCTGATTGCTAAGGATGCAGAAGTGTAAACCTTTTTACCCCATCTATCCAGCACCCTGGAGTCTCTATCAGAAGGGGTAGGATTTTTAGCAGTAGAAGCCTTAATGCCCTTGGGCACCTGAGAAATGGTTTCAGGGTCTGCAGCAGGAATTTTGAAAAAGGAATTTTGAAAAAGAATTTGTAGGACTCAGGAAATCTGTAGTACTTGCCTGGTTTGCTAGGGGCTGGAGGCAAGGAATCAGGGGCCATACTGGATTCCAAAAACACCTCAACAATATCTAGTACCGGAGGTATAGCCAAAGGCCTATGCTAAGGAAGAAGAAGGAAATCTCCAAGCCTCTTTTTGGATTCAGAGAAACCCTGACTTTCCGAGTGGAAGAGATCCCTTAAGGTATGTAAAGTTTCCCCAAAAGAGAAATCCTCAGGTGGAGAAGCAGAGGGAATGAAATCCTCTGCATCAGAGTCCTCATAAGAAGGCATGGACAAATCCAGATCACTAGAAGAGTCAGAAGAAACAGAGTCCTGTTCAAAAGATTCATAGTCAAATTCAATCCTAGGCCTCTTTGGGGGGGGAGGGGGTTGACTACCTCTGATTAGAGTAATTAAATCTTCAGCCATTTTGATCATTTGTGTTCTAGGCATAGGAGCCTGAACATGTGGCCTGGGCATTGGTTCTTTAGACATGGATCGAGATTTAGGCCTTAGCACTGAAGTCGGTTTAATATGCAAGTCTGTAGGCCTGAATACACCCTCAGAAGCCGGTGCCTGCTCAGCGGCTCCGGACCCATCCAAGGTAGAGACATCCACGGGTTCCATATGTGAAGCATCTCGCGGTATACCGGACTCCGAATGGGTCTCAGTAGAGGCCTGCGAATCAGAAGTAGTGGGTATCAGTGGCTGCAAAAGCACCTCACTGAATACAGGCAAACTGGCGACTGGATTAGGAGAAGCAGCCTCGACAGTTTTGGACCTCAAAGACCTGTCTTTTTCTTTGCTTTTTTTCGGTATTCCAGTAGTCAGATGACTAACCGACATAATTTCTGGATAATTAAACAGAGAACCGAAATACTCTAAAGCACAAATGTACCGACTACGGCTAGTGGGCTGATTAAATAAAGCACAAAACCGACAGGAAGGTACGTCGTGGTCAGGGCCTAGGCAAGGAAAACAGTACAAATGAAAATCCTTATGAGGTATTTGCTTCCCACAAGTAAAACAATTATTAACTTTTACTGACATCGGTAAGGAGCAAGAAAAAGTTTTCCCAATGGGGTACTTGGCTTTAAGTTGGAGACTTCGGTTCTGAAACTCAAAAACGAAAATTTCAGAAGTCGGCCGAACGGCACTTGCGAACTGCTTCTACTTCAGGAACCGCGTGGCAAGAAAGACTGATGTAATGGCATTGGCTGCATGTTTTATACCCCTGACGACCTGACGTAATGGAAGAAGATACAGCAACTGACGCAGGACCCAAGAATTTGTTAACCAGGCCGACTGAGGGGAACCTGCCAGCAGATTACCCGAAATGTAATGACTGCAACAGTGAAACACGATGAACATCACAGTCTAGTTTGTGGGGTTGGTCTGAGATTTTTGGTTATTGACTGTGAACCCCATTGAAGTCAGTATATTCTGGGTGTAAAGCACATCTGTTTGGAGTTTTTCCTAGATCTGTTGCCCGAATGAGGCAACTGTCTAAGGAGGGACAAATCTGAATGTCCTTTGTCCTGCAAAAGGCTATCACTAAGGCAAGGCATTTTGTGAAAACCCCGGGTGCAGTAGACAAGCCAAAGGGCAGAGCACAGAATTGGTAATGCCTCATAATTGTTCTAAAACCTTCTGTGAGATTCTTCTATTAGGATGTGGAGGTATGCTTCTTTTACATCTAAGGTTACCATGAAGGTATTGGGGAGATCACGAACAGTAGTTTTTGTAGTGTTAGCATTTTGAATTTTGGGACCTGCAAAAATAGGTTGAGCCTTGACATGTCTAGAATTGGCCTCCAAGCATCTTCTTTTCTGGTAACCAGGAAAGTCTGGAGTAAAAACCTTTTCTTTGCAAAGCGGTTGATACAGGTTCCACTGAGCCTTGGGTGCACAGAAGCTGCACTTTGTTTTAAGGCCTATGCCTTTTGGTTTGGAGGAATATCTGGAGAACCTGAGCAAATTAGGGACTGTTTGAACTGGAGTTTGTTACCTCACTGAATGATTTTCAGAACCCACTGATCCCTGGTAATGAGGATACAGTTCTCGAGGAAGAGGGACAG
This sequence comes from Protopterus annectens, assembly GCF_019279795.1. NCBI lineage: Eukaryota > Metazoa > Chordata > Ceratodontiformes > Protopteridae > Protopterus > Protopterus annectens. Next base: position 442,127,531 of record NC_056734.1, on the reverse strand, counting down.
TCATCCGCCCAATCTCGGAGGCGAAGAAAGGGGATGGGGAAAGGGAATGCAATGTAAGAGTCATGATTGTTTCCTGCTGAGTCCCTGGTGGTAGGATTCCACAGGCTTACTGAAGTCTGCTTGCTACCGTTTTGGACACTGGTGCTGCCTTTGGCTCCTTTCCCTTTGACGTCTCCTATGTCTAAGCATAGACTTGGGGGGGGGGGGCAGAAAGGACTAGTGTTTGGTACTGTAACTGTGGCTGAAATTAGGATGGACCTGGAGAAAGTCCTTGAGAGTTTTCTTGGATTTGGCCTTATCTTCCATTTTCTTAAGCACAGCATCAGCCTTAGGACCACAAAAAAGTCTTTCTCCACAGTGGCATCCAGGAGTCCAGATTTGACATGTTCAGGAAGGGACTTTGCACTCAGCCAGGCATGCCTTCTAATGATGGATCCTGTGGCTGATGCCCTGCTGGAAGCTACCAGGGCATTATAGCCGAAGTGCAAGTTGTGCTTACCTACTTGAGAGCAGAAGGTGCGCAAGTTCAGCAGCTTCTTTGAGAGGGCCATATTTTCACTCTCCACCAGTTTTTGTTTCATCTGGTCTAAAATGGTTTCCTGATGCTTCATATGAAACTGGCAGTTCAAAGCCCTCATGATGAGAGTAGCATAGGTGCAGACTTTCTTTCCAAGCATTACTAAAAAGGAAAGGAAGAAGTCTTCAGAGTAGAGTGCCGCAAAAGGCTTTATTTACAATAACACACGTTGAATGCTTTATTTACAATAACACACGTTGAGCGCTTTCGATCTCCAGCTTTACTTAGATTATAGGCATCTTATTATTTTGAATGAGACAGTCACCAATGGTCTGAAAACATTTCTTCTATGCTTAAATAGTTGAAAGACGAAGTATTCTGCTCTAGAGAGGTTTTACAGTTACATTATGTTATTAAATGTGAACTGCCAATGCATTATTTTAAATGAAAATGTTTATGTTGTCTTGACTACTTTTCAAAGGTTTTAAAAGTTGACACTTGTTTTTGATAAGGAGGGGTTGAATAGTTAATTAGGTGATGATGTTTAATCATTTGAGGCTTCTACCCACAGGTATAAAAATTCAGTCTGTTGCAATTTATATTGTTCTGAAGAAGTCCTATTACCTGTGGATGAAAGCGCTCAATGTGTGTTATTTTAAATAAAGCCTTTTTGCAGCACTTGACTCTGAAGATTTCTTCCTTTCCTTTTTATTTCTTTCCAAACATGTCCAAGGCTCTACCTTCTCAGTCCATTCGTAAAGGGTTTTTGAAGTACTAACTTTTGCTCCCTTACAGCCCCGAGTCACCACTTCAGGATTTGCCACAGGGTTCTTAACAAGGTGTTTGCGGTAATCCAGAACCCTGTAAAATCTGCCAGGTTTCCAAGGTGCAGGGGGGAAGGGAGTCTAGTTGTAATGAGGAATCCAGCAAGACATCATCCACCATCTCCAAAACTTGTGGAATGGCAAGGGGTTTATGCTTAGGGAGATTTAGGAATTCTCTAACGCTCATCTAGGACTGCAGATGGTCCTGAACTTCCCATCTGAAGTGGTTCCTCAGGATATGTCTGGTTCCCCAAAGGAAATGCTCTTGGGGGGGGGGGTCTCAGGCAAGGTTTTCCTCAGAATCAGAATCCCCACAGGAAGCAATAGATACACCCTCCTTAAAAGTGGATCTGTCATTATTATAACCATCCTCAGATTCAAGGAGTTAGAAAAAAGAAAGAAGGATACTTCTTCCCAGGAGTTAAAAAAATGATTCAAGGGAGGGAGGCATCTGGATCTGACCAATCAAATCAAATCCTCAGCCAACCTAACAACGCCTTCTTGATAGGCCTGAGTTTGGGAACCAGTAGGTATACGCTTGGGCAAGGTGGATGAAGCTTTTTTGTGTGAGGCCTTAGGCTTAGGCCTAAGGGTGACATCTGCACTAAGACCTGGGCAAACAACAGACTCCCGAGGACACTGAGCTGAGGCAATCTTCTGTTAATGAGAGAAACCGTTGTCAGTATTACAGCAGTTGTCAGAAGCCAGAACCTGCAAAGCAGCCAAGGACCCAACCATCAAGCTAAGTCCTTCAGCTTGTACTAAAGGCCTGAGCCACAACCTCAGTTGCTGAAGGGGGCAATGAGGGTGCCTCACTTTCTTCGACAATCACAAGCCTAGCTTCCATGGCAGGAAACCCAATCAGTTCGGGCTACAACAGTTAAATATGAAGTACATCAAATAATGGCCAACTTGTTGGTCTTGCATACACTTCAGCCCCATCCCAAAAAGCACATGCACACAAGTATAAACCACAGCAATGGTTGTTTCTTTACAATGAACATGGATGCAGATAGGCAACCCAAGCAAAACAGTAAACATTTTAGAAAACATACTTCAGAAATGTGTTAGCTCTCAGAATGATTCAAAATACCCTTCAAGTACTCAATATAACTAGATTTCCTCGCAGAAACCCTGACTTCTGGATTTTCTGACAGAGACCCTAATTTCTTGACGGTCAGGAAAACGTTCCGACAGTTGACAACTCAACCTGGGAAAAACACAACTCATATAGCCTAAGGGCTACTGGAGCACGGGGAATGATGAACATTAAAGGTTAGTCTTATGGGGTGCATCTAGTCCTTGTGAATGACCAGCCAGGGGGGTCCCTAATAAATCACAGCCTTTGGCTTAGAAATCCTTGTAGAAAGAGATGACCATTATTAAAAATGCATTAATCAGGAGATGTGCTTCACAGTTGACAAACTAGCCTACTGAAAGGGAGGGCAGGTAGGTTTGTCACTTATAAAACTAAGAGTCCCAAAAGGGAAAATGACTCTCCAAAAGTATACAAAGAAGCAGAACCTCATTTTTTATGGAGCAGTTTCAGTAAATCATTGCTGGGAAACAGTCCCACCTCCCAACAAGACCTTAATGTACCAAAATGGGAGAAACATGTTGATTTGCATGGCACAGAAGGATATAACCCTGACTACAAGTCGCATGACCCACGACAGATTAATAGCCCAAGAGCTGGAGAAATCTAGAGTGGGAGTCACTGTGGCCCAAAGTGTTTTCTCCCACAAATCTCCACAAGAGAGGTATCATGCGAAAGTATAGTTGTGTAAAATCTTACCATAACAATAGAAAACCTTCTCTTCATTGTTGCAGTATTCCTTATGCAAGGAATTTCCTACCAAGGATAGCCCATCATCCGACCACTATACCAAAGCCTTTAGTGTTTACAGGCATCATATGGCACACATGTGCTCCCTGTGCAAGGCAAAAGGCATAAAGGTGATGTACAGACGCACACATCTCATAACAGAAAAGCCCCAGGAGGAACAGAATGCCCCTAGGGATCAGGAGAAATGTGCTTCCAGGAGGAGGATAAAGGAAAGAAAAGAAAGGAAAGGAAAGGCAAAGGAAAAAAAAAAAGAGAAAAAAAAACCCTTGCCAAGAGGGCAAGAAGAGGGGGTAGGAGAGAGGCAGTGACTACTGCAACAGTGAGAGAAGGACATCTATTCTTATGTTAAGATTTTATACAACTGTAGTATGTCCTTCCATATCATGGTTGCAGTATTCCTTATGTAAGGAAGAGTACAAAAGTGCAAGAGGAAACCTGTGAGGAGGAAACCACTCAACCCCTGCAGGACAGCCCTGGCAAAGCCAGCTCATGCTCTGGAAATAACATTCAACTTGTAAAGCTTAGCGAAGGTACGGACAAAAGTTCAAGTAGTAGCATTAAGGAGGGAACTGGTATCCAATCCTTTGAAAAAGGCACCAGAAGAAGCAACAGCTCTGGTAGAATGAGGCTTTACAGAAGATGGAGTACATTTACCAATAACAAAAGAAAATGGCCTCAGAAAACCAAGAAGAGATGGTTTGTTTAGAAACTGCCAAATGCAAAGACCTGGGATGAAAGGAAACAAAAAGTTGCAGAGATTTGCCTTAGTCTTATCTAAATAATATCTAAGCTATCTGTGCAAATCCAAGATGTGAAGAACTTTCTCACTGGCAGATTGCAAAGAAGGAAAAAAGGAAGGTAAATTATTAAACTGATTAACAGGTGATGGTCACTAAAAAGACAATGCGCTTCACAGATGACAAACAAGCTTACTGAAAGGGAGGGCAGGTAAAACAACCATCTTAGGCATAAAAATGGTTAGTATGACGAGACAACCTGTCCCTGTGAAAAACTAAAAAAGGAGGAACAGCCACAAGAGCCTGAAGCTCAGATACTTTCTTAGCTGAAGTAAGGGCCACAAAGAAGAATAGTCTTTCAAGTACAATGTTGCATGAAGCAGCAGGCTAAAGGAACCATAGTCAAATTTTCAAGAACAAAACTGAGGTTCTAGGAAAGTGGAATAAGCTTCTTGTGAGGCCTGACATGAAAGATGCCTTTAAGAAATTGTTTGACCTCAAACCTACACGCCAAAGGAGTTAAGGGCAGACAAGCAGACACTGCTCATAGGTGAGCTTTAACTGAAGAATATGGAGCAGATCACACAAATAAGACAGAACCATAGGAATCTGCACTGAAAAGGGATTCTGGGTGCAAGAAAGACACTAGGCAGAAAATCTTCCATTAGGATAAATATGATTTCCTGGTAGTAGGTTTCCTGGCCTCCTGCAGGACCCAAAGCACATCCTCAGGAAAGAGGTGCCTAAAAAGGATCTAAACCCTATCACCCACAACGTCATTTGAAGAGTGGACAACTAAGGATGGATAGCAGACCCCTTTGTCTTGTGTGAGAAGGTCCACCCAGTGAGGTAACTTGAGGTGATTGCCCCTGGCAAAGCAAAAAAAGAAGGGGGAACCAATGCTATCTATACAAAAAGGAAGTCACCAGCAAGATTTTGGGGGAGTCGCCTGATCTTGTGCAGGATCTTCGGAAGCACAGGAAGGAGATGGAAAGCATACAGAATCATCCCTTTCCAAGGAAAAGACAGGGCATCCACCTTCCAATCCAGAGGACTTGAGGGGAAGCAAAAATATCTACCTGATGAATACCCCATCAATGGACAATGTCCAGAAACACATCTCTGTGAAGCATCCATTCATGAACCTGTATTCTGGACCTGCTCAAAGAGTCTGCCACTATATTTTGATCTGAGGGAATGAGGATGGCCTGAACAGTTATTTGATACTGGACAGGTAGATCTCAGTCCTGAAGAGCTAGACTGCAAAAAGGGTAGGACCTTACCCCCCCCCCCCCAACACACCACACTGTGGTATTGTCTATGAAGACTTTAAGGGACCTGGGAAGAAAGAGGGTATGAAAGACTTGAAGAGCTAAAAGGAGAGTGCTCACCTCCTTGATGTTGATGTGGTCTGACTGTTGAAGAGGCCAGAAACCCTGAACCTTGAGAGAACTGAAGGAAGCACCCCAGCCAGTCTAAGGCATATGAAAAGAGCTCTTTAGTCGGTACTGGAGATAGAAAAGGAAGCCCTGGGTTTAGAAACAGTTGATGGATCCACCACTGAAGCATGACCTTGACACAGGAAAGGAAGGGAACTAGGAAACCCAGGAGATGGCAATGTTGAAGTCACATTGACTTAAGAAGTTTTTCTCATATGCAGCCTGGCCAAAGGCAGCGCAGAAATGATGGAAGCCATAAACCAGAGGACCCTGAGAAAGTCCCTGGCTGTAACTGAAGCCAAAGGAAAAGGAGAATGGCAAAAAGCAATCAGAGAGAGCCTTGGGGGAAGGCAGGGATGCCAGCATGGGAATGGTCTGGATCCTGCAACAGAGAAAAACGTGATCCTGAGAACGAACCAAGACTGATTTTTGAAAGTTTATGGTAAACGTTTGACTTTGCAGCAGAGAAACAGTAAACTGGAGGTCCTGAGGTAGAACCTGAGGGGATAAGGCCTGAATGAGCAGGCCATCCAAATAAGGAAAGATCTGAACCCCTCTCATCCTGCAAAAGACAATGACAGGAGTGAGGCATTTGGTGAATACCCTTAGGCAGTAGACAGGCCAAAGGCCAAAGAACAGAACTGAAAATGCATGGAAGAAATGCTGTGAAGGTATGTATTCTTGAGATCTAGAGTCACCAGAAATGCCTAGGGAAGAAGAAGAGGGAACAAAGTTTGAAGGGACAATATCTGAAAGGGGGCACCTTTAGAAAGGTGTTGAATTGAGAAAGATCCAGAATTTGTCCAGAAGCCCTCCTTCTTGGGGACCAGAAACACACTGGAATAAAACCCCTTCCCTTCCTGGGCAGGGGGCACAACCTGAATGGTGCTCTGGGCCAAAAAAGCATGAAGCACCTCTGGTCAGACAGGAAGCTGTTCTTGAGGTTGAGGGATGCCCAGAAAGGGAGAAAGAGATTTCCACACCATGAAACACCCCTGGCAAATGATGGAGAGAAACCAAGAGTTGTGTGTGACCCTGAACCAATCTGAGAGAGACTGTGAAATATGAATGGACAACAGAACTTAACTGAGAGCAAAGGGAAGCAAACTGTCAGAGGTTTCTGAGAAAAAGAGGTCTGAGTAGACTTAGCTGGAGGTACACACACAGAACCCTTTTTGCCCCTGGGGTGGGGGGTGAGACTGTCTGCGAACAAAAGCAGATTTAGAAGGATAATTCCTCTGAAACTTGGGGATAGGAGAAACAAAAATACGTTTCAACTCCTGCAAGGCCTTGCCCTTATCCTGGAGTGATTTAGAAGTTCAGTAGCACAGCTACAAAGATTATCTAGAGGAGCATCCAATAATTTGGCCTTAATGTCATCATGCAACGCCTGAAAATGCAGCCAAGAGTAGCACCTCAAACAGAACTAAATGCATCATAACTGCATTTAACAGAGTGGCAAGATACTTGAGAGGTAGAACCAAACATGGAAAAGCCAAAACATTCCCTTCAGGGTCAGGAAGGTCTTCAATTACTTGAAAAACCTGAGAAAGAAGGCCTAAGTCATATCTAGTCATCCAAGTCTGGTAATTAATAGCGCTAAAAGCCATGGCTGCAGCAGTATAAACCTTTTTGCCCAGCCGTTCCATGGCCCTACTACCTTTGTGTGAAGGAAGCACCTTACTAGAAGGCAACAGCTTAGAGAGTCTGTCAGAAGAAATAGACACCACAGAAGGATCAGCAGATGGACATTTATACTTAAAGTTGCAAATCACCAGGCAACTTGTAAAATCGGTCAGGTTTCTTGGGAGCTGGAGGCTAAGAATCAGGGGCACAGAAGCTGTGGAAAATGGTATTCTGGAGGGCAGCCAGAACTTGAACAGCAGAAGGTTTAGGAGACTTCATCTGGAGGAGTTTATACTTGTTCTAGATATCAGAAACCTGAGAACAATACCACCTGAAAAATTCCATCACACATGAAAGTGTCCTCAAAGGAGAGTTCTTGTAAAGGAGAATCTGGACTGATAAAATCCTCTTCCTCAGACACACAGTCCTAAAGGGAAGAGACATAACAAAAGTATACTAAGGATTCTTCCCCAGAATCCAGATCCTCATCAGACGACCCTTGCTCCCTAAGTTCCTTAAGAGGAGCAGAGGACCAGGGAGGGACTGGCACAAAGATCCCTTGGGGAGGTTTTAAAGAAATTAAAGCATTAAACTACCTCTCTGTAAAATTCTGCCATTTACACTGAAAATCTTTAACGGCAGGGGAAATACGCATATTTTTTGTTTCTTTTTTGTGGGATGTTCTCATGAAAAACCCTAGGAGGGTCGGACTCTTGCCGATACTCAACCAGCATAGTAGGAATCATCTCACAAACTAAAATCTACGGAATCCCCCTTGTTCCATCAGATATAATCAGCTGTGCCCCCCCCCTCCCCCCCAATATCTGGAGCAGTTTCTGAAAAGCTTCAGAGGATGTGCAAGAAGTCAGATCCATGTCAGCCTCCGACGGGTTTGTGGCAGAGGAATCCGAAGCAACAATCCAAGGAACCTCCAGGCTTTCATCAGCCTTGACAGAGGCATCCGGGGAGGCTAGACAACAGCTGAACCAGACCTGAGTTTTTTGGTCTTTTTCTTGGCTGGCAGCTGACACTCAAAGAAGACTGTGCCATAGCATTTTGCTCCAACAACTTTAGACACTGGTTTTCTAGATAAATAGGCAAAGAGAAGAGATGACTATGTCGAGTCTTTGGTACAAACGCTTGGCAGACATAATACTGCATATTGTCATGAGAAGCACCCAAACAGAAGATACACTGTTAGTAACAATCTTTATGGGGAATCTGCCTCCTACACTGACATTTTCCCTTTCTGGATAACATGTAAACAGACAACACTAAAAAGAGAAGACAAGGAAGAACCCCACTGGAGCACTTATCTGAAAAAGGCTTGGTAACAAGCACAGAAGAAGAGCATTCAGACAGAAGTTCAGTGATGGCTTTTGGATTGGCAGTAAAGAAGTTCTGAGGTGTGTGCAGCCGTATGTCACCTTTACGCCCTACGACTTGTGCAGGGGGCATATGTGTGATCTATGATGCCTGTAATCACTGAAGACTTTGGTACACTGGCCAGACAATGGACCATTCTTTGGCAGGAGATTCCTTATGTAGGGAATACTGCAACAGTGATATGGAAGGACATCATCCAATATCTGGGCTATCCCTATGGACCCAAATGGTGAGGGAGGACAAAAAGCATCTCATCCCCTTCCTACTTATCTTTCTATGTTTGTGGGGGGGGGGGTTACAAGAGGTGCAGTAAAGAATTCAATCAAGCCTCCGCTGGAAGACTCCAGGGACAGTACTAGACAAGCATGCTGGGAACAATCATTCTAGGATGCCTGAATGTGAGAAGGTCAGGACTGACAAGTCAGGATGCATCAAGGTGGTTGCTGAGGGTTCACCTCTTGCATGCCTCTCACTGCTCAAAGCTGATCCTCATTTAATCAATGGACAGCCTTTGACTGATGGCTGGCTCCAGATTCCTTACCATCTCACACTGATCCAGCGCTGACCAAGGATCATGACAAGCACACTCCCACTTGTAATGAACTACCAACCCTCCAAAGAAACTGTCTTGCCCTAGAACTTATAGCAATGCTTCACATCACGTCCCCTCGCAGTTAGTCATAATATAGGTCCTGGCTTGTGAACTGCCAATAACAGATCACTTACAAAATGTGTAATTTAGACAAAGAATGCATGAAGTTTCCAATGATGCACAGCAGGACTAAGATTTGAACTGTGTGAGTGGCATAAAAAACTGAGGAGTGCACAGAATGTGTGCATCCTTACTGTGTAGCAAAGGACAGAATGAGGTACATTGGTCAGAAGTGCACACATACCTGACCGGAAGAGCTGAAGGCATTACAGAAATGTGTCTAGTGTGCAGCCCGAGGACAAGAAATACCAAAGGTGTTTTAACTACAGAAGGCCTTTGAAAACAGGACTGTTTCTTGTTTGCTTTCTTATAAAAATATATTGGTCAATTGTTTTCATATTATGTATGTACGCTCCTGTGTGTCCTTACAATACATCACCAATACATGATATTAACAAGGTAAAGACTGAAGAATGCAAAGTTGTACCTTTAGAATGCGATCGGTCCCACATGTTACCATTAGTCCTCTAGAGATATCCATATGCATATGAACAATGTTGTGCTTGCCTTCATGAAAAGTTGCTAATGGAGTGCAGCTGTAGAGGACAACAGAATATAAACAGATAATAAAACAATGATGAAAACAGTAAAACTAATGAAAATAAAAGTAAGACATCTTTATATACAGATTAGTTTAAGTTGCCAGTGGGTACTTAAAGTTCTTTCATTGTATACCGTCTCCGTTCTATTATAAAACTGAATTTTCTTAAGAATCAGAACATGAGAACAGTATTACTTTAGATGTAAATCAAATACTAGCACTTAAAAAAAAACGTTTTTGTATTACATGAAATAATTGAATCTACTAAATAATAGATGCATTCTTACCTCAGCAGCTGACTTATGAAGAGGATCCCTTGGGCTTATATTATTGGATTTATTTCTTTAGCAATCATTGTTCAGCAACACATTTTCACAGTGTAATACAGATGCATGCCCTGATGACACATGGTGTGATGTCATGCAGTGACCACTAAAAGTGCTAGCCAGTTTGGCCCATTATAATAAGTGGGTCTAAAAGTTGGGAATGGCAAAGATTTGCAACCTCATTGCTAGCAAGTAGTATATAAGTATGCAATGTGATGTCTTAAAGGAAATCCAACAGCCCATGTCAGATTGAAAGATTGCCTACTTGCAGGGAAATAGAAAGTATCCATCATCCATAAAGCAGAATTTTCTTCAGTACTGTTCCATCCCCACAGAGAAATGATCACACCAGAATTCAAATGGAAAGCTTCCCAGCAGCTTCTAAATAATCCTATAGGATACTGTCTGAGGTGGCAGGATTCGAAACAGTGAAGCACAGGCTAGAATGTAAAAAGGAGCAAAGTGCCATCACCCGTCCCCCCAAAAATGTGGGGGAGGGGGGGCACAACCCTGACCAGACCTAAGGGAAGGGTCTCCCCATTGACCAAAGGCAAGAAAAATCCATTCCTTCCTTGATCATCAGAGAAATCAAGGATTGATAAACTAAGTCCTATGGACAACAAAAGGCTATCCACAGAATCTCATCTCTAAAATAAGAATTGCAGATAGACTGTGAACCAGAATGCATAAGGTCTTGGAAAAAGGGGAGGGAAGACTTCCACCCACCAAGAACTGCCTCCTTTCCTCAAATAAACAAACAAAGCTTCAGTGTCAAGAAGGGTAGCATCCTTAAAAAAGGCATCAGACCTGGGGAACATAGCTAAGAGGATCCAAATGAGCCAACCTCCTATCTGCACAAGGTCCCTCCAGAGAGTGGGCAAAATTCTGTATGGAGGAGGCTTGGGGTCAAGGTAATCTGTTACACTCAGAATAAGATGTACACCCCAATGCAGAGATTAAAATATGAGCAAAACAACAATAACTCACACCCAGCCTCTGGACACTTGCAATGATGGTACCAAGTTACACCACATGAATAGCCTGGACTAACTTTCTCACACTCAGGTCAAGCACAAAGCTTGAGCTGGACCTCCAAATGTCAAAGGTAGATGACAAAGAAAAAAGACTTCTGTCCAAAAATCTGGAAGACAGTCCAGGAAGACACTGGAATCCACATATACCTCTTACAGAAAAGCTAGCCCTTCCATTGTAGAACCAAGAGAGGGTTCTCGTGGACAACCATCCACACACCCTAGCATTCTTAAGTAGGGCTGCTCCTTGCAAACACTCAAAGGACAAGACAAAGAGGTTTCACTCTCCACATCCCACAGTCAACGCCTGGCGCCTTGATAGCTCTGGGGTTGGAGGTCCCACAGTTATCGCCATTTCACCACCCTGGGAGAACAGCAGCCTTCTTGAGAACCTAGTCCCTTCAACCACCTGGAGGGGGAAGAAAAGCCAGCATGCTTCTGCAGATCCCACCAACTTAAAAAGTAGGGAAGGAAAGAATCCTCACATGCAAAGAAACTGGAATCAGCTGTCCTTAGACAAGGAGTGACCTCATTCTCCTCCAAGGCAGAGGTGCAACTTCAATGCTCACTTAGTAATGGAGTTCAGATCTGATCCTCAGCAACCCTCTGAACTCAGAGGAACAACTGAAGAAAAGGAGTTCATCTCCACTCTCACCATTGTTGGCATTCCAGAGGAAGCTCACCTGTAGAAAAAGCAAGACATCCGCCGCCCTTCACCTCCATGAAAAGTCTGCTATGGGCAGAGGGAAGAAAAAAAAAACATTACGATAGAACTACAAGACCAGGGAAACAAACAGGTACACTAGTTTTGACCCCGCACTCACAGAATCTCCTCTTCCTTCTAGAACTAGAAACTTATCAACAAGAGACGAGACTCTTAAAAGGAAAGTGACCTATACCGCAACAAAGAAGATATTAAAGAGGCTATCCTTATGAAAGTGATGTAGTGAAAATGTACAGTGGCCAACTGTACCACAACACACACCTGTCTGAAATGCACTCTCATCACATAGGGACATTCTGCTTAGGGCAATTGCTTTGTCCCGAGGTGGAATGATCTCAGCTGATTACAGTACACCCAGGATGGAGTTCAGTTCACTAATCAATAACCATGTCAAAAATTTTTTTTTTGTTCACCAAGGCTTTCCATTTGAGCAGTTTTTACCCAGCTGTCTGGGAGTTTTTTGGAAGTTTTACACAGCTGGTCACGTATATGTGCAGAAATATGTGATCAGAACACATTTCCTCTTATACTTCTTGAAAGGTCAAAGAACATGATGAAATGTACAAATAAAAGAGGGGCATGAATTTAAATTTAATGTAAAAAGAATTATTCAAGCAGCACTTTAGGGTTTGTTCAGACAGGGCTACAATACAATGTGGTTGATGAGACTGAATGACAATATACAATTGTTCTGTACCATTTTAATATGGTCAGTAATGTGAAATCATGGTGGTATCGTGGCCTATCCAAAATGTGGTGGAAGGAGTATGACAGCTAATTTCAAGATATCAGACAAAGTAAGGATGCAAAGATTTTGCTTGATAATGGCAAGAAGGTTATACATTTGGGACTACCATCCATTTCTGAAAGCCTGGTCAAAATGTAGTTTCAGGTACAAAAATCATGACTGACACTGCCCAATTATTTAAGCCACCTTTTCTCATGGGTGGGCAAAAACCCACAATTCCAAGGCAGCCCTGTAGGATAGCAAGCATTTATATGTACACAGGTATATATTATGCTAATGACCACCAGGGTCTTTATAAATATACTCTTATTACATCGCCTCAGCATGCATCCTCCCTGTTTTCAAAAACATCGTTAAGGGACAGGCTACCAGAGCTTCAAGATACAATCCCAGTGACTCTGGTTTTGACTGTGATATGATGGAACTCCATCACAGGTTGATACATCGAGGTTATAGTACCAATGACATACTTAGAGGCACTGAGAGCATTCATGATTTAACAGGAGCTGCAGCCCCATACTTTTCTGACTTACCCACTGTTGATAATTGGACAGCTTTAGTTAGTCAGTCGAGTAATTCTACACCACACAATTCAGCGTTTTCCATCTTTTTCACTACTGATGTCGTTGACATCAAGGATGTCGTTAGGACCCATTGGAAGGTATTGATGGCAGATTCTCAGATCAGAGAAACCCTGGGAGATACTCCACTTTTTAGGTATAGGAACAAGAAAAATCTTAAGAGATTATTATGTGACAGGGGATCTATAGATCTACTAACTCCTACTCCACCCAGTGGGACACACAGCTGTGGTCATTGCAATTTTTGCAACTACATTGATCCTAATTCTATCTTTGTACATCCTGTGACCAACCATTCATATTTTCTCAAGGCACATGGTGATTGCATGACTAGTAATGTAATTTATCTTGCCAACTGTTCCGTGTGCTGTTCCTTCTATGTTGGCAAAACCAACAGGTGTTTTAAAGATCGCATACGTGAACACTTATACAGCATCAGGATGGTACATAAGAACAATGCCTTAGCGAGGCATGTACTTGAGTGTGGCCCCCTCCATGTTTTAAGTTTCAGGATTTTAGAGTCAGTTAGTGTTAATAATAGAGGGGGGGGATATTAGGACACACACAGAAGGCAGAGAGAATTTTTGGATCATGAGACTAAGGTCTGATGGTCCACCAGGTTTGAATGTTAAGTTATCAGTCAAACCCTTCCTGAAAATGAGGAGATTAAAGGCTTACACACAGTGTCTATTCTTAATTTTTATTTTTCTATATTTATTTAGTGTACAGTATTATATATATTTTTTGTGTTATGAAACTTTTACTTGGAATGTTATTGCATTTCAAGCAATTATTTTATATAACAGTTTTAAATGGTTGTTTATACCAGCACTTTGCCTGGTTTTGATTGTAGATGTTTTAATTGATTTTGATTGAAAGTTTTTTTCCCGCCCATTGGTGTATATAATTAATTACTGTTAGCATTGTAGTGTTGAGTCTGAGGAAGCCTGAATTGGTGAAAGCGCTAGCTCGTTGTTGCAATAAACTGTCCTTTAACCTACTCGAGAGCGTTTGGAAGTGTTTTTCTATATTGGCGTAGCAGTGGAGTTATACTACGTTTGCATTTAGAGAAGATTTGTTCTCTCTGCTGTGTTCCGCTTCTCCGATCTTGTTTTTGCATCCTTCACATTTGACTTATCGTTTTTGGAGAAGTGATTTACTCCACGTCTTTGTTTTACCCCTTCTTTATAAACATAGCCATGCACCCCAACCCAAACCAATTGTGTCCCTATGTATCATGGGTGCTTATTAGGAGACAGCATGTTAGTTAGGAAGTTTCTAGAGGTTGCGTGTGTGTGCGTGTGCGTGTGTGTGTGTGTGTGTGTGCGTGTGTGTGCATGTGCGTGTGCGTGTGTGTGTAAAATGTTAGTTTAGGCATTACTGTCTGCCAGACCCGGGTTGAATTTCTAATTTCCCATCCATTGGTCAAGGTTACTCTTAAATAAATAGTGTTAGGGATGTACTCTGCATCACAGTATTTTTCCCAAAGGGGATGACAATGCACTTCTTGGCACTGAGCTTGAGGCCATGATTTTGATACCAAGCATCAGTCTTAGTGAGGCCCCTTTGTAGAATTTCCACATCATTAGGCGATTCTATTATGGCTCCTAGTTTGCAGTCATCTGCGAACTTCATTAGCCAAAGGCCTGCTGCATTAGCCTGGACTTCTGAGAAATAGATACCAAACAGGAGAGGACCCAGAACTGAGCCCAGTGGTACTACACTTTTCACTGGTCTGAAGTCGGATTTGGAGTCTGCCAATTTCACTGTGTGGGTTCTGTCAGTGAGCCAGATGGCCACTCATCTTGTGACATAAGGATTTATGCCTAGTCTAGTGACTATCTATAATTCCAGAGTGGGTGATGGTGTTGAAAGCCTTGGCGAGGTCAAGATAGGCTGTGTGCACCACCTTACCCTCGTCCATGTTTCTAGTGACTGCTTCAAAGAAGTCAATCAGGGTTAGGAGACATGATCTACCTTTTACAAACCCAAACTGAGTGGGATCCGGAGTTTGGAGGTTACCAAAGTCTTTGTTAAAAAGCTCCAAGATGATACATCCCATGGCCTTGCAGACTAGGCTCTTCAGGCTAATGGAGTGGTAGTTCCCTGGGTCCGTGGTGGCACCTCCTTTGTGGAGTGGGATAACTGTTGCTTTTTGCCATTCAGAAGGCACAAAGCCTGAAATGAGGCTATGATTGAACATGGTACTCAGGGTGCCAGTCCGTTCTGTACTTCATGCAGAACACAGCCTGGGATGTTGTCTGGTCCCATGGATGCTGTGTTCTTGCCTTTGGAGAGTGCAGTCTTTACTTGTGTGTCCATGACTACAAGGGCTTTGCATTCTTCCAGTATAAAGATGGGCCCTTGGAGGGGGGGGTAAAGTCTGCACTGAATCCATCTGCCAGGATTGTTGGCGATATCAGTTGGTTCTGTATATCTATAGTGCCATTGTCCTGTAGCTCAGAGCAGATCTGAGTGTTGCCATTGAGATTCTTGACATAGCTGTAGAATGCTTTGTAGTGGTCTTTAGAATCAGTGGAGATTTTACTGTTGAAACTAGCTTTGGAGGATTTTATGAGGGATCTCGGCTTCTTACTGAGGCTGACCAGGGAGCTCCTGCAATCAAGGGATTTTACTCTTTTTTGCAACAGCTTCTTCCTCCTGTTGTAGAGTTTGTTTACGGCAGGAGACCGCCAGATTGGCTTCTTTTTTTGGAGGATAGCATCTTGTTCCTGTTGGGGATGGCATGATCCACACACGTGTATGTGCTTATACAGTGCATTTGTACAGGATTCAGCAGTCGTACCTATATTTTTCTGTCTGTATGGGTGTCGTGAAGTTTGACACTTCTATCTTAAGAAGCACGGAGTTGGCTTTGGAGAAGTTTTTTACGATGGTTTCCTTAATGGGGGGTAGGGGGCGGGATATTGATGTCCAGGGTGATTAGCTTGTGGTCGGATCTGACCAGTGAGGAGTTGATCTCTGGCGTGGAGCATCAGTTACCCATATTGATAATACCTGGTCCAGGATATTGCTGCCCCTGGTGGGAGTATGGACAAGCTGATCCAGGGCACTGGAATTTATGAATTCCAGAAAATGTTGAGCAAATGAGTTAGTACAGGAGTAGTTTTTCCAGTTGATGGTGGGGTAGTTGAAATCTCCCATTATCAGGGTATTGGGCTGTACCTTAATATTATCCAGTATATCAAGAAACGTGGAGTGTGCATCCTGGGGCATGGCAGGGGATCTGTAACAAACTAAAACCTGGAGTGCAGTTTTGCCAAGTGTTAGTTGCACTTGGAAAGGTTCGGATACATCATATTGGGCAACTAGCCTGGAGGTGTGGATATCCTTAATAAATATGGACACTCCTGCTTTGGTGTTTCGGTCCAGGTTAGGTGGCCGAAAGGTGTGGTATGAATTACAGCCTGGTAATGCAGGGGTGCTCTCTGGAGCCTTGAATCAGGTCTCTGTCACTGCACAGATGTCAATGTTTTCCATCTTAAGGAGTGCATCAAGTTAGTGCATTCTGAGCTTTAGACTTCTAGGATTGAGTAGCATTACCCTCAGATTTTGCCTGCTTGTACCTGCTATGGCAGTGAGTTTGTCATTTGAACCTTGCCTAAAAAAGGCACTATAGGGGTGGCAAGACCCTTAGCCAGTATCTGGAATCCCAGGGGCGACAGGAGTGGGCCATCTCTGGCAAAGCATCGTGGTCTATTGATCATGTCATTCCAAGCAGACAGATACTGCA
The DNA here is from genome assembly GCF_019279795.1 of Protopterus annectens. NCBI lineage: Eukaryota > Metazoa > Chordata > Ceratodontiformes > Protopteridae > Protopterus > Protopterus annectens. The sequence goes on along the minus strand of NC_056734.1, from coordinate 442,110,739 downwards.
TCCCCTTAGAATGACACCAGAAGTTCAGCCAACTGCTGAAGTCAATAATTTTGTCCTTGTACTGTGGCATCATTCTGGGCAATGGCAGGATGCTACTCAGGACCAGGGTCACACCCGCCCGGGCTACATTATCCGAGAGCTCTTCCATGTCTCTTCTCATGTAGTCCTGGGAGCTACATCCCAGGTCATTTACACCAACGTGGACAATGACAGTCATATTTGTACTTGTTGTGGAGTGACCTGAGTACGTGCATTATGTGGCGGATCCTGGCACCAGACAGGCAGCTGACAGTAACTTTCTTCTTGTTTAGTCTGGTGAGAGGGACATCAGTGTGCCTGACTATATAGTCATCTATGACTAGTGTGTTGCGTATGTTTGTTTTGCCTTATGGGCTGAGGTTGAGTGGCACACTGATTTTGTGGGCTGTGTCTCATTTGGGTAGTGTTGGGGGGTGGTAGTGGCGTGCGTTTCAGCTTTGGAGATCTTTGTTTGGGCAGATTTTTATTGAGAGCCTCCGCGAATGGAGGTGTGTGTTTTGTGTTACTTTGTGTGGGCTTAGGTGGTGTAGGTTTTGATGGGCTATGTGTTGAGTGTGGTGTGGTGCAGGTGTTTAACTTCTCCTCTTAACCGACTAGTCCAGTCTTGTGGCTTCCAGTCTGGCTATATAAGTGCATCTCTCACAGGTTGTACTGTTGGGTGGTAGGAGGAGTGGGTTGTCATTGTACGAAACAATTGCTACATTGCCCCAAGATGCCCAGATTCATCAGCTGGACAGGGGAAAACACCGGGAGCTGACCCTTAGACATGCCAGGATTGGTGTTTACAATTTAAGTACTAAGAACTGTTTCCCTCTTGACAAGTGAGGAAAGTTGAGTGCTGCAGAATTTGTAGATTTAGTGCTTGCAACAAGTTCTGAACAAGTGCTGAGCACAAAGAATACAGTTTTGAGTGCTAAAACTAGAAAACTGGCTAGTTCTAAGAAAAATTTGAAGAGCAGACTTTCTGGCACCGGGAATAGTTTAACCCTAGTTAAACCATGATGCGCAAAACTGCACTAACACAGGTTTTTAAACAGAAACATGAAAGGGATAGAAATAACCCAAAACGGCCAATAAAACTACAGATTCTGAGCTGAAACCACTCCTCCAGCAACAGACAGGCTGCTCAAAGCTCACCACTCTCACTGATGAACAGAGAAGCTTCCTTCTATCTTAGTAAGGTCTGAGCAACACAGAAACTGCAAGACAGCACAGAATTCAGCAAAATCTGAAAAATGGACACTACTGGTTGTAGAAAGGCGGGAAACCAGTAGAAAGACAGGATTTTTTTTTCCGAAAATTAAAGCAGATACAGTAATATAAACACTTTCAAGGCAGTAAAATGGCTATCGCACTTAAGCGTGTAGCCCTCAACAGTTAAACAGCTGAAAAACACTTAAAAACTAATCAGTTAAAGAACAAACAGTATCACAATTAAAGAAAAATAAAAAAAAACAGTTCAAAAAAGTTGCAAAGTTAATAAAAATGCCTGGAATAGTGCAGCTAGCAAAAATAAGCAATAAAAAGCAAAACAGAGGTACTTAATCCAGTCAAAGTCTCCCTTTGCTCTCTCTGCTGCTGTAGAACTCTGCAGGACACCCAGGTAGGATCTCGCTGAGGTAATACAAGGACAAGGGTTCACCATATTACACAAGCACTCAGGTTATTGGACCACAAGTACCAATATGACTCAGTCACTGTCCATGTGGGTGTAAATGTCCAAAGCCATACACCCCTAGACTATATGAAGAGATAGAGACTGTGGAGCTCTTGAAATGCGTGTCCCAAGCTGGTATGAGGCCAGCACTGAGCAGCACTCTACCTCCTCCAAGGATGACGCCACAATGTGAACAGATGATGACCGACTAACAATTGGCTTAGTCTCTGGTGTCATTCTAAGAGGGTGCAACATTTGTCAGCATTGAAGGAGCTACTACACAGACAGGGACTAAAGGTAAAGGTGTCTCTATTTACAATAGAAATAAATACACTGCATAGGATGAAGTATTTAAACCCTGGACTGTCCTGGTAAGGAACCTTTGTAGGCATTTCAGCTGCTGCACAAGTCTGATCAGGTACATGCTGGAGGGGGCATCATACTCAATGACAGATGTGATAAGGGCCAAATAAGGCAATACCATGGCTTTCTTGGATCTAGATACCATGCCCTTACTTACAAGTTGGGCAATATAGAATCATTTTATTACTACCTTGGGCAGATTACTGTCTAAATATGCTCCCAGATCCCTGATGACTGGGTCAACTCTTAGACTAACTACAGTGATAAGCTATCCCTGGGTGGCAGTTTTCCCAAAAGAGACTATAATGCACTTCTTGGCATAGAGTTTTAATCTGTGCCTTTTGTACCAGTCATTTGTTTGTGTTACACCCTCACTGTATGATGTTTACATCATGGGAAGAATCTGTGATAGCTTCCAATTTGCAGTCATCTGCTGACTTGGTCAGTCAAAGCCCCCCCCCCCCCAACATTAGCCTTTACTTCTGAGAAGTAGATGCCAATAGCAGCAGTCCTAATATGGAGCCCTGAGGTACCCTGCCATAGAGCAGTCTCTTATTAGAGATGGTCTCACAAACTCTGACTGCTTGGGTCCTGTCTTGAGAGCCAGCTGGCAATCCAGTGAGTTATGTAGGGATTTATTAAGTTCAGTGAGTCTGTCAACTATACTACAGTGAGGTATTGTAATGAATGGCATAGCCAGGTCCAGGTAGGCGGTATACACCATTTTCTCCTCATCCATTGCCTTGGTAACCTTCTCAAAGTCCATCAGGTTTAGTAAGCATGACCTTCCCTTGACAAAGCCAAACAGGATTGGGTCGAGTGTCTGAAGTTGTGTATGTCTTTGTTGATCATTTCCATGATAATTCATTCCATAGTTTTGCATATTAGACTAGTCAGACTGATACGTCTGTAGTTTCTACAAAGCCTGTTTTGAGGCTATAGTTGAAAAGTGGCTCAAGTGGTCCTGATAGGTCATGTTTCAAGCTATTTAGGAGGCATCCACTGATACAGTTGGGGCCCACTGAGGCTGTGTTTTTGGCCTTAGTGTGTGCTGCCAGGACCTGCTCCCTGTTAACAGTTTGGGGATGCTTGTAGGTATTTCATGGGGAAGGCAGGGAGGGAGTGGGGGAGGGTGAAGAATGAGCCAAATTTGTTAGCCAGCAAATTCACTATGTCACTGCTAAGTAAATCTGGAACCACTGACTACTGAGTGTGCAGAGCTTGTAGGGTATGGAATTTCTTTTTTAGGCTCCTAGCACTGAACAGTAACACCTTTAGTTTTTTGGGGGGGTTATTTGCTATATTAGCAGTTTTGTTTTATTTTTTAAGAGAATTTTGAGAAGCTGAAATGTATTTAAAGCAGTATACAAAGCTAAACAGTTTGTTTTAACTTTTCAGTTTTTACTGTTCTGTGAGTACAGTTTTGTTAAACTGATAGCCGATTATGTTTTTCACATGACCGGTATGTACGTGGTTTGCTCTACTGTTGCAACCATAGGCCGAATTTTCAAATGTTGCCATCTCCTTAAGTTCCGAAGCACTCTTTAACCTTCCTCAACAATCATGCCCAACTACTACAGGTCTTCTCTGCCTGCAGTTGTGAATTCTCCATTCACCTGGGGTATGCCTCTCTCTCTCTCTGCACATAAGGAGTACCCTTAGGAGACATTCCTCCCCTCTAATACACCAAACATACTGTACATAAATAATATGACTTCATCTGAGCCTGCTGCTTTCCACGTCTTCATTTTCCTTACTGCACTGTTCACTTCTTTTAGGGTAGGTTCTTCATCACAGCAGCATGTGCATTGGGCAGAACAGCTTCTGTAGGTTTTTCTTTATTTAAAAACAGCTTACTCCTTTCATCTGCCCCTGATGCACTCTGGTCTGGTGAGCGGTAACTAAAGGCATCCTCATGAATCGTTTTGGATGAATATTCTTCTTTATCTTTCTGTGTCTATGTATACATGAGTGTATGCACGCACACACAACACTACACTTACAGTAGTGTGAAATGGCTCTCACTACAGATAATTTAAGGAAAATTCACTATTAATAAAACTCAAATCTGAACATCTAAGACTGAACATTAAAAAAAAAACTGGGAAATTCCAATGTCAAGAAATGGGACTGAACCCAGTCGGGTCAATTATTTTGAATAAGCAGGTATAAGCATTACTTCTATAAAATAATATTTTATATATATATATATATATATATATATATATATATATATATATATATACACACACACACACATATCCACTAACATTTGTTTCCTTTTCTCATTTTCTTCTGTCTCTGCTTGTTCGACTCTGCAATTACACAGCTAGGAATATTTTCTAGAGCAGAAATACATTATGGTATGGATTACACTGCACAAAAGTAATTCATCAAGGGGATGTACACACTGGATCAGCACTCCACTTGCAGGATTCAAACACAGGAATGCATCTGATATACAAAAAGATCTGTGTAAAGCTACACAAATATAAGTTAAAAAAATATGGTAATGGAACACCTTTGGTTAAACACACTATAAATGATTAGTTTCTCAGGTGTTACTATCGCTGCTGTTGGCATGTTTTTATGTAAACACTTATCAGCTGTATTAATAATATGGTATGGTTTGGTTAAAACTTTACACTGGCTCTCGCAGCTGTACAAGTGTTGGAAGATTATGATACAATGGCCAGGGTTCATGCCTACCAGTTAACAAGTGTATAAAATATACCTGCAGATCTGCATGGAGACAGCTTGAAAAAGTTGACAAATCACATTTCAGTAGCTACTTACTCTTCATCTTTGATGGTGTCATAGCAGTCATCACAGACTCTGACTTGGAACTCAAACCCCATAACAGGATAGGAAGAGCATTTAGAACTGCACTTCCCACAGACTGCTTTACCACATTTTCGGCAGTGATGCTACAGTTCAAAACAGAGATGTAAGAAGACATAATGAAAACTAGAACCTTATTTTCAAGATTTATTCTCTTCAAACTTTAAAACATTTAAAGGCATAAAAGAAAAATAATGCTGAAAAGTCAATTATTTAAAATGTCCATATTAGCTACAGAAAACACACCAATAACCAAGAACTAGCACCAGTCACCCCAATGGACCCAAAATGCTATTTCACATGGCAAGGCTTTTCTCCACTGAATCAGCACTATCGACACCCTTACTCATTGACCTAATGGTGCCTCAAACACTTGTGATAGCATTCAGTGTAACAGCAGCTATCTCAGTGATGCTCTCCTATTTATTTACTTTTTGTTGATAATCTTAGTTCCACTAGGCCAGTGTCCACTTTTCAGAGGAGACCCAGAGGTTATATCTATACTGACTAGGAGAAATTTTAGGAGAATACATTTATAGAACCAATGCATTATGCTAGCTACACAGCCAGGAACTTTTCTTCAAACAATATTGGTGGGACTCCTGCCCACTAAAAAAAATAAATAAATAAAGCCAGAAGCCCAATAGAGTTCATTACAAATGCAATCCTGCCACGGCTTCCTGCTACTTCTCATTTAAGAAGGGAACCTTAGCTATCTAAACTCTCATATGCCTTTCTAGTAGTTTCATAAAAAAGTCTGAAGGTACACTGATAAACAAATGTTGCATATATGGTTATCTGCAAAATGGTAAGAAAAATGAGAAGGCATCGTTATAAAACAACATGGTCCTGTTTTGGCATTAAGTGCATATAACATAACTGCACCAGTGAGGAATAAAGAATTAAAGCCTTGACTTTGGTCCAGATGACCCATGCTGGATTAGTGTTTCAAAGCCAGACAACATGGTGGGGAGGATGGGTGTGTCTATCCTTGGGGAGAGAGAATGTGCTGGGCCTATCCTCTCAAGGACTGGTGTTGGTGGCTAATGGTCTTAGAAGTATCAATGTGCTGTGGTGGGCAGGGAAGTTGGGAAGGTGTAATCACTGTAGCTGGACAGACATGCCTTCGGGCAAACCTTATGGCCAAAGCCATCTCACAATCAAGTTATGCCCAGCATGTTGATACTCCTCAATTGACCAGTCCTGGTTTGCAATGCCAGCAGCTGCAACCCTCTAGAAACCTGTTATGGAACTGGAGGACTCCATGCACAGATGTTCTTCCTGGTAGGGAGATCCTCCTGGTACGGGTCAGACTGGAGAGCTTACCAAGGAGTGGGAGGTGTATAAGCAGGGACTGTATCACACAAGAATTGAGGTGTCTGACATCAACAGCAGTGGGATTAAAAAAATGTGTAACAAAGTTTTAGCAGACAGCATTACAATAAAACTAGAACATATCACAACAGAATAGCAACTGACTTGATAGAGGCTTGATGCGACAAGTATACAAAAGATAGATACACAAAGAAACAATACAAACAGCAGCAGATGTTATAAAATACATTCTAAACACTGAACATAGTACAATTGTGCAAGTAAACCACAACATCAGATGTTTGAACAGGTCACTGTTGCAGCATTCTTAACAAATGGCACTTTCTGCCTGTCCGGCCAGCCTTCTAAAGGTCAGAATCCTTTCCCCATAAGGTATACATTTTCTCTAAGCACATGCCAGCTTGCTGATTAAGAGGCATGTACTTCCATACCACTTTCAGAGTTTTCTTACCTTGACAAAGAATGAGTTGGAGGAGGGTCAGTAGAACAACTTCCTAAGGAAAGGATAGAACCTTAATAATAAAAAAAAATATATGAATTTTGAGAACTCACTAAGTTCTATAGAGCAGAGGAAAGAAGTCAGTGACTACCCTATTTTACCACAAGGTAACCACTGGACAGAATGAAGGGTGGGCACTGGTGCCGCAATAGTGATTGATTTAATTATTTATTGATATGCTAAGCTGCCAAAACAATCATTGTTTTTCATTAGATCAATGTTGTCGTATTCTTAACACTTGGGAAGATTTTCAAAACTTGATCAGATTAGGTAGAAGAACAGGGTACTCCCTCTAAAGTTAGAATGCCACGAAGAACACCCTCAGAAAATCTAGTTCCTGCTCTAGACTTAGCATCCAATTTACAATGTTTAGTGAAGGTGTGGACTAAGGACAAACTGCCTGTTTTGAGAATGGCTTTAGACTTCACCCCTTGCATGAAAACACCTGATGTAAATACTGTACTGGAAGAGTGGGCTTAACTATTCCTGGTAGACATTTGCCATTAGTACAACAAAAGAGATTTGCACTGCAAATTAATTGGTAAATAGTTTATTTAAACATGGTGTGACAAAAGGTAAATACTGCCAGCTCAGCTGGCTGGAATTTAGTAAATAATTATATGTCATTTGTGAATATTAATATGATTTATATAGAAATGTAACAAAAGAAGATACTGCCAGCCCGGCTATCTGGAATTTTGTATGTGGTTGTGTCTCATTTGTGAATATCAGCATGATGCAATTGCTTGTGTTACAACTGTATTAGAACCGTATGTCATATTGTACACACATATCTGTGGAAGAGATTTTGTAAAATACTGAGCACAAATGTATATACACTATTGCAACTCTTTGGATGTATATGTACTTTAACAATGAGGACTGAAACACAAGATGTTAACTTCAGAAGAACAGCTGAAAACTTAAATTACTTTATAGCCACATAATAAAAGATATGCTATCTTTCAGTTTCACTGCAACAGGAGACGATGTCTAAAACTAGAAGTTTTTGTACTGTCTTTAAATGCGGAGGAATGCAAATTATTTTACGGCTTCCACAATTTGCCAAAAGATCTGAGGTCTATGTGTTTTTGCAGGTAGATATAAAATCAATGGTTGTGAGCCTGGGAACCGATAGTCAGATGACAAGTGATGTCATGCTGACAGCTACCCCAGCAGTAATATTTTAAATAATAATTTAAGAACTGAGAGAGAGAGAGAGAGAGAGAGACATAGTGCATTTTGTCTATGACCTGACGAACATCCACTCACCACATCTGCCTGCTCTAGAAGTAAGTTAACTAGGGTACAGTAATTTCTCTTGTATACAGATAGGAATATAGTGAAATATAGTTTGGATGTCTTCTTTATTTACCTGAGACTGTCCTGCAATGTTGTTTTAAGTATTTCCTGTGATTTTGAAATCTGACATAACTGGGATTATTTACAGAGTAATTTCTTTTTCTTTTATTATTTATTGGTCTTAAAGTAGCTGATAGAGTTGTCTGGTGACAGCAATAACTACCTTATAGTCTGGGCAAAAGGGGGCATAGCTAATGAACCTGTACCAGCCTTTCCCAGGTGTGAGTGTGTGTCTTTACATATAAATTAAATCTTAAAGAGTGTGTGTCAGCTTCTTGGGCAGGGTCACAAAGCACTGGTTGGACAGAGTGAGTGCTGGAGGTTTTGCCATTCAGCTGATATCTCAACTCTATAGCTGTGCCAGTGGACAGTCTTACTGGGGATTGTGCTCTTGTGGGAAACTGTACTTTACTGTGTGTGTGCACTTGTCATCCTCCCAGTGTCTACGCCCCCCCCACTGTTGCCAGTGGTGAGGATTGAGGCTCCTTGATTACTGGGCCAGTGGTGGGGCGTCACGCATGGGTAAGCCTGTTTTATCCAGCAGACACACAAAATTGGACAGACTTTCTCAGGTTTTTTTCTCTTCTAACTTTAGATCACTTTTCCAAGTGAAATCTAAGCTGTCCATGAACACCTAAAGAATGAAGAATTTTTTTCTCCATTGTTCTAAGAGATTAGAAAGAAAGCAGGTATATTTCTGATTAAGAATAAATTAAAAAAACACTTCAGGCATGAAGGAAATTTGATTTAAAGGCTTACTCTGTCCTTAAGGGGGAAAAAATGAAAAATGCACAAAAAGGTCTGTAACTCAAACTCTTAGCTGAAGTTAAGGCTACTATCAATACAGCTGTCCAAGTTAAAAACTTTAAATTAGCAACTGTCTCAAAATTAGAGCTTTTCCAATAACTTGCTCAAGTCCCATGGAGGGGGGCACTCTTTTCGTTGGAAGTTTAATGTGAAAAACTCCCTTGAAAATGGTTTAATCAGATTAGACTTAGACAAAGAAGGATACTGTGGCAATCAAGTAGAAATAGCTGAAAAATGCACCTTGGCAGTAGCATACAATAAGCCAGTTCTAATCAATTCACAGATATACTAAAGGACCAGTGTTGCCCCTGCTGTACCGGGGTCCTGTTACCTGTTTTGACACCAAACAGAAAACCTTTTCTACTTGTATATACAAGACTTCCTTGGTGTTGGGTTTTCTAGCTTCTCTAAAAATCTACAGTAGTCTCAGAGAAGTGATGCATTCATATTGTGAGCATCAGAGCTACAAACTGCGATGCATCAGTGAACCCTCAGCCTAAGAAATGTAATCCACCAAGAAAAGAAGAGCTTGGTAATGATCCCAGAACTACTCCTTGAGAAGACATAACAAGTAGGGTCAGCAGCAAACTGTCCCTTCTTATCTTTTGTAGCACTTTGGGAATTAGAAGAAAATGTTGAAAAGAATACAAAAATTTCCCTTAACAGGTTATTAAGAAGGCATACATTGCCATTTCCTAGACTGCTATGTAGTTGTAGGCAATTCAGACTCAGATGCCCATTTTGTATTGATGCAAACAAGTCTGAGGACCTCTGAACAGAAAGATGAGCTGAAGGATGACCTGAGGAAAAAACTTTGGTGCTATGCTTCTTTTTAGCTGGAGAGTCAAATACGGAAGTCAGAGACAAAAATAAACGGATGTCAGTCAAGGATACTAAAGATGACTTCTAAGATTTTTAGTAGCAAAACAACAACAAATATGACAGGACTTAACATTGTGTTCTGTCCCAAGCGAAAATAAAAAGCAGATGTAATGTATTAATAAGGTATTTGTCAACCACAGTTGCACTTCCCTCTTTTGTCACAGACATAAGCAAAAAAAAAAAACTACAAATTCTATAATACAGGAAGAAAGATTTCCCAATGGGGTGCTTATTTGCCTAAGCATAAGAAACTGTAGCTGACTGATAAGAGAAACCTGCAACAGTAATGAATGTCTGTGTAGAACATGACAAGAAAGTGCTAAAAATGGTGTGGCTGCACAAACTTATTCTACCAGCATGCTATGGGAGAAGGATCGTGAGTTTTAGAGGAATAACTGGACAGATGGGGGAATATTTGAAGGGGGAGTCTCAGATGATAAGAATACCGTAACACTAACAAACATCAGACAATGCTTATGCTTACAGATGAAGGAAAAGCACATTGCAAAGTTTTTCACTTTACTGTGGGTCTTCTTAAATACCATCTTAGTGAGTTTGGGATGCTTGAGAAATCCATGGCTAAAGCTAACAAGAAGGTTACAGCACAAACTCATTAGTGATACTTGGAAAGTCAAAAGACAGTGCTAGAATCCGCAACATCACGGATTGCAGAATACACATTTGATATGTTAAAAGAAAACACTCCTATTGCACCCATTTATGTTTAGTACAGTCTGCTTGCTGTACAGTCAAAGTTCACATTAACAGAATCAAGGAGAAATCCAAAAATAACCGCAGACAATTAGGGACACTTTTTAAAATATTAGTAATATTAACTTGAAACACTGACAGAATGAATAAGAGAATGTGAATTAATATACATTTTCTGAAGTAAAAGAAGTGTATAAATAATAGTTGTGTAAAATCGTACTAGAACCACAGATGTCCTTCTCTTCTATGTTTCAGTATTCTTTACACGAGGGATGACTGCTGTAAGCGGTATTGATGTCCGGCCAGTATACAAAAGCCTTTTACCACTGCAGGGCACGTGGGACGTCACACGTAGGCCATAAAAGTGATGTCCGCCATGTACCATCCTCAGAATTCAATGTCCCAGTAGGAACACCAGCATAAGGAACAAAAGGAGGTAAACATACATCCACAGGAAAAAAAAACATGAACCGGAGGAAGATGGGAGGAACAGAATACTGCAACACTGAAAAGGACAACATTGATGGTTACGTTAAGATTTTACACAACTACTCTATATCCTTCTATCCTTATGTTGCAATATTCTTTACATGGGAGAGATTACCACAGCTCATGAAGAAGAGATGGAAGAGGAAAGAGCAGAGGCACTCTCTAGAAAGCCATGAAGAATGGCTCTAGCAAAGCCCACTCTGGATATGGAGATGCCATCCAACTTGTACTGTTTAGTGAAAGCATGAACAGATGTCAAAGTGGCTGCTTCCAAAATAGTAGTATCTAAACCCCTGAAAAAAGCACCAGAAGAGGCAATAGCTCTAGTAGAATGAGCCTTAACAGGGGAAGAGAGAGACTTACCATGAAAAACAAAATGAAATGGCCTTGGAAACCCAAGTAGAAATTGTCTGCTTAGAAACAGGCATTCCCAGAGCCCTGGGATGAAAAAACACAAAAAGCGGATCAGATTTTCCTGACAGCCTTAGTTTTATCAAATAAAATCTGAGTTGTCTATGCACATCCAAGGTATGCAAGACCCTCTCACTAGGGGACTGTGGAGAGGGGGAAAAGGTGGCCAAGTTAATAGACTAACTGTCAACTTGTTCACAACTATGGGCATAAAGGAAGGACTGGTATGCAAAGACACACTATCCTTCTGAAAGACAAGGAAGGGTGGAAAGCCCATCAAAGCTTGAAGCTCAGACACCCTTCTGGCAGAGGTGATGGTGAGCAATAGCACAATCTTCCAAGTACAATGTTGCAGAGAAGCTGTGGCTGCAGTTACAAAAGGAGCCACAGTGAGGTTTTACAGAACATAATGTAGATCCCAAGGAGAGGGAACAGGTTTCCTGGGAGGCTTAATGTGAAGGACATCATTTAAGAAAAGTTTTACCTCTAATATAGAAGCTAAGGGAGGAGTCAAAGGCAGACAAGCAGAAATAGCTGACAAATGAACTTTAAAAGAAGAATAAAACAAGACAGCCTTCAGCAGTTCACATGTTCGTATGTAGGTACTAGGCTATCTGCCCAAAGGCATTTATAAGCCTAGCTGGAATGTGTTGGCTTTCGCCACCCCCTTAGATTAGTTCCCTGTGCCTCTGTCCAGCAAAGCCACTGAAGTGATCCCAGGGTAAACTTTCTGTTTCCCATCCACTCATCAAGGTTTCTCTTGAAGAGCGTTAGTGAGGAGCTCTGCCTAATGTAGATTGGAATCTTGTTCCAGAGCACGGGAAGTCTCTGGGACAGGAATCTATCCCTCCAGCATGTCCTATTTATTGCTGTGGTGAGGTTTAGATCCCTAGAGCATGTGGCTTGAGGGGATATCGTTTTCTTTAGGTGGAGCATGTCCATCAATTCTGAGTTGGACATGGCCTTGTATGTCAGGCAGAGATCACCTCTGAGTAGACAGTATGCAACCAAGTACAGTTGGAGTTTCTTCAGTCAAGATGCATAAGGCATCTGTTTGAGGCCAGTGATCCTCTTGGTGAGGTACTTCTGTGGTCTTTCCAGCTGTTGCAAGCGTCTTGTAAGGTACATCCCAAATGGGGCGTTGTACTCTATGATGGGTCTGATAAGTGATGCATAGAGGGGCACAATGACATCTTTTGATCTGAATGCAAACCTTTTTGTGATTAGGTGGGCCACATAGAAGGATTTTCTAACCACTTTGGCAATGTGATTATCAAAGGAGAGATTACTACCTACTTGGGTCCCAGATCCCTTAGAACGTCTTCCGTATTTAGGGGGCTACCACCTATGTTGTAGTTTGTGGGTACTTTGTTTTTTCCAAAGGGGATGACTCTGCACTTTTTGGCATTTAGCTTGAGGCCATGGTTTTGACATCCAGCATCTATCTCAGTGAGACCCTTTTGGAGGATGTCTAACAGCCGGAGAGTCAATTATAGCCCCTAGTTTGCAGTTGTCTGCAAACTTGGTCAGCCATAGTCCTCCTGTGCTTACCTGTACCTCTGTGAAGTATGTGCCGAACAGGAGGGGTCTTAGGACTGAGCCCTGGGGAACGCCACTTGTAACTTGTTTAGAGTCAGTCTTAGCTCCTGCAACTCTTACCATGTGGGTTCTGTCCGTGAGCCAGATGGCAACCCACCTCATTATGTAGGGGTTTATATTCAGGCTGGTGAGCGTGTCTATAATACCAGAACGGGGAACGGTGTCAAAGGCCTTTGCGAGGTCTTGGTAGGCTGTGTGGACCACCTTTCCCTTGTCTATAGCCTTGGTAACTGTCTCAAAGTAGTCTACCAGGTTTAGGAGGCATGATCTGCCCTTAGCAAACCCGAACTGGGTAGGGTCCTGTGTTTGGAGGTTCCCAATGTCTCTGTTAATGGGATCCATGATGATGTGCACCATAGCCTTGCAGACCAAGCTAGTCAGGCTTATAGGGCGATAGTTCTCAGGGTCTGTTCTGGCTCCACCTTTGTGGAGCAGAATAACCATTGCTGTGCACCACTCTATGGGCACGTAGCCTGTGGAGAGGCTGAGTTTGAACAGTGCGTTTAGGTGAGGGGTTAGTACATCTTTGAGTGCGTGTAGGATGCAGCCTGGGACACCATCTGGTCCCATTGATGCTGTGTTTTTGGCTTTGGAGAGGGCTGTTTTAACCTGAGTGTCTGTGATTTCAGGGGCACTACATTCTTCTGGTATGGTTATGGGCCCTTTTGGGGGGTGAAGTGTGCACTAAATCTGTCTGCCAGGATGTTGGCGATATCGGTTGGTTCAGTGTATTTTGTGCCATTCTGCACTAACTCAAAGCAGATCTGAGAATTGGCACTTAGATTCTTGACATAGCTAAAGAATGCCTTGTGGTTATCTTTGGAGTCCTTGGCAATTTATTTTTCGAAGCTAGCCTTGGATGATTTATGAGGGATCATAGTTTCTTGCGGATACTGATCAGGGAGGTCTTCCCTTCTTGGGATTTTACACTTTTCTGTACTACTTTCTTCCTTCTATTGTACAGCTTGTTTATGGCAGGGGTCCACCATACTATTTTCCAGAAGTAGGACAGAACCAAAGGAATGCCCACAGATAGTGAATCTAGGTTATAAGACAAACACCAGATGGAAAACCTCTTCCAATTTGATGAGTAGGGTTTCCTGGCATCCTGCAGAACCCTAAGCATGTCCTCAAAAAAGAGGCATCTAAAAAGAATCAAAAATGTATCACCTACAATGTCAAATGTAGAGTTGACAGATGTAGGTGCCTGAAAGATCACTTGTCTTGTGTGAGAAAATGTACCTTGTGAGGTAACTTGTGATGACTGCCCTTGGCTAAATGCAGAAGAGGAAGCCAATGCTGTCTTGGCCAAAAGGGGGTTACCAGCAAGATTTTCGGTTTGTCCTGCTGAATCTTCAGCATGACTTCCTGAATGAGAAGGAAGTGAGGAAATATGTATAGAAATAGCCCCTTTCAAGAAATTGAAAGGGCGTCCACCTTTCAGACCAGAGGACCTGGGACTCTGGCACAAAACTGTGGAATCTGTCTATTCAAAGGTGAGGCAAAGAGATTGACTTGAAGTGCACCCACTGGTGGAGAATGTCCAGATTCCTGTGAAGCATCCATTTTCTGTATGTTTCTTTGTCTGCAGAATGCAATTACTGGTACCAGGCACTTTGTAAAGACCCTGGGCGCAGTAGATAAGCCAAAGGGCAGTGCAGAGAATTGGTAATGCAAAAAACCTGCCTTGAATCAGAGGTATCTTCTGCATGATTCCCTTATTGGGATATGCAGTTATGCCTCTTAAGTCTAGAGTCGCTAACCAAGCGTTCCTGCCCAGCATAGGCAGTAGCTGTTGTAAAGTCAGCATTTTGAATTTTGGAATGTCCAGCAACGTGTTCAAAATCGATAAGTCCAGTATTGGACGCCAATAATTGTCTTTTCTGGCTACCAGGAAAAGTCTTGAATAAAAACCTTGTCCTTTTTCCTTTTCTGGTACTGGTTGAATAGCCCCCATATCCATGAGGGGTATAACTTGTTTCCGAGCCTCTGCCCACTGATTTTGTGGCAGATCTGGCCATCCGTTTGGAATTGGCAAAGTATGGAAATGAAATCTGTACCCCGGGATACTATGTTCAATACCCACTTGTCCTGGGTAATTAACTGCCAGTTTTGAGCATGAAGTGTGCTAGTTTCCCCCCCAAGGGGGCTGCCAAAAGATAAGTGCTTGGTGATGGTAGAGGAAAGTCATTGAGACTGCTTACTGTATGGTTGAGCTTTGTTTCCTCCAGATTTGGAGGTGGTGGCACCCCATTGCTTTGACCTGTTAAGAACCCTGTGAATGGTATCTGGAGCCTTTTGAGCGCCTGGATTTGCCTTGAGTGGCTCTGCAGGACACAGGAAAGGACCACTTTTAGTAGGCCAGTGCTTACTAAACCTGGGTGGCTGCACTTGCAAGAAATCTTTTACAGTTTGCATAGATTTAGCTTTGTCTTCCATTTTCTTTAAAACCTCTTCTGCCTTATTACCAAACAGAGTATCATGCTGCAAGGAAGCATCCAACAATTTAGTTTTAACATGATCAGGCAGATTTTGCTCCTTGAGCCAGGCATGCCTTCTAATCACAGATCCAGTAACCGCGGCCCTGCAAGAGGCGTCCAAGGAATCAAAACCACATTGCAAAGTATGCTTTCCAACCTGTTCTGCTGAATGCAATAATTCCTGTAACTCTTTATTTTCCACACAATCAGAAATCAACATAATTTTCTGTTTCAATAAACCCAAAACATGCTGTTGATATTTAAGCATATGAAACTGGCAGTTTAAGGCTCTGATAGCCAAGGTAGCAGACATATAAACCTTCTTTCCCCATCTATCCAGCGCCCTGGAATCTCTATCAGAGGGGGTAAGAGTTTTGGCTGTAGATGCCTTTACACCCTTGGGGTCCTGAGAAATGGTCTCTGGATCAGGAGCTGGATTTTTTAATAAAAAGTTTTGGGAGTCAGGAACCCTGGAATATCTGTCTGGCTTACTAGGAGCCAGAGGTAGGGAATCAGGCGCCATGCTTGATTCCGAAAACACATCATCAACAATGTCTAATACAGGAGGTATAGCCAAAGGCCTACGCTGAGGAAGAAGTAGGAAATCCCTAAGCCTCTTTTTTGATTCAGAGAAGTCCCGACTCTCCCAGTGAAAATGTTCCCTTAAAGTATGCAAAGTCTCTTCAAAAGAGTAATCCTCAGGAGAAGATGCAGATGGGATGGATTCCTCTGAATCAGAATCCTCATAGGGTGGAATAGAAAATTCCTGATCAGAAGAGGAATCAGAAGAAATGGAAACCTGATCTGAAGATTCATAATCAGTGCCTTGCCTAGGCCTCTTAGAAGGGGGGGGGGGGCTAGGAACCCCTGATCAAGGTAATTAAGTCCTCAGCCATTTTGATCATCTGTTTTTTAGACATAGGGGCCTGAGCACGTGGTTCATGAGTCGGTTTTTAGACCTAGAAGATGTTTTTGATCTTGTTTTTGAGGCTGGTGTCTGTTTAATATAAAAATGTTGAGGCCTGAAAACACCCTCAGAAGCCGGTGCCTGCTCAGCGGCTCCAGACCCATCCAAGGGAGAGACATCCGCAGGTTCAATACTCTGAGAATCTCGCGGCATACTGGACTCAGAATGGGTCTCGGTACAGGCCTGCGACTCAAAAGTAGCGGGTATCAGGGGCTACGAAAGCGCCTCACTGAGTACCGGCGACTGGCTTAGGAGAAGCTTCGTCGTCTGTTTTGGACCTCGATGGTCTGCCTTTTTATTTGCTATTTTTGTGAACTCTGGTAGGTTAGATTGCTAACCGATGACATTTCAGGATAATTAAATCTTGATCCAAAATATTTAGAAGCAAAACTATACAGACGCTTAACAGTGCATTGGTTAAATCTAGCACAAAGCCGACAGCAAGGCACGTTATGATCTGGGCCTAGGCAAGGAATACAGTGCAAATGAAAATCCTTACGAGGTATTTGCTTCCCACAACTAATGCAATTATTAACTTTTACTGACATTGGTAAGGAGCAAGAAAAAGTTTCACTCAGCTTTAGTTTGAAGACTTCGGTTCTGAAACTCGAATGCGAGAATTTCAGGAGTCTGCTTACCGGCACTTTTGAACTGCTTCTGCTTCGGGCACCGCGAGGCAAGAAAGACTGAATAAAATGGCGTCGGCTGCATGTTTTATACCCCTGATGACCTGACATCATGGAAGAGGAGAAAGCAAACGACGCAGGACCCAAGACTTTGTTATTCAGGCCGATTGAGGGCAACCTACCAGCAGATTACACAAATGTAATGACTGCAACAGTGAAACTTGCCAGCAGATTACCCAAGTGTAATGACTGCAACAGTGAAACACAAAGATCAACAACTCGGGACAACAGACCAACAGTCGAAGATGGCGTTCGGACTGGCGGCAGATTCTGAGGATGGTATGTGTGGATGTCACTTTTATAACCTACGCGGTCTGCAGAACTATGTGCAATGTCCCACGTACCCTGCAGTGGTAAAAGGCTTTTGTATACTGGCCGGACATTGGGACTGCTTACAGCAGTCATCCCTCGTGTAAAGAATACAGCAACATAGGAATAGAAGGGCATCTTTCATTATTGTCATGATTTATTAAGTGAAATTCACCATATTTTCTCCAAATGTCAGCAATTATAGGAGGGATTAAGAGAGACAGAGAAAATTTAAGTGAAAATCAGGGACATTCATGAAAATCAGGAAAGTTGAGTGGAGTTGCTGTAGTTACTATGTAATTTTTTCAAATAGGCTTTTGATCATGAATCCAAATATTTTTGCAAAAAGGATTATTTAGTTATTGGTTTTAACACCATCTGCAGTGAAATTCACCCCTTTCATATCACTTAAAAAAGTAATGCTAAATGTTTCTAAAAGTAATGCCATCACATTGGAGGGACTTGCTGCTTATCCAAGACAACAAACGGCTGAAATGGCTCTCTAAAAATGAGTCGTACAAATGTCAATAGGGAACTATACATGCAGACAAATGCAACTTAAATATTCAAACTAATGTATAAAACCTAAACTGAACAAGAGAGAAGTTGTTTGAGGAGTGGAAGCAAAGCCCAACTGCATCCCCACACCCCTGATCTGTCAAGTACTCACCCTTGCATTTCCTACTCCTGGTCTCTATGTGTGCAAACTAAAAAAGCTCTACCTCAGAGAAAAGAGAAGGCAGGACACATCAGGAACTGCAAAAATAATGCTTTTCCACAAAGTAGATCAACAGTGAATTTACTACAGTTAAAAAAGACATTACCAGCTTAACACTTTCTTATAAAAAGCCCACTGACTTCATTAACACCCCCCCCCGTTTATATTGGACTGTAGAGACAATACTGAAAATTAAACCAAATACCTGGTATGGGAATAGAACCCACACCCTTCTGCAGCAAATAAGTGTCCTACCTGTTACACTCTGAAGAACAATGTACCACATGCTAATCAACCTAGCTTGCTCACTACTCTAAAAGCTATACACAAATGTAAAATGTCTTTTTTAATTAAAAGTTAGAAAATGCATTTATGCTATACATATCTGTGAGACTGCATGCATTATGTGACATTTATTATTCAAAATTAATATTATACTATAAATGCCATAGGCTATTTACATTAAAATCAAGCATCTTTGCTATTTTCAGTGCTTGCAAAGTATCTATTCTGTTTGTTCTGTTTTCCCACCAAGCAGTGTTTTAAATTTAGTGTCTCACTGCTGTTTTTCCTGTTTAAAGCATTTTTGTTTCATGCCTAAATTAGTGTCACTAGTAGCTGTAGTCCAGATACAGGTTTGCTGCATCTGGGTCTGTTTGTAGCAGCTGTTGTATTCTGAGCACATTTTTCAAGCCATCTTTGACTAGAAGGGGTCCTTCTGCACTCCTGTGAGAGAAGTGTGCTGGTTGGAACATGCCTGGTGAAAGGTCATTGTTCTAGGGCTTCCAGTAAGCACCCTCATTAGTTCTTTTGAGTTTTTAAAAGTTTTTTTTATTTTGGTTAATTTTTAGCTCCCGGAATTTAAACCCTGCATTTGAGCTAATTTCTGCTGGTTTGTGCATCGCCCAGCACTGCCGTGCAATTGTGCTCCATAACTGGACAGATAATTTCAACAAATTTTCCCTTAGATACAGCTGTAGTACATTAGTGCAGTCCTCATCTTTAGTACATATCAGGTGTAAGAAGTACTGCTACTAGTTGTGACTATTAAACCACCAGCCAAAAACCCAGACAGAAATACCCATCTACAGAGCACCTCCTAGATTAGTCCTGAAAGCACACCCTTTTTGATAACAGCTCTTTAAAACAGCATTATGGACAGTTGGACTACTCTGGTTTCTCCTCTCAGTCTTGTTGACGTGGGTCTTCTGAGGCAGTGCAGCAACTGCCTCATGTACACAAACAACCCTCTACTAATAAACTCACTCTAGTACAGTGTGCGACAGATGCATCTACACCAAGAATCTTGAATCACTGCTCTCTCGCAGGCAAAACAGTAACACTGAAGAGGTTGTCAACTCACCCACCACTACTTATGTACATAGTGCCACTACTCATACACACAGTATGCATCCAGCAAATTCCTTGTTTCACTTGAAAGAAAGTTACTGTTTGTCATTTTTGCATTTAGTTACTTGTAACACATTGCACTCAATTTACCTGGCACTTGCTCACTAAAGCAATTATATAAGTCAGCACTAAAAATTAAAAGCACTACACCCTCACTCCCCACTGGCCCTTGTTTTCAGTTATTAAGGAATTCCCAATATTATTCTAGCATGTCCAAGGGTCAGTTGTCAATCTCCTCTCCGGTCCAGCTGGTGAATCTGGGAATCTTGAGGCAATGTTATAACTGCCTCATGTACACAGACAACCCTCTCCTCCTCCCACATAACACAAGTACTTGCGAGAGATGCAGCTATTTAGCCAAACTGGAGGCTGAGCTCTCTCAACTCAGGACTGGCAAGACCAGACAGGAGGAGAAAGCAACTACACACACCACAAAACCAGCCTCACATAATGCTACCACACCACTGAATCAAACACATAAACACACAAAGACATACTAGGAGGCTCTGAGTAAAGATTCACCTAAACAGAAGAGGCCTCCAAAGCAGACACCCAAAC
Source organism: Protopterus annectens (assembly GCF_019279795.1). NCBI lineage: Eukaryota > Metazoa > Chordata > Ceratodontiformes > Protopteridae > Protopterus > Protopterus annectens. Next base: position 442,090,616 of record NC_056734.1, on the reverse strand, counting down.
AACTGCTACCTCAAGACACTCCACAAGCAACACATGAACCACAAAAGCAGTGTGCAAAGCAGTCACAGCCCTTAAGGCCAAATACAACACCAAACATACTTGTCATAGGTGACTCCATAGTCAGACACACTGACGTCCCACTCACCAGGCTGAACAAGGAGAGGGTCACAGTAAGCTGCCTATCGGGCGCTAGAATCCGCCACATAACACAAGCACTTGGGGTCACTCCACGGCAAGTACAAATATGACACAGCCATTGTCCATGCTGGTGTGAACGACCTGAGGCGTACCTCCCTGGACTACATGAAAAGAGACATAGAGGAGCTCTCTGATTATGTAGCCCAGGCAGGTATGACCCTAACCCTGAGCAGTATCCTTCCTTCACCAAGAATGATGCCACAATATAGAGACAAGATGATCAGCTCTAACAATTGGCTTAATGTCTGGTGTCATTCAAAGGGGATCCAGTGTCTGTCTGCCTGGGATGACATGCTTGACAAGCCACGCTGCTTCGCAAGGGACGGCTTGCACCTGTCACCCCTGGGATTCCAGATATTGGCTAAGGCTCTTACCAACCCCATAGTGCCTTTTTTAGGCAAGGCTCAAATTCTAAACCTACCACCCTAGAAAACAAAAATGGAAAGAAACTGAGGGTAATGCTGCTCAATGCCAGAAGTCTAAATCTCAAAATGCATGCACTCGAGGCCCTTCTCAGTATGGAGAACATCGATGTCTGTGCTGTAACTGAAACCTGGTTCAAAGCTCCTGAGAGCACCCCGGCACTATTAGGTTTTACCTCATATCATGCGTTCCGGCCCCAAAACCCGGACCACAACACAAAAGGAGGGCCTGTATCCATATTCATAAAGGATACCCACACCTCCAGGTTGGTGGCAACGCTAAGCTTGAAACCATCCAGGTGCAACTAACCATAGGCAAAACTGCTCTACAAATTGTAGCATGCTACAGGCCACCCTCTCAAACTCAGGAACCCCACACAGCCTTCCTGAAGACACTGGAGGGTATAAATGTATCTCCAAACACCATCATATTGGGTGACTTCAACTACCCGAATATAGACTGGGAACATTACTCAAGCCCTAACTTTCTAGCCCAACGGTTCCTGGAGTTCATAAATTCAAATGCCATGGAACAGCTAGTCACTGTTCCCACGAGAGGAGAAAATATACTAGATCTCATTATCACAAACATGGGGACAAAATGCTCCACACCGGAAGTATATCCCTCATTGGTGAGATCTGATCATAAACTAATCTCACTGGAAATCCACATCCTGCCCCCACCCCAAACAAAAAAGGCCACAGTGAAGAACTTCTCTAAAGCAGACTTCGCACTACTCAAGACTGGTGTGGTATCCTTCAAGATCTGAGACAGTGGAAACCACAACCCAAGCTGCGGAAGCCCTTACAAATGCCTTCTATGAACACCTCCAGGACTGCATGGATCAGGCAATCCCAAATAAAACCAAGACTCTTTTCACAAAGGGCAAATGTCCAGTCTGGTGGACCCCAGCCATTAACAAACTTTACAATAAGAGGAGAAAGCTATTACATGATAGAACAAAATCCATAAAAGGGAAGTCACCCCTGATCATTATTAGTAAAAAAATACGAGCACTCATAAAATCAACTAAGGCCAATTTTGAGAGAAAAATTGCCATGGATTCAAAGGACAATCATAAGGCCTTTTCAGCTATGTTAGGAACCTGGGTGGAAACTCCCAGATATGCTCAGAATTAGTCCAAAATTATGCAAAAATCACTGAACCCACAGACATTGCCAACTACTGGCAGACAGGTTCAGTGCATACTTCACCCCTCTCCCCAAAGGAGAGATAACTATCCCAGCGGTGTAGCCTCCCAGACATCTCAAATGCGCAGGTGAAAGCTGCTCTCTCTAAAGCTAAAAACACAGCATCAATGGGACCGGATGGTGTCCCCGGCTGTGTGCTACACGAGCTAAATGAGGAATTAAACCCGCACATAAGGCAGCTGTTTAATCTCAGCCTTACCACAGGATACGTGCCCAAGGAGTGGCGTACGGCAACTGTGGTCCCACTCCACAAAGGCGGTGCCTCTACGGACCCTGGTAATTACCGCCCCATAAGCTTAACAAGTCTAGTCTGCAAAGCTATGGAGAGGATCATAATGGAGCTCATAAACAAAGATATAGGGGACTTGCAGACATTGGACCCGACCCAGTTTGGCTTCAAGGGAAGATCATGCCTTTTGAACTTGGTCGACTTCTTCGAAACAGTCACCAAGGCCATTGATGAGGAAAGGCAGTCCATACAGCCTACCTTGACCTTGCAAAGGCTTTTGACACAATACCCCACTCGGGTATTGTAGAAAAACTTACCAGCTTAAATGTAAACCCATATGTCACAAGATGGGTTGCAAACTGGCTTAAGGACAGAACCCACAGGGTTAGAGTTGCTGGCGCTATGTCAGACTACAAGCTGGTCACAAGTGGTGTCCCACAGGGCTCGGTCCTTGGCCCCCTATTGTTCGGCATCTACTTCTCAGAAGTACAGGCCAACATGGGAGGACTTTGGCTGACAAAGTTTGCAGGCGACTGCAAACTGGGCGCCATAGTGGAAAGTGCATCGGACATGGATATCCTTCAGAAGGGACTCACGGAAACAGATAGTTGGTGCCAGAGCCATGGCCTGAAGTTAAACGCCAAAAATGTACAGTCATACCCTTGGGAAAAACAAGGTAACCCCAAGCTACCATATAGGTGGCAATCCACTAAGCACAGAAGAGGTTATCAGGGACCTGGGGACCCAGGTTGACAGTGGCCTTTCTTTTGACACTCACGTTGCTAAAGTGGTTAGAAAGACCTTCTACATTGCCCACCTGATCATGAAGGGATTCACATCCAGATCTAGTGAGGTCATTGTTCCCCTGTACTCTTCACTTATCAGACCAATGATCGAGTACAATGCCCCATTCGGGATGTATCTCGCCTGACATCTGCAGCAATTGGAGAGACCCCAAAAGTTTCTCACCAAAAGGATAAAGGGACTCCAAAATCTGTCATATGCTGCCAGATTGAAGAAACTCCAGCTCTATTCAGTCGCATACCGTCTGCTCAGAGGTGACATGTGCCTGACATACAAGGCCATGTCCAACCCAGAATTAATGGACATGCTCCACCTCAAAATCCAAATCCACCAAAACCACTAGAGCAAGTGACTTAAACCTTAGCACGGATATAAATAGGACGTGCTGGAGGGATAGATTTATCACTCAGAGACTCCCTATGCTGTGGAATAGAGTCCCGGTCCATGTGAGGCAGAGCACCTCGCTGGCTCTGTTCAAGAGAAATCTTGACCTGTGGATGGGAGATCGTAGGTTTACCCCGGGAATCATCTCTGTGTCACTGCTGGACAGAGGAACAACAAACTAATGGGTACAGTATTTTTTCATATAAGGGGTGGCGTAAGCCACAAAAATTCGGGCTAGGCTTATAAATGCCTTGGGGCAGATTGCCTAGTATAAACCTATGAACCTATGAACCTATAAATCAGCATACTTCGAAGTTCTCTCAAAAAACTTACTGAAACACCAGAGATCTCCAAAAAATACAGTTGTGTACACTTACCATAAATGAAGATGTTCGAGTGCATTCACTGTTGCAGTAATCACTTGTGGGTTATCCCTGCTAGGTAACCCTCGGCAGGCCTGAATACCAGAGTAAAGGATTTCCCTCCTGCGTCAGCTGCAGGCCACCAGTGACTGACGTTAGGTCGCCAGTGCTATAAAGAGAGGCAAAATGCAATTACATCAGTTTTTCTTGCCCCCAACCACTTCCAAGAAGGCCAACCTGGATAAGGCCATAAGAAAGATGGAGAAGAGAAAGGGGGAAAGGTGGAAGGGAAACAGGACTGCAACAGTGAATACACTCAAACATCTACATTTATAGTTAAGAGTACACAACTGTACTATGTTCTTCATGTTTCACTGTTGCAGTCTTCACTTGTGGGAAGATTCCCAAAGCTGAAAGGTAGGGTGGTAGGAATGCAGTGAAGGAGCTGGAGAATAGGCTTTTATTGCTTTAAATGGAAGCTACAATGCCCTGCAGGACTGCTGAAGCAAAGCCTGCCCTGGATTTGGAGAAAGTAGCCAGCTGGTAGTGTTTTGTGAAGGTATGGACAGATGTCCAGGTGGCAGCTTCTAAAATGTCCCTGATAGGGACACCTCTGAGGAAGGCAGTGGAAGTTGACATTGCCCTGGTAGAATGGGTTCTGACTTGATGTGGGAGGTATATTTACATGAAAAGAGTAGCAGAAATGGATGCAGTGTGATATCCATTTGGAAATGGTCTGCTTGGATATAGGTTTTCCCTCTACTCTAGGGGAGAAGCTGACCAGCAGTTGGTCAGTCTTTCTGATCGACTTGGTTCTGTCTAGGTAGTATTTAAACTGCCTGTGCACATCTAAAGTATGGAGAATTATTCCCCCCTATTTTGTGGGTTTGGAAAGAAGGTAGGGAGATGGATGGCCTAATTAAGGGCCATGTCAGATATCACCTTATGCATAAGGAGGGGTTTGTCCTAAGAGATACCCTGTCTGGATGAAAAATAATGAAAGGTTCAATGGCCATGAGAGCCTGTAGTTCTGATACTCTTCTGGCTAAGGTTATGGCCAGCAGGAAGGCAGTCTACCAAGAGAGGTGCTTTACTTCTGCTGAGGCGGCTGGTTCAAAAAGGGGGTAAGGTCAATTTTTCGAGGACAAAGTTCAAATCCCAAACTGGGGTGGGTGGCCACCTAGGAGGTTTAATGTGTGATCCCCCTCCAAGGAATTGTTTTAACAGGGGATGGGAGAATAGAGTTTGTTCTGTTGGAGAATGAGCAGAGATAGGCGAGGCATGGATTTTGATAGAGGAGTAAGACAATCCCTTTTGCACGAGCTCTGCTAGGTAGTCCAGAACCAGGGTGACAGAGGCATAGGTGCTGTTTTCACCCTTATTTTGGCACCATGCAGTCAATCTTTTCCATTTTGCAGAATACGATTTTCTGGTACTGGGCCTTCTGGCCTCTTTAATGATATCCATGATCTGTTTGCTCAGTAATGGCCTGTTATCCGCCTCTGAGGTATAAGCCATGTGGATATGCTGAGTGTGTGAAGATTTGGGTGCAATACTGACCCTTTTTTTGGGTTAGCAGCTTTTCTGTGAGAGGCAGGCTGATGGACAATTCCTTGGTTAGGCTGAGAATTAAGGGGTACCAGTGCTGTCTGGGGCAATGAAGATAGCCCTTGGCCCTTCCTCCCTGATCTTTAGGAGTATGCTGGGAATCAGTGGTAAGGGAGGGTAAGCGTACACAAATAGGTTGCCCCAGTAAAAGGAGAGAGCATCCACCTTCCATGCTTGTGGATGGAATTCCCAGGAGCAGAACCTGTTTAGCTGCTTGTTTTGAACTGTAACAAAGAGATCTACCTCTGGTAATCCCGGAGGAAGGTGTCCTTGTGTAGCTGCTACTCATGTGGGTTCACAACACTTCTACTGAGGTGGTCCGCCAGGGTGTTGTGCTCCCTTGGAATGTACCGGGCTATCAGACGCAGACCCATCACTGAAGCTGTTTGCCAGATAAGCATAGCTAAGCGGCACAAGGGGTATGAGTGTGTTCCCCTTGGTTTGTTGCTGTACCACATGACTGTTGTGTTGTCGGTCTTGATCAGGAGAACTCCTGGTCTGAGGTGGCTCCTGAATGCTATTATAGCTCTGAGTACCACCAGCAATTCCTTCATATTGATGTGGAGGGTAAGGTCTCCCTGATCCCAGGTGCCCTGAGTGAACGTGTCCCCTAGATGAGCACTCCAGGCTGTGTCTGAGGCATCAGTGGTGATGGTCTGGCCTTGGGGAATGGTGGTGAAGAGTAGCCCCCTGATCTGGGTACAAGCTTCTGCCCACCATATAAATTCCTTCATTAAGCAGGGGATCAGAGGCAGCTGGTGTTCCAGTGACTGTGAATGTTGGCTCCACAGGTTCTTGAGATACCACTGTAGCTTTCTCATGTGGAACCTGACTAAAGGTACCAGAAAGATGCAGAAAGCCATGTACCCAAGCGCTTGCAGGAACTTCCTTGCTGTGAGATGTGTCTTGCGAGCTAGCTGAGAAAAGTAGAGTGGGAGAAAGCACTGCTTCTCCTCAGAGAGGAATGCTCTTTGGGCAGATGCGTCTAGGAGAGCTCCTAGGAAGGTTATCTGTCTTGTGGGTTGGAAATGGGATTTTTTTCCTGTTGATGGTTAATCCCAGAGAGGTTAGGAGAGTTTGGACAAAGGAAAGGTCTTGCAGGAGTTTTTCCTTGGTGTCTGCCTGAATAAGGCAGTTGTCCAGATAGGGGTAAATCTGGATATTTTGCTATCTGCAAAAGGCAATGACCTGAGCCAGACACTTGGTGAAGACTCTGGGAGCAGTAGATAAGCCAAAGGGCAGAGAATTGAAAGTGCTCTGAGCCTGCTCTGAAACATAGGAAACTCTTGCAGGATTCCCTGATAAGGATATGGAAGTAGGCATCTTTGAGATCTAGGATCACTAGCTAGGCATCTGGAGCCAACATAGTTCATAGGTTTTGAAGGGTCAGCATTTTGAATTTTTGCACTTGGAGGGGCAGATTTAATGTGGATAGGTCTAGAATAGGGTGCCAGGTGCCCTCTTTTCTGGCTACCTGGAACAGCCTAGAGTAGAGACTCTTTCCTGCTTGTTCCTCTAGCATTGGTTCCACTGATCCCAGAGCAGAGTTTTTGAATATGGCAGATGGCCTCTGCTCTTTGGTTTGCAGGTAAGTCTGGGAAACCTCAACATCTTGGGATTTCTTTGAAAGTGAATCTGTACCCCCAGTGAATGATGTTTAGTACCCACTGATCTGTTCTGATGGTTTGCCACTTGTCTAAGAATAGGGACAGCCTTCCTCCTAGCCTGGTGGGGGTGGTGGAGGGACAGAAGGGAGAGGGGGAATAATTGTAGGTCCTTGGAGTAAGGAGTGGATTTAGAACTCCCTTGCTTAGAAGTGGTAGAGGGCCACTGCCTGGGCCTTTGCTGGTTTTGCTACTGATGTCTGGAGGACCTATCTCTGTGCCCTGTCCTAGGCACAGCTTTGGGTTGGGCAGGAAAAGACCAGTGTTTTGTTGGAAAGTTCCTTCTGAATCTGGGAGGCTGTACTTGCAGGAAGTCTTTGACCGTCTGCATAGACTTAGCCTTGTCTTCCATTTTTTTAATGACTTCCTCTGCTTTTGGGCTGAACAGTAGTTCCCTATCCAAGGGGGCGTCCAAAAGTTTAGATTTGACCTGGTCAATCAAAGGCTGCTTTCTCAGCCATGTATGCCTTTTGATAACTGATCCTGAAACTGCAGCTCAGCTAGAGGCTTCTAGAATATCAAATACGCAGTGTAGGAAATGCTTTGCTACTCGAGAACTGGGAGTGGATCAATTCTCAAAGTGCTCTCTGGTAAGGTGGAACTTTTTTGCTTTATTAATTCCAGAGTGTTTTGTTGAAATTTGAATGTGTGAAATTGGCAACTGAAGGCTCTAATGGCTAAGGTAGCTGAAGTGTAGAACGTTTTGCTCCATTGGTCCAAGGCTCTGCTCTCCTTGTCAGAGGGTATTGGGTTTTTGGAGGAGCTGGTCCTAGCCCCTTTGGGACCCTGGGTAATGATTTCTGAGTAAGCTTCAGAGTTCTTAGATAGCTTTGGGAGTCAGTTACCCTGTAGTATTTGTTAGTTTCCTGGGTGGAGGAAGTAGGGCATCAGGGGTGATGCCAGACTCCACCTCTTCTTCAATTGGGGGTAGTCCTGGGCCCCCCAGTGGAAATACTGCAAATTTAAGGTTTCCCCGAAAGAGAGGTCCTCGGAAGAGGGGGGCTAAATGAATGGATTCCTCAGCATCTGAATCCTTAAAGGCTGTCAGGGCCTGCTGTTCAGTGTCTGAGTCTAGAAATTCAGAGTCCTCAGACTGTGACTCTGAAAGTACTTCAGGGGAATGATCCCTTTTTCTTTTGACTGGGGTAGCTGGAGTAAGCTGGTTACAACTAATGAGGGTAATTAAATCTTCAGCAATTCTGAGTAACTGTTGAGACTGGGGAGGTTGGGTGAGAGGAAGTTGGTGACTGGGCACAGAAGAAGGTGCTCTTCTAGCAGTGGCCTTGCTCTTAGGCCTCAGAGATTTGATGGGTCTAGCGGATTTTGCTGGTGGCATGGCCATCAGTCTAGGCCTGGCGTCAGTCATCCGAAAAGCCTTCTTGGAAGCCGGTGCCTGCAAAGCACCTCCAGACCCAATCAAGGGTGCTGGCAACTGTCAAAACGGTCGAAGGAGCCTGATCCGGCAGCATACTGGACTCCAGAAAGGTCACGGTAGTGGCCTGCGATGGCTCTACAGCTGTTGTCAGGGTCTGCAAATGCACCTCACTGAGTTCCGCTAAACTAATGGAAGGTAGGCTGGCTGACTTCCTAGCTTTTTTATCCAACAAATCGGAAATCACTCCACTGGTCACCCACAATTAAAATTTTTAATTGTGGGTGACCAGTGAAGTGATTTCCTAGCTTTTTTTTATCCAGTTTGTGTTTTTTTTTGGCTTTTCTGGTGTTGACTTCTGATTTGTGTCGTCTGTGGGTCTAACCTTCCGAGGTCTGTCTGTCTTCCTTATCTTTTCTCTTTTTGGGAATTTTGGCAGTTGATTGACCAATGGATGCCATTTCACATAGGTAACTAACCTCCCTGAAATGCCTAGTTACAAAATCAGCTCTCCTATGGATGGTCCTAGCATTAAATAAGGCACAGAACAGACAACCAGGGACATAGTGGTTTGGGCCTAGGCAAGTTACACACATATTATGAAAGTCTTGGTTTGGTGTTTGTTTTCCACAATGGAGATAGACATTTACTTTTCAGACATCGGTTAAGTGCAAGAAAAAGGATCCCTAACAGGGCACTTAGCTTTAGTAGTATTCTCCCTCACTCTGGCAAGGGGCGATTGACGCACCTGCAAACTGCTGCTGCTCTGGGCTCCATGGCAAGAAAGACTGATGTAATGGTGTCGGCTGCCTCTCTTTATAGCACTGATGACCTGGCATCAGACTCGGGGCGACCTGCATCCGACGCAGGAGGGAAATCCTTTACTCTGGTATTTGGGCTGGCTGAGGGCTACCCAGCACGCATAACCCACAAGTGATGACTGCAACAGTGAAACACAAAGAACATCAAAAGACTGCTACAACTAACACAGTTCCCACAGCACCCAAGACACAACACCAGTGTCTCACATACCAAGCCCTTGAGGAGTAACAATCAAAAAACCAAATATTCTTGTCATTGGAGACTCCACAGTGAAACACACAGAGATGTCCTACTCACCAGGTTAGATAAGGAGAAAGTCATGTCAGCTGTCTGTCCAGTGACCAGATTTGTCAATTCACACATGCACTCAGGTCTTTTGGCAACAAGTACCACTAAGACTCTGTCATAGCTCATGTTGTAGTGAACAACCTGAGACATGCCTCACTCGACTATATGGAGGACATGATTGATCTCTCCATGTATGTGTCCCAGGCAGGTATGTCCCTAGCCTTGCGCAGCATATTACCTTCACCTAGAATGATGCCACAGTATAAACAAAAAAAGATAAATTTAATAACCAGCTTAGTTTTTGCTGCCATTCAAAGGGGATCCAGTTTCTGTCAGCCTGGGATGACATGGTTGACAAACCTCACTGCTTTGCCAGAGACAGTTTGCACCTGGCACCACTAGGCTTTTGGCTGCAAGCAAAGGCTCTTGTCTCCCCCATATTGCCTTTTTAGGCAAGGTCTCAAAAACAAAATTTCCGACATTATAATTGCCAGCCATAACAAAATAAGGGTTATGGTGCTACACGCTAGGAGCTTAAACCAAAAACTGCACACCCTGGAAGCACTTCTATCACTGGAGAATGTAGATGTCTGTGCAGTCACAGAAACCTGGTTCAAGGACTGAGAAAGTACCCCGGCCTTGCAAGACTACATGTAAGGCTACAATGCCTTCCACACCTTCTGGCTGCACCACTTCCTTTGGTTCTGACACTTTCAATGTATATTAGAGATAAATTCACCTCCCGACTAGTTAGACTGGACAACTCCATGGAGTTACTGCAAGTTCAGATTATTGTGGGTAAAACCCCCATTCATGTCACAGCTAGTTATAGATCCCCCTCCATGGATCTTGATGCGCACAAGGCCTACTTGACCAAAGTGGGGTCACTCCAAATACTGCCAAACATTCTAGTCATGGGGGATTTCAATTATCCCACCATCAACTGGGAAACCTACACTAGCTCTAACTTATTAGCATAAAAGTTCCTTCACTTTGTTAACTCAAATGCCCTGGAACAAACTGTTCAAACACCAACAATAGGAACAACACACTAGATCTGGTCTTCACTAACATGACAAACAGATGCACCACCTCAACTGTCAGTCCTTCATTAGTTAAATCTGACCACAAATCAGTCACCTTCAAACTGGCACTAGCACCACACCTCACACAGTGTGAAGACAGACTAAAAAAACTTCACCAAAGCAAACTATACCCTCCTAGGGGAAGTTATAAATACATTTCAAGCCCCACCCCAGATGGATGTGGTAACTACACTAAAGCCCTGTAGAATCACACGTATAAGTATATAGACTCAGCTGCTCCAGAGAGAATCAAAGCCAGAGCCCCAAGTAAAAAAATAAAATAAAACATCCTGGTGGATATCCAGCATCAACAAACGCAAAAAGTTGCTGTTTAAGAAAACTAAGGTAAGGCCCCCAACAATGGAAAAGCACCCTAATCCTCAGCAGGCAAACAAGACAACATGTAAAACCCTCTAAGGATAGGACCCAAGCATGTACTGAACTACTGACAAATAATATCATACACACTGATCTCACAGAGACAGCAAACCTGCTGGTGGACGGATTTGGTGAAAAGTTCACTCCCTTATCCTCTCCAAACTTATCACAAACCTTGTCCCAACCCCCCCCCCCCCCCATCTACATATCTGGACAGGTCATTAAAGCCTTGTCTAAAAGCAAAAAACACAACCTCTATGGGACCAGATGGCATCCCAGGCTGTCTTCTGAGCAACCACTTGTACACTGCTCAATGCAAAATGAAACTCCAATGGTAAAAAACACAACAGACACCTCCAGCAGACCACAACTGAAATGGACTGGAAACAGCACAGCTGAATAAACACACAATTTAATTTTTAAGCGCTTTCACCTTCAGTAAAAGCATTGCCAGATATAAAAACAGAACACAGGAAGCAAATCTGCTTAAATATACCTCTCAAATGGTATTTAACCAGTAAAAACCCTTATCAACCAGTAAAAACCCTTATCTAGAACAAGTGTAGCAGCATTTAAAGTGACACTGCATATACACAAAGCACAAATACAAATACATATAAAACAGACATAAAACAATACTGTGCTACTTGAAAGTGCAAAAATACTTAAATACTTATTTTAACTTAACAGCTCTTGCTTTTAAAATGCAGTTCAGAGATAACATATCATTTAATCCGGGTTTATTACTTGCATTTAATTGGATTTGCCAGTTTAATTCCTTATATTCTAATAACAATTCACTATCTCCTCCCTCTGCCAGACATACAAACCCTGGCAATAATGAAAAAAAGAATCTCCTAAAATCTTGTATGAACAAACTAAAATGTCAGCTAGCATCACCATTAAGTACTCTATTCAATCACAGCCTAACCACTGGCTTTGTTCCTGTGGGATGGAGAACAGCAACAGTTATTCCCCTCCACAAAGGTAGCTTAGCAACAGACCCAGGGAATTACAGACCCATAAATCTGACCAGGCTCATCTGTAAAGTCATCATAAATAAAAGACACAGGCAACCTTCGAACCCTGGATCAGACCCAATTCGGCTTTGTCAAGGGCAGATCCCACCTGTTAAACCTGGTGGATTTTTTTCCAAATATTTTTATTTTTCTTCTTCTCTTGTATGCATGTTACAAGATCCAATCAGTATGCAAGATACAGTACATTTTTCTTTTTAAGAAGAATTCAGACATAATTAGGTACATCACGTATCAAGAGAATTTTCAGTATTGCAACAAAAATACACCGATAACATCCTATATACACTACGTACAAAATAGTGGTACAGTCAGTCAATTTCTAATTAACATTACATCACAGTTAACATACTGTTTCAATACGGGTACACATGCAGAACAGGGGTGACACAAAGCTCATGAGGGCGAGTGCTTTTGTGCTCTTTTTCATTTAACAGTCACAATAATTGATCATTCCACATTCAGCTAATCTTTCAAAATATGATCCAAGAGAAGACTCCAGTATTTTAGGAAACAGGAATTCTTACTTTGATTATTTGTTGTATACTTATGTGCTGATATACTTTATTGCCATACTTCTGTAACCCTCCCATGACAGTTTGGTTCGGTCTAGCCAGTTCTGGGTAACATACAATTTCACTAGAGAGAAGAGAGTAATTAGAATGTGTGGGTTATACTTTGGTAATCTTTTGAGAGGTAAATAGCAAAATTGCAAATTCCCATGATAATGTGGATTTTTGCTATCCCATCTTCTCTAGTCTAACTCTCAGTGAGCACCATAACTTATAAGTACATTTGCAGCTCCAGAAGGTATGAAATAAATCTGCTATTTGTGAGTAATAGCATGGAGAGTTTGGCGAGACCTCTGAAGTTAAGTATTTCTGGGGTGAAGTAAGCATTGTTGGTTTTCATTGAGTATATATGAGTTTTTTGAAAGGGATTAATTTTAGTACTGCTGTAACAGAATTAGATTTCTGTTTTTCAGAGCATTATTTGATCCCATCAGTCCAGTATTTTGAATACAATAATGATGACTGGTATTTAAGAGATACTATTAAATAGACAGCATCTTTTTCTTTGAGGTATTACATTATGGAACTTAATGAGAAGTTATGTACCTACCATAACGTTCCATGTTAGTTGTCTTCTTCTCGCCTTCTTTCTTGCTGGATGGGTTCGGAGCTGACCCTCGGCTCCGACTTGGCCTATACTAAAGCTCAAGAGCTACTAATACTGGCTCGAGGCTACCCTATATCCCACAATGCTAGGCGCTAACTACCCAGATCTCGTTTGATAGCTGAAACCATAGCAGTTCTGATCTCCAAAATAAGGAGAAGAGGAACCTCACTCGTAAGTCACCTAGACCTATAGCTACCAGTAAGGATAGCCAAGGGGGCCAATACTGAGGCAGGAAGAAGATCCCCAAGGATCCTTAGGTCTGTCTAGGCTAGGGGGATAGGGGTTGGGACGCAAGAAAGAAGGCGAGAAGAAGACAACATGGAACGTTATTGTAGATACATAACTTCAATGTTAAGTTGTCAATCTCACCCTCATTCTTGCTGGATGGGACCGCGTCCCTAGCACCTTCACCCTGGGTGGCTCATCGGAACAGACTCTTGAGAATGGTGGAACCAAAATTAGCCCGGCTTCGGGAGGCCATGTCTAATTTGTAATGAGAGATAAAGGTATGAGGAGAGGCCCAAGTGGCTGCCGCACAAATGGAATCAATTGGTAATCTAGCCTGAAAAGCTATTGACGTGGCTAATGCTCTAGTTGAGTGAGCCCTGGGCCTTGACGGTAGCTTTTGGTGTCTGAGGTCATAGATGAAAGTAATCACAGAGGCCAGCCATCTAGAAAGGGTTACTTTGGAAACTGGAAGGTCTTTCTTCCCTGCAGCATAAGATAGGAAGAGCTGCTCGGATTTCCTAGCTTGCTTGGTTCTATCCAGATAGTAACGGAGCTGACGATGAACGTCCAGAAAATGCAGCTTTTGTTCCGCTCTGTTGGGAGTAGTTGGGGAAGAAAACTGGGAGATCGATAGTCTGGTTTAGATTTGCCTCAGAAGAAACCTTGGGTAAAAAGGATGGGTTATAGTCCGGAGGGACACACTGTCTTTATGGAAAACTAGATAAGGTGGACGAATGCAAAGGGCATGAAGTTCTGATACTCTTCTTGCAGATGTTATGGCGACTAGAAAAAGAGTCTTCCAAGAGAGCAATTTCAAGAAGCAGGAAGCCGCAGGTTCAAAGGGGGGAAGAATCAAGGAAGTTAGAACCAAATTTAAGTCTTCCACTACTGCTTGTTTGAGAGACCACTCGTGTGGCATGAGAATGGCTCTGCTCAACCTGTCCGCTATGATGTTGGACTTCCCGGGATGTGCATTTCTATCAGAAACCGCTGAGAGGAGATCGCCCACTGCCAAAGTCTGAGTGCCTCTCGACATAAGGGATAGGACTTGGTTCCGCCCTGCTTGTTGATGTACCACACTACGGACATATTGTCCATCTAAACTGCAATAGTCCCGATGGGAAGAGAGTCCTGAAGGGCTTGCAACGCTAAAAGTACTGCTCTCATCTCCAAGAGATTTATGTGCAGGTGGCACTTGAAAGGTTGCCATGTGCCCTGGACCGTCCTGCCCTGAAAATGCCCACCCGATCAGGGAGGCATCCGTTGTCACCGTGGCGACCGGGGGAGAAGGAACAAATGGTCTGCCCTGAAGGACTTGAGGGGAGACCATCCACCAAGAAAGGTGTTTCTTGCAAGACAGGGTTATTAAAATGTTGTGTGACATTGGAAGCTGTTGAAAGGACCACTGGGAAAAAAGCATCCACTGAAGGATCCGCATATGAAAGCGAGCTAGGGGAAGTAGTGTAATGGCTGCCGCCATGAGACCTAATACCTTCAGGACAAACCTGGCCTGGATTTTGTTGTTCTGAAGAAGGATGTGAACATGCCTGTGAATATTTTTTTATTTTATTTTATTTTATTTTACATTTGTTAACCGGGAGAGTCCGACTGGATACATGTCCATTTTCAGCGGATGCCCGGGGAGAAAAGCTCCAGGTACATAACAGACATATGAACATTGTTAATGCAAAAAAGGAAGATAGTTGAGTTCTAAATACAATATAAAGATACATCACATCTTGGGGAAAAAAATAACAGCAGCATATAAAAAAAAACATAGGTCAGTTACAAAGGCGAGGCGCCTTGTTAAAAAGAGGTTAAGGATAGTGAGGTAAGAGAAGGGTAAATGATAGTGGTTAATCAGGTTTGGAACAGGGATATTGCCAGAGAGTATTGAGATGAGGTTTAAGCTTTTTTTTGAATTGTAGGAGTGAAGGTTCTGAGGTGAACATGGTCGGTAGGGAGTTCCACATTTTACCTACAAAGTTTGAGAAAAGAGAATCCCCAGCAGAATTATTGGCTTTGGTAGTTTGAGCTAAGATCTTATTGGAGGAGCGTAAAGATTGCAGGTTAATATAGGGGTGAATGATGTTTTTCAGAGCTGGTGTTTTCTCTGGGTGATACAGTATCTGGTGAGCCGTTTTGAGTTGGTTGAAATGGAGTTGGCTGGAAAACTCTAACCACCCTAGTTGCTTCAAGTTAGTGCAGTAGTGCGTTCTAAATGTGGAATTTGTGGCAAATCTAGCTATGTGATTGTAACAAGAAGCAAGTTTGTTAAGGGTGGTCTTGTTTAGGTTTGTAAATAGGGGGGAGGCATAGAAAAGAGTGGATAGTAGGTGTGTGCTGGCAATTGTAATTTTAGCGTGAGGAGTGAGAAAGTGTTTTACTTTATAGAGAGAGCCAAGCTTTTTATTGACGGTTTTGATGGTTAGATTGAAATGGGTGTCAAATTTAAGGGAGTTATCAATGGTAACACCCAATAGCTTTGTGTGAGCTTCTGGTGATATAGTGATTCCATTGGAGGATGTAATAGAGAAGGTGGGGGGGAAGAGTCTTGTTAGTGGGTGAGAAAGAAAGTAGTTTTGTTTTGTTGGGGTTGAGAACTAGTTGATGACTTGAGAACCATTTTTCTATTAGGTTGAAGGTGTCTTGGGTTGAAGCAGTGAGGTCTGCCAGGTTGGAGGCAGTGCTGATGATAGTCGAATCATCTGCATATTGAATGCATGTGGCATGGGGGGTGATTGTGGGCAGGTCATTAACAAAGATGGTGAAAAGAAGAGGGCCAAGAATAGATCCTTGGGGAACTCCAAGTGTAACAGGTAGGCATGTGGATAATTTGTCCTGCCATAGAACAGCCTGTTGCCTATTGGACAGGTAGGATTGGAACCATTTCAGTGGAATTGCTGAGTGATAGTTTTAATGTATGGAGGAGTTGAATGTGGTTCACCATATCAAAGGCCTTGGGGAGGTCTAAGAAAAGAGCAGATGATAGTTTATTATTGTTTCTAAAGTTATTGATGGTATTAGAAAAGGATAGTAGGGCTGATGTGGTACTGTGATTTGGCCTGAAGCCATGTTGGGAGTTGGCTAGAATTTTCTTTTTGGTGAGGTGTTCCATCAGTTGTTTATGGACACACTTTTCCATAATTTTGGCCAGGGGTGAGAGTATAGCTATAGGTCTGTAGTTGGTTAGCTCTAGTGAGCTACCACCTTTATGGACAGGAATAATGTGGGACATTTTCCATATAGAGGGGATGAAGGCTTCTGACAAGGTACAGTTTATGATTATGGAGACGGGATAGGAAATGGCCTCAGCTGCTTTTTGCAGAAACTCAGCTGGGAGAAGGTCAGCTGCTAGCTTAGTGGGTTTTAGTTTTTTAAGAAGAGATGTTATAGAGGATATGGGTACTGGATCGAAGGTAAATAGATGATCTGATGTAGTTGTAGTATTCTGTTGGCATGGGTAGTGGAGTGGGCTGGTTGTTTGTTTGAATTGTGTGGCCAGGGATTGTATAGTTTCTGTGAAGAAACTATTGAATGCGTTAGCAATGTTTACAGGGCACTGTTGTTTGCAAGTTGTTGGAGTGGGGGTGGTTGCCTGGCCTGGGTGCAGGAGCTTGTTTAAGCCTGCCCAGAATTTTGTGGATTATTAAGTTGTTTGTGTTGGAGGAAGAAGTTTTTTTTATCATTTAAGATCATTCTTTTAGTTTCATTTCTAAGTTGCTGGAAGGTTTGGTGGGAGTGTGGGTCTTTAGAGGTACGCCATGTGACCCACATCTTGTTTCATGATAGGATTTTGGATTTTGTTTCCTTAGAGAGCCATGGTGCGGTTTTGGTTTTAGTTCTAATGGACCGTATTGGAGCATGGGAATCTAGAATCTTGAGGAAGGTGGTGTTGAAGTAGATAACTGCCTCTTCAAGAGGAAGAGACTTGAGTATTGTCCAGTTGTGGGCTTTAAGTTCAGTTTGAAAAATGGAGGCGTTGAATTTATTATTGTTCCTGATTTTTTTTATGGTTGTAAGAAGGGGGTTGATTTTCTTGAATTTGATAACATAGGTGAGTAAGTGATCACTCATGTCCTCTGGGTGAGTACCTGCTGAGTACTGGTCAGGATCTTTATTAGTAAGGATCCAGTCCAGGATGCCGTCTTTGTTCTGGGGTTTACCTAGTCTGGTAGGAGTGGATATGAGCTGAGAAAAGCCATGTAGATTTATGCTGCTAGATGGGGAGCTAGATGAGAAGGAATTCCAATCGATGTTGAAGTCACCTAACACTATGGATTCCTGGGGGTGAGTTTGAGTTAACCAGTGGAGAAAGTCCTCTAAGGTTTTGTTATTATTGTTGCCTGGGGGGATGTAATGTAAATACATGCTATATTTATGCTTTTATGTTTGTTTGGTTGAAGTTTTACAAGTAGAATTTTGGCATTGTTTGTTAGGAGGGGTTGTGGAGAGGCAAGGGAGATTTGTAATGTATTTTTGTAGAGTATGGCTATACCGCCACCTTTACGAGTTATTCGGTCTGCTCTTAGTATATCATACCCTGGTGGGATTATCTGTGTGTCTTTCGTACTTGGTTTAAGCCAGGTACCAGAATATCTAGAACTCTTTGCTCGGTTAGTTTTGCGGAGAGCCGGACTGTGTCCAAGGTGGCGCCTATGAAGTAATAGACTGACAAGGCGACAAGGCAGACTTTTTGAAATTTATGGAGATACCTAGCCCTTTGCAAGTATGAATGGTGTAATCTCTGGAGAGGAGAAGCTGACGCCTGGTGGTGGCAGTGAGGAGCCAGTCGTCTAGGTATGGAAACACCTGGAATCCTTGACACCTCAGATGAGCCGTAACCGCTGCCATGCATTTGGTGAACACTCGGAGGGCTGTAGTGAGACCAAAGGGCAGGGCTCTGAACTGATAGTGACTGGCCCCAAGCCGGAAGCGGAGAAACCTCCTGGAGCGCCTGTGCATCTTGATGTGGTAGTATGCATCCTGAAGGTCTACTGAGCACATCCAATCGTCCTGACCCAGAAAGGGTAGAATGGACTGTAGCATGACCATCTGGAACTTCGTTCATTTTACAGACTTGTTTAGTCTGCTGAGATCCAATATTGGTCTCCAGTCCCCTGTCTTTTTTGGTACCAAAAAGAACTTGGAGTAGATTCCGGATCCTTGCTGGTCTGCTGGGACTGGCTGGATGGCTCTTTTTGTTAGCAGTTTTGATATTTCTAGTACTGCTTGTTCCCTTAGACTGGGTGGAACGTCTGGGAGGGGTCCTTTTGGCTGAGTTGGGTGTGGATAAAAGGAATTTTGTAACCCTCGGATATAATCGACTGTACCCATTTGTCTTGGGTGAGTGAAAGCCATGCTTCTGGGTACAGTTATAACTTCCCCCGACTGCCTCCGAAGGCGGACAGTCGGGCAGCTTCTCAGGGATGCTGGAAGGGTTTGTCAGAAAGAGACTCTCTGCTACCCTGATTTTGTGGACCTCCTCTGCCCCTAGGGCGGCATCTGTTACTGTCTCCCCCCCCTGCCTCTAGAGGGGAACTGACCTCTTGCATCAGGCACGACCTCTTGTGGTTTACGGAACCACATTTTCCCACCCTTCTGACCCTTAGGGTATGGTCTAGATGGGGTGGAAAAACGGACTCCCATGGCAGAAAGAGTCTTGCCTTCTTGCTCGAATCGGGTCAAAGTATCCTTCACCTGAGGTCCAAACAAAGCTGAACCATCAAAGGGGGAGTTAGTGAAGGATGCCTTAAAGGGGTCTGCAAAGTTACAAAGCCGCATCCAGGCGTGACGCTGTAAGGCCACGCCTGTGCCTGCAGCCCTACTCGCCCCATCGGCCACATAGGAAATAAGCCGCATGGAGGAGTTGACAATGGAATTCAGGGTTGCCAGCTGGGAGTTTATTTTGTCCTGAGACCCCGCAGCTGTTGGATCCTGTAAGACCTCACCCACTTCTTTGAGCATGTCTCTTTGAAGGCGGGTGAAGTGGCACAGATAATTCAGCGACCGCATGACAAAGGTCGCTGAAGAAAACATCCGCTTGCCGTATCTATCCATAGTCCTAGACGCCTTGTTAGGAGGATGGACAGGTACTGAAGGATCGGCCAGTTCCTTCTTAGTGGCTGCAGCCACCACCATGGCGTCAACCGGGACACCCTTGGCTAAAAACTGTTTGTCCGAAGGGGCTGTTATGAATTTTGAAGGCCTCCATGGGGTAGGTTCCATCGGATCAGGGGCTGTCCACGCCTTCTGCTCCACCACTTCCATGAGGGGGTCAAAGGTCGGAGACACCCAGGAGGTAGAAGGACAAGAGCCAAACGCCTCTAGGTAAACAGACTCGTCCTCAGAAGGATTAAGGGTAGACCAATGGGTTTGATGGCTCCGCTCCGAGAGTAAGGGAGACCTCGGAGCAGAGTGAACAGATTCCAAGGGCAGAGACCTGGACCGTTTACGGCTAGCAGATGGTGCCGACACCACTATCGGCGCCAACTGAGTTCTAGAATCATCGGCTCTGGCTCGAGCCGATGTAGAAGACTGAATTTGAGAAACGTCGACTCCAGCCGGAGCCGATGAGGAAGACTGTCTTGGAAACATCGGCTCCAGCTGGAGCTGATGTAGCAGCAATCAGAGCACCACCAGTCGAAGGCTCTGAACACGGAGCCGTCAGCTTAGATGGCTTCGAAGGCTTCCCCGACGATGACTTGGTCGGGGAACATTCAGGCTTTAATAAGCCCCTCAAAATTAACTTATTTCTGCATTCCTGCAGGACTCTTGGACTGAACGCATGACAGACAGAACAAGAGTCCTGCAAGTGCAGGGGGCCCAGGCAATAAACACAAGAAGTGTGACTGTCTGTCGGCGACATTTTCTGACAGCACAAGTCACACTTCTTGAAGCCTGAGACCCTGGTGTCTTCCTAAAAAGTACAAAAAGTACACACACACACACATACAGACACCCTTTAACCCGAGCTAAGTCAGTCACACAACAATTAAACTGACAGTTTAAAGAAAGAGGAATAGGCCCAAAGGCCTAACCTTCTAACCAAAAAAGGGGTAGGATTAAGGGATTAAAAGGGACCGAAGGGAGATTAGCCATGAAGGGAAGCTAAGGGGATGGTCGCCAACAAAAAACTAACTGAAAATCTGACTAAAAGGGAGAAATTCAAGAATTACAAAATCTAATCTGCAGAGCAGGTAATAAACGCACCTCGCAGCTGTAAGTGGCAAATGAGATCTGGGTAGTTAGTGCCTAGCATTGTGGGATATAGGGTAGCCTCGAGACGGTATAAATAGCTCTTGAGCTTTAGTATAGGCAGAGTCGGAGCCGATGGTCGGCTCCGAACCCATCCAGCAAGAATGAAGGCGAGATTGACGAGAAGACCAGATTTTGCTGATCCCTGGGCTTTGTCTTGGTTCCTGTGTTTCTTCATTTTCCTTGTTTGGTCAGGGGGAAGTTTCTTTACTCACCAGTGAGAGTGGGGAGTACTGAGCTGCCTGTTTGTCCTTAGAGGAGTGGTTTAAGGCAGTAACTTGTAGTCTATTGGCCATTTTGGGTCATTTCCTGTCTTTTCCAGCCCCCTGCTATAAAGCGCGCTTTAGCGCAATTTAGCGCGGAGTTGCCACTGTTGCACACTAGGGCAGCGCCGGTTAAGCAGGTTTAAACTATTCGGGCTGCCTAAAGTCCACTCTTCAAATTTTCCCTTAAAACTACCTTCCTCGAACTATACTACTGATCTAATCAGTGTATCCTATAACTAAAAAGATCATCTCTACTTGACTCCAAGTAGACTATTCTCTATCTGTTAAACCTAGCACTTGCTCCTACAGTACTTATCACCTTGATACAGCACTCTTGTCATAGATAGTACCCCAAAAAGGCAACCCCCCATTTCTCGGTCACCCACATCCCCCAGAATCTCTTTTAAAGTTTTTTTGTGTGTTCCTTCTAGCATGTCGAGGGATCAGTTGCTAGTGTCCTCTCCTGCTCAGCTGGTGAACCTGGGAATATTGAGGCAATGTTACAATTGCCTCATGTACACAGACAATCCTTTCCTCCTCCCACAAAACACAAATACATGCGAGAGATGCAACTATACGGCCAAACTGGAGGCTGAGCTCTCTCAACATAGGACTGGCAAGACCAGACAGGAGGAGAAGGTTACCACACACACTATAGACCCAGTCTCACATAGTACCATCACAACCTCGAATCATACACATAAACACACAAAGACATACTCGGAGGCTCTGATCAAAAATCTACCAAAACAGCAGAGGCCACCAAAGCAGACACCCAAACAACCACCACCTCAGAACACAACACCTGCAACATATAGACCTCACAGTCAGAGTGTCAAACAGTCACAGCCCTTAAGGCCAAACACAATGCCAGACACACTAGTCATTGGTGACTCCATAGTCAGACAAACTGACGTCCCGCTCACCAGACTGAGTAAGGAGAGAGTTACAGTAAGCTGCCTGTTGGGCGCTAGAATCCGCCACATAACGCAAGCACTCAGGTCTCTCAACAGCAGGTACAAATATGACTCAGTCATTGTCCATGCTGGTGTAAACGACCTGAGACGTACCTCCTTGGACTACATGAAAAGAGACATTGAGGAGCTCTCTGATTATGTAGCCCAGGCAGGTATGACCCTGACCTTGAGCAGTATCCTACCTTCACCAAGAATGATGCCACAATACAGAGATAAGATGATCAGCTTTAACAATTGGCTTAAACTCTGGTGTCATTCAGAGGGATCCAATGTCTGTCTGCCTGGAATGACATGCTGGACAAGCCACGCTGCTCGCAAGGGACGGCTTGCACCTGTCACCCTGGGATTCCGGATATTGGCAAAGGCTCTTGCCACCCCATAGTGCCTTTTTAGGCAAGGCTCAAATTCTAAACCTACCACCCTAGAACACAAAAAGGAAAAAACTAAGGGTAATGCTGTTCAATGCCAGAAGTCTAAATCTCAAAATGCACGCACTCGAGGCCCTTCTCAGTATGGAGAACATCGATGTCTGTGCTGTGACAGAAACCTGGTTCAAGGCTCCTGAGAGCACCCCAGCACGATCAGGTTTTACCTCATATCATGCCCGCCCCAAAATCCGGACAATACCAAGAAAGGAGGGGGGGTATCCATATTCATCAAGGACACCCACACCTCAAGACTGGTGGCAACGCATGATGCATCGGAGACCATCCAGGTGCAATTAACCATAGGCAAGCCTGCTCTGCAAATTGTAGCATGTTACAGGCCACCCTCACAAACTCAGGAACCTCACATGGCTTTCCTGAAAACACTGGAGGGGATAAATGTATCTCCAAACACCATCATACTAGGTGACTTCAATTACCCTAATATAGACTGGGAACACTACTCAAGCCCAAACACCCTAGCCCAAAAGTTCCTGGAATTCATAAACTCAAATGCCATGGAACAACTAGTCACCATCCCCACAAGAGGAGAAAACATACTTGATCTCATCATCACGAACATGGGAGCACAATGTTCAACACCGGAAGTATACCCCTCACTGGTGAGATCAGATCACAAACTAATCTCGCTGGAGGTCCTCAACCCACCCCACCTGAAATAAAAAGACCACAGTAAAGAACTTCTCGAAAGCCGACTTCACACTTCTAAAGAATAGTGTGGTCTCCTTTAAGGCCCCCGAGCCGGCGGAGAACAGTACTCAAGCCGCTGAATCACTTATAAATGCCTTCTACCAGCACCTGCAGGACTGCATGGATAAGGCAATCCCAAGCAAAACAAAGACTCTTTGTACCAAAGGCAAACGTCCAGTCTGGTGGACCCCAGCCATAAACAAACTCTACAACAAAAGGAGGAAGCTACTACAAGATAGAGCAAAATCCTTAAAAGGTAAGACACCTTTGATCACTATAAGTAAAAACTAAGAGCTCTCATAAAATCATCCAAAGCAAATTTTGAGAGAAAAATAGCTAAAGACTCAAAAGACAATCATAAGGCCTTCTTTAGCTATGTTAGAAACCTGGGAAGAAACTCCCAGATATGCTCAGAACTAGTTCAAAATGATGTGAAGATTACTGATCCTACAGACATTGCCAACATACTGGCTGACAGGTTCAGTGCAAACTTCTCCCCCCCCAAAAGGAGAGATATCTATACCAAACGATTGCAGCCCCCCAAACATCTCTAACGCCCAAGTGAGAACTGCTCTCTCCAAAGCAAAAAAATAGAGCATCCATGGGACCTGATGGTGTCCCGGCAGTGTGCTCCACGAACTCAATGAGGAATTAAACCCACAGCTAGGACAGCTGTTTAATCATAGTCTCATCTCTGGATCGTGCCAGGAGTGGCGCACGGCGACTGTGGTCCCACTTCACAAAGGCGGTGCCTCCACCGACCCTGGAAATTACCGGCCCATTAGCTTGACAAGCCTTATCTGCAAAGCCATGGAGAGGATCATAATGGACCTCATAAATAAAGACATAGGGAATTTGCAGACTTTGGATCCAACCCAGTTTGGCTTTGTCAAAGGCAGATCATGCCTTTAAACTTGGCTGACTTTTTCGAAACAGTCACCAAAGCCATTGATGAGGGAAAGGCAGTCCATACAGCCTACCTCGATCTGGCGAAGGCCTTCGATACAATACCCCACTCGGGTATCATTGAAAAACTCATCAGCTTAAATGTTAACCCATACATCACAAGATGGGTTGCAAACTGGCTGAGTGACAGAACCCACAGGGTCAGAGTTGCTGGCGCCATGTCAGACTTAAAGCCTGTCACAAGTGGTGTCCCACAGGGCTCAGTCCTGGGCCCACTCTTGTTTGGCATCTACTTTTCTGAAGTACAAGCAAACACAGGAGGGTTATGGTTGACAAAGTTTGCAGATGACTGCAAACTGGGCCGTAGTCGAAAACACATCTGACACAGATATCCTTCAGAAGGGTCTCACAGAAACGGATAACTGGTGCCAGAGCCATGGCCTAAAGTTAAATGCCAAAAAATGCATAGTCATACCCTTCGGGAAAAACAAGGTTACCCCTAGCTACCATATAGGTGGCAATCCACTGAGCACAGAAGAAGTTATCAGGGACCTGGGGACCCAGGTTGACAGTAGCCTGTCATTCGACACCCATGTAGCTAAAGTAGTTAGGAAAACCTTCTACATTGCCCACATTATCATGAAGGGATTCACATCTAGATCAAGGGAGGTCATAGTCTCCCTATACTCATCACTCATCAGACCAATGATTGAGTACAATGCCCCATTCGGAATGTATCTGACCCGACACTTGCAGCAGCTGGAGAGGCCACAAAGTTCCTCACCAAAAGGATAAAGGGTCTCAAAATCTGTCCTATGCTGCCCGACTGAAAGAACTCCAGCTCTATTCAGTCGCCACGCTTGCTCAGAGGTGACCTTTGCCTGACATACAAGGCCATGTCAAACCCAGATTTGATGAATATGCTTCACCTCAAAAATCTAGATCCGTCAGAGCCACAAGGGCGGAGACTTAAACCTCGACACGGCTATAAATAGGACGTGCTGGAGGGATAGATTCATCACCCAAAGACTCCCTATGCTGTGGAACAAAATCCCGGTATATGTGAGGCAGAGCACCTCGCTGGCCTTGTTCAAGAGAAATCTTGACCAATGGATGGGAGATCGCAGATATACCCCAGGGATTACCTCAGTGTCACTGCTCGACAGAGGCACAGCAAAATAATGGGTATAGTTCCCCATACTAAAGGGGTGGCGTAAGCCACAAAACTATGGGCTAGGCTTGTAAATGCCCTCGGGCAGATAGCCTAGTATGAACCTATGAACCTATTGACAACTTAACATCATGTATTTAAGTCTTTTTCTTTAGTTTCAAAGTCACCGAATATTGAAGTACACAGTTCTCTGATTAACCTTAGCATTATGATGTATCTTTTTGGAAGGTTGTGGACATTCCTTATGTCTTCTAAAGACTTTTTTCTATGTCTGTAAATATCCCAAACTTTGCATTCCTTAATGACCAGTTGTTCAGATTTAACATCTCTATTTACTCTGAGATTTGTCCGTGGATGTAATGGCTGTAAGAGGATGTAAGTAGTTGAAAGCTTTAAATCTAACAAGAATTTCTGAAACCTTATTAGTCTATCATTTAAGGAAAAGTGAAAGTGAAAATTGTTATCCTTTAAGCTCTCCTGATTTAAGAAAGAAAGGACTTTGAGATTCATTTTATTGTTTTTGATATAGTTACGCCACAGTTTGATCCATAGTGGATACCATTCTTTAATCTTGGGATTATAATCAGCAACTTGTACTATCCTGTCTGCACATACTATGTCATAATAGACTGAAATCAGGTAATCCCAATCAACTCCTTTCTTTCGGATGCGTGAACTTCTGGTAACTAATTATGACAGACATAGGATACCAGATAAATTTAGCTAAAGCTAAATTCACTTTCTTAAAAAAGGTTTACTGAACTATTAAATCTGTTGCACTTAGCTGAAATAGTAGTCTTGGAAAAATATTAATTTTTATAATTGCTGCTTTCGAAAGGAAAGGTAGCTTAATTTTCCCTATCTCTGGATATCCTGATCAGTCTCTGACCAAACCTTTAAGTTATTGAGCATGAATAATTTCGGACTGTGTTCAAAGGTGATACCTAAATATTTACGGGTGCATTTTAACTTTATTCCCGAATCTGGAAAATAAGAGTCAGTGTGGTTTATTGGATTGCGATGGAAAATTAAAGACTTTACAGGATTAATTTAGCAGTTTGAGACTTTTGAGAAGCTAATGACTGAGTCAAGAATTTTGCATAAGTCTGTGTTTGGGAGTGATAACATAGATTTAAACCATCAGCAAAGGCTGTTAGTACAAGTTTGTTCTTAAATATTTCTAGGATAGGGTGGTATGTTTTTTGAGTTATAAGTTAAAATAGAGGTTCTACAAACAATTAAGGTAAGGAGAAAACAGACATCCTTGTCTGTTCCCATTTAAAATTTTTATTGGATTTGAATTTGTCTAGTTTATGTGCAGAATTGTGTGAGTGCTCTCATATAAAAGTTTGATATGCCACAAGAAATTAGCAATAAAAGTGTGGTAATACAGAGAATAAAAAGGTTAAGTTTACTCTGTCAAAAGCTTTACAAGCATCTAAACCGAGGGCATAGACACATTTTTTATA
Organism: Protopterus annectens; assembly: GCF_019279795.1. Taxonomy (NCBI): domain Eukaryota; kingdom Metazoa; phylum Chordata; order Ceratodontiformes; family Protopteridae; genus Protopterus; species Protopterus annectens. The sequence continues at coordinate 442,064,162 of NC_056734.1, read as the reverse complement.
TTGTTTAGATAAGATCATTGTATCTAAAGTTAACGTGTTTTCACATGTCTGTCTGCCATTCATAACTCCTGCCTGTCCAGGTGATATTATGTTAGGTAATACTTTTCTTAACCTGTTTGCAAGTATTGCAGCTAAAATTCTGAAGTCTAGGTTTATTAGATAAATTGGTCTATCATTTCCAGGGTTTTTAACATCAGACTTGCATTTAGGTATAAAAATTGTCTGACTTATTTAAATGTAAATCTGTAATGCCATATTCTCTTATGTAATTACAGATTTTTAATAAGAGTTTTGGCATCTTTTTCCCAAAGGATTTATAAAACTCTACTGTATAACCATCTGGTCCAGGACCTTTACTTGTTTTCATACTATTTATCACTGAAAGGATTTCTTGTGTGAAGGGAGCTTTAAGTGAGTCCTTTAGAGTTTGACTAATCTTTGGGAAGGTTAGATTCCTTAAGACAAGATCCCTCTCTAAATCAGTCATTTTTTTAATTTTTGTGAGCCATGCATGTTTGAGTATAAATCTTGGAAAGTTTTAATAATGTCTTTTTTATTATTATATGTACTCACTTGATATGCAATTTCTGTTATCAAAGGGGCCTTGTTGTTTCTATTAATTAACCTTACCAATAATTTTGATGGAGTTTGAGCCCAATCTGAATACTTCGCTAGGGTTTTCATTTCTGAGGAGAATTGTTCTGAGTGGATGATATACAAGTCTTTTTACAAGTTATTCATTTGCTCTTCTAGTAATGAGTTCATTTTTTGGATTGATTCGCATTTTATTTCATTTTTAATTCTGGTCTCTTTTTCTTTGAATATTTTTGATAGTATGATGCTTTCTTTATTAAAATTCCCCTGATTTTAGCTTTGCTTTCTGCCCACTGTATATCATAAGGGATATCAGACAGTGTTAGGTCATGCTCAATTATTAATTTCCTGTATTACATCTTTTTCTACAGCAGGTTTGGGTTTGAAGATCAGTTTATACCCTCTTCAAAGATCACTAGGTCAGCTTATTTTAACTGTAATTTTTAAGTGGTATGAGAAAAAAAAAGGTATGCACTCAACATAACGTTCCATCTGAGTAGTAGTTCATCATTTGTCTTCAACCCGTGGGTTCACGGATCCGTATCAGATCCAACTCGGCCGCATATTCAGCATCTGATCAGAGCTCAAAGTGCCTTCCCTTGCCCATAATGCCCCTGTCTCCTTCCTCCCTTCAGATCAAGTTTGCTGCCCAATTGCTCACACCCGACCCAACAGGACCATGTTACCACCAGAAAAAAATTCCTGAACAAAGAGAAGGACACAAAGGCATCCTAAAAGTACCCACCTTCTGTACTTATATAGTCATCAAGCAGCTCAGACAAGGCCAGGGGAAGGAGGGGGGATGGTTGAAGACAAATTGAGATCAACTACTCAGATGGAACGTTATGGTGAGTATGCAACTTTTTTATTTGTAGTAGTTATCTTCATTTGATCTTCAACCGTTAGTACAGAGTCCCCAGCTATTAAACACCTGGGAGGCCCTCATGTAAGGATATTCTGGAGCATGGCAGAGCCAAAGGATGTCCTGTTCCTGGATACGATGTCCAACTTATAATGTGAAATGAAGGTATGAGATGAGGACCAAGTAGCTGCAGAACAAATATCATCCAACGAAACTCTGGACCAAAAAGCCACAGAAGTGGCCATAGATCTGGTAGAATGTGCTTTCACCTGGCCTGGCAGGGAAATTCTCCAGACAGAATACGCCCAAATGATGCATTGGGAAATCAAATGGGCAATAGTAACTTTGGAAATTGGTTTCCCTAAAAAGGGTTTGGAGTAAGAAACAGAGCTGGTCAGACTTAAGAAATACTTTTGTCCTGTGTAAATAGAAATTTAACTGTCTGTGTAGGTCCAACATATGCAATTTATATTCTCCCTTATTTTGAAAATTTGGGAAGAAGACGGTGAGATTAATCATCTGATTAATATTGGCCTCTGAAGCTACTTTGGGAAGCAAAGATGGATTAGTGCACAAAGCCACCCTGTCCTTATGAAAAATTCTCCTGGCAGAAGTGAAGGCCACTAAGAATGCAGGCTTCCAAGACAAAAACTGCAGGTCCACTGAAGCTGCAGGCTCAAAGGGGGCAACACTAAAGCCTGAAGCACTAAGGTAAGATCCCAAAGGTGGTGTAGGATGCTTCACTTGGGGTCGCAGAAGGAAAGTACCTTTAAAGAAAGTCTTGAAAGCTTCGAAGATGCCAAGGAAGCCATAGTCTCCCCCACATGAAAGTTAGAAATTGCAACCAGTTGAACTTTGACTGTGGACAAACCGGCGCCTTGTTGAAAAATCACAAATAAGAACTCCAACACAGGAACTGGGAGCAGTAAAAGGATCCAATGTACGAAAAAGCGAAGCCCATACAGAAAAAACATTTCCACTTGCTATAGTATACCTTCCTGGTAGAAGACTTATGAGCCATCACCAGAATTCATTTGATGGGAGAAGATAAAATGGGAATCTGATCATCATGAGAACTGGAGCAACCAAGCAGTGTGCTTTAGACTGTCCAGGTCTGGATGAGGAATCCCTGAGGGATGAGAATTGAGATCTGTATCTGGATCCAACGTTCATGGTGGAGCCACAAGATGAGACCACAGAGAGGGAAACCAGACTTGGTGAGGCCAGAATGGGGCAATGAGGATCACAAAGCTCCCCAGCCTGCGTGCTTTCTGAAGAAATTTTGTTATCAAGGGTAGAGGGGTATAAGCATACAGAAGACAGTCAGGCCAAGCATAAGTCAGAGTGTCACTGGGGGCTTCCCCTTGAGGGGGATTCAGAGCAAAGAACTTGCTGCATTTTGCATTGGAAGGAGATGCAGACAGATCACAGCAAGGCTGACCCCACTTGTGAAAAATGTGTTCTGCTACTGAAGGGTTCAGAGGCCACTCGTAAGGCATCAGGATAGATCTGCTGAGCCTGTCCGCTAGAATGTTGGACCATCCCAGAATGTGCAATACCACCAGAAAACGGCTGGTGGAGATTGCCCATTCTCACACTCTCCTGGCCTCAGGACAAAGGGGATAAGATTTGGTTCCTCCCTGAATGTTGATGTACCAGACTACAGACATATTGTCGGTCTGTATAGCAATCGTTCCTGAAGAAAGATGGGCATGGAGAGCCTGCAATGAGAGAAGCGCTGCCCTCATCTTCAGGGCACTGACATACAAACTGGTCTTGTTGGGAGTCCACATGCCTTGAACTGTCCTTCATGAGCAATGCCCCCTCACCCAAGCTGGGAGGCATCCACAGTCACCGTGGCCTTGGGGAAATGATGGGAGAAAGGGACATACCCGAAGCAGATCCAGAGAAAGAATCCACCACCAAAGAGTCCCTGCACACTCGAGAAATTCAAACTGGGTGAAAAAAAGGGAGATCTAACAGAGACCATTGTACGGAAAGGGTCCACTGAAGGATTCACATGTGAAGGTGTGCCAAGGGTAAAAATCTGATCATGGCCACCATGGAGCCCAACACCAATAGCGCCACTTCTACTGTTGCAGAGTGAATTTGAAGAACGTGAAGAACATGTAGCTTCAGACTGCATATCCTGTCTGCAGTAAGGATGTCTGAATCGTGTCTATCCAAGCCCCAATGAAGTTTATGGGCTGAACTGGGGCCAGAGATGATTTGCTGAGACTGATGGTGATGCCTAACCTCAGGGCTAGTAGTAGATGCCTGGAAGGGGCAGTGAGGAGCTAATTGTCCAGGTAGGGAAATACCTGAATGTCCTGGAGTCTCAGGTGAGCCACTACTACTGACATAACACCCTGGGGGGGTTTGGTGAGACCAAATGGGAGCACACTGAGCTGATAATGATTGGCTCCTAACCAGAAGCGGAGGCACCTCCAAGAATGTCTGTCCATCTTGATATGATAGTACGCTTCCTGGAAATCAATCGAGCATATCCAATCGTTCTCCTGCAGGAATGGCAGAAAGACTAAAAGGTGACCATCCGGAATTTTGTCTTGGACACTGACAGGTTCAAAGTGGACAGATCCAGAATTAGTCTTATGTCTCCTGTCTTCTTTGGCATGAAAAAGAACCTGGAATAAATGCCTAATCCAGAAAGGTATTTAATACTGAGAGGTCCAGAATAGGTCTCCATGAGTTTTATTTCCTTGGGACCAGGAACACTCTGGAGTAAAAACCTTTTCCCATCTCTGGAAGTGGAACAGGCTCTATGGCTCTCATGGCCAATAAAGGCCCACTTGATTTAAGGCCTCTGACCATTGATGTTTTGGCAGATCCGCCAACCCAAGACCTTGGCAGAGTATGAAAGTGGAATTTGTAGCCTCTTAAAATCACGTCTAAAACCCATTTGTCCTGGGTAACACGAGTCCAATTTTGGTAGAAAAGCGAAAGTTTTCCTTCGAGAGGGGCTTCCAGGCAAGGAGGACCTGTAGCCCAACGGAGAGAGTCATTGGGTCTGCTTCTATTGTGATTGAGGTCTGTCTTCTCCCCTTCTGGGTGAAGAAGCAGTCCATTGTCTTGACCTGTAAGAGGCCTGAGCCTTTGCTCGACCTCTGGAGCATCTATATCTTCCCCTTTGAGGCCTGTCAGACGTGGGAAAGGACCAATTTTTGGAGGGCCAATTTCTAGAAAATCTAGGAGGCTGAACTTGTAAAAATCTTTGACAGTCTGCATAGATTTTGCTTTTCTTCCATCTTTTAATAACCTCCTCAGCCTTGGATCCAAATAAAACATCATGCTGAACAGGGCATCTAACAGTTTAGCCTTAACCTGCTCAGGTAAATTCTGCTCACGGCCAAGCATGTCTCCTGATGACAGTACCAGAGGCTGCGCCCTGCAAGAAGCTTCCAAGGCATCAAAACCACAATGTAAACTATGTTTGCTAACTTGTTCAGTTGCATGCAATACATCCTGTAATTCCTTGTCCTCTGCACATGCAGGAAAGGTAGAGAGCCTTTGCTTTAAAACAGACAAAAGAAATTGCTGATACTTGAACATGTGAAACTGGCAATTTAAAGCTCTAATAGAAAGAGTAGCAGAAGTGTAAACCTTTTTGCCCCACCTGTCCAAGGCACGAGAATCCTTTTCAGAGGGAATAGGATTTTTAGATAAAGCGGCCTTAGCAGCCCTAGAACCCTGAGAAATGGTTTCAGGATCAGCAGAAGGGTTCTTAAATAAGAATTGATGGGAGTCAGGGACTCTGTAAAATCTATCAGGCTTAGAAGGAGCAGGTGGCAAGGAATCAGGATTCAAGTTAGCTTCGGAAAAAGCATCATCCACAATATCAAGTACAGGAGGAATAGCCAAAGGCCTGTGTTGAGGAGGAGGAGAAATTCCCTAAGTCTCGTCTTGGAAGCAGAATAATCCTGACCTTCCCAACGAAAATGCTCCCTCATCTCATGCAAGGTTTCCCCAAAAGAGAAATCTTCAGGGGGAGAAGCAGAGGGAATAGAGTCCTCTGCATCAGAATCCTCATAAGAAGGAAAAGAATAATCCTGGTCAGAGGAAGAGACAGAAGACACAGAAGCCTGATGAGATGAATCATAAGGAATATCCTGTCTAGGCCTTTTTTCTGGAGGAGGGTGAGAACCCCTAATCATTGTCAGTAAATCTTCAGCCATCCATAGTAATTGCTTCTGGGACTTGGGAGCTGTATCCGAGGAAGCTGGAGCAGAAACCCTTGGTTTAACAGGAGTCTTTGACTTTGCCTTTGTCTTTGTAGAAATAGTGATGTGAGAAGGCCTGAAAACCCCCTCAGAAGCCGGTACCTGCACAGCGGTTCCGGACCCATCTGAAGGAGCGACGTCCGAAGGTCCTGCAGCAGATAAAATACTAGGCCTAGAAGGCTCCCTTGGGAGTCCGTGGTCGACCATCTGTTCAAGTGGCGGACGACAGGCTGCAAAAGCCACTGGCGACCAACCCGCTGGCCCGGCTGCAAATATCTTGTTTGGACCTCGGAGGCCTATCCTTGTCTTTGCGTTTCTTTTGAATTCGGTGTGGCGGTAAAGCATCCGACGACATCCTATAATTGAATCGGTCTACCGGGCCAATTCAAGGCCCAATCGCACCTACACTTGATAGTGCAAGAATTAAACATGGCACAAAACCGACAGCAAGAAACGCTCGTGGTCGGGGCCTAAGCAAGGTAGACAGTAAGAGTGGAAATCTTTATGAGGTATTTGTTTCAGACGATATACAATTATTAACTTTTTCTGACATCGGAGGAGCAAGAAAAAAGTTCTAGCGGGGTACTTAGCTGAGAAGAGAAGTAGAAAACTGACCAACGACAATCAGCACGTTGTTCTGAATGTGCCAACCGACTGAAGCTGCTTCACCGACGGCAAGAAAGACTGGAGAAGATGGTGTCAGCTGTCAGCTTTATACCTCTGCGTTCTGACGTCAGGGTACTTGCTGGTACAGCCGACACCGGACCCAGACTTTGGAATTCTGGCCGACCTCGGGCTGCCTGCCAGCAGGAACACCTTACAGTTATGACTGCAACAGTGAAACATGAAGAACATCTCCAACAACACAGGAACTGGGAGCAGTAAAAGGATCCAATGTACGAAAAAGCGAAGCCCATACAGAAAAACATTTCCACTTGCTATAGTATACCTTCCTGGTAGAAGACTTATGAGCCATCACCAGAATTCATTTGATGGGAGAAGATAAAATGGGAATCCTGATCATCATGAGAACTGGAGCAACCAAGCAGTGAGCTTTAGACTGTCCAGGTCTGGATGAGGAATCCCTGAGGGATGAGAATTGAGATCTGTATCTGGATCCAACGTTCATGGTGGAGCCACAAGAAGAGACCACAGAGAGGGAAACCAGACTTGGTGAGGCCAGAATGGGGCAATGAGGATCACAAAGCTCCCCAGTCTGCGAGCTTTCTGAAGAAATTTTGTTATCAAGGGTAGAGGGGTATAAGCATACAGAAGACAGTCAGGCCAAGCATAAGTCAGAGTGTCACTGGGGGCTTCCCCTTGAGGGGGATTCAGAGCAAAGAACTTGCTGCATTTTGCATTGGAAGGAGATGCAAACAGATCACAGCAAGGCTGACCCCACTTGTGAAAAATGTGTTCTGCTACTGAAGGGTTCAGAGGCCACTCGTAAGGCATCAGGATAGATCTGCTGAGCCTGTCTGCTAGAATGTTGGACCATCCTAGAATGTGCAATACCACCAGAAAACGGCTGGTGGAGATTGCCCATTCTCACACTCTCCTGGCCTCAGGACAAAGGGGATAAGATTTGGTTCCTCCCTGAATGTTGATGTACCAGACTACAGACATATTGTCGGTCTGTATAGCAATTGTTCCTGAAGAAAGATGGGCATGGAGAGCCTGCAATGAGAGAAGCACTGCCCTCATCTTCAGGGCACTGACATACAAACTGGTCTTGTTGGGAGTCCACATGCCTTGAACTGTCCTTCATGAGCAATGCCCCCTCACCCAAGCTGGGAGGCATCCACAGTCACTGTGGCCTTGGGGAAATGATGGGAGAAAGGGACATCCCCGAAGCAGATCGAGAGAAAGAATCCACCACCAAAGAGTCCCTGCACACAAGAGAAATTCAAACTGGGTGAAAAAAAAGGAGATCTAACAGAGACCATTGTACGGAAAGGGTCCACTGAAGGATTCACATGTGAAGGTGTGCCAAGGGTAAAAATCTGATCATGGCCACCATGGAACCCAACACCAATAGTGCCACTTCTGCTGTCGCAGAGTGAATTTGAAGAACGTGAAGAACATGTAGCTTCAGACTGCATATCCTGTCTGCAGTAAGGAAAACTTCTGTCTGAATCGTGTCTATCCAAGCCCCAATGAAGTTTAAGGTCTGAACTGGGGCCAGAGATGATTTGCTGAGACTGATGGTGATGCCTAACCTCAGGGCTAGTAGTAGATGCCTGGAAGGGGCAGTGAGGAGCTAATTGTCCAGGTAGGGAAATACCTGAATGTCCTGGAGTCTCAGGTGAGCCACTACTACTGACATAACACCCTGGGGGGGTTTGGTGAGACCAAATGGGAGCACACTGAGCTGATAATGATTGGCTCCTAACCAGAAGTGAAGGCACCTCCAAGAATGTCTGTCCATCTTGATATGATAGTACGCTTCCTGGAAATCAATCAAGCATATCCAATCGTTCTCCTGCAGGAATGGCAGAAAGACTAAAAGGTGACCATCCGGAATTTTGTCTTGGGCACTGACAGGTTCAAAGTGAACAGATCCAGAATTAGTCTTATGTCTCCTGTCTTCTTTGGCATGAAAAAGAACCTGGAATAAATGCCTAATCCAGACTGGCCTTGGGGGACATGTTGGATGACTCATTTTTCTAGCAGCTGTGCTATTTCCAGTGCTGCACTCTCCCTGTGCACGGGTGGAACATCCGAGAGGTGTTTCGGTGGTAGGGGTGGTTCAAGGAATGGGACTGAATAACCTCTGGATATAATCTGCAACACCCAACGATCTGTTGTGATGGACTCTCACTCCATTAGGTGTAGCGATAACCAGCCCTCGACTGCCTCCAGAGACGAACAGTCGGGCAATCCTTCAGGGCTGCTGTGCCGGTCTGTCCAAGAAGGGTTCTCGAGACTCATAATTTCTTGGATGCCCTCTGTTTCTAGGGCGATGTCTGTCATATCCCCCTCACCCCTGGGGGAAGGTGAGTCCGGAGTGTCTTGGGGAAAAGTCTGAGATTTCTGGAACCACATCTTCTTATTCCCTCACTGATTCCTAGAAAAGGATCATTGAGGGACGGAGAAGTGGATCCCGACAGCAGATCGAGTCTTCCCATCCTTCTCAAACAAGGAGGAACCGTCGTAAGGGGCATTGGTGAATGAAGTTTTAAAAGGTACAGAGAACTGAGAGCCAGAACCGAGTGTGTTGCCCAATGGCAACACCTGTACCAGCTGCTCTAGCGGCTCCCTTGGTAGCATGGGAGAAGAGAGGAGATGCATAGAAGTATTTGCGACTGACTTCAGAGTGGCCATACGAGTGGAAAACTTCTTCTTGTCCTCCGCCAACATGGACTCAGGGGTCGACTCAGCTATCTCCTTCACTAGGTCTCGCTGAAGCTGAATCACATGTGCCATGTAATTCAGCACTCTTACCAAAGAAAGTCACTGAAGAGTACACCCGCTTCCCAAAGTGGTCCATCTCCCTTGACTCTCGGTATGAAGGATGAACCGTCGAGCTCTCCTGAGCGAGCTCTTTCCTAGTGGCAGCTGCAACCACCATGGCATCAACTGGGGACCCCTTATTTCAATACGACCTATACAGGATGGGCTCAAAACTTTATCCGGGCACTTGGGGATGGGCTCCACTGTGCCTGGTTTCTTCCACTCCCGAGATGTTATCAGGTCCAATAAAGGATCTGCAGGAGGGGACACTCACGAAGTAGAGGGTCCTGTGCCAGACGCCTCAAGGAATACAGATTTATCTGAGGTCAGTTTCTGGGCAGACAACCCCCCTTGCAGGCTGAGGAGTTCCATGATGTCTCCAAAGGAGACATCCTCGGGGGGGGGCATCCCCTTCTTCCAAATAGAAATCTTCAGTAAGAAACTCTGGTGGGGCATCTAAGTGCCTCCTTTTGCATGTATGTTTGCGAGGGATCTCCTCAGTGGGAATCTCAGAGGAGGACTTGTCAATGCCTTGCTGCTTCCAACTGGAAGCCTCTTGATGGAAAATGGTGGTCAGGCTGCCCCGGAGACAGCAGAATGGCTGGAACCGTAACCGAAACAGAGGGAGTCGGGGGGGGGGTCTGAGGATGAGATGGTCAAGGGTCTTGACGAAATCGAGCGAACCCTCTCCACCAAATCAAAAGCCAAAGGGGAATGGACATCCTGAGAAAAGCCAATAGGAGCAGTCACCCTTTGACCTGATGGTGGAGCCAGAGCCAAGCCTCCAAGCACTGAGATATCGAGAGGAAGGCTGCTCTCAGACACACTCGGGAGTTGACACAAACCCCTTGGATCCGACACCAAGGCTACAGCTCCAACAGCTTGTCGGATCCAACCTGCTCAAGGTCATAGCCAGCGTAGAGGTAGAAGGTACAGTCAGCACAGACCCCTTGACCCCAACAGTCCTTGGATCCAAGGGCTCCGAAACCAAAGGTCGGATCGGAGGAGGAGTTATCAGGGTGAAAAAGAGCTGCGTGCTCCCCGCTCCGGAGGGAGAGAGGACAGGCAAGACTCCCATCTGAATCTGGGTGCAGATAAATTTCCACATCACCCTGTCCATCTCCGCTTCACTAAGGCTCTGGGTGGAGTGGGAGGAGGAGGCGACAGACACTGGCCTGGAAAGGCAGCGAGGAGAAGCCTGCATCGGCGAACAGATCCGGGGAGAACGGAACCTGGGAGACTCCAGTCTCAGAGCCGTCCTAGATTTAGGTGGAGGGACGGTCGGAGCTGAGTGATCCAGAGATCACTTTCTCGGCTTGTCTTTCTTGGATGACTTATCCCCATTCCTGGGCCTCTTAAAGGAAGTTTGAGTCCCAGAGCCCTGGGAGGAAATAGAAGCAGAATCTGGGGATGCGGGTAACAGAGACCCAGACGAGGGAAAAAGGCCCTTGAGAATCAACTTATCCCTCCTGTCCTTCAGTGCCCAGGGATTAAACCCAGCACAGATGAAAACAAGAGTTCTAAGGGTGGGCCACCCCCAGACACACTACGCACAGAGTGTGGCCATCGGCTGGAGAAAGCTTATGGCTACACTGTGCACTTACTGAAACCTAGCTTGGGAGTGTCTGACCTAGCCAAAGCAGGCCCAGCATGCACACAAGCACTCAAACATACACACTGCAGAACAGAGAAGAAAAGAAGGCGAAAGCAAGAGTTTTTTGTTTTTAACCGCCGACCACGCGAAAGAGGAAGTAGAAGAAAAGAGAGATACTGACTAGGGAAATAGAAAATTAACCCCAAAAAAAACACTTACCACACTATCAGTAGCAAAGAGCTCAGACCACGATGTGGACTTTACAGGGTGCAAACAAGATCTGAAGGGAGGAAGGAGACAGGGGCATTACGGATAAGGGGAGCAGCTTTGAGCTTGGATCAGATGTTGGATATGCGGCAGAGTTGTATCAAATACGGATCTGTAAACTCACAGGTTGAAGATCAAATGAAGACAACTACTTTAGATCCTAGGTTCTGTGCAGTTGTTTGTGCCTTAAAGAAAATCTCAGCTATCCAAAAGAAGTCAAGTATGGACCATGATTTATAGCACTGAGAGTAGTATGTAAGTTTTGTGCTGACAGATTTTTATTCCGATACAGGTCAAATAAGTTAATCTGTTATTAGGTCATTTACTGCTAGACAGACCTGGGTGTTACAAGTTTTGCTTCTACTTGTTCTATCTGTTATGGGATCAATTACTGCATTCCAGTCACCTCCTATAATACAGTAGTAACAGTTTGGAAATCTAGTTAGAATGTTATAGATTTGAATGATAAAGTTGTTGATTTGCACATGGACCACACAGACTCAAGAAAAGAAGTGTTTTTTTTGTAAACTAGAGCTTTTAATTGAAAAATAGCACAATATTTCCTTTATATCTGTGTCTTGATGTATAATAGTCTCTTTAAATGAATTTTTAATTAAAATAGCCACCCCCGTACTATTTGTTTCACTATCTGAAGCAACTATTGTTTTTATCCATTTTTTTCCCCTTCTCATGTCTCCAGTCATCCTTAAACATACACCTCTCTTGTACAAATACAACATTAGTTTCAGATTTAAATGCAAAATGCATAAACAGTTTCCTTTTCTTTTATCTTCTATCCTTTTCACATTCCATGAGTCAATTAACTACATCTCATTTTTCTTATTATTTTCTTAATACTAATTTGTTTAGATATCATCTCCTTATAGTCACATGAATAACACTTTTTAGTGTGAGCAAACATGTCTCTAACCATGTATTACTTGACTCTTCCAGCTCTGCCCCTATGCCCATTAACAAAACTACCTAGTCCGGAAGAGAAAAACAGTTTATGATCAAGAGGTATGTTTCTTCTTTTGCATGTCAGGGTTAGGCACTTCTTCATACCTCTAAATAATATTTTTTTCAAAACTTTTATACTACAAAAAATGATAGGTACACTAAGATTCGCATCTCCTACCTGATCACCTTTCATGTCTTGCAGCTCCCTAGTTTGAAAGTACTGCCCAAATTCTACATTTTTCATTTAAAGTTGTATTTAGTTATGACTGACCTTATTTAAAAAGTTAATCTCCTTTTCATAACTACGTGTTACTGCCTTGTACATTGATTTAAGAGCTTACTGAAGATTTCTTGAATTGCATTGTTTCATAAGATTTAGTACTACATGGATCACATATATGCAATGACACCTCCCTATTTATTTTCATATAGGGTAGAAATACATATACTGTACAAACACTTGGTCACTGGTTTGAAAAAAATTTATGCCAGAAAACAATTTTCTAAAACTAAGTACTTCACTGTTTCAAAACACACAAATAACCATTTGAGCACTCTAGATACCAGGGAAGACTGGCCAAGCACCCTAGGATTAGTTGTACCAAAATAGTAGCAGTGCATCAAAAGGCATTTCATACTAAATAAAGGTATTTGTAGATCTTTAACACTATTTAAACAGCATCAAAACACACATTTCCTAACACAGGAACACAGGAATAATATGCCCTAATGAGATAACTGTGATGCCTTAAAAGCTTGATAAATAACAAAGAAAGGTTTTCTAAACATTTAAAATCTTTAAATTCCTGCACAAAAAAGCATATGCATTAGCTTAGAATTTATTACCAACAACCAGCATAAGGAACCATGCAATGTGTATGTAAGTATCTCATGGTCTTAATAAGAATGAGTTTGTAACATGCTTATTCCTTTGAAAGTGAACTCAAATCATGTCTTCACTGTTTTTAAAGTTTAGAGTACCTTAAAGTAATTATAATTATCAGGTTGTTCAGTTCGAAGAAGGGAAAAACCCTGGCAACTCTAAATACTAAACACCATTCACGTGTTACTCATATGTTTATACTGCCAACAAAACTGGAAAGCCAATAGTGCCTGGTTTACAGTCTGCTAGTTACTTCATGTAGGAGATACCAGAGGTTACAAGGGTTATGGAGTTTTATTTATACCATAATTAGGCCCCTTGTAGCGAATTTTGCACAACTTGCTTCACAATTACCAGAATTTTCACAATGCCCATAAATTTCCAAAGATTACAGCAAGAACAATTTGAGGCAGAGACTTAAAGCTTAACAGTCTGACTTGGCCCTAAAGTGATAATACCATTTTTAACTGGTGCATAACATTCTAATATTCATCAACACTTACTTAATATGTACCTCAAGTTTACACAAACATGCCTTCATCACTACATCATACATGCAAAGGACCATTAGTGTTTTAGTTGTTACACCTTGTTTTCTAAATGACTGTGGTTTATCCCTTGCTAGGGCTGCTCACACTCTCAGTAAGAGCATACAAATTACCAACTGTAAGCAAAAGAAAAGTTAGAATATGTAGCTCTTACCTTGCAATTTTCTTATTATGTGACATATATGCTATGTTTCAGCTCCTTTAATGATTAAGAGCCTAAAACTTCATGCAGCCATGCATTTTTTGTCCTTTACCATTCAAGATTTTACCACATTTTTAGGCATTTAAGTGAATTTACTAAACTGAGCAACTTATATTCTTTCAAAGTCTATGTGCCTTTACATAAGAAGGCCCGTCTATGATATACCAAAATGAAAGCAGCAGATTGCACAGAGATGAAACTCTTCACTACCGTCCATAGATGTTTTGTATTTATAGTCAACAGAAAGAAATTTTCATCTGCTATTCTCCATATTTTACAATTCAACTTCCAGTAATTCTTTTTGATCTGGTGGGATTTCTTAGGGGGTTTGGGTAAACTGGTTTTCATTCTTGACCAGAGTCTGTTTGAAGCAAGAAGAAATGGTGTTTCTTTAATCATTTGCTTTTTGAGCCACAAATTTGACCTTATTTGACTACGAACAGCCAAGTTTGAAGGCAAAGAGTACAACCTTCGAAAATTGTCCACACATAGCAGGATCCTCCAAAGTATTTGAATGTGGCACTCGCATCATTCCAATTTTTAGTTCCCCCCTTCGGGTAGGAGAACAAAATGTCTCATCTGTGCTATGTTTTTATATATATATATATATATATATATATATATATATATATATATATATGTATACACACACACACACACACACACACACACACACACACTTCTAGGACCATCCCATTACAACAAATCTTACCAATTACACCCGTTGAGATTTTATTCAGGGTTTAGAATTTGGCAATTCATTGAAAGATTTGCATAAACACTGCTTTTGCTTCTTTTGCTGTTTCAATCGTGTGTTTAACATCCTTATATTGGAAGACCAATGTGTTCGGATACTTTATCTGGAATTGGCAAACAAACAAAAAAAAAAAAAAAAACTATCAGATAAGCACAAAATGGACACAGTTGTTGCCTTTATTTGGAAGGGTAGGGCCTGCGCAAACGTCATTTTGTTTCCATTCTATATGATTTTTTTGCTGCCATGAAAATATTGTGAACATCTAGAAGACCTCATTTTGTTTCCATTCTATATGATTTTTTTGCTGCCATGAAAATATTGTAAACATCTAGAAGACCTTTGCATAAATTTTTCTGGGCTTATCTGAGCTTTGTGTTTTGCGTAAAGCTCGATGTGCTCTTTCAATCACCATCTCACCAGCTTCTGAATCATTTTCTAAAAGGCAGCTCATAAATTGTTTTACTGTTTCTAATAATTGCGCTTGTTCGCATTTCTCTGGGATGCCTTGAATTAATGTAATGCTTCTTCTACTTCTTGCCTCCAAGTCAATGATTTTTTGTTAGAGCTCATAAATCTTTTTTGCATTTATTTCATTGTCTTTTTGGATTTTTTATTTTTAACTAATTATTGGATACTTTAGCCGCCGTGATGTCAAGTCATGAAGCTATTTGACTTGATGTATGTTCAAACTCAAAGTTGGTCTGAGAAGTTTTGAATGGCTATTTGTAGATGGAGTAATGCAGATTTTAGGTCATCTAGGTTATGTGTTTGCTCTTCTTTTGATTTTGTTGAGAGTTTCAGGTTCTCTTGTAGTTTTTTGGTTCTCTGCCTTTTAATTTTGGTTTCTTTTTCAGGCGTAACCACTTGCGAGTATCTGGTTTTAATCATTGTTGCTTCCATTATTTCAGCTTCACTGGCCATTTTGGCTCATTCAGTCTATCTTTCTTAATTCTTATCCTTTTTAACCTGCTGCATCAGGCAGTTATCTCATGTTCATTCTTGAGCAGTATTCTTAGAGAAAAAGTCTGTTTCACCCTTTACAGGATACTCGATTTAGATCTTTAGAAGAGACGTTGCCTGGTCACTGGTGTATTATTTATCAATAAAAAGCTCTTTATATCTTTTTTTATTTTATTTTTTGTGTTTTTTATTTATTGACTTGGTTAACTTGGTCTCCACTTTTATTTTCCATTCCTGCTGTATCAGGCCATTATCTCATGTTCGTTCTTGCGCGGTATTCTTTGTGGAAAAAAAGTTTGTTTCACCCTTTATAGGATACTTGGTTTAGCTCTTCATTAGAGGCATTGCTTGGTCATGGGTGTACTATTTATCACTGAAAAGCTTTTTGGATCTTTATTTTATTTTTCTTGGATTTCATTTGTTGCTTTGGTTAGCTTGGTCTGCCCTTTCATTTTCCATTCTAACTTGACTGCTGCATCATGCTGTTATCTCATGTTCATGCTTGTACTACTGTGTGTCTCAAATAAAATTGGTTTTGTGTTTGCCAGGATACTCAGTTTAACTCTCCATTGAAGGCTTTGTTATGGTCACGGGCATTTTACTTGGACCTTAATTTTATAGCTTACATAATTTTTTAAAATGTTTTTGTGGAGCCATGCTGTTAAGGGGTTCACCAGAACAATGCCATTTTGGAACCCCAATCTGGGAGATTTCTTGGAAAATGTGACCAGGGCCACTGATGCGGGCAAATCTGTGCACACAGCATACCTCGACTTGGCAAAGGCATTTGACACAATCCCACACTCCGGCATTACCAATAAACTTAGGAAATTGAATGTAAACCCCTTTGTCATAAGATGGATTGCTAACTGGCTCACAAACTGGTCAAACACCATCAAGTGGGTGACTCCACATCAACCAGCAGGGTGCCACAATGGTCAGTGTTGGGCCCCCTACTGTTTGGCATATACTTCTCAGAGGTTCAGGACAAAACTAATGGGCTGTGGCTGACCAGGTTTGCAGACTCCAAACTGGGTGCACTTACTGAATCCCCAAATGATGTCAGTATACTTCAGGAGGGGTCTTATGTAAACCAACAACTGGTGTCTTAATCACAGTCTCAAACTGAATGCAAAGAAATGCACCATCATTCTCTTTGGTAAAAACAACATCCCTTCACACTATAAAATTAACAATACCCTATGTACCTATGAAGTGGTAAGAGATCTAATGTGTGTCTAATGTAAGGAAGGCTTTCTATGCAGCACACTGGATTAGCAAAGGCATTGCCTCTACAGCAAAGAAGGTTATAATCCCTCTATACTCATCACTAATCAAGCCCATAATGGAGTACAACTCCCCTTTCTGCATGTACCATACAAAGCACCTGCAGCAATTGGGGAGAACTCAGAGGTTTCCAACTAAGATGATGAAAGGATTCTAGCACATGCCTTACACAGGCCAACTAAACTCCCTGTCACTATACTCAGTATTGCACAGACTTCTTAGGGAGACTTATGCCTAGCTTACAGAGCAATCTCTGACCCAAACCTAATGAATGTGCTGCACATCTGTAAATCAAATGGGACTACAGCTACACATTTCAGGGACCTAAATATGGCCTGCAATTTGAATAGGATGTGCTGGAGGGACAGATTTGTCTCCCAGGGACTGACACGTCTTTGGAATAGGCTGCCACTTCATGTTGAACAGAGCACTGTTATGACACTGTTCAAAAGGAACTTGGACAAGTGGATGGGGCACTGTAAATTCTTAGCAGGGATAGAGCTCACAACCATCCTGGACATGGGCAGTCATTAATAAATACAATCATGGGTATGGACTAGAGTACCTATGGTACACTGAGATGAAATGGCTAGACTTGAAATGATCTGGGTCAATGTCCTAGTAGCCTCCTATGAAACATTCAAAGCACATTCTAATAAATGAAAGCTCTCAGTCCTTAGAATATCTGACTCTGGAACAGCTTATACATCTGGGTGGGTACTTCAAACATCTTCCATATTTGGAGATTTCAAATATGGCATTTAACACCAGACACCTGGTCTTGTTTATGAAACATTTCTTACTGCACTACAGTATAAATGGGAAACACAAATTTAGCTCTTACTCACTCTTTCTGCATCTCCTGACAGTCATGGTTCTCACAACTTTTTCTTTCTTGCAACAGGACTGGCTGTATGACTTTGGGATTGCTTATCTTTCTGAACTTCACTCAAGACATTACCTGGTACAGATAGCTTCAACTTGTTCTACACAGCTTACTGCCTTTTCTACAAATTGCACACAACCTTGTCTCAGCTGTTTTTTCCAGAATTTCCTTTACTTATAGTTAAATCTTCTGGTGTAGGCAACAAAGCTGAACGTGGTGATCTGGTTTTCAACTTTCTGAGCATCAGAAAATTAGATGATGAGAGACACAGGCCCTTTTATGAAATATTCTTATATTCCAAAAAGGAGACGGCAATTATCATAGTGTTTGCTGCTGACCCTTCTCATGAGATTCTTCACTGTTTGGATGGTTCTCTCTGCTTGCCTACTGGAATGAGAATACTGTGGACTTGATGATATGTGTCTGAAGTGTCATTCACACACAAATGTTTTGAAATCCTGACTTGTTCATTGTGCACCAAAGTCAGACTTACAGTAATTTATCTCATGGACTTTATTCCATTAATCTCCACTTGCTATATTTACCAGTCTGATTATTTCAGGAAACTTGGAATACTAATCCACAAATATGAGGCACTGCATGTGCAATGAACAAATGCTCAGATTTTTTTTTTTTTTGGGGGGGGAGCGGTTCAGACTCAATGATATCAGATTATGGCCTAGGTATTTTAGACATTTCACTCAAAATACAATTGCTCTTACTTAACTTGAAATGATGCCACCTCTAAATTTCCTCTTACCTAGCTTGAAATAATGCTGACTCAATCTAATTATCAGTTGTACCAGTCTCTTGCTATAGCTTTTAACTCGAAATAATACTGTTATAACATTGTCAGCTGTGTCAGTGGTTTTCTTGTGTTTAACATCAGCAAAACGTTTATAAATTATGTTTACAATACTTTTTAAACTTTCAATTACTTTGACAACAATGTTTTCAAACATATCTGCAGCTTATGAATCAGCAAACAGAAGTCTAAGGAATACTGGCCTTCCTAATAAAATATTAAAAGTACACAGTCTACAGTTTGCTTCATGTATAGCTCTAGCTGCTAGAAACCCTGATTTGCATCTCTTTTGGGAAAAAAATCAAGATTTGGCATGCATGAGCCACTTCAACTGCAAGCAATGTACAATGTTTTTAAATCACTCTGCTGAGATATTTCTGACCAACACAAATGTAAACACAGTGGTGATGATGCTATTACCTCTGACAATCTTATCTCCATTATCTAAAGTTTATTTTCTACTTTATTTGGACACAGCTACAGGCACTTTGCTAGAAGTGTGCATTGCTGCTACTGCATCAGGATTTATTTATATACAATATTTTCCTGGAAACTTCAAAATCTGTAAACAAATCAGGCAGGATAGCATTTCTATCTCTCTACAAAGAATCTGAGATTTTTTTTGTGACTCTGACTTGACTCTGAAAACATGCAGTCTGTTTTACACTCTAAATTAATTGTTGCCATCTCTTCAAATGTCAAACAGTTGTAGTTGTTGTTGTTGTCTCTTTCGGCTTTTCCCGGTTAGGGGTCGCCACAGCGGAACTCCGGTCCGCTAATGATTGGTAGTTGATTTTTACGTGCCGAGTTACTAGCCCTGACGCACAACCTTCAACGTAGGTATGCCCATTTGCGCATGTTTTCACGCAGAAGACGCTCTGATAATCGAAATGGACAGCGTCTTACTGTGAGGTGACAATGCTACTGCAGCACCACCACCGTGGGGACAATTCTTCAAATGTCAAACAGTACAAACTAAAAATAACTGTCTTTGTTACATGTAACTATTAAAAAAAAAAACGTGTTCGGGTGAGAACTTTTTAGATGAAGGTATCACAGAGTGGCTAGAAAAGTGCTTTAAGTACAGAGAGGTCCGCTGACACTTTTTAATGCCAGTTCTTTAGAAGTATTTTCTACTGCATAGCACACACATCTGATTTTAATTAAAATTTTGCATTCCACCCATTAATTTTTCATATTTTTTGCCATCTCAGCTTGCATTCATTTCACTGTTTCGGATGCAAATTAAGATTTCATCTATCAAATCTTAAGAGCTGCTTGCTGGTAATAATCACTTTTCCATTTGGCAAAATGCAAAGTCTTTCATGCACACTTATTCTTCCTTTATACATTTTAGTGAAATGCTCCTTCGTAGCACAAACCTTGCAAGCTTGAATTAATACAAGACAATGCCTTCTCTTCGCAAAACTTACATGTGTAGGTTAGATGTGATCACTCTAACCTGTAATTTATATCCACACTGTCGCATGAATTTTTTTTTTTTTTTTTTTTAACATCCATTACTTTTACAACTTACCCTGCATTCATTTCTCAGGTTTGCCTTTTAAGACTCATTTTAAGACATGCTCATTTCTTCAGTTAATGTTCTAAATTTAAAACAGCAACTATTTGGTTTGCACACATCCAAAGCTTTTAAATCTGTTTCTCTTAATAGCTTGTCCATCGTTTCACTTCTTATAACTGAAAATCTGTCTTTATTTTATTAGAGATTTATTCTGCTGATCAATCTACAGTGTTTTGCTTTGTTTTTGGCAAGTTCTTTCTAGGTTGGCAGTAATCGATTTTCTTCTAAGTCTTTTCATTCTGTCTTTCTTCTAATAAAAACTAACAGTGAAGCACATTTACGGCTTGCTCCACAACAACGTGTAAGAATGCAGCACATTTAAGGTTTTTAGACTTTTTAGGTAATGCACTTGCAATGAGGAGTAAAACATCTAAATCCAAAGACTCTAGTTTTCTGCCAGATGTTCTTAAGGCAAGAATTACAGGAAAGTGCCATTGAGCCACATTTCATCTCATAATTACACTTCTGTAGTTTCACAGTTCTGGCAGATATGTTCTCAATTCTGACACTATATCACATCAGGAGAATCATCTAACTTCCATGACATTTTTATTCTAGCTGAATTCTTGGGATGAACTATGTACCAGATGATACGTAAATCACTCTAGCTAGCTCATTAGCCTTTAAGCTACATATCTCTCTATGATCTCTCTAATTCTCCGCTCCAGGAGTGTTAGAAAAAAATGCTTGTAAAATTGCCAAAGCAAAATTAGCCCGGCTTCTGGTTATTTATCTTACCTAGCTTTGCAAATGTGTGGACAAAACAAAAAGTTGCAGGTTCAAACTTTTGCAGAAAGAAGTCTTCAACTATTTTTCCTAACAAAAGGCAATACCATAAACAAATCAATTGGAAAATGTTTATTCAAAGTGTACATGACTTCAGAAAGATCCTTCATCAGCTTACAAGCACGACAATTAAAACTTGGCATCAAGCATGAATATGGGCAGCATAACTCTTCAGTGGTAATATCTCCTCCTCACAGTTCTAAGGTCTGAAGTTTAATCCTGATCTGTAATCACTGCCTGTGTGGAGGTTTGCATGTTCTCCTCAAACCTACACGTTTTTCCAGTTTTTCTGGTATACTTGAAGCATTTACCCTTGTGAACCTGGTCTTTCAGAAAAGGGTCCAAGTAGAATCAGCTCCCCATAGAATTTGAATCGGCATTTTCCGTTGCTTTTGAGTCAGTCAGGCACTAACTTAGTCATGAAGAATGCATTCATTTTAAGTGACAACCCTTACTTGTGAAGACTGTGTACCCTTCTGTTTGAGAAGGCTGCATTTCATTAAAATACACTGGCTCAAAAAGAAATGACGGCTTCTCAATCATGAAATTAAAATTCTAAACTAATCAGTCAAATTATCTAGGAAGCCAGAGTTGGAGAATATCCTTCATAAACTATTTTGTAGTTAACTGCAAAGTCAATGCAGAAAACACAAGCATAAAGGCTGCAAATGCAGAATGACGTACCTTAAGAGTGGAATATCAACCCCCTATATAGATACAGCTCCCACATATTACAGAAGCTGAGAAACTGCACCTCCTAAGAATGTAATGTACTTCTTGGAGCACCATAAAGAAAACTGTGGGCATTTCCCAAAATATGGCTTTCCAGTGTTAGGTCTCTGTCTCGATATCGATAAAGATGTTAATTATTTCAGGGGGGAAATGTCTACATGTCTATAACAAATTAAACAAGAGCTGACTCAAGTAGCAAGCTGAAGACTGCAGAGGGTGTAAAGTGCCACTTTTGTTTGTTTTTTTTTTTTTTTTAAAGCAACTCCAATCCATGCTTGTAATCCATCAAGACTCTCTTTAGACAATGCTCATTTATTCCTCTGTTCCACCTACAGCCAAGGTGAGTACTGCTGGAGGACATCATACAGGCAACTCGCTGGAATTCTGGCAATACCAGCACTTTTTTAGCTATCTTAACCCCTCCAAAGAGTGGGGCGAATATGTGAACTGCATCACGGCAGTGGTGCATAACGCCATCCTGCAAGTGTGCACTTTGAAGACTACCATCCATTGGTGGCTTGGTCAGTGTAACTCATGAACCTGAGGATGCCTCTCTACATTGTCTTTCCTCCTCAAAGCTATTGCTAGCATGTGTGGCTGGCCTCAACTTCCTTGCCCAAGGATGGCCCTGATTATCATTCTTGCCAGTACCATCAAGCACAAAGTGGCTAGTTGAACTTTTGATGCCTGGGCAGTAGTCAGGTCTTTATACCACTATTTTACAGGTGTTGGTCTGGAAAATGCTAGTTTTCTTCTCTTTTAGTGAAAGAAGGGAGTGGTGCCGAGCCAACTATACAGACAGAACAACTGTCGCACATGCAGGAAAAATATGAACCACTGCTGTCTTAGTCAATTTGTAGCCATCAGGATTCCTCTTACACTTTTTTGGTCTCATTTTACTTCTAGAGGAGAGGTTTTGAATAAGAGGAGCACATGCAAATCAGAGGCTCTGGGGGAAATGAATGAGACTGCAGTAGTTTTAAAAACCTGGAGATAAGGGATCTTGGAACAAAATTTCTGCAAAAAGAGTGAAGGTGAACTGCCAGACAGTTCATTCCTAGTATTCACCACTGTTCCATGAGCAAGGAAAACTGCTCTGGCTAGACAGTCTGCTAAGCTTTTCTAATGCATAAGAATATAAACTGTATTTGCAGAGCAAAATCCCAAAGTTGAAACACCTGTCAGCAAGGAGGATAAGAGTGAGTGCTGCTTTGTTTTTTTTTTAAAGCACATCATTCCAATACTGTTGTCATACCTGTAATACCAAAGTCAGAAAACATTCAGTACAAGATGCACAACCAATAACCTTTTCTAACAGATGTGTAAAGACTTCCGTGTAGGAAACTGCAACCACCACAGTCTGGCAATGGGTTTCTCAGGTATAGTTTAAAGCATCTGCTATTATTTATCAGTGCTGTTTGATGTGGGATAAACAATGGCAGAACCAGACTGCAGGCAAATGGACTCCTTCTTCAAAGTTGGGATTGGAAGGAACTTTTTACGTTGTTGCTTGTGCTAATCATGGAAGCTCATCAAATGCCATGAAACCTTCATTATCAGCAAATTAGTGCTGGCTATCATAAGTATTAAGGAGGGTATAACTCTCAGTGCATGCCGTCTACACACATCAGCGTGCTGTTCACTTTAAGAGGTGAACAAATAATCCTTCGTGTGGAATCTTGCTGTAAGACAAAGGCACTCTATTAAGTGCATATGTTCATGACCAGGAAATGCTTCAGTTCTGAAAGACTCAAACTGAACTTCTTTCTGCTAAAGTGAATATTAACTGGCTGAAAGATAATAGCACCTGCTGTAGTAAATCCTTTAGGTAAAGGTAAGGACATTCTGAATGAGGTAACTATCTGAATCCTGTGAATGTAAAGGCAAACAAACAGGGCTTTTGTGAAAACTGCCAAACCAAAAGTATGGGAAATAAACAGATTTGACCCAACTCATACTCTGAGATAACTCCTGTATCTATAGCGAAAATGGCCATGGAAATACACATCCTTCATGTCCAGAGTCACCAATATGGTATCTTGCAACAAAGGAGGCAACAAAAGAATGAAGTGTCAACACTCCAAAATTATTGTCCCTCATGAATAATTATTTTGCCCAAAGTTGCTGTTCTAAAGAAAGCAACGTCATTAAAACAAGATAATCTTTTCAGATCATCAGTCATTTAAAAGATGCTGTTAAAATCTCAGTCTCATGCCTGTGGGTTTGTCAACAGACACTGATTTTTAATCACCATTTTTGTATTCACTTTACCAGAGTATATCAAAGTAATATGATCTCAAACACCCTAAAGATAACAGAAAACACAAAAAAATATGCAGAACACATACTCCAAATGTTTACTCAAAAGTCACAAAGAAATACAGAAATGAACTGTTAAATGCAGATTCTCAATTTCATTCACTCCAATGGAACTCAAGAAGTTTGCAGTGTAACTTCCAATGGGCAGAGTCTAAACCTTTTGACAGAATCAAATTACGTCCTCACATTTCAAACAAATCTTCGCATGTCTGGAACTACAGGGATTATGAAAGAAGTATAACACTGCAAACACTTCAGCACAAACTATTTTTATAGTGGTAGAATTTATTAGGTCCTACGTCAAACTGTATTTTATAAGTCACAGTAAACACAGTAACTATTATATTTGTAATATTTTGTAAAGAACTTAAAATGGCTCAGCAGCCACTTAAGTTACATACATACTGTTACCAGCAATTTAATCATCTAGTCAACAGCTTTTATATGAGGCCAAGGAGTTCTGTCTGCGTTACTTGGTTGTTGAGATATTTAGAAAAATGTGAAAATTATTATCTATATAAATTAATATCATAAAAACAGTTAACATCTATTTACCTGCACTAGACAGAGGACAAAATTTAATACAGTTGAGTTTGGCATTGTGTAAGCTGCACTGTACTAAGAAATCTTTTAAAAACTTGTGCATTGGATGGTTTTGGAATTATTAATGTAAATATGAACAAGCAATATTTGACGCCTAGAGGTGTCAGTAGAGTTAACTGCAGATGCACCTGGAGGCGTCACTCAGACATAATGAGCTATACAGGGCATGGGGGAAAAAAAGACAACAAACAGGGGAGGTTGGAATAATGGTTAAGATATTTACCTTACAGACACAAGGTGCAGGGTTTGATTCTCACATGGGGTAATTGGCAAAACTGGTAACAGCTCACAGGGACAGTTAGGCTAGTACTAATCTATGAACCTAAACATCTCAAAGTACAGGTTTTATTACGGAGGACAGTGAATAGAAACAACTCATAAAAGAAGTTGATAACTGTTTATATGACAAAATAGACAGAGGATAAATAAAAGATGAGATCTTTATCTTTCAGTCTTCTTCCTGCCCTAAAACACTTCTCTCTCACCTCTTAATACAAATCCTCTTACCTCTTAATACAAATCCTCCACTTTCTTCTTTTTCCTTCTACCAAGTTCTTTTCCAAATGTTTCACAGCCCTTTACATGCTGGTGTTAATAATTAATGATACTATGTTTAAATGTTGCATATTTGTTGATTATTTGTATACCTCTGTTGATTACATAAAGAACATAGTAAACAGAGGTATACAAAATGTATTTTCTGGAATTTTTCTCCCAGGAAAAAGGTTTCATAGCTCATCATGATACTACTATCAATTAATGACAGTTCGGTTTTAAGTGTTGTTTATGTGTTAATTACTCATACAGCTTTGCTTACTATGTTCTCTATAAAATGTGGCATTTTTCTGGAGCTTTTCTCCCTGGGCTTCTGCAGAGAAAGGGTAGCTTTCTGCCAAGTGAGACTATCCCAGTAAACAAATGCAATAAATAATATAATAGAACAGAATAGAATATATTACATTATATTGTAATACAATATAAATAAGATACAAGATGATCAAGTCAAGACACCCAAGATAACCATTTGTTTAAAATATTCTGAGTACAGAAACAATAAGCCAGACATTTGGAATAAAGTCATGTTAAATAAATACAGCTGTGATTCTTAAAAGCCCTACTTTGGTAAAATGACCTCGCTTCTGTGTGTGTGTGTGTGTATATATATATATATATATATATATATATATATATATATATATATATATATATATATATATACATACATACATACATACATACATATATATATATATATATATATATATATATATATATACATACATACATACATACAAACACACACACACACAGTAAAAATACGCACTTTGTGTCTTTCAGCTTTTCCTGGTTAGGGGTCGCCACAGTGGAACTCCGGTCCGCTAATGATTGGAAGTTGATTTTTACGTGCCGAGTTACCAGCCTTGACGCACAACCTTCAACGAAGGTACGCCCATTCACGCATGTCTCCACGCAGAAGACGCTCTAGCTGAGAATTGAACTGGACAGTGTCTTACTATGAGGCGACAACGCTACCGCAGCACCACCACTGCAGATAGTAAAAATATGCACTAAAAATGAAAATAAATTTCACTAACCAAGAATGAACTTTGTGACACAAAAGCATTCAAAAAGAATTAAAAGGAAACACCAGCAACTCTTGTATTATTTAGTGCTTTCGTCTTCTTTAATATTAAGACGTCTTCAGAATGACATGTTTCATTAATACAAGCAACCATTTTAACATTGTTTAAATACATTAGCTTATTTAAATTAACACAACAGTTCCTATCCAATAATAATGTAACAGTAGTCTTGCAAGGTGCCGTGTGCATCTTCATTATCATTAAAAAGGTAGATCAATTAACCAGGAGGGGTGCCATGTGAATGCTGTAGTGTCGTGCGCATACCAGGGTCGGGTGCAACAAGTATACCTAGAACAGAAACTTGGAAAGAAGCCTGAGGTATTGTGTGCAAAGTGGGGTCGTGTGCAAAAAAAAAAAAAAAAACTTTATTATCTTTATAAGACCCAGTCAGATCGCATTTCTACACTTTCAGATACTATATGACATACTTCTAATGAAATCAAGTAAGCTCACATTTCAATACTTTTAATCTCTATACCATTTTAAGGCACATTTGATGTTTAGGCTTTCATTAAGACCTGGGCTGACATCTGCTCTAAGTTCGATCTGCCACTTTAGCTACCGGACTTGCAAGAGCATGCCCACATCTCCTGTGAACTCAGCTATTCTTTCTAATGCCGTAAACTTGAAGCCTGTGAAGTTCAGGCAGAGTGCGTTATATGTTTAGCTAAGGCATTCAAATTGTCCTGTTTGCAGATTGCTGCGGTGTATTCCTTTATGTGGTCACTTCGCTTTCTGTTGGTTTTGCCTATATAAAAATGTTCACAGCGTACACAAATAGCGCAGTAAACCACATTTTTAGAGTTGCAGTCAAAGTGGTCATGAAATCGGACAGTTCTATTGCAATGCTGGAAAGAGATGTTGTTGCTCTTTCGTACAAAAACACATGCCACACATTTGCCACAGTCATACATCCCAGGGTCTGTTGCTATCCCTTCCTGTGGGGATGGGCATTTGTTTTTCAAAAACGAACATCCTAGGAAAGAGGTTCGTTTGAAGCAAAAGTTCGGAGTTGCCCCAAGTACAGTTGTTAAGCCTCTCCCTCGAGGATGTCCCAATTGTTGATAAGGACTCCTCTAATTCTGAACATGTCAGTGGACATAGGCAGGGGGAAACTCGCCACCCAGTCCCTTTTGTTTGATCAGTTCGGTAATCTTGCTGTGAAGCCAGTTTCCAGGATCAGTGGATACCTGGAGTGCCTGTGCTGTAAAACCTCTTGGAAGAGATTGTACACAAAGTCCTCTGGGTATTTTCGTTCTAAAAATACATTTCTAAGGTAGAATCCTTCTGTCAAGAAAACTTCACCTTTGTAAATGAGTCTCTAAAGCCAGATAAACTGCCCCTTCACAATGTTCTTTTTCATGAATTGTAGGTGTTGACTGCTGAACTCCAAATAATTATTCCTAAAGGTGGGCTTGCGGTAAATATTGGAGTCGAACTGGCCAATTTATGGGTCTATTGTAAGGTAGATGCCTAGAAACTGGGTTGCCATAGCAATGTGTCCCACTGTGAGGGTCAGGAAGTCCAGAGTGTGGAAGAGGGTTTCCAGGAAGCTGCTCAGGGAAGGTCTGCCCCCCCTCCAGACAAAGCAGATGTCATCAATGTAATGTCTGTATATTACGGTGTTGTTGAAACCGGGAAGCATTTCAACTTTTTCCATTTCCCAGACACTGAGGACTAGGTTCGCATAATCTGGGGCCATCTTAGACCCCATGGGCTGATGATAAATTTTCCCGTTGAACTGAAAGAAGTTATTCTTTAATACTGCTTCTGTAAGTCTGCATAAAGTATTAATCTTAGTCACACTCAGGTTGGAGTGCTTTCTTAAGTACTGTCTGGTAAGGGTCAGTCCTCTGGTGTGGGGGATGTTCATGTAGAGTGCTTCTACATCCAAGGTGACCAAAAAATACTCCCCTCCTTCCAGTCTAAATTTGGAGATATCACTCAGAAATGCTCAAGAGTCCTTAGTGTAATATTTGCTGCTTTGAACAATCGGGTTGAGGATGTGGTCGACATACTGAGATATTTTTTCAGTTTTTGTCCTCTGGTTCGAGACCACATGGTGGAAAGGTGGATAGTCAGGATTTTTGTG
Organism: Protopterus annectens; assembly: GCF_019279795.1. Lineage (NCBI taxonomy): Eukaryota > Metazoa > Chordata > Ceratodontiformes > Protopteridae > Protopterus > Protopterus annectens. The sequence goes on along the minus strand of NC_056734.1, from coordinate 442,036,106 downwards.
TACCTTGGGGATTCCGAAAAATTTCCCAAGGCTAGGTTTTGTGCCCAGCATAAAATCCTTTTCATCCTGTGTGATCGCATCCTTTAGGTATAGTTCTAATAGGAGGTTGTCGATTTGTTTAAAGTGTTGTTGAAACTGCTTGATGCTGATTTTTTTTGTAGAACTGGTCATCAGTAAGTGATCTCTCAAGCTTTTGAATGTACCTTTCCTGCACCATCACTACTGTCCCAGTTCCCTAATCTGCCTTCATGATCCAGAGGGATTTGTCTTGGCAGAGTTCTTTCCAGGCTTGTCTTTCTTCTCTGTTGAGGTTATGCCATTTTGTGGAGGGCTTATCAGAAAGGAGTTTCCTTATATCCCTCTCACAGTTTCTTGCAAATAGGCCCAAGGTATCGGAGAGGACCATAGTATACAAACTTCTTGTAGTAAGGGGCCTGTCGTCGTTGTTCGAGCTTTCATCATCCTCCTCATGCTGTTGTATGTCTATTTTCAACTACAATTTCCTCAGGTAGCACTTGAGGTCCAGGATAATGTCTGCCGTGTTGGCTCTGTGCCAGGATGTATGAAAAGCCTTTCCTCTGTACCTCATGGTGGCTTTCCAAAAAAGCTTGTGTGGTCAGGTTGAAAATGTCCCCACACAAGATGAAGGTCTTGGGTTGATGTTGTCTGGGGCTAGGTTCCGGAGACAGGGCAAGTGGTTGGGGGGGGGGGGTTAGTCATGGCAAAAATCACCACTGCTTCCTATTCCCTCTCCCTCTGCCCCTGTGATTGTTGTTCCCCCTTCTCCCCTCATTATTATTTTTTTTGTGGCCCCAGTTGCTTCCATAGCCTCCAGGTCTGAACCTGGTGCAAGTCCTGGTTCTGGTAGTAAGTCCAGCTGGAGATAAAATATTATCAACTGCGTTATTATTGGACCTGTCACTTGGACGCGGGGTCTGGTAGTCCCCTCCTTGGTTGGTTGTATAATCTGGTGTAGTCTGGTTTGTACTGTTGTTGCCGCTGTGGTCCTGTTCACTGGTGTCTGGTCTGTTCCTTGCCGGCTGGTTTTGGAGCGGCGTTTGTGGACTCAGCTGGTTTTGGAGCGGGGTCTGTGGGCTCCTATGTGTGGTTGTGGAGTTGATCTCAACTAGTGGACTTAAGTGCTAGAAGAGATCCATCCTCTTGGGATACGCTGAGTCCATTATTTAATCCTTGGGAGTCCGTTGTTGGCATGGAGTTGCTTGTGGGATATTCCCCTTGCCCCCTCCATGTGTTTCTGGAGAGTGTTGACTTAATTGGGTATGCATTACCCTCCTCGTACTGTTTCATGTCTCCAAGTAATTTGCCTTTTTTGTGTTCAATTAATGTCGCCACGTCTTGTAATCCTGTGCGGTACATTATCCCACATTTCGGAGTATTCGTTAAATGGTGGGTCTTGCTGGATGCGTGTTTGGAGTTCATCTATTTGAGTCTTGTAGGTGGCCATTCCCTCAGCATTGCTTTGGATAAGGGCTTTGAAGGTAGCTAGAACAGAGTCATTATATATTTTAACCAGTTATTTATATAACTCAGAGTCTGGAGAGGTCCTGTTAGGGAATCTGTTCTATCTAAGACCCTGTGGAACTATATTTAGCTCCAAACATCTCTCCAAATAGAAGTTGTCATGTTCTGGGTTTTTGTAGGTTTTGATCAGTCTTTCAAACCTAGTAATCAGGGACCTAGTATTCTGTGAGATCCTTTTGTTTTGTGGGCAATACATTTGTGCTCCAGCAACTTGGTAACAGTGACGGAAGGGGTTAGTTTCCATCTGAGTAAGCAAAAGACCTGCAGCATGCATGGTCCTATCTTCCCTCCTGGTTCCATTGTTACTTGTTGTGGCCATGGGTTCGGTGTGGTCCAACAGTTCGGTATGGACCAGGGAAGTCCTTCTGTTTGTCAGAGTTGAAAGGCTGCTGTTCAGGTTTAAGAAGAGATCCTGTGCCATCCTAATCCCTTCAGATAATTTCGTAAGAACTGCTGTTAGATGCAACTCTAAAAATGTGGTTTACTGCGCTATTTGTGTATGCTGTGAAAGTTTTTACATAGGCAAAACCAACAGAAAGCTAAGTGACCGCATAAAGGAACACACCGCAGCAATCCACAAACAGGACAGTTTGATGCCTTAGCTAAACATAGCACACTCTGCCTGAACTTCACAGGCTTTAAAGTTTACGGCATTAGAAAGAATAGCTGAGTTCATAGGAGATGTGGACAAGCTCTTGCAAGTCTGGGAGCTAAAATGGCAAATCAAATTTAGAGCAGATGTCAGCCCAGGTCCTCATGAAAGCCTAAACATCAAATGTGCCTTAAAATGGTATAGAGATTGAAAGTATTTAAATGTGAGTTAACTTGATTTCATTAGAAGTATGTCATATAGTATCTGAAAGTATAGAAATGCGATCTGACTGGGTCTTATAAAGATAAAGTTTTTTTTTTTTTTTTTTTTGCACACGATACCTCTGGCTTCTTTCCAAGCTTCTTTTCCAGGTATATTTGTTGCACCCGACCCCGGTATGCACACGACACTACAGGATTCGCATGGTACCCCTCCTGGTTAATTGATCTACCTTTTTAATGATAATGAAGATGCATACAGCACCTTGCAAGACTACTGTTGTTATATTATTGGATAGGAACTGTTGTGTTAATTTAAATAAACTACTTGAAGTAATGTATTTAAACAATGTTAAAATGGCTGCTTGTATTAATGAAACATGTCATTCTGAAGAAGTCTTGACATTAAAGAAGACAAAAGTGCTAAATAGTACAAGAGTTGCTGGTGTTTTCCTTTTAATTCTTTTTGAATGCTTTTGTATCACGAAGTTCGTTCTTAATATCTCTCTCTCTGTGTCTCTCTCTCTCTATATATATATATATATATATATATATATATATATATATATATAAACAATAGATGTGTAAAATCTTACCATAAACATAGCTGCCCTTCTCTTCCATGTTGCAGTATTCATACTGTGGGATTTCCAGCCCTCAGGCGACCCAACGTCGGCTCCTATAAAAAAGCTTAAACCTGGCTGCTGTAGGTGCGTGGGGCATCACACTTAGGGCCATAAAGCTTGGAGTATAAATGTGACGTCGGTACGCACAGACCTCAGAACTTGAAGCCCAGAGAAGAGACTATAAAGGCCAAGGAGAAGCAATAGCAAATGTCCTTGCAGGGCTCCAATTAGTGGCCTGCAGTGAGGGTATACCCTAAAGAAGATAGAGGCTATCAGGGTGATGGAGGGTGGGAAGGAATACTGTAACATGGAAAAGGACATCTATGGTTATGGTAAGACTTTACACAACTATTCTATGTCCTTCTATTCCCATGTTGCAGTATTCATACTGTGGGAGAGTACCACAGCTAGGAGGGATGTTGGGAGGTGGAAGATTCTAGGAATCCTTGCAGGATTGCCCTGGCAAACCCTGCTCTGGCCCTAGAGACCTGGTCCAGCTTGTAGCACTTGGTGAAAGTATGGACTGTGGACAAGGTGGCTGCCTCCAATATGGAAGCAGTGTCTAGTCTTTTCATGAAGGCCTTAGAGGTAGCCATGCCTCTGGTAGAATGAGCTTGCACTCCTTGAGGAAAGGGTTTGTGATGATGAGAGAGTAGCAAAAAAGGATGGATTTTCTGATCCAGGAGGAAATAGTCTGTTTGGAGACTGCCTTACCCAAGTCTCTGGGATGGAAAGAAATGAAGACTTGGTCGGATTTTCTGAAAGACTTGGTTTTGTCCAAACAGAATCTCAGTTGTCTATGTACATCTAGGGAATGGAGGCTCCTCTCCACGGAGTTAGTAGGAGAGGGGTACAAGGTGGGTAGGTGAATGGACTGGTTTAAGGAAAGCTCATTAACTACTTTGGGCATAAAGGAGGGGTTAGTGCATAGGGAAACCCTGTCATTATGGAAGGTGGTGTTCAGAGGGCAAGCCATCAGGGCTTGTAATTCAGACACTCTTCTAGCAGAGGCGATGGTCACTAAAAGAATAGTTTTCCATGTGCATATTTGCAGAGATGCTGTTCTGGCTGGCTCAAAAGGGGGTAGGGTAAGCTTTTCTAGTACGAAGTTGAGATCCCAGGGGGGAAGAATGGGCTTTCTAGGTGGTCTGATGTGTAAGAACCCTCTCAGAAAAAGTTTTACATCCAGTCTAGAGAGAAGAGGCAGCTGTAAAGGCAAGCATGCAGAAATGGCTGAGAGATGGACTTTGACAGAAGAGTAAGCTAGCCCCTCCTTAATGAGTCGACAGGTACAGTTCAGGACCAGGGGAGGATCTGCTAGAAATGGGTCCTTGCTTCTCAGAGAATACCACTTCAAGAATCCCTGCCATTTAGACAAGTAGGTTTTTTTCTAGTTGGTTTCATGGCCTCCCTCAGGACAGAGAGCATGTCTTCTGGGTAGTGTTGTCTAAAAGGGATCAAAAGTTGATCACCCACAGAGTTAGTTGTAGTAGAGACAGTTGTGTTGCAGGAGGGATCCCTGTTGCTGAGTTAGTAGGTCCACCTGGTGGGGTAAGTTGTGGTGACTGCCCTTGGCTAGTGAAAACAGAAGGGGGAACTAGTGTTGCCTTCGCTAATAGGCAGTCACCAGTAAGATTTTTGGTCATTTCTTCTTGACTTTCAGAAGGACTCTGAATCAGAGGAAAGGGTGAGAAGGCATATAGGAACATTCCCTGCCATGAAAAACTGAAGGCATCCACTCTCCAAGTCAGAGGTGAGAGAGTCCTGCTGCAAAATTTGTTCAGTTGTCTGTTTTGGGGGAGGCAAACAGATCCAGATGTGGTGTGCCGCACCGGTGGACTATGTGTAGGAAGGTATCCCTGTGCAACATCCATTCGTGTTGCAGAGATGTAGTTCTGCTGAGCAAGTCTGCTTGCTTGTTTTCCTGAGAGGGGATATATGAAGCCTTCAGGAAGTGGTTGTGTTTTGCTGCTATCTCCCAGATTAGCAAGGTAATCTGACATAACCTGTATGTCTTTGTCCCTCCTTGTTTGTTTAGGTACCACATGACGGTCATGTTATCTGTCACAATGTGGAGTAATCCTGGTTGCAGCATGGGAAGGAAAACTTTTAGAGCTAAGAGGACAGCAGTCATCTTCCTGACATTGATGTGACGTTTTTGCAGGATAGGGGACCAGCGCTGTTGTACCCTGTAACCCTGCAGGGTTTCTCCCTATCCTAGGTCTGATGCATCTGTGTGCATAGACTGGGAAGTGGGAGGGAGTTGAAGAGGAATTTCCTGGTTGTTGGAAACCTGCTGAATCTACCACTTCAGCTCTAATTTTAGAAAAGGCAGAAGAGGGATGAGTTTGTCTAGAGGTTATTGGCTCTGGGAACAAACAGTCTAAGTACCATTGGAATTTCCTCATGTGCATCCTTGCTAGTGGGAGCATGGAGATGGTGGCAGCCATGAGGCCTACAATTTGGAGAAACTGTCTTGCAGTGAGATGTGATTCTGTCAACAGACTTAGAAAATGGGAGGAGAGGGACTGTACCTTGTCTGGAGGTAAGAAGGATCTCATTAGATCTGTTCTGATTCTGCACCCTAGTAAAATCTTGTCCTGATGTGGGAGGAAATAGGATTTTTGGAGGTTCAGAGTGAAACCCAGGTTGTTTTGAAGGGACATGGGAAATTGGATATTTGCCCGAAGGGTGGACTGTGATTCTGCCAAAATGAGAATGTTGTCCAGGTAAGGGTAGATTTGAATTCCCTTGGTTCTGCAGTGGGCGATGGCTGGGGCCAAGCACTTTGTAAAAACTCTGGGTGCCGTAGACAAGCCAAAAGGCAATGCAGTAAACTGAAAATGAGAAGAGGGCCCAGAGAAGTGCAGGAACCTCCTATGGGAAGGTCTGACTTTGATGTGCAGGTATGCATCCTTTAGGTCCAGGGTAACCATGAAGGCTTGAGATGGAATGAGGGGTAAAAGAGTTTGAAGGGAGAGCATCCTGAAGGAGGGAACCTGTAGGAACAGGTTTAGGTAGGTAGAGGTCCAGGATAGGTCTCCAAGGGCCAACATTTTTGGGACTAAGAAGAGGTGGCAGTAGAAGCCTCATCCCTGCAGGATGGGAGGAAGTAGAGCGAGTTGATTTTTGGGAGGGAAAGGAATTTTTACTGGTGTAGGTTTTTCTTTCCAGGAAAGAAAGTATCCTTTTTGGATGATGGAAAGAACCCACCAATCTGTAGTGATGGTTCTCCAAATAGGGAGGCATTGGGTAAGGCGGGATGGACAAGGGCACTTGGGCAAGGCAGTCACGCAGAGGAGGGTCCCCTCTCTACCTGGAAAGGACTGTTTGTTGGGGGGTTGTGGTTGAGGGGGTCTGGGATAAGGCTGCCTCTGAGATCCCCTACATGGTCTGACAACAGAAGGCCGAGAAGTGGACATGGCCCTTCTAACAAAGGATGCTTTGGCCAGGTAGTTCCTGTAATATCTGGCCACTGGGGACACCAGCAAGTGCTTAATGTCCTGCAGCTCCTTGATTTTTTCTTGCAAATTTTTAAAAGGTTCTGCAGCATTTTTACCAAATAGAAGGTTGTTATCCAGAGGAGCATCCATGATCTTGGCTTTAAAGTCATCTGGCAGAGGTTGTAGCCTCAGCCAGGAGTATCTGTGTAAGGTGGAAGCAGTGGCAGTAGATCTGGCAGTTGCTTCAGCAGCATCATAGCTGCAGCGGACAGACTGTATGGCTACTTGGGTGGCCAGTGACAATTTGGAGGAAATGTCAGATTTGGCTGGACAGTCCAGGGTGGTAGCCAACAAGGTGAAGGCCTGCAAAACTAGGTCTAGGGCATACTTCACCATGTGGGTTTGGTAGTTTATAGCTCTGAAAGCCAGGGTAGAGGAGGTGTATACCCTCTTCCCCACATCCTGTCAATGGTTTTGCAGTCTTTATCGGATGGCAATAGGGAAGCTGAAAGCAATTGTCTAGACTGTCTGGGGATACGGCAATAACAGCTGGGTTGGCCAAAGGTGGCTTTATGAGGGAACTTGTAGTCATCAGGGACTTTATAAAACCTATCTGGCTTCTTAGGGGCAGGGGGTTGAGAATCTGGGTTCTTGGAAACCAAAGTGAAGGCACCCAAGAAAGCTAGGAGTACTGGAGAGATGGCTGAAGGAGAAGGGGAGTCGAGCTGTAGAAGCTCAGAGTATCTTTTCTGGGTTCAGAGACTCAAGAAGTTTCCCACTTGAAATACTCAAATTTTTGAGACAGGTCTCCCCAAATGACAAGTCCTCACGTGGGGAGTCCCCTTCAATAGAGTCCTCTTCAAGTAAGTAATAGTCAATGGAAGAGGCAGAGTGTTCTGGGTCTTCCTGGGTAACTGTAGGCTGAGTAGATGCTAAAGGCAGGGAGGAGGAAGAAGCCCGCCTAGGACTCAGTACAAGGATGCTGGTGGGAGTAGGGCCTGCAGGCCTAAGAGCCATGAAGGGCTGCATCAAGGAGGAAGTGAAGGACTCCCAGTCTGGGGCTGCCGGAGGCGTTGGGCTCAGGTATTTAGTTTTCAGTTTCCTTTTTGAAGGCGTGCGCATCTGGGTGGGTAAGGAAACAGAGGCCTGCACTGGGGTAGGAGAGGTCTTGGTTGGCCAGTCCAGCGATGGTTCCCCGCTGACGTTGGTTATAACCGACATCTGAGTCAACTCCGCTGGGTAATGACACGGCCTCTTCTAGAGCAACCATCAGAACCAGAGTAATCTGGTGTCCCTCAGCCCCTACAACGGTAGTCGGCGGGACATCCAAAGGCGGAGCGGCATCTGGAGAAGGCCTGCAAACCTTGGCCTTTTTCCGCGGTTTTTCAGCTTGGGCGGCCAACTCGGGATCCATCCTAAGAACGAGACATTTAAGCCTTTAGTTTTCTAGAAACAGATTTCATGTGGACAGACGGCTGCATATGGTCTTGGGTACAAATGATTGGCAAACAGAGCAGGCCTTGTGGTCGTGCTCCTTACCTAAGCAAAAGACATAGTGGTCGTGGTAGTCTTTGTGCGGAATCTGCTGCCCGCAACTACATTTACTCTTTTTCTCTGACATCGGCTAGATAAAAACAACAGCAACCAACCTAAAGCTTCAGAACGGAAAGGCAAACACCCCAATGGGGAACTTATCTTTAGATGTCTTCGGACGTAGGAGCGAAGTGGTCGAAGTAATCATCTGCGGCTGAAAAGTTCTGAGATCTGTGCGTGCCGATGTAACATTTATACTCCAAGGTTTATGGCCCTACGTGTGATGTCCCACACACTTACAGCAGGCAGGCTTAAGCTTTTGTATAGGAGCTGATGTCTGGTCGCCTGAAGGCTGGAAATCCCACAGTATGAATACTGCAACATGGGAACAAAAAGACACACACACACACACACACACATATATATATATATATATTTACACACACACACATATATGTATATGTATATGTGTATACACACACACACACACATATATGTATATGTATATGTATATATATATATATATATATATATATATATATACATATATGTATATGTATATGTATATATATGTATATGTATATATATATATATATATATATATATATATATATATATATATAAATACACACACACACACACACACACACACACACACACACACATATATATTTACTATTGAAACATCGAACATCAGAATGTGAACCGTTCAAAAAGCAGTTTACATGTTTGATGTTCGGAATATTAATTAGGTTGGAATATTAGCAACCTAACTGAGGCGAAGTTGAATTAGAGTTCTGAAGTCTGTTGTCCCGTTTGCAGCAGTACGTACAAAGCAGATCCATAATGCACAGAGCTGACGGTAATGTTTTTGCAGGGGACCCCCCCACCACTTATATATTCCAACTCTGAGATCACACTACAGTGTGGAAAAGGGAAAAGCTCGCAATCCACACTGCCCCGCAATCACAATACGAAACACCGCCAACGTATGAACGAATGCACAGTGGCATTCGCTGAACCGGAGACTCACAGAATTGAAGGTTGGCAATATGGAAATCGGCCACCTAACGTTCGGCATTCCCATGTTTGCCAAAGGGCCAATATAAGCCTAGCCAAAAAGTTACCCTGGCTTTCGCCACCCAAGAAAATTATTTTCCTGTGCCCCTGTCGAGCAGAGCCACAGAAGTGATCCCTGGGGTGAGTTTCCTATTTCCCATCCAATCATCAAGATTTTTCTTGAAGAGTGCTAATGAGGAGCTCTGTTTGACATAGATAGTCTGTTCCAGAGTATGGGAAGTCTCTGGGACAGAAATCTATCCCTCCAGCATGTTCTGTTTATTGTGGTGACAAGGTTTAAGTCCCTACAGCGTGTAGCTTGGAGGGATTGGGATTTCGTTAAGTAGAACATGTCCAGCAGCTCTGGGTTTGACATAGCTTTTTATGTTAGGCAGAGATCGCCTCCGAGTAGGCGATATGCGACCGAGTAAAGCTGGAGTTTTTTTTAGACTGTCTGCGTAGGGCATCTGTTTGAGGCCAGTAGTTCTCTTTGAGGTATTTCTGTGGCCTTTCCAGTTGTTGTAGATGTCTTGTGAGGTACACACCAAAAATGGGCATTGTACTCTATATAATGGGCCTAATGAGTGATGAGTAGAGAGGAACAATGACCTCTTTTTTTCTGGATGAGAAATCTTTTGAGAGGAGGTGAGCCACATAGAAGGATTTCCTGACCACTGTGGTGATGTGATTATCAAAGGAGAGATTACTGTCCACCTGTGTCCCAAGGTCTCTTATTACACATTCGGCATTAAGTACACTACCACTTGTGTGGTAGTTCATGGGTACAGAGTTTTTACCAAAGGGGATGACAATACACTTCTTGGCACTGAACTTCAGGCCATGGCTTTGACACCAGGCATCTGTCTCAGTGAGGCCCTTTTGTAGTAAGTCCACATCGTTAAGAATTTCAATTATGGCTCCTAGTTGGCAGTCATCTGCAAATGTTGTTAGCCAAAGACCTTCTGTGTTAGCCTGTACTTCAGAGAAGTAGATACTAAACAGGAGAAGACCCAGGACTGAACCCTGTGGTACTCCACTTGTCACTGGTCTGAAGTCAGATTTGGAGTCTGCTACTTTAACAGTGTGCGTTCTGTCAATGAGCCAGTTAGCAACCCATCTTGTGACATAGGGATTTATACCTAGTTTAGTGAGCTTATCTATAATTCCAGAGTGGGGGATGGTGTCGAAAGCCTTGGCGAGATCTAGATAAGCTGTGTGAACCACCTTACCCTCATCTATGGCTTTGGTGACTGCTTCAAAGAAGTCAATCAGGTTTAGGAGACATGATCTGTCTTTTACAAACCCGAACTGGGTAGGGTCCAGAGTTTGGAGATTACCAATGTCTTTGTTTATGAGTTCCATGATGATGCATTCCATAGCCTTGCAGATCAGGCTAATGGGGCGGTAGTTCCTGGGGTCCGTTGTGGCTCCCCCTTTGTGAAGTGGGATAACCATCTTGGTGCATCATTCAGTGGGCACAAAGCCTGAGGTGAGGCTATGACTGAACATGGTACTTAGGTAGGGTGCCAGTTCATTCGTTCATGTAGAACGCAGCCTAGGATATTGTCAGGTCCCATGGATGCTGTGTTCTTGGCTTTGGACAGTGTTTTTTTTTTTTTTTAATCTGTGCAGCCGTGCTTACAGGAACTTTGCATTCTTCCGGTATAGAGATGGGCCCTCTAGGGGGTGAGAGGGGGGTAAAGTTAGCACTGAACCTATCTGCCAGGATGCTGGCATATATAGATTTTATATATATATATATATATATATATATATATATATATATATATATATATATATATATATATATATATATATGTGTGTATATAGAGACACACACACATATACACACACACACACACACACACACATATATATATACATATATATATATATATATATATATATATATATACATACACACACACACACACACGACTGGACCTCTGTAATGCCAAGCAAAACCAATAAAGTGCAACATTTCTCCTTAAGGAGACAAAAAAAAAAAATCTATGTTTACCAACTATCCTCCCTGTAGTACAGTAGTAGTGACTCATACCAACCTTCTGGAAGTGAATGTCAGCAGAACCAACCAATCCTGTAGCACAAGCCACTGCTAAGCAAAGAACCTGCAGAAGTAACTGCTAGTTAAAAGAGCTGTAACACAGATGATAAAGACTTGCTCTGAAGACTGAATGGCGCATTAACGTATACTTTAAAGGAGTGCACTTACCTGTCGTAGTCCGAGAGTCTTTGTGTCCCACATCTGTTTTAGATTCCAGAAAAATGGCTGTTCACATTTCTGACATGAGTCACTCTCTAACCACTGTGGTGCCTGAAAATAAGTGAGAAACTAATGGAAACAAAGTATATTGCTACATTTACTATCACAGTGTTAGCTGGTATTCTGACCAAAGAATCCCAATATGGAAAACAATGAATACAGGAGTATTTTCCTGTATTGTTAGAACAATTAATGTTTTTTTTGCATCATTTTATTTTGTATGCTCACTCTGACATTTATATAATTGAATTATGTGACTGCTGAAACTGTTCTGGACTGTTCAATAAAGTAGATGTTTGGAGGAAAAAAAATGCTAATGTGGACATTCATACTGGCTGATAAGTGAGGTGCTATTTATAACTAATTTAGCATACCCCCTCAAAACAGTGTGCAAATTGTTCCTATAGTAATGCAACCTCAATAATTGAAAATCTTAGCAGTATTTTGTCAAAGCTGACTTTTACATTAACTCAGTCTAGGATTCCAGCTTACTGCAATCTGATGACTGCCAAATCATACAAAGTGAGGCAAAAAGTTATACATAATAAAAATTAAAAATAAAACTGTAGACATGCTTAAAACTGGAAAACAGAAGCTGCATGAAGAACTCTATGCATAGACAGATCTTAAAACCAGCTTCTTGCTGGTCTGCCTCTCCGCTGCAGGCACCAGGACTGGCATTAAAGCTACTGGCTCTACTAAGTGAAAGTGACATCAGTAAATGCAATCATATGTGTGGTGCCACTAGGCACTCCTCACTACCTCCCCAACCCAACAGCCAACTAGAATCCCTCTGTTACTCAGACATACTCTCATAAAAAGGGCATGACCAAGAGAAGGAAGTTAGAACATATTCAAAAGAACAGGGGAGGAACAGCTATACAGGACTTAAAATACATACAGGCAGGTACTAATCCATTAAAACTTTGCTTATAAACTACAAAACAATACTATGAAACTATGCAAAAGGCATGAATGTACTGCAACAGACACAGTGAATGCCTAATGTAAATGTACCTTACTTTGGGGCTTCATTTGCAGCAGATCTAACACTAGGTCAGATTTCCAGGTGGTTTTCACAAATGAATAAATGACAAAAGGAAATGGAAACCAGATGTTATTTTACAGCTAACAGTCTACCTACTCTCCAACAACTAAAACAAGAAAGCCCTCTTATCCGTTGAAACCTGGTTTGAGAACTCTCAACTCCTTCTTAACCCCCTACAACTAAGCTTACGATTTTCACTCAAACAGCATAATGCTCATAAAAACTTCTTCATTTTATTTTATTTATTTTACATTTGTTGACCGGGCTAGTCTGGCTGGATAACAAGTCCATTTTCAGCAGAGGCCCGAGGAGAAAAGCTCCACTATCTACTAGTACATTTCATAAGAAATATATTTGCTCAAAAACAATACATTATTAAAACACTGCAAGAGAGATATTCAACAGTAATGTAACAGGTTTTGTCATAATAAAATAAGAAAGGTACTATTTTTCAATTTCAACAAATTTACAGAGAAAGTATAGTACTTATAGTTCTAATAGTGGTAGGATCAGAAACAGGAGTTGGAGTGGAGAGGAAAGGAATAGAGGAGTAAGAGAGTAATAAATAAGGTAACTTAGTCAGGTGTACTGCAGGAACAGAGCCAGTGGTTTTGGAAGTACAGTTTAATTTTCTGTTTGAAAAGAGGCAAAGATGTAGTCAGAGTTATGTCACTAGGAAGAAGATTCCAGTTTCTACCTACTGTATTAGTGAAAAGACAGTTACCGCAAAGTTGTTTGACTTAATTGCTTTGGCCATTAGTTTATGAGAAGAGCGTAGGGAGTTGAGATTGTTATAGGGGATTATCAGTTGAGAAAGTATTGGTGTGTGGTCAGGTTGATATAGTATACTATGAGCAATAGAGAGTTGAGGGATGAGCAAGTAGTTTTGGAATTCAAGCCAGCCTAGAAGTTTTAGGTTTAGACAATGGTGGGTTCTGAAGGGGTTACCAGTGGCAAAGCGGGCAATATTATTGTAGCAGGTTGTTAGTTTAGCTAGATTGCTTTTTTTTAGATTGGTATAAATAGAGGAGGCATATAAAAGTGAAGATAAGAGATGGGATTGGGCTATTTTGGTTCTAGTTGCTGGGGTTAGAAAAGGTTTAATTTTATATAGGGATCCTATTTTTCTGTTAACTAATTTGATGGTGTAATTAATGTGTTGATCGAAGGAGAGATTGTTGTCGATAGTTATACCTAGCAGTTTTGTAGTAGAGTCAGGTGAGATGATAGTGTTAGTGTTAGAGGAGATGGAGAAATGTAAAGGGGTGGTACGAGAGGTGGGGGTGAAAAGGAGAAGTTTAGTTTTTTTGGCATTAAGTAGGAGGAACCGTTTTGAGAACCATGTTTCAACAGTATTAAATATGTTTTGGGTAAGTGAGATCAGTTCTGTGGTGGAAGGAGCAGAACAGATAAGGGTCGAATCGTCTGCATATTGAATGCATGTTGCTTGTGGGATAGCAGAATGAAGATCATTGATGAAAAGAAGGGGACCAAGAATGGAGCCCTGAGGAACTCCGATGGAAATTGGCAAAAGAGAAGAGATATGGTTTTCCCATATGACTGCTTGCTGCCTGTTGCTAAGATATGATATAAACCATTTAATAGCTAGGTTGTCGAGTGAGAGAGATTTAAGAATGTTAGTTAAGAGAGAGTGATTGACCATGTCGAATGCTTTTGAGAGATCAATGAAAAGAGCAGAAGACAGAAGATGATTGTTGCGATTTTTGTTGATAGTATCTATAAAAGAAAGAAGGGCAGTGGTGGTGCTGTGATGAGGTCTAAAGCCATGCTGACAGGGTGCTATTATGTTGTGAAGAGACAGATATTGTACTAGTTGCTGGTGAATGCATTTCTCCATAATTTTTGCTAAGGGTGAAAGGAGAGCAATCGGTCTATAGTTGGAGTAGTCAGTAGAGTTGCCTCCTTTATGTAGAGGAATAATATGAGAGACTTTCCAGATATCTGGGATGGATCCCTCTTGGATAGTTCTGTTTATGAGTATGGATATAGGGTATGCGATTTCTTTGGCTGCTTTTTGGAGGAAAAGTGAGGGAAGTTTATCAGCTGAAGGAGTACAAGGTTTCAGTTTGTGAATGAGTCTATAGATGTAGGAAGTAGATATAGGTTTTAGAGAGAAGTTGTGAGAAGAGCTAGCTAGGTTGTTTGGGGGGTAGTAGTTGTTGGTATTCATTTGTCTAGCTAGGGATTGAATAGTATCTGAAAAAAAAGAGTTAAAAGTATTTGCAGTCAGGAGAGGAGTGTCTGGGTTGGCATTTAGCGGGGAGGGAGTTTTGGCAGTACCTGGGGAAAGGAGTCTATTCACAGATAACCAAAATTGTTTGGAGTTATTAAGATGGGTTTGCTGAAGTTCACAGTAGTATTTTTTCTTGTCTGAGATTATAGCTTTTTTAGCTTGATTTCTAAGCTGGCGGAAGAGAAGAAAATCTGGGCTATTTCTGTGGCATCTCCATTTGGTCCAGATTTTATTTCTGGTGAGGATGAGTTTTTTAGTGTCTTTGGAGAGCCATGGGGCAGTTTTAGACTTCATTCTAATGGATCTCTTTGGGGCATGTCTATCAAGAATGGATAAGAAAGTAGTATTAAAGAGTACAACTGCATCATCAAGAGGAAGTGTTTTTAAGGAATTCCAGTTACAGATGCTAAGTTCAGCTAGAAAAAGGTCTATATTAAAATGCTTGGTAGAGCGAATTTGTTGGATATTAAGGGTGTTTACACAATCTGACTTTTCTCTAGAAATATAAGTTAGGGAGTGATCACTGATATCATCCGGCAAGGTGCCTATGTTGTATATTTTGTTAATATTGTTTGTGAGTATCCAGTCTAATATGCTCTCTCTTTTACTGTGTTTATTGATTCTAGTAGTAGAGGTAGTAGAGATATAAACTCACACAACACTAAAATTGGGTTTTTATTACATAACAGACTAAGAGAAATTACCATACATGACCATTTAAAATTTGATCAACATATTCTGCAACCACCCATTTAATAAGCTGACAATAAGAGTGCTCTCTCAATAGCAAATTATATACATTGTGTTCCAAAGTTTCTACTGCCTCTCCACAGATTCTTAAATGCCTGCAATACTATTTCACTAAACAAGGCAGGAAGTGTATATTAATAGTTCTGATTTGTAGAGTCAAGTCCCTTACAGAGAAGTCTGACGTCTCATTGAACAAAAAGGCATGGCTGATTTGTTCACCACATCAGCAAAATCCTATGGCATTACTGATGTGTGAGAGGCCACTAACAGCGATCTCCAAGAATTTCTACACAGAAACAACTTAACAGGATGGGGTGGCCCATCAACTTGTCCAAAGATTTCAAAACCAGGGGATCATTGAAGCTTTATGATTTGCCATATATAATATATGGCTCCGAGAGAATGGCTCTGCTGAAGGTTCTCTTGCCCAGACCATTCAATGTTCTGATTACCTGATGTTTAAACAGGGAGGGGATTCAACGCTCTGAGTCCATCATTGAAGGGGGAAGGTGGCTTCCTTTGAAGGTTTCTTAGGAAAATAACAGACACTGCCCAGTGCAGTACAAATCTTAATAGCTTTCTTGGTAAGTGGTTACAAAGTAACAGGATGATGGCTACAGACCAGTAAATATATTGTATAAACATGAAATAATCCAAGCAGTCATATCTTTTATTGCCTGGAGAGGATTCTTGGACAGCACCACATCCGTAGTAGGTCAGTTATCAACTGTCTGCATGAATTTTAGAAACTAAAAGAAAAGGGCAAGGAGTCATATGGGGTACAATGAGGGGAGAGTAAGGATGTGCCAGCTTGGTCCTTGGAGTTGGGGTCATAAAACTTTACTGAATACTCTATCAGCATGAACAGTCTGCCATTCTTAAGAACTCCTCCTCTTCATATCTTTCATATCCCTGTATGTAAATCATGCAAACTTCCAGTATCTTTGTGACTTATGTCTTGCTGTTTTCTACAGTGCTTACATGAGGAATAAACAGAGATGCAGTCAAGCATATGGAACACCATCTCTTGTAACTCTGATCTCCTGCATGTGCAAGCTATGATTGGGGGGGGGGGCTTGGCATCATCATTTCAGTAAGGTTAGTACTTGTACTGTTTATCCACTTTGAAGATTACTACACAAAACAATGTGTTAATAAGTCTAGAGGAACATCATTGCTGGTCTCCTGCATTACCATGCCAGGTCCATAAAGAAAAAAAACTTCGGACTGACGATGGCATCAGAAATCCACAAGTTAGTTGTGGAATAAACACAAACCTCCTGTCACTTGTCAAAGAATGGTAACAGCTTCACATCACTAACACTGCGTTCAAAGTTGGTCAGTCTGAATGATACACACGCAGTAGTACAGGCTTCTCCACAGACCCCAGGTCTAGTACACTAATGACTGCCACAGATGCAGGCAGCTGAAGAAAGGATGTGTGGTCTGACAGTCAAAAAGGTGCTAAAGATATGAATCCAGTGAAGGTGAGAAGCTGAAGTCTCACTTTAGTGAAAAATCATACCGAAGTTCACACACTGTTCAGCAATGATGATCATCTGTGTGGACACAGAATTAGTGAAGTGGTTGCTGATGCGCACACACCAGTGGCACTCCAGATCAAGCCTTTTCTTTTCCACACTGGTGCTTCTCATGGTGAAGAGACACACTAGAATACTGACTTCTAGTTGGAGGGCTTCTCTGAATCACTGCTACTCTTTTTAGAAGAAATACTTTTTAAATGCGTTTTCTTTTTGCAATCATGCTCCCTGTGGTAAAAAGTGATCTTAACTTCCATCTGTTGACAGCCCCCCCCCCCCCCCCCCCCAAAGAGTCTTGGACTCTCTCCCCTGATTTGTGAGGCTAAGCAGTTGAAGATTTTTTTTTTGGGGGGGGGGGGGGTTAAGAACAGAATTCTACCTGCCCAAACATCTGTTATAGGAAATGAGGAATCTGGATATGAATATCATTGTTGTCTGATTAAACTACATCTGCAAGACATACAGCATTTCATGTGCTGTCAGTCTAGAAATTGAAACGTTAGTGGGAATATGTGCCTAGAAGTAGGATCTGGTGTTGAGATTAGTTCTTGTATGTAAAGTGTTATGGTTCTTATAAGGAAGAAAAAGAACTTGCCATTAATTTAGTTAAAAAAAGGACATGAGAATGTACTTCAGTAAAGTAGAATTTCTAGGGTATTTACAGAGCTTTGCTCCATGGTAAAAAAGAAGTGAAGAGCACATGGATGTGGTAAGCTTGTTATCTGCAGACGTTAAAGCTGATCTGATGCAAATAATGATGTATGGTAAACCATCCATATTGTTCAGATATACTCCAAGAATCAAAAACGTAAGCTTACCAGTAAAATTATCAGAGCATATAAAATTAAGACCATTTAACTGCAATGAAAATACTGACATTTTCACACCGCTCTTTCCAGACTGGTGTATGCGACTGTCAGGACTGTTATTTAAGGCCTTATGCTGTGTAAATCCTAAATGCTTTATCGCAGGAGCACTTGGGGTTCACTTAATTTGAGACCAGCATTCCAATTCAGTGGAAAAGTTTGACACTCAATGTTAAAGCACTGGCAATGTGCTGACTGTAAAATGACAATACATCAACAACAAAGAAAGATGTCTCTTCTTGTATGAGGTGTCTGTTACCCCCAAAAATGAGAAGCTTGCTCCCAACGATCTTCTGTTACAATTCATTTGCAAAGTTTTTTTTTTTCTGGAAAATGGACGAAGACAAAAAAGAAGCAGTCCTGTGGTACCCTGCAAGCAGACTTCACAGCAAGCTAAAGAATAGCATCTGTTATTAGCACAACTAATAAAAGATGCACCAAATTAGTGAGGTCACATATGTTGCAGCATACTGCCTATGCCATTATCTCTGCATAACATAAGGAACTCTGTCTCCTGCAACCAGTTTTCATTCACTTACTGAAGCTGACAAACCAAAGCCTCGGGCAGTATCTGGTGACATTCAGTACTACCATAAATGCACCCATTAACTACAAGAGCAGTCAAGCTTCATAACATCAGGAAAAGCAAAACCACCCAACCCATGGCTTACCCAAAAGAGAGATCACCCGACCAACACGTGGCCTACTCAAAAAAGAGATCAGACAAACAGCACATGGCTTACTCAAAAGAGACAGCAGTGACATTTCAATTAATTCTTAATGCTACAGCATAGCAATTAGTCTAACAAATGCTTGTTTCCCATACTTAAGCACACTGTGTATGACGAAAAAAATTCTACAAGAAATGTCTTCAAACTTAAGGACCGACTACTAATTGAAGACAACATGAGATGCACTTTAAAAGTAATCTGTAATACCACAGTTCCCATGTTGGGCCTACCTTACAATACAATCCTGTATTAGAACACTATTCTGACTGCTTAGGTGATGTTATTTCAGTGTAATAATGATGATGATGATGATGATAATAATAATAATAAAAATAATAATAAAAATAATAATAATGAATAGCTGGGCAAAGTCCTCCGAGGGCAATGGCAGTTAAAAAAGGAGACCCTAGATGGGTAAAGCCAAATTAGGAAAGTTTAAAATGGTCAATGCAAGTAGTAAACAAGTAGTTATTTAGGGGTTGCACCTTGTGTAAGGAGTTCTCCTTCAAATGCTAAGCCATAATCCCTTTTATTTGTCTCACTGCCTCTTTCATTAGTATAGCACTCAGAAGAAAGCTACACTGAAAGGGCAAAACTGTACTGAAGGATATTGCCAACAAGTGGTATACTGACAAAGTATGCAACTACATTTACAACTGCTTCTTGCAAATTTACCTGCAATTTATACAACATAAAAAGCTACGGCGATTCGACATTTCAGAAAAACATGCCATGACAAGTAGCAGTTTTCTCCCCCAGTAAAATAAAGGAATCTACCCAGTTATTATGTTGTTACTAGCCGTTGCCTGCCATAACATACTGCTCATGATTACTTCTGCTTTCCAATTTGCATAAGTCAAGCCAAATAACATAACCATAGATTCCCAACACACGTCTGGAAACTGGAATCTGTCTCATGGATCTAAGATGATCTCCCAAATTATAATTCCCCTGGTACTACCTAGCTAAAAAGCACAATTGTATTGATATTGCACAAACACTGTCGCTTGCCAACATTCATCATGAATATGACTATATGTTCAGATTTTAATATATCAAAAACTGTGGACTGTACTTAATTATCACATAACTCATATTGTGCAATGCATTGGTATAAGACAGAACATGACAGGTTACCTCTTCTCTGTGAACGTCCATGTTCCAGACTGTAATTCCACCATCATTCGAGCAGGACAGCAGTTGCCGTGTTAAGCTTAAGTAACAAAGACCCTGCACCTTGTCACTGAAAAGACAAATACAAAGTACATGTTGAAATATGCAAAATATTCACTTGATGAAAGCTACAGTTCAGCTGCACCTAAAGCTATGCAGCTATGGAAGGTTACATCTTAAATGTACAATAATATTAAATGAACATAATCTTGACTTGATTCTTCTCTAGATGTTAATTCTCCTCCATTCAGAAAAAGTGACAACAATGTAACTGCTTGTACAGACATGTAGGTAATATGAAAATTCATATGTATATCAATACCTGCATTTTTCTGTGTGTACTGCTTATTGAGTGTACAATTGTAGCAGAATTTTACTTTGGTTTAAACATTTACTATGTTATATCTTTCATATATTGCTGTATCCTTTGCTATACAATTATGTCTGTTACCAACTATTTAAATGTTGGTTTCTGTTCTGTGGAGCTTTTCTTCCCACATCTCCTCCACCAAAAAGTGTTTTGTTTTCAGGGTTGTTCACAGTCAAAAAATGAAAATAAATGGACTGGCTGTACAAGGCAGCATAAGGCTCCAAAACTCAAACAAAATGGAAAATATTTTTTGAAAAAAGTCCTGCTCAATCACGTAAGAAAGCAAGCTTCCCAGTAGGGCACTCTGCACTAGGAACAAAGATGAAGTGAACAAGATAAGAGACTAGATACAATTTGAAGTCATGAGAAAAGCATACTTTTCTGCATTTCACAAATCACCATGGAAAGTTAAAGGTTTCTAGCGCTGAAATACTAGATACGTTTTCTGCAACTAAAAATCAATGGGAACCGAAGGCTGAGAAAACACCTCAGTCAATCAGAAAAAATGTGATGCAAACTGAATCAGAATATGCAGTCCAGCAATATTTTGAACTGTGACCATCTTAAATGTTCTCATTTTATACTATGATATGTAAATAATACACAAGGAGGACTTAATATGCAAGTTTGAATGCAAAGCCTGATATGATACAGTTTGGGAGGATATCCTACTAGCTGGGATGATATTTTTCTTGCTGAAATAACACAGAATTGGTCATTAAAAGTTAGCAAATGTATTAAATCATGCTATTGCTAAAGGGTTCTTATGTGGCACAAATTTCTTTAAGATTAATCACACAGATTAAAGGTTTCAGGGAGGGTGGTGCTGCTCCACATAGGGAGGTGCAGTGAGGTATGCCCTCCTGCAAAAAAAAAAAAAAAAAAAAAATTCATCGCTGATTTCAGCCTAAGTTGCTTCAGGATTTTTTTGCCAAACTGTCTTTCATTGCAATTGCTTTTGACTGAGCAATATGAATCCAAATAACCACACCTTGGCAACAGGAAAAAGAACACCAGCAAGAAATGGTGGTGGTGGTGGTGGGGGGGGGGGGCTGCATGGAGGGACAGATACTGCAATGGTGTTTTATTAGAACATCTATAGTTATAAGTTTACTTACACAACTGTACTATGTTCAATACAGACTACATTAAAGTTACGTACTTACTATAACTATGCATCTGTGTTACCCATTTTCATTCTTCCTCAACATATGGGTCTCAGATCCGACTTTGCCAATCTCTTTAGATTCTTGGATCCAACTCTTGAGCTCCTCCCTTTACCTATAATGCCCCCTGCTTGCCAGATTACCTTAGCTCGAGTTTGCTGCTGCTAAATATGCCTGAAGGCATGAATACATATAACAATAACTATAACAAGAAACACAACAGAGACAGAGCAGGTGCTCAGACTGTGAATAATGGTTCCCATATACCTCATTAGGTCACTCCCAAAGGATCAGGATAGGGAGAAAGATGGAGGAGAGTTGAGGAAGAATAAAAATGGACAACATAGATGCATAGTTACGGTGAGTACATAAGTTTGGCTGATGTCATTTTCATTCACTCATCAATGTAT
This sequence comes from Protopterus annectens, assembly GCF_019279795.1. NCBI lineage: Eukaryota > Metazoa > Chordata > Ceratodontiformes > Protopteridae > Protopterus > Protopterus annectens. Next base: position 442,014,500 of record NC_056734.1, on the reverse strand, counting down.
GGAACAGAGTATCCAGCTATGATAATCCTGGGTGGCCCTCATGGAAGGATATTCGAAAGAACTGCAGAGCTAAAAGCAGCCCTGTTCCTGGACACTAATGATCAATAAAGGTATGTATGAGAAGTGGACCAAGTGGCCACAGCACAAATATCATTTGAAGCTCTGGTCAAAGGCAGATAATGTAGCCATGGATCTGGATCTAGTCGATGAACGTTTGGAGATTTAGGCAAGGACAATCCTCTTAGACAATATACAAAAGAAATGCAATCCGTTACTCCTTTAGCTAAAGTAACTTTAGATGCTGGCTACTCAATTTGTTTTAAGCAAAGGAAACAAACAGTGGGTCAGTTTTTTTAAATCACTTTCTTCTATGTAGGTAAAAACAAAGGTGCCTATGTACATCTAAAAGGATGTAGCATGCATTATCCCTTATTGTCAAAATTTGAAACAAAGACTGGTAAACTGATTACTTGATTCATGTTTGACTCAGACACAACTTTTGGCAGGAAGGAAGTGTTTGGACAAAAGGTCACTCTGTCTTTGTGAAAAAAAACAAATGGGGTAGTCTTGAAGAAACTGCTTGAGTTCAGAAACTCACCTTCCACAGACAATGGCAACAAGAAAAATGGTTTACCAAGAGACATTTAAGGTCTGACTTAGCCGAAGGTTCAAAGAGGGATTGGACTAAAGTCTGTAATAAAACTAAGATCCCAGGGTGGAGTAGGGTCTCTTACTGGAGGTCTAAGCAGAAGAGTACCCTTCAGAAAAGCCTTACAAATCAGAAAAGCCTTACAAATTTTAGAAGAAGCTAGTGGGAAGGCTTTATGTCCTATATGGCAATTACAGATGGCTACCAGTTGGACTTTTACAGTGCAAAAACTAGCACTACCCTGAAAAACTGAAGCCAGAAAATCTAATTTAGCAGGAAATGAAGCTGTAAATTGATCCAGCTTTCTTTGTTCCACCCAATATGAAAATCTCTTCTATTTACTCTTGTAAATCGTTGGGTAAAAGGTTTTGAGATGAGGATAAAATCTGATGAACTGGAGAGGAAAGGCTGGGCTATCTAGCCATCACTTGAACTGCTGAAACCATGCAGTTAACTTGAGGCCTTGAATGTCCAGAGGAATCATTCTCAATAGGTGTGACAGTAGATCTGGACTGGAAGTCCAGTGCCCAAGGCAGACATAGAAGATGAAATCGTGGGAATGGGAAGCACACCTGCCGATGCCAAAGGGGGTAATGAGGATTACCTTGCTCTTCAACCACTGAGCTTTCTGGAAAAAACTTTGGTATTAAGGTAAGGGGAGGATATGTATACAGGAGACCGGGTAGTCAAACACGGACTAGAGCATCTCCTGGTGACTCCCCTTGAGGGGGAATTAGGGCAAAGAACCTGCGGCATTTGCTGCTGAAAGGAGAGGCAAAGAGGTCACAGCAAGGTTGACCTCCATGACGAAAAATCATTTCTGTCACTACAGGACTGAGAGAACGATTGAGCAGCATCAGGATGGTTCTGCTCAGCCTGCCAGCAGAGTTTCATCTGATGAAACCCATGATGCTTAATGGGTGAAAGCGCTTAGTTGAAGTGAATGTTTGTTATTTGCATTAAAGGAGTTTGTGATCCAGTCAAGGTTAACTGTTTTTTTATTTTACACGTACATTGAACAGTTTGTTCCAAAAAATGCCCCACCCATCCAAAGCTGGAGACATCCATGGTCAGCATGGCCTTCAGGAGAGGAAAGATGAAAGGACATCCCTGACAAAGCTCGTTGGACTGGAATCAGCAAAGTAGGGATTCCTTGAAGTAGCCTATAAAGATGTTGTGAGCTTGCAAAGGATGGCGAAGCAACGACCATTGCACCCACAAAGTCCATTGGAGAATTCTCATGTGGAAGCAAGCTATGTGTGATATGGTGATAGTTGCAGCTATCAAACCTAAGGATTGAAAAACCTGCCTTGCAGGAGGAAAAGGATGGTCCAAGTACCTGTCTGGGGTAAGAATGCAAGCTGTCAGACTGTGTCCAGGCAAGCTCCTATAAACTCCAACACTTGAACTAGTTGAAGTTGGGACTGGAGTAAGTAATCTCTGGCCTTTTATAGAAGAGGCTTGGTTGGTGCAGAAAGGAGCCAGATGTCTAAATAAGGAAACACCCTAAATCTGTAGAGTCTGAGATAAGCTGCCACCATTGCCATACGTTTCGTTAACAGCCTGGGGGCTGTGGCGAGACTAAATGGCATGGCTCTGAACTGAATGACTGGCTCCCACCGTAAAGCACAGATATCTTAGAGTGCGTCTGCTAAATTTGATATGATAGTACGCATCTTGAAGATCTATAGCGCACATCCAGTCATCCTTCTGTAGGACAGGTAAATGGACTGAACTGTGACCATCCAGAACTTAGAGTTCTTCATGAAGTGATTTAAATGACTGAGTTCTAAAATAAGTCTCACGTCCCCTCATTTATTCGGCACCAAAAAGAACCTTCAGTAAATTCTGGATCCTGCTTGGTCTGATGGGGCCTTCTGGATGACTCTTTTCTAGTAGCTTTTGAATTTCTAAGGCTGCTAACTCTCTCTGACTGGGTGGAACATTGGGGAGACATCTCTTTTATAAGGGGTTTTGTGACAAAGGAATGAAGAACCCTCTGCATATGACCCTTTGCACCCATGAATCTGTTGTGATGGCTGTCCAAGCTTTTTTGGGGTGGGGGTGGGGTGGGGAGGAAAAGCACCCCCCTGACTGCCTCCAGAGAAAAATAGTTGGGCAACATTTCAGGAGCACTGAAAAGGCCTGTCCAAGAAAGGATCTCAAGACCCTCGGTTCTGCAGACTCCTCTGTCTTAAGGTTGGCATCTTCCATTATTACTTCCCACTCAGCCTCTGGAAGACAAATCACCATGCAAGTCCTGATAATGTCCTTCAGATTTTCAGAACCACATCTTACCACTGTGCTGATTTCCCAGAGCAAGACTTTTGTGGGGTAGAGTAATGGATTCAGACAGCAGATAAGATCTTTCCATCTTGCTCACTGCAGGAAAGTGCATCTTTTACTGTGGGGGCCAGACAAGAAAGATCCATCAAAAGGAGCATTGATGAAGGAGAATTTAAAGGCCAGCACAAAAAATCACACAGTCTCATCCAGGCATATCCCCTGATGGCTATATGCCTGAAACAACACCTCATATGGAACTTTCAGCAGCATGAGACATTAACCTCATGAATCCACTGGATATGGATTGTAGAGTGGTCAGTTGGAAAGATTAACTTTTCTCTTCCTCTACTGACACAGACCCTGGGGTAGACTTAGAGAGTTCCTTGATCAAGTATCTCTGTAATCTAGTAAAATGCACAATTAAGTGATTGTAAAGCAAAAATTGTTGAAGCAAAAATGTGCTTTCCAAATCTGTCCAATGTCCAAGACTCTCTATTAGGAAAGTGGACAGAGGAACTCTGTTCAGCTAGTTCTTTTTTGGTGGCTGCTGCCACAACCATAGCATCTACATGGATTCCCCTACTCCAAAACTGCCGGTCTTTGAGGCTCCTAGAATTTTGTCTTGTTGGCAGGGGAAAGGCTCTATAGTGTCCAGTTCCTTTCACACATGATGGGAGACCAGGCCTATAAGGTCATGCACCAGGGGGGTAACCCAAGACAGACGGGCCAGAACCAAAGCCTTCCAGGAACACAGATTCCTCTTGGGAAGGGCTTTGGGAGGCTCAACCATCTACTTTGGTGCAGGATGTCTAAAATGTCTCCGAAGGAGACATCCTTGGGTTGGGACCTAATGGGACCCTACCCCTCATCAATATCAGCATCTATGACCAAAGATTCCTGGTGGGAATCTAAGTGCTTCCTCTTGCATGTTCTCTTCCAGTGGACCTCTTCAGTGAGATGTTCTGGAGAGGTATCAGAAGAGATGGGGAGTTCCTACACAGGAACTGTCTGGAAGCTCTTATAGGCTGTGCCTGTGGAGAAGGGTGATGAGCCTTGCAGCTCAAACCTGGTGGGGGAATCTGTATAGGATCCAAGGAGGTGAGAGCTGAAGACACTCTATGATGGGAGAAAACCTTCTCCACTACCTTGAAGGCAGAGGGACCAGGAGAAGCAGAAACTAACCTCACCAAAGCCGAAGCTCTCAGATCCATTGATTCTTCACCCCCCTTGATCTCCTCTCCAAGGAAGGAGTCTGGAGCTGCCCGCTACAAGGCTCCAAGGGAAGTGGCATCTCTGAAAACCTTGGAGTTGAAGTCAAACACTCAGATAAGACGCCAGCACTTCAGCTCCAAGACTCATCCTACTCAATGGGGATCAGAGCTGAATGGGTCAGGGAAACCTTTGGAGTCGAAGGAGGTGTTATCTTCCGATCTGAAACTTCAACTCTCAGTGCTCTCAGATTTGATGGCCCCAAAGCTGTGGATGGGATTGCAGGAGTCGTCACTATGGAGTGTTAAAGTGGCTGAAGGCTCAAGGATCCAACAGGAGACGGAGCCGGCAACACCTCCATCTGGATTTGTGCTCCAAAGGAACTTCCTCATCATCCTGTCCACATCTGCCTCGGAAACATTTTGGGGAGGACTTGAAGGAGCAAGACGTGGAGGGTGGTCGAGATGGTTTCCTGGGAGTCTCCTTTAAAAATGGAGATCTAAGTCTAGGAGACAGTGGCTCTGGAGAAAATGCAGGACTCCGGATCCAAGGGGACTTGACTGCAGAAACTGTTGGATCCAAAAGTGCTCGATCAGATACTTTTTTGACTTTAGCTCACAGCTCCGAACTTGGACCTGTCCGGGAGACAGTGCAGTAGAGCGCTTACTATACTTCCTGGGCTCAGATGACCTTGGCTTTTTTGAAGGGGTTTGAACCCCAAAAGTAAAAGCAGTAGTAGAGGAAGAAGGTGGCAAAAGACCCTTCACGACCAACTTCTTCCATCTGTTGCTTACTGCCCTCGAATTGCAACCAGTGCACATCTCACAAGACACCTGTAAATTAGAAAGGCCTAATACACACACTCCCTGTGGACATCAGAATATTGGGTATCTTATGCCCACAGGAAGTACACTTCTTAAACCCAGTAGGCTTGTCAGCCATACCAGCAACTACTTAACTGTGGAGAGAGGGAACTCTGTAACAGCTACTATCAAAGAGTACACTAAAGTATACAACGTTTTTTTTTCTAAATTACAGAAAGAAAGTAGAGAAAGGAAAGGAAGGATATCTACCAACAATGGTAGAAGGAATACCTTACTAGGTACAGGAAGAGAGGCCAAATACCAAGTATGACAATACCTGAACTGTAATAAAAAGGTAACTGAAAGAGTAAAGAGAGGAAGGTTTATATAGATATAGGTTGAAAAACTGAAGAAACAGAAAAAAATAATTATACTTTTTACTTACACCTAAAAAGGCACCCTAGAGGTTGAGAGAGAACCCAATCCCGACTGAATTGTTGAGTGGCAAACCAAATCTGAAGTAATCTGGCAGGTAAAGGACATTATAGGTAAAGGGAGGAGCTTGACAGTCAGATCCAATAATGGAAAGAGAATGGCCAAATCAGATCTGAGGATTGGATCTGTGACCCACACACTGTGGAATGAATGAAAATGACATCAGATTATAGCTTAGTTGGGAAAAGAAATGAAAAGAAAAGGATGGAGGCAAATAACTAAGACTTCAGAAGCCCCTTTCCTGGACTTGGAAAATGAAACCAGTTTGCAGTGTTTTCTCTAAGTATATATAGAGGACCATGTTGCTGTCTCTAGAATACATCTAGAGTCCAACCCTTTCCAAAATACCACTGAAGAAGTTAATGTATACCTACATGGAGATGTGGAGATGGCTTACTGTTGCAAATATAACCAAATGTAATGGTATGAGACAGTCACTGGTTGCCCTTTCCTCTTACTTTCATAGGAGACAAACATTCAGTCAGTTTTCCTGAAAGGTCAAGTTTTGTCTATAAGCATCTGAGCTGCCCATGTACATCCAAAGCATGAAGAATCTTTTCTTCCTTGCTCCTTGGTTTAGGAAAAAGATTGAGAGATTAATAGTCTGGTTTTGGGCGTAAAGGCAGGATATGTTCACCACAAAAAAAAACAACTATCGTTGCGAAAAATGAGGTCAGAGTAACTCACCTGTAAGTGCTTCTAACTCAAACACTCTCCTAGCAGATGTCAGAGAAATGAGTAGAACAGTATTCCATATTAAAGAGCCTCAAATCAGGCTAATGAGCTAGCTCAAATGGAGACAGAGTAAGCTTCGCAAGCACAAAATTAAAAGCCCAAGGAGAGGTCATGTTTCCTAGGTAGACAATTATGGAAAGGAGGAGATCCAAAGGTAGATGAGAAGAAATGGCTGATAAGTGTACCTCAGCAAAAGAGCACAACATGCTATTGGGCAGTAACTCACACAAATCATCAAGAATGAGAGGCAGCCAGGCCTGAAAAGAATCCTGGTTCTGACTAGCAGTAAGCAGAAAATCTCTTCCACTTACACACATACAATTTTCTGGTAGCAGGTTTTCTTTCCTCCTTCACTACCTCCTCAGATAAAAGGTGCCCAAAAGTTCTCAAAATTCTATTATAAAGACAAGAAGATGAAGAGTTTCCAGACTGCAGTACATCAAACTCACTCTGTCTTTTTTGAATACATCCAGCCTGTGGGGAAGCTTGTGGTAATTACTCTTGGCCAAACTGAAAAGTGAAAGCTACTGTTGCCTTGGCCAAAACAGAGTTGTCACCACAATTTTTGGAGAGATCTTCTGATTTAGGACCCCCTGGTTATCTGTGGAAAAGCATACATGAACATTACTGTTGAAGGGCATGAGAATGAATCTGTCTTCCAGGAATCAAACAATAATTTACTTAGTTGTCTGCTCTAAAAAGAGATATTCCCCACAGTTTGATCAATTCTTGGAAGACTCCAGAATGAAGTTTCGATTTCTGGGGACTGCCCTGGTCCTGCAGAGTTTGTTTGTAATAAAGTTTTGCTCTGATGAAATGCATGAAGCCAGAAGATACAGACCGAGCTGAATTGGTACCTCCCCAAGGCGATCATAGCTAGTCAGCAAACAGAATAAGATATGGTACCCCATATTTATATATCACAATACCATGGTGTTGTATATGTGTACAGTTGAAGAGGTCCCAGGCCTTCAATGCATGGATTCCTACCAACACTTCCTTGACATTTATGCACTTGTCTGTCTGCAAGGATTCCACTTGCTATTTTACCCCTTTTGAAACCAATTTCCATGCTAGGTCTGTAGCTTCTGTGGTGATGGACTGGAATGGGGTTGGAAGAAAAAACAGAACACCTTGATTGCAAGATATTTGGCCTACCCATCATCCAGGCTCCCTCTGAACAAACCACAGAACTGGAATCTGAAAAGTCAAAGATGTTGATGCCGAGTCCAGACTGACCTGAGTTGCCATTTCATTTTCCTCATGTGTGGCCTGGAAGAGGTCAGCATGAGTATCTTTGATACTATGTACCCTAAAATCCTTAGAAACTCCCTTTCTGATGCTTCAGTTTGTATGGAAAAACTCAGCAAGAAACTTTTGAAAGACAGACTGTGTGGAGAAAGAAAAGCTCTTCAAGGCAGACTCCAACAAACATCTCAGGAAAATAATTCTGTGAGAAGGAATGAGAGAAGACTTCTGCAAACTGATTTGAAAACAAAGACTGAGTAGAAGTCTTACCGAGAAAAGAGTCTGCCAAGATAAGACAATCATCCAAACATGGGAGAAAATGTGAATGCCTTTAAGTCTGCAATAGGCAATGACTAGAGCTCGTCATTTTGGGAATATCTTTGGTATAGTGGAGAGTCCAAAGGGTAAAACAGAGAATTGATAATGTAAGCCAGACAAAACAAATCTTAAACTCATAAAATGCTAATGTGATAAATATATCTTTTAGATCCAACTGTACCATAGAAGCTAGATGAGGGATCAGAGGTTCAAGATACTGAAGTGATAACATCTTGAACTGGATCAGACCAGAATGATCCAGCATTGGCCAACAGGATCCTTCTCATTTGGCAACTAGAAAGATGCTTGAATAATAACCTTTGCCTATGAAACTGACAGACAGAAGTTCTACAACTCCCAAAGACAGCATTTTGTGTAGAATAGGAGAAAAGAAGAAAATGGTTCCCCGAGCAAGAAGGGAATCCCATGGAAAGCAGAAAGTGATTCCCATTACCAAGTATACCCCAGTTAGATTATAATATGTTGCCGATAGGAAAGATGAGGTCTCAGAGAAATAAAAGGGGGATCACTTGAATCCCATATGTCTATCGGCCATAGCTAAGAGTGACCTATTGGAAGAAAAATCCCAAAAGAAAAAGCAGCAACAACAATAAACTTTGAGAGGATAATAGTAATAGTCTAGTTTTTTTTTTTTCAGAATGAAAAAGACATCATCAGATCTTAAGGATTACCACAGTACCAGAACATGCTGAAGGGAAGAAAAAAGCCTTTATGAGAAAATGTCGACACATAGACTGGACTTTCAAATGATATTAAAACAGAGAGAGAGAGAAAGCACTCAGAGTAAATATTCCGAAAGTGAGACTGAGAAAGCAGGCAAGATCTACGCTGACTAAACTGCAAACATATCAGGCAAAGGAGGAAAAGAACAATCTTAAAGGTTGGAGATGACTTTAAACACAAACAGAAATGATTTTCATCTTCTTGAGTAGAAGTGTGAAAGACAGAGGCCTTAACAGCAACTGAAAATGATACATGAATAAAGACTGCACAGCAAAAGACTTTGCAGAGAAATGAAACATTTTAAATTACTGTGCCTCGCTTTACTGTGAGTCTTTATTTGCTTGGATTAAGAACCTGTGTAGACCCCTCAACTGGCATAAGATGAATTGGTAAACAGAAGAAAACAGCTGGAGGGAGGAGAATGTTTTGAGGGTACAACTTACCCATCAACAGGTGGAGAAAAGCCACAAAGATAAGACACTTCAGAGATATTTCCTGCAAAGCTTTCTTGTTTCAAAAAATAAAAAATAAATAAATATAAATATGATGGTAAAAACAACAAATAATTAACAGTTTTCAAAACTGTGAAAGACTCCATCAAATACTTTGGGAATATTAAATGAGGGCACCATTAAAAAAGATTACTTCTTACATGGCAAAGGATGTGAAAGTCTTTTAATATAAGCTGCTTCTGAATGACACCTTAAACCTATTGAAATTAGTAAATGCTAGACACAAAATAACTATTTTAGTTATACATTTTACATATATATATATATATATATATATATATAAAACACACACACACACACACACACACACACACACACACACACACACACACACACACACACACACACACACACACAGCTTTTTTGTCAAAACATCCGTTAAAAATAAATGGGAGGACCTATTCTGCATGCTGTCTGATAAAAAGTCCCTGTTTTTAAACTGTACACTGTCTCTATATTGATTTTAATTTTAACAAAGGTACTGTGTCAGTGTGGAAAGGAGGTGGGAGAGAACTAATGACCAATGAATGAAAAAGGCAATTGTCATATGTGATTGATCTAACAGATAACACTAAAAAAATTAAGTTCTGGTGATGCATGTGCCAGGACTAGGAATGCATGCAAAATTAGTAAATATGTCAACCAAAAAGAGGCAGAATGATTCTCTAAAATAATGTACTAGAAACACAGCCGGGGGGAAATTTGTTGAATAAATCTGGTTGTTTGGTATAACAAATGTAAAACATGCACACTGGAAGCTATTTTAAAACCACTTAAATACGCAGCTACTACTGAGAAAATAACTATTGCATTTCATCGTCTTGTCATATTTGTACAAGCTGGCATGCTTTTGATGCTCTTGTAAAAACTTACCTGCCTTGATAAACTCAGTCTACAAGAAGGTGGAATCACTGTATCTGGATAGTAAAGCTTGATATTTTAGGAACAGCTGCAGCATCCAAACTACTTACTGGTTATCTAGCAACACAAGGTTAGAGGCGCAGCTTTAGAAACAAAATGCTGCAGGTTAAGTAAAATGATCAATAATTTATAATAGCTGTTATTCTACTCAACAGTGTCGGGATGACAGAAACATCAGAGCAGGATTCACACAGCTATTTGAGCACAGCATCAGCTATATGGCTTTGCAAGACATACAGTTAAAATGTTGTTTACTTCTTGAAGGAGGGAATGATGTGGTTTGAGAGAGATCAGGATCATTTAAGACAATAATATTGAAAATATACAAAGGGACACAAAAAGTGATAAAAAATAGACTGTGAAGGTCCAATTTGTAATAGATATAAGTAAAGTAGAATAAAATATAATAAGTACTATGGCACAATTTGATTTTGTTTTGTTTTATAACAAATTAATTTAAGAAAAAAAAACTAAGATAAGGTACTGACCTATATTTACAACAGTACTGCACAAGTAATAGTGCCACAGGAAACGTGCTTGACTCACAGAGAACATGAAACTTTTGTAGAGAAAAGTAGTAAGAAGGGTTTCTTTACTGGAGTAGAAGTGTGAAAGAAAGGGGTCTTAATAGCAATTGAAAATGATCAAGAATAAAGACTGTGGAGCAAATAATATTTGGGCAGGAATATTTTTTAGCGGTGAGAGGTTGTTGGCAGGGTATAAAATTTAACACCATGTGCACTACATATTCCAACAAAAGTACTGAGACAGGATATGAAGAAGTTATAGAATTTCATCAAGTACATATGACAGGAGGAGGAGTCTGAAATACTACAGGAAATTAGAATAATGTCACTGGAGGACAAATGTACCATAGGATACTAGCTGAGAATACACACACAGATAAATGAATGCATTTGGTGTTACTGATGTAATGAAAGCAATGCAGAAAGATGGGGAAATGCATACATTTTCAGCTAAATATGATTCTTGTAAAGATTAGACAGATATTACATATTGAAAGAATACTGTAACATGGTCTGAACCATGAAAACCCACGTGGTGATAGGGTCAGACTATGCAGCTAAACAAATTAAATTGTGTAAGCAAGTAAATTATGAGGAAACACTGGCATTTTCCTTCATTCCTTCTGCACATCTGAAAATGAAGCTGCTTAATCATTGGGTAGATCTAACTTTAAATGAATTATTAGACTTGAACATAAATAATAAAAACCTAGCAAACATTTGGATAACTGTAAACTGAAGACAAGTGATGTGTTCACAGTGAAAGCAAATGAGACACAGAAGGAGAGCCACTGCAGCTATTTAGGAGGCTAAAAAGAATAAGTGGAATATAACAAGGTGAGCAGCAACAGAAGGAAGCTAAAATGTCTACGCAAGAGTATATAAAAAAACATATAAGAACATAGATCACTGTCCTTAAAGCAACTATTTTTGACAATAACCCTAAAGCAACCAAACAGTTTGCTCAATGTCTGAGTCAACAAGAGGTGGAAAGGATGACAACTAAAATCAAGAATTAGGAGAATGGGCAGGGTAGAAGTGCACCCAGGAAATAAAATCTGAATGTAATAATGAATTAGTGTAGTACACTAAACAAAATGTGGAGATTGACAGTAATACACAGCAAATGGAAATGTACATCATACATTTACAACTTCCTCAGTTGACAGAAGCAAAAAGAGGGATATCAACATCAAAAATAAAATCATCTGCAATTAAAGAAGCAATGAAAAACCAGAATACAGAAAAAAAAAAACTTAATGGTGATTGAATTCCAACAAATGTGTGGAAAAAAGTAGGAAATAAAATAATCTCTTTTACCAATAGCTTCAATACATACAGCAATGATAAGTGAAGACTTTTCATTTTTTAGTCTGTTTTAAACTTCATTTTAATATACTAGATCTGCTTTAGTTAAGGTCTTTATGTTTAGATCATTAATTCCAGTAAACAACTACTACATTTTCTCATTTAAATGGTACAACTGTTGATATTAAACCCTGGTCTCTTGCTTATGTGTTGAATGACAGCCAGGCTAGTTTAGGACATGTGCATGTATTAGGTCAGTCTGTACAGAGCTAATTGCCTAAGAATTTTCTTGTCATCCCAAGCTGCTGATATCTGACAGTACCAATACATTCATCAACAAAGATAAATGAAGATTTTTTGTTTCTTCATCTGTTCATTTTAACAGTCTGCTTTACCTAAAGTCTAAATCTACAGTAGTAATTTCCAATAAACAACTGAACTGCATTTTTGCATTTAAGTGGTGTATCTGTTGGTATTATGTGATGACTGGCAATCAGACTAGTTCAGAACTATGTTTTGCTTAAGACAGTTCCAGGTCAGTCAGTTACTGTTCAGTCTCTAAGAATTTTCCAATCAACCCAAAGTGTTATTGCTGTGTTTCTCAGAGGTGTAACTAGCTATTCTGGTAACCAGGGCTGTCCCCCAATCCTGCACCCTCCCCCACTGTTAAGGTGAGGGACAAAAAAGCTCTTCTCTTTACTAAACCATAGCAAGCAGCAACTAAGGTCTGTACTTGCCACACACCCTCTGTGGACTTGAAGAGCAAAAGAAAAACAAATCTCTTCCCTTATTTTAAACTATAGCAAACTGCTTGCTACAGTTATGTCTGATGCACTGTTGCATACAGAGCTCTGAAGTGTATCAGTACAAATGCAATGCACTGAACAGTAACTGACATCCGAAGATCATGGCACCTAACACTGTGCACACAGGACAGCTGTCCCTTTACCCTACCCTAGCTATGCTTCTGGAGTTCCTTTAAACTTTTAAACTAAGTGTTGCTGATATGTGATTGCTCCAATACCAACATTAACAAAGGCAAGTGAAGATTTTTCTTTTCTTGATGTTTTTAAGTCATTTTAAGAATATGGACCTGCTTTAGCTATTGTCTTTAAGCCTGTATTAATATTTCCAATAAATAATTGCACAGCATTTTGTCATTTAAGCGGTCTAATTGCTTGGTCAACAGTGGTGGAGGGCTTCAAAGACTGATAGAAAGAATGCAGAAAATGGAAAAAAAAATACAGGCAGTGTAGAATGTTTGGAGCGTGCAAATTAAGGACAACTGGGAACCCCTAAGAAACTACAGTAGTAGAATGAAATGGATTCAGACATACTGCACTGTCAAAAAGGGTTGACATTAAAGGATGGAATGAGTAAAAGTCAATTTAACTGGCAAATGGAGAGTAAGAGCTTCAAGTAAAAATGATGGAAATACTTCAGAAAGCTCAAGGAAGTTTTAAAGAGGAAGTGGAAATAATTCTGCTGAGGGACTCAAAAAAAAAAAAAAAAAAAAAAAAAAAAAAAAAAAACCCTGGACAGAAAGGAAAAAAGGATACAGTAATGATAGAAGTTTAGGTGTCTAGCTGGGTCTCCTTCAAAACATCTAAAACTCATAACATCTAATTTCATAACATTGAGACCAGAACATCTAAAACACAAAACATCTAAAACCCATAACACTGAATTTCATAACATCTAACACTACAAATCACATGAAAATAACATCCCCTCCACATAAAACGATATATAATGACACCAAACTACCAAACACACTTGTTACTATGTTTTTGTGGGGGGGGGGGGGGCTTAATACAGTGGGGTTAGGAAATTAACTTTTTCCTACTGTAGTGCGATCTTGGAGCTAATTTATGGGGGGTGCAGGGGGGAGCTTGCCCCCCTGCAGAAAATGAGTAAAAAGTCAGTTGTCAGTTACTCCCTATAATAAACCTATTCCACACTTTAACAACGCTGAACTACTCCTCACACTACTTCAAGTTAACAAACACAAACACATATGTATAGCTTCCCTCTACATCCCTCCAGGGGATAATATTTCTACACTTGAAGATATCCTCTCCTGGCTCTCCAACAACATTAACAATGAAACAATAATCTTAGGGGACATGAACATTAACTGGGCCTCCATTCAGTCTTCTACAAACCCTCTTAACATCAACCTCTACAATTTTTCACAGCTAATCAACTCTGTAACACGCCCCTCAAAAAACCACTCTAGCGGCAGTATTCTGGATTGGATTCTAGTCTCTCATCCCCATTATTTCTCTGAGAGTGGCACTCTTCCCGATCCTCTTAGTGACCACATACCCATCTTCACTCATCGACTCCCCCAACTTCTACGTCGAACCCATAATTATATTACTATCCGTAACCAAAAAAACTTTAACCCAACAACCTTTTCAAACTCTCTAAAAGCAATAAACTGGAATTGCCTAAAAACATTATCTCTAGATAACGCAGTTGCCCACTTCAACTCAATATTCTTGAAACTACTAGACTCCCATGCTCCCTTAAGGACAAAGAGAATAAAAATTAAAACTGCCCCTTGGCTTACCAAAAACACACTATCAACCATGCGGCACAGAGATAAAGTCTGGGCACATTACCAGAAAAACAGGAGTCCCCCTAGTCCATAATGAATACAAAACCCTTCGAAATAAAGTAAAAAAGCTCATAATCTCTGATCGACAAAATTATTTCTCCATACTCCAAAATAATAATAAAACAAACCCTCAGAAATTCTGGAAAGGTATCTCTACTCTCCTTAAGCCCAGCAAACCAGACACCCCCACCCCAGACCCTAATGCTCCTGATTTAGACTTTGCTACCCAATTTAACTCTTTTTTTCATTGAATCTATTTCCAAATTAACTTCAACATTCTCTACCACCACCACCCTCCCCTACTAACACTCTACCCTGCACTGCTACCACTCCCTCATTACCATCTAGTAACTCTACCCTCCACCTCTTCTCCTACTCTGACTTCCTCAACATCTTCATCACCCCTTAATAACCCCTCTTCCCACTCCCCTCTATTCTCATTAAAACCTATACACACTTCTACTATAAAGAAACTCCTCATGAAACTGAAGCCATGCACTAATGCTCCTGATAATATCCCTTCTTACTTTCTTAGCATAGCTGCTGAAGCAATTGCCTACCCAATTAGCATTCTAATCAACCACTCTATCCAAGAATGCATAGTACCCCAAATCTGGAAAAAGGCCTTTATCATACCGTTACATAATAACAATGTTACTAATTTCCACCCCATCGCCATCCTGTCTCCCATCTCCAAACTCCTAGAAAAGTGTATCCAACTTCAACTCTTACCACATCTCTTAGATAATCACCTACAAACTCCCACACAACATGGATTCAGACCAAATCATAGCACTATGACAGCCCTCCTCTCCTTCCTTGAAACTGTAAATAAAGCCCGCGACTCTGGCCAAATTATTTCTACCCTACTACTTGACCTCTCTAAGGCCTTTGACACTATCTCACACAGCCTGCTTTTAACTAAACTCTCAAAACTTAACCTATCTCCCTCCTCTTTAAACTGGTTCTCCAGTTACCTATCCAATAGATATCAAGCAGGAAAATGGAAAAAGGCCACCTCCTCATTTCTTAATACCCTTACCGGAGTTCCCCAAGGCTCCATACTGGGTCCCCTTCTCTTTAATATATTTATAAATGATTTCCGCAACTCTATCCCATTCTCAAACATCATCCAATATGCAGATGATTCAACTATTATCTGCTCTGCCACATCCATCCCCACACCCCTAAAGCTTACTCAAGATGCCTTTTCAACCACTGAGCAATGGATGAAAAGTAATCACCTAGCACTCAATGCCTCTAAAACCAAATTAATGTTATTTACCCCCTCTAAAGTCACTTCTTTCGATATAAACACATTCTCTATTACTAGTCAAAACAACTTACCTCTGGAACTGGTGTCAGAGACCAAGTTACTTGGGGTCCAAATTGACAGCCAGCTCAAATTCAACTCCCACCTACAACTAAATATCAAAAAAAAACATCAAAAACTAGGTATGCTCTACCGACAAAACCATTACCTCACACCTGCCACTAAAATCACTCTTTCTACTTCCTTTCTTATCCCCTCCCTTCTCTATGGAGCTCCACTCCTAAGTAATCTACAGTTCATAGGTTGGTACTAGGCTATCAGCCCTAGGGCCTATACAAGCCTAGCCATAACAATTCCCTGGCTATTTCTTCCCACACTATTTACTTCCCTGGACCCCTGTCTAGCAGGGCGACTGACGTGATCCCCGGGGTGAATTTCCTTTCTCCCATCCAATCATCAAGGTTCCTTTTGAAGAGGACCATAGAGGCACTCTGCTTGACATGTATGGGCAATCTATTCCAGAGTCTGGGGAGTCTCTGGGTCAGGAACCTATCCCTCCAGCATGTTTTGTTTATTGTGATGACAAAGTTTAGATCCCTGGAGCGTGTGGCTCTGAGGGATTGGGATTTCTTTAAGTGTAGCATGTCAACAGCTCTGGGTTTGACATGGCCTTGTATGTTAAGCAAAGATCGCCTCTGAGTAGACGATATGCGACAGAGTACAGCTGGAGTTTTTTAAGGCGGTCAGCGTAGGGCATCTGCTTTAGGCCTGTGATTCTTTTAGTGAGGTATTTCTGTGGCCTTTCCAGTTGTTGCAGAAGTCTTGAGAGGTACATACCAAATGGGGCATTGTATTCTATAATGGGTCTAATGAGGGATGAGTCCTCTCTAAAAACACAACTTTCCTTCTTGCTACAACAAAATCGCCAGATTCGCTACCAGCCACAAGTCCTCCACCCACCACTGTCCCTCTCTCCAAAAACTAAAATGGCTAGAACTACCCAATCACCTAACCTATACTCAACTAAGTCTTGCACACAAGCTCATTTTTAACCCCTCCCTCTGTCCCTCCCTTTCTACTGCTTTTAAAATGCACCTAACTGATAGAGTATTAAGGTCCAACAATCAAAATCTACTAGAAGTCTACAAATCAACTTGTCCCCCAGGTAAAAATCTTCTATCCTATGGCCTAGCATGCCTCTGGAACTCCCTACCACTGTCCATTCGCACAACCTGTAACCATTTTATTTTCAAAAAATCTCTTCATTCACATCTAGTATCCCAGTGGGAATGCTCTTGTTCCCACCCCACATAACTAACACTGGTAATGTCCATCTTCCTCCTTTCACCTGTTTACACCTGCAATTTTCCTTATTATTTTCCCCCAACTCATACTTTATTATTATTATTCCTATGGTATTTCCAAAAAATGCACTAGGCTGCACCTCTTAATGTGTATGCTTCCTAATTCACAATGACTTCTCAGTATTTACATTGCAATATTCCTCTTGTTAGTCTGTATCATCTGTAAGTTTCATCACAAGTCTGTATTACTCCTAATGTTCCTGTACTATTTGAAATTAAGTGAATCTTAATTTTTGTATAATTATCATTAATAACCTACTGTAACCTAGATTGTTTTGGAGCTTTTCTCCCCAGGACTCCATTGAAAACGGGTTCATTTTGGCCCAATGGACTATCCTGGAAAACCAACTGCAAATAAATAAATAAAAAAATTGGGTTTGGTAGTTTGGTGTCGTTACATGTGGAGGGGATGTTATTTTCTTGTGATTTGTAGTGTTAGATGTTATGAAATTCAATGTTATGGTTTTTAGATGTTTTGGGTTTTAGATGTTCTGGTCTCAATGTTATGAAATCAGATTTTATGGGTTTTAGATGTTTCAAAGTAGACCCTTCTAGTTACAACATTTTAGCTAACTCAGTGGACTTGCACTACCCTGCTTGGACTTATTCATAGGCAAGACATTTGTATTTACAATTTTCAACCTGTTACTTACTTGTATTTCCTTAGCTTCCTGGATAATGTTAAAAGTACCATACTAACCTATCCATGAAGATCTAACCATGTTCTGCAAGAAAGTGAAGACAGAACAAGCTGGAACATTTAAGAGTACAAATGCAAAACTTACTGATGCCCCTGAAGTAGCAATGTCCGACCTTTTCTTCCTCCTATGTCCCACATGATTATATTGTGGTCACTTGCCCCTGAGAAAAGCAGTCGTTGTGCTGGTTCCCAAAACAAGGATGAAATACTACCTGAAAAGAATACACACAAAAAAAAAAAAAAAAAGGAGAAAACATATGATAAATGGGAACAAATAAATCACTGAAGAACAGAAGGCAAGAATAATTCATAAAGTACATTACTTTCACTGCCTGTTTGACTAACACAGTTTAACTTACTCTAAGCACATACCTAGAGAGAAACTGAAATGAACCTGTCTTTAAATCACATCACTGCACAGTGCAATCCTACAAAAGCAGCCATTTCTTCTTCTTGCAAGACATGCAGCTGAAACAGATAAAGTCAAGCACACTCTTGAAAATGCTAGTTTTCTTCGAATTCACCGAAGAAAGAAAAATGCAAATGGGAGTTTTTGTGCAAACATTACAGATGTGCATTTTCTCTGACTCATGGTGACCTTGGAGGCGATTATATAAGGAGTGGAAGGGTAATGTTCTGCATAAAACATGTAGTACAACAGTACTGATCTTATGTACAGACAGGTAAACAGCACAAGTGTGAACTGTAGTTACATACATGCAAGCTCTTTCCTCTCTAAACGCAAAGCAAAGTTTTAAAATGCACAACAAGTAAGGATTCTAAAATGCAAGCCTGCAAGCTAATTCTTTACCTTGCAGTATAAATGGGAACAGTTTTGAAATGAATTCAGACAGATGTACTAAAAGTATCATCCTAATTACTACACTGAGGGTTACTGTACCAAACAACATGGCAGTTAAGGACCTAAACAGCAGAGTGGTAAAAAAAATGGAAATGAACAAATAAGGTAAAAGGAACATGTAAGGGTTAGAATACGTGTAGAAGAATGTGATGAGCTAAACTGCACACAGCTGCCATATACAGAAAGCACAACTTTTACTTTTTATTTGCCAAATGCAACTTGCGCCTACATAATGCTATTACCAACACCATGACAAAATATAAAAATGGATGATTTCTTTGTTAAAGTAGAGACAAGAAAGAAAGGTGCATTAGGAATTACTATAAATGCAGAAGTTCAAGTACATTCACTGTTCATCTGTGGGATATCCGGCCTACTGGTAAGCCCAGCATTCAGCCTGACATAAGAGTACTGTAACTTTACCCAAATGATTGGACTGACATGCTCTCACTGTCACATAAGGGTAATAGAGCATAAGAGGGACATCACCAATATCATCTTTATATCATACTTGTCTTAAGACACACCAGGAGGTCTAGCCAGGCACCAGGAAGTACAGTTGTGTACACTTACCATAAATGTAGATGTTCGTGTGTATTCAATGTTGCAGTCATTACATTTGGGTAATCTGCTGGCAGGTTGCCCTCAGTCGGCCTGAACTCCAAAGTCTTGGGTCCTGCGTTGGTTGCTGTCTTCTCTTCCATGATGTCAGGGGTATAAAACATGCAGCCGACGCCATTTTCTTTAGTTTTTCTTGCCCGCGATGTCAGGTGCCTTAAAAAGGTAGCAATATTATACAACCACACACACACACATATATATATATATATATATATATATATATATAACACATGCAACAATATAAACTTTACCTTCATCTACAAGCAAATACACCACATAGGTTATAGAAGATAGAGAAGGAAAGATACACTTTAGAATGACAGGTGGATGGCGGGAGGGTAACCTGGACTGCAACAGTGAATACACTCGAACATCTACATTTATGCTAAGTGTACATAACTGTACTATGTTCTTCGTGTTTCACTGTTGCAGTCATTTCATTTGGGTAGAATCCCAAAGCTATGGTTGGGAGGCTGGAGCTAAACAGCATTAGGTGCAGCTATAAGGCCCTGCAGCACTGCAGTGGCAAAGCCTGCCCTGGACTTAAGAGTAAAGAGGCAAATGGTAATGCTTTGTAAAGGTGTGAACAGAACTCCAAGTAGCAGCCTCTAGAATGTCTTTGGTTGGTACTCCTCTGAGAAAGGCTGCTGTAGTAGCTGCAGCTCTGGTGGAATGAGGCCTAATGCCCTTGGACACAGGTTTGCCATGGTGTAAGTAGCAGAAATGGATGCAGTGGCTTATCCACTTTGAAATTGTCTGCTTTGAAATAGCCTTCCCCTTCTGATCCTGCAGCATATGACACTAGTAATTGCTCAGCTATTCTTAGAGCTTTAGTCCTGCTCAAGTAGAATCTTAGCTGTCTGTGTACGTCCAAGGAATGCAGAATCCTCTCCCCTTTGTTCTGGGGATTTGGATAAAAAGTTGGCAGATAATTGTTTGGTTAAGAGCCACACTGGAAACCACCTTAGGCATAAAAGTAGGATTTGTCCTCAGAGACACCCTGTCTGGATAAAATATGATAAAAGACTCTACAGCCATGACGGCCTGTAGCTCTAAAACTCTTCTTGCTGAATTAATTGCTAGTAGCAGAGCTGTCTTTCATACAAACTTTATATCAGTGGTAGCAGCTGGTTCAAACTGAGGCAGGGTGAGCTTTTCCAACACATAGTTGAGGTCCCATGCAGGTAATGAAGATGTTCTAGGAGGCCTTAAATTTTTGGCTCCTCTAAGACACTGCTTTATTAAAGGATGAGAAAAGATTGGTGGCTCTGTATTGTAATGAGCCGAAATGGCAGAGGCATGGATTTTGATTGATGAGAAAGATAGGCCTTTGTCAAGCATCTCAGTCAAGTATTGTAATATCTGAGGAATATGTGGTTCTGCAGTATCAGTTCCTTGTGTTTGATTCCAAGCACAGAATCTCTTCCATTTGTCAGCATAAGATTTTCTAGTACTAGGCCTTCTGGCTTCCAAAATGACATCCATTACAGCTTTACTGAGAGGTGTCGTTTGTATGATTACATGATTAGCCATGCTGCCAGGTTCAGAGTCTGTAGTTGATTGTGCAGGATCTGATTGTTTTGCTGGGACAGTAGTTGTGGTCTTTGAGGCAAGGTCCAAGCTGGGTATTGAGACAAGCTCCTTAGGACTGGGTACCAGTATTGGCGGGGCCAGTCTGGGGCAATTAATATCTTTGGCTTCTCTTGTCTGACTTTTAGGAGGACCTTGGGTAGAAGAGGCGGAGGAGGAAAGGCGTAAACTGATAGGTTTTTCCAACTGAAGGATAGAGCGTCCACTTTCCCTGTGATAAGTCCTTGTGCAGAATCTTTTCAATTGATAATTTTGAGGAGAGGCAAATAGATCTATATCTGGGCTCCCCCATTTCTCTGTTATCATGCTGAAGACTTGTGGATTTAGTTTCCACTCGTGAGGATCCATAAGGTTTCTGCTTAAATAGTCTGCCAGAGTGTTTTGTTTTCCTGGCAGGAATTAAGCTTGAAGATGTATTTGGTAGGTAAAAGCTGTGCCCCACAGTGCCATGGCTACTCTGCAAAAGGGGTATGAATGTGTGCCCCCTTGCTTGTTTATATACCACATGACTGTAGTGTTGTCCGTCTTTATCAGTAGCTGCCCTGGATGAAGTAAGTCCTTGAAGACTGTTAGGGCATTTTGAACAGCTAGCATCTCTTTCTAGTTGATATGTAAATGCATTTGTTTTGGTGCCCATATGCCCTGAATGCATCTTCCTGCCATGTGGGCCACCCAGGCATAATCTGATGTGTCTGTTAAGGTTTGGCTGGCAGGGGGTAGAGAGAAGAGCCATCCCATGTTTTGGTGACAGGCCTTAGCCTACCATAGAAACTCCTGTTGCAGGCAGGTAATGAGAGGAATCATTGTTTCCAGACTGTGTAAATGTTGACTGCATAAACTTTTTAGGTATCATTGAAGTTTCCTCATATGCAGTCTTGCATATGGAATTAGTAGGATGCAGGATGCCATGAAGACCAGAGCCTGCAGAATTTGTCTTGCAGAAGACTGTGCTTTTGTTGCCATCAGTTTGAAGTAAGTAGTCCGTTGCCTTTGGCTGGCGTGAGGTAAGCCATCTGGGCAGTTGTATGCAAGCTTGCACCCAGGAATGTTATCTTTTGAGGGGGTACCAGTTGTGATTTCTTTTTGTTTACTGTGTACCCTAGGCATGTTAGAAGCCTTTTCACAAACGCCAGGTGTCGAAGAGTGTCCTTGTTCTCCGCTTGAATGAGACAGTCATCCAAGTAAGGATATGTTTGTATACTTCTTTGTCTGCAAAATGCAATTACTGGTGCCAGGTACTTTGTAAAGACCCTGGGCGCAGTAGATAAGCCAAAGGGCAGTGCAGAGAATTGGTAATGCATTAAGCCAGCCTTGAATCTGAGGTATCTTCTGCACGACTGTCTTATTGGGACATGCAAGTATGCCTCTTTTAGGTCTAAAGTCACCAGCCAAGCATTCTTGCCCAGCATGGGCAGAAGCTGCTGCAGTGTCAGCATTTTGAATTTTGGAATGTCCAGGTATGTGTTCAAAATCGATAAATCCAGTATTGGCCACCAGGCCTTGTCCTTTCTGGGTACCAAGAACAGTCGAGTAAAAACCTTGCCCTTTTTCCTGTTCTGGTACTGTCTGAATGGCCCTCATATCCATGAGTGACATAACCTGTTTCTGTGCCTCTGCCCATTTATTTTTTGGCAGATCTGACCAACCATTTGTCATTGGCAGAGTGTGGAAATGGAATTTGTATCCCTGTGATACGATGTTTAGTACCCACTTGTCCTGGGTTATTAACTGCCAATTTTGAGCAAAAAGGGCAAATTTTCCCTCTATGAGTGCTGCCAAAAGATAAGTGCTTGGTGTAGGCAGAGGGAAGTCATTGGGATTGCTTTCTGCAGGTTTGCGCTTTATCTCCGCCAGATTTGGAGGTGGATGCGCCCCACTGCTTTGACCTACACGAGTCTTGCGCTCGGTATCTGGAACCCTTAGGGCGTCTAGATTTGCCCCTTTGAGCTCTGTCTGACACAGGAAAGGACCAATTTTTTGTAGACCAGTGTCTACTGAATCTTGGTGGCTGCACTTGTAAGAAGTCTCTAACAGTTTGCATAGACTTAGCTTTGTCTTCCATTTTCTTTAAAACCTCTTCTGCCTTAATACCAAATAGAGAATCATGTTGTAAAGGTGCATCTAGCAATTTAGCTTTAACACGATCAGGCAAATTTTGTTCCTTTAACCAGGCATGCCTCCTAATCACACTTCCAGTAACTGCGGCCCTGCAGGAGGCCTCTAAAGATTCAAAACCACACTGCAAAGTATGGTTGCCAACATGTTCAGCTGCATGCAATAATTCCTGCAATTCTTTATTTTCTGCACATTCTGAAATCAACATCATTTTCTGTTTCAGCAATCCCATAACATGTTGTTGGTACTTGAGCATATGAAATTGGCAGTTTAAGGCCCCGATTGTCAAGGTTGCAGATGTATAAACCTTTTTTCCCCATCTGTTCAGTGCCCTTGAACCTCTGTCAGAGGGGGTAGGATTTTTTGCTGATGAGGCCTTAACTCCCTTTGGGCCCTGTGAAATAGTTTCAGGATCAACAGCAGGGTTTCTAAATAAAAATTTATGCGAGTCAGGGACCCTGTAATATCTATCAGGCTTACTGGGAGCTGGAGGTAAGGAGTCAGGGGTCAAGCTTGACTCCGAAAATACATCATCCACAATGTCTAAAACAGGGGGAATGGCTAAAGGCTTGTGCTGAGGGAGAAGGAGGAAATCCCAGAGCCTCTTTTTTGATTGAGAAGCCTAGACTCTCCCAGTGAAAATGCTCCCTCAAAGTATGCAGGGTTTCTCCAAATGAATAATCCTCAGGAGGAGATGCAGATGGAATAGACTCCTCAGCATCAGAATCCTCATAGGGAGGTATAGATAATTCCTGATCAGAAGAGGAATCAGAAGAAATAGAAACCTTATCTGAAGATTCATAATCAGTGTCTTGCCTAGGCCTCTCATCTGGGGGGGGATGGGTACCCCTGATCAAGGTAATCTGGGGGGGGGGGTACCCCTGATCAAGGTAATAAGGTCTTCAGCCATTTTGATCATCTGTTTTTTTGGCATAGAGGCCTGTGCACGTGGCTCATGCGTCATTTTTTTAGTTTTAGACGTTGCTTTTGTCTTTGGTTTTGCAGCTGTCGTCGGTTTGATATACAAATGTTGGTCTGAATACACCCTCAGAAGCCGGTGCCTGCTCAGCGGCTCCAGACCCATCCGAGGGAAATACATCCGTCAGTCCAATACATTGAGTATCTTGCAGCATGTCGGACTCCACATGGGTGTCGGTAGAGGCCTGCGACTCGAAGGTAGCGGGTATCAGGGGCTGCGAAAATACCTCACTGAGTACCGGTGAACCGGTGACTGGGTTAGGAGAAGCTTCGTCGTCAGTTTTGGATCTTGACTGCCTTTCTCTGCCTTTTTCTTTGCGTTTTTTATGTACTCTGGTAGTCTGATTGCTATCCGATGACATTTCTGGGTAGTTAAATCTGTTTCCAAAATACAATTATTGACTTTTTCGGACATCAGTAAAAAGCAAGAAAAAAGTTTCCCCAACGGGGTACTTAGCTTTAGTGAAGACTTCGGTTCTGAAACTCAAATTCGAATATTTCAGTAGTCGGTCGACTGGCACTTGCGAAATGCTTCTGCTTCATGCACCGCGTGGCAAGAGAGACTAAAGAAAATGGTGTCAGCTGCATGTTTTATACCCCTGATGACCTGACGTCATGGAAGAGAAGACCGCAACCGACGCAGGACCCAAGACTTTGGAATTCAGGCCGACTGAGGGCAACCTGCCAGGAGATTACCCAAATGTAATGACTGCAACAGTGAAACATGACGAACATCATTAGGGGACTAGGAGGGAGCAACCTTTTTTAAACAACAGGTCCACCCTGCCATCATAATCACTTCCGGTCTGTCCTCCTCAACCTTTTGTAATATTCTGGGAACCACAGGTTTTGGAAGAGCATACAGAAGTATCCATGCTGAGTCATGGATACTCGGAGAGTCCCTGTCCTTTGTGGCACCTTTGCTTCTCCTTCAGTTTGGCTCACCATTACCTTCTAAATTTGTCCCTTTTTCCCTTTGGCAGGCTTACACTTCTATTGACTGGGAAACAAAGACCAAGATTTCATGGGTAATTTCTGCCAAACTTCCATGCCTACAACTGAAAAAAGCTGTTTGACTGACAATATACTCTAACCCTTCTTCAGTCTTTTAAATACACTTTCAGTTGGTCTTCCTTATCTAAATGTATATGAAGAAGCTCAGTCATCATATTCTCTGGTAGGGGTTATTCAGTCAGGCATGTCTCCAAATTACTAACTCTGCTACCACTGTCCTGCAAGATGCATCTACAGTATCACCTCCACACTCTGGGCCCAAGAAAAGCTATGTACCCTTGCTGGGCCTGACTATTCTTTGCATTTCCAATGGAACATTTCCTTCACTTAATCAAAAATAAAAAAAAAAAGTTTAATAGATAAAACAAAAAGCAAACTTTCACACCATACCAGTGCTTTATCAGACATTAAAAGGTTATGTACACATACAATACTCATTAAATAACAAATGGTCACAGTCACATGTTATAAAACATCCAATAAAAACATTTCATTTAAAATGTTTGCATTTCAAAACAGAATTAAATGACACATCTTCATTTAAACCGGGAGTGTGGTCAGCTCTAAAAAAGGAAATCCACCTCTACTCTTCCCTTTCTGTTAAAGAAACAATGTCACCCCAATTACTGAATTTTTAGATATTACCATAACAAATTCTATAGATGAAATGTTTTTTCTGAAAGTTTTGGCTTGGTTCCTGCTTGAGATATCTTTATTTTCTACCTTCACTTTATTAAAGGTGTCCTAAAAGGAAAATTCTCTGAAGGTGGAGTAGAGGATAAAGTGTTGTTAGTGTCAGAATACTATTCAGGTGCAAAAAGGAACTGGCCCACATAAGCTAACTCTTTAGCCTCAGAGTCTGGGGTGTTTGAAAACTCCAAAGGAGGTTACACCCTTCTTTTTTGAAAAGGAGCAACTAACACCTCAAGGATTTCCAATGACAGCTACTTTAAGTCCCGAGCCAGCTGCAAACATTGCTGGGAAGACGCCTGGGAGGTGGCAGAGGTTCCATTTGGCCTAAGCTGAGACAAACTAATATGCACCAGTTTGCGTTCTGGCACTTTAGACTTCAGGACTCAGGGGAAAATGCCCTGGAGGCCTCCAATCTTGGTTAGCTGACCAAGAATTCCACTCAGTGTGCAGGAACCTCCTCATAAAACCATATCTATGGGACTATGGCCTCACAATCAGAAATTACAAAACAAGCACTGGATACCAGCACTTGGGTGAGGCCTTGGTGTTGGCCAGCTGGTGGGTATCTGCAGTCTGGTAGACAAGCATACAGCCAAAAATACAGTTGTCATGCCAGAAACCTCTGAATAAGCTGACCCATAAGACAAGGGCTGTGAAGCTCTTCACTGTGTTCAGAACCACCAGCCCTGAGGAATCCGGTGGTATCTGATGCACTGTCCTCATCTTCCTGAGATTTCTCACCATGATATTGTTGAAATATCTGAATTTGCAAGTAGACTCCCAGATGCCTTGGCCAATGCCAAAGCAATGAGAAACCAGTCACTGGCCTTATTTTGAATCAAGAACTCTAGGAGCGATTATGCTCTTCTCCTGATTCCCCTTGAGGTGAAGATGGGACAATGCAGAGCGTCATCCTCACTGTGCTCCAAGCAGAGGCAAAAAAAGACAGCTGGACTGGAAATCCTTGTGGAGAATTTATGTGGCATGAATACTCATATCAGTGCAGATGCAAAAGTACAGGAAGACTTCCTGGGTCCACTATGAGCAGAGCAACAGGAATAAAGGGCAGTCCATTCCATACCTCTGACAGTCAAATGGCTTGATGGTGGCTAACACATGGCTCACCAGACAAGTCACATGATCACATACAGGAGTGTTCAACATGCAGGCTTCCTCCTAATAATGAAAAGGCAGTGGTGCAGAATCCCAAACTGCAAAGTCATCCCCAGTGAAACAGTCGGTCCACAGCATAAACCACTGCTGGCTACAATCAGTTGCAACAACAAAGCAGGATCAAAAGTCAGAGACTAGGCTGAAGATTTGGAAGTCGACTGGAGCAAAATCAAGAGCCCAACAAAATTTTCAGGGCTCTAGCACCTCAGGAAAGAGGTGGAGTAGAAGAAGAAATGCAGCATCTCAAGACATATGTGAAGACTACAGAGCAGACGTGGCTAAGTATGGAAATAAGTTAAATTAGAAAATCTGGAGGTGGAATACACAATTCCAGGAAGTTAAAAAAAGAAAAGACTGCTGGAAAAATTGGGTAACAGTAATACCAAGAAGAAGGCATCAAAGAAACTATCAGACTCTGGAAACTGACTAAGCAGACAGCACAAAGAAACTATCAGGTTGCAAGGCAAAGACAGATAAAGGCAAAGGCAGATAAATATGAAGGTTATCAGACAGCATTCATAGGGGATGCAAGCAACAATCTGCTTAGTGGTTTATAGGACATCAAGGTAGATGGAAGGAGGACTACCAGAAGTTTCTTAAAGAAAAAAACGTTTTATTGCCTCAAGCATAGTTTTTAGTGAAAGAGAGAGCAGCCCACCCTAGAAGAAGAAAACTAAAGTAAGTGACATCAGGGAAAGCAGCAGGCTCAGATGAAGTAAAGGCAGATATGATCTGTTGGGTGAGTTAAGAAAGAAATGGTTCCTGAGGGTACTCAGCAGTATGGAGAAGAAGGCATACCTCAGATGGCTGGAGAATAAGCATTCGACTGTCAGTGCACACGAACAAAGGGGATATTTAGAACATTGAGCAATACAGAAGTATATTGATAAATGAATACACACAGTAACAGACAGCAAGATGTAAGATGAGCAGTTCAGATTCAGATTGGGATATAGTACAACTGACTCGGCATCTGCAGTGAGAAGACAATGGTGAAGACGGAGATGAAGAAAGTCCAACTGGGCATTCCTATGCTCGGAAAAAGCATATAAAAAGGTCCCAAAAATGCAGATTTGGGCAGTCCTGTGATGGTTTAAAGTCCTGGAAACAGTGGTATAGCTGGTGCAGGTTATATAAAAGGACCCAGTAACACAAATATGCACAGCGCTTATACTCAAACAGGACGTTCCCAGTGAATGTGAGTGTGCATCAGAGTTTACCTTTGAACTCACTGCTGTTCGTATTGGTGATGGAAGCATTAGCAAACAGGTAGTTCACCACAGCTGCTGTATATGGACAATGTGGCGCTACAAGCAGACTTTGAATAGAATGTACGGCAAATCTAAGGGGAATGGAAAGCAAAAATGAAGGCACATGGGATGAAACTGAGTACAGACAAGACAGTCATCAAGGCAACACATAGGGAAATCAGAAGAAGAAAACTGAGGTGGAAAGGAAATAGTGGAACAAGTAAATAGCTTCAAGTATCTTGGAGGGGAAGGTTGAGTAGAAGGGAGGATTGAATGACAAGGTCAAAGATAGAATCAGAGGTGCTGCAGACAACAGGCACAAACTGTCAAGAGTAATGTACAACAGAAGAATGCTAAAGAAGCTGAAAAGTAAGGCGTACCAAACAGTGGTGTGATCAGTAATTCTGTATTGCACAAAAACATTTTAAAACATTTAATTTAATTTTGTTGCAAAATTAGTAATTTCTCATTTGTTAGCTTTTCTACATCTGTATACCTCCAAATCTCTTTGCAGAAGGGTGAATTAACCAGGGACTTATTAATTTGGTAGTTCATTTAATCTGCACTTGAGAACTGCTTTTGATGTGCTTTTACATTAAGAAATTTCAGTATCGTCCATCTTGTGGCAGAAGGTGTTTACCTGGTTCCTACAAGTTGGGAAGTACTGCAACAAAGTATGGCTGTCTATTGGCTAAAAGAAACAGGAATCAGTTTACAAGTTTTTTTCTTTACTATAAATCAAGCACGTTTGCAGGGCTCTTTGTTCACTCTTCTCAAAGAACTCTGCAAAACTTTTCCAGTTTTTCAACTGCATCTGGTGTCATCCAAGCTAAGATAATATTTTCTCGATTTACTGCACTTGTACTTGCTTTATAGTGTGTTCACTTCTGTGATTGAGTATTTTAAAGCATTTATTTTTGTGACAAAAATAGTAATTTCTCTTTTTTGTTGGCTTTTCAAGTTGTGTGTACCTCCAAATCTCCTTGCAGACGGGCAAATTAGTCAGGGACTTACTTGTTTAAAATGCACTTGACAGCTTGCTTTCGCTGTGCTTTTACATTAAGAAATTCCAGGATCATTCATCTTATGGCAGAAGATGTAAATCTAGTCCTTCAGATTTGGGAAGCACTACAAGAAGCTCAAAGTGTGTTTTTTTACTGGCTAGAGGGCATAGGAGTCAGTTTTCAAGCTTTTTTTTCTCTGCTGTAAATTAGGTAAGTTTGTGTGGAGCTGCCCACCAGGCAGCAGCTGTTAACAGTGTCTTGTAAAGAACCAAATTCCTAGACAGTAAAACTTTTCCTATAAAGTTAGGATTGGATCTGAAATATGTCAAATAGTATGCCACTGTGCAGAAACAAGCTTACAGCAGCTATCTTGTGCATCGAACAGCACTACCATATTTCTAGCAATATAGAACATCTTGCCCTTAACCCCAGAAACTGCCCTAAGAGAGCCCCTATTAAAACCCAATCCTTAATCTTAAACAGATCACCCCAATACAGGAATGGACAACATGGATATGCAATTTCCAAAAGTCTCTGTGGCCAGCTTGGTAAATCTGGGCATCCTAAGGCAATATACCAATTGTCTCATGTTCTTAATAAAATTCTTAATAAAATAGCACATAATTTTTATTTATTTTTATTTTTTTTATTTTACATTTGTTGACCGGGATAGTCTATCTGAATTCATGTCCATTTTCAGCGGAGGCCCAGGGAGAAAAGCTCCAAGATAAGCAGATGCAATAAAAACATATTACAAATATGGTATAGACAAAGAATACACAAGCAAACATGAATAGATAAGTTTACCAGGTTAGAGTTACTCCCTGGTGACAGTCAGGAGTAAGTTCAACAGTAACTTGATTAATAGATTTTTCACATTCTTGATGAAAGTTAACCAGGCTTTTTGCATTGGAAAGCCAGTTTAGTGCCAGATGTTGTTTGAGTCTAGTTTTAAATTGGCCTAGGGAGAAGAGCAAAGTAATATCAGCTGGAAGTGAGTTCCAGGCTCTGCCTGCAGACCTTGCAAAGAGGGAATCACCGGCTGCATTGTTAATTTTGATTGTCTGAATTAGTAGTCTGTTCGAGGATCGAAGCAGTCGTGGATTGCTATAGGGGGTGATAAGATTTTTAAGTGCGGAGTATTATCCGAATTATAAAGGATTTTATTAGCCATAATCAGTAGGTTATATTGGATTAGACTGGGTAGTTCAAGCCACCCAAGCTGGTTGAGAATGATGCCGTGGTGTGTCCTAAAAGGCAGGCCAGTGGCAAACCTGGCAATGTGATTATAACAGGTTAAGAGTTTATTAAGTACAGTCTTGTTTAGATTAGAGAGTAGGGGGGATGCATATAGAAGTGTTAAAAGTAGGTGAGAGCGAGCTATGGCAATTTTGGCTGGAGGGGTGAGGAAGGCTTTTATTCTGTAAAGTGACCCTAGTTTTTTTATTGATGGTTTTGATCGACTGGTTTACATGAAGATCGAAGGTTATTATCAATAATGACACCTAATAGTTTTGTAGAGGGGTCGGTTGATATTACTGTGCCATCATTTGCATTTATGGTAAACATAAAAGCAGCAGACCTGTGTGTTGGTGAGAATAACAGCATTTTAGTTTTTTTGGGATTTAGTATCAATCGACGTTCAGAGAACCAATTTTCTATAGTATTAAAGGTGGACTGGGTAGCAGACCATAAATCTGCAGAAGATGTAGCTGAGCAAATCAGGGTGGAGTCGTCAGCATATTGGATACAGCTGACATTTGGGATGACAGTATACAAGTCGTTAAAGATGGAAAACAGTAGGGGCCCTAGTATGGAGCCTTGTGGTACTCCAAGGGTGTTAGGTAGTAGGTTAGCGAGCTTGTTCTACCAAAGAATAGCCTGCTCTCTCCCATTGAGGTAGGATTTAAACCACTGAATGGCTTTAGAATTTAGACAAAGTTTGCAGGGTGTGAATTAGATGTTGGTGGTCATCCATGTCAAATGCCTTGGAAAGATCCAAGAAGAGGGCTGAGGATATGTGATTATTGTTACGGTTATTGTTTATGGTATTGGTAAAAGCTAGAAGGGCTGAAGTAGTGTTCTGGTGTGGGCGGAAACAGAGTTTGCTATCTGCCATGAGGTGATTCTGGATTAGGTGGTCCATGTGTTGTTGATGTATACATTTTTCCATAAACTTTGCAAGTGGAGAAAGTATAGCTATTGGACTTTAATTGGAGAATTCAGTGGAGGAGCCTTCTTTATGTAGTGTGATTACGTATGGAGGAGCCTCCTTTATGTAGTGTGATTACGTAGGATGTTTTCCAAATGGTGTGGATTTTAGCTTCTGCTATGGTATGATTAATTAGTATTGATACTGGGTAGGCAAAAGCATCAGCTGATTTTTGAAGGTACTCGGCAGGGAGTTGATCAGCAGAGTGTGTGGTGGGTTTTAATTTTTTTGATCAAGATACGGATAAGTGACGTGGACACTGATTGGAAGCTGAACGAGTGTAGGTTCATACAGATGGTACTATCAGGGCCAGGGGAGCTAGGAGGTAATTGGCTAGCTAGGGATTATCTCAGTAAAGAAACTGTTAAAATTATCTGAAACACCCTCGGGGGGGGTTTATCAATGGTAACAGCGGGGATAGGGATAGAACTTTTTCCATGATGAAGTACATTATTCAGACCTGCCAAGAACTTCTGAGGATTGCTCTAGTTTGCTGTTTGTAAATTACAATAGTACTGCTTTTTGTCTTATAAAATGGATATTTTTAGTTTTGTTCCTAGCTTGCCTGTATTTAACAAGATCTTGGGGGTCTTTAGTAGAGCGCCATACAGCCCAAAATTTGTTTCTACTGGTAATTTTTAGTCTAGACTCTTTAGAAAGCCATGGTGCAGTTTTAGCTTTTGTTCTCTTTGAACGGGCAGATGCATGCAAATCAAGGATTTCAAGAAATGTGTTGTTAAAATATGCAACCGCCTCCTCTAAGGGGAGGTATTTTAGAATAGACCAGTTACAGGAGTTAAGTTCCTGTTGGAATTTGGCAGGGTCAAAGTCTTTTTTTGTTTCTGACTTTTCTGAGTAAGGGTATTTGGGGATTAATGGCTTTTTGCTTAACTATATAAGTGAGAAGGTGGTCGCTTAGGTCATCGGGGAGGGTACCAGTGGTGTACAGTTGGGGGTTACTATTTACGAGTACCCAGTTGGGTATGCTTTCTTTTTGGTTGGGTTTACCTAGCCTGGTAGGGGTGGTTATGATTTGTGTAAATGCATGCAGGTTAATATGGGTAGATGGGGATTCTGAGGAACAGGAGCCCCAGTCTATGTCAAAATCTCTGAGTAGTAGGGTTTCTTGGGAGTAATGATATGCTAGCCAGTGTAGGGTATCTTCAAGTGTGGCTATATTGTTACCTGGGGGAATATACATGCAGATGATGTTGATGCATTTACTTTTGTTAAGTTGCAATCTAGTGGCAAGAATTTCGGAGTTATTAATCTGAGGTGGTTGAGTAAAGTACAGTTGTGTACACTTGCCATAAATGTAGATGTTCGAGTGTATTCACTGTAGCAGTCATTACATTTGGGGTAATCTGCTGGCAGGTTGCCCTCAGTCGGCCTGAATAACAAAGTCTTGGGTCCTGCGTCAGTTGCCGGCTCCTCTTCCATGACGTCAGGGGTATAAAACATGCATCCAACGCCATTTTATTCAATTTTTCTTGCCCCAGATGTCAGGTGCCCCCCTAATAGGGAGCAAAAATATATATATGTATGTATGTATGTGTATGTATATATATATATATATATATATATATATATATATATATATATATATATATACACAGCAATATATATAAATGCACTTTTAGCAACATAAACTTTACCTTCATCTAAAAGCAAAAACACCACAAAGGCTTTAGAATATAGTGAAGGAAAGAGAAGTTATAGAAAAGGGGGATGGCTGGTGGGTAACCTGAACCTCAACGGTGAATACACTCGAACATCTACATTTATGGTAAATGTACACAACTGCACTATGTTCTTAGTGTTTCACTGCTGCGGTCATTACATTTGGGTAAAATCTCAAAGCTATGGATGGGAGGATGGAACTAGCATTAGGAGCGGCTATAAGGCCCTGCAGAACTGCAGTGGCAAAGCCTGCCCTGGATTTGGAGAAGAGAGGCAAATGATAATGTTTTGTGAAGGTATGAACAGAGCTCCAAGTAGCAGCTTCTAGAATGTCCTTGGCTGGAACTCCTCTGAGAAAGGCTGCTGAGGTAGAGGCAGCCCTGGTGGAATGTGAACTGATTCTCTTGGGCACAGGTTTACCATGGTGCAAGTAGCAGAAACGAATGCAGTGGCTTATCCACTTAGAAATAGTCTGCTTTGATATAGCCTTCCCCTCCGATCCTGAAGCAAATGCCACCAGTAGGTGCTCAGACTTTCTTAGAGATTTGGTCCTGTTTAAGTAGAATCTTAGTTGTCTGTGTACGTCCAATGAATGCAGAATCCGCTCCCCCTTGTTCTGTGGATTTGGGTAAAATGTTGGCAGGTGAATAGTTTGGTTAAGAGCCACACTGGATACCACCTTAGGCATAAAGGAAGGATTGGTCCAGAGGGACACCCTGTTCAGGTAAAATGTAATAAAAGGCTCCACAGCCATGAGAGCCTGTAGTTCTGAAACCCTTCTTGCTGAAGTGATTGCCAAAAGGAAAGCTGTTTTCCAAGATAAAAATTTTATATCCGCAGTAGCTGCTGGTTCAAAAGGAGGCCGGGTAAGTTTTTCCAGCATAAAATTGAGGTCCCATGCAGGAGTTGGTGATCTTATGGGAGGCCTTAAATTTTTGGCCCCTCTAAGATACTGTTTTAGCAGAGGATGAGAAGAGTTGGGAGGCTCCGTGTTGTAATGAGCAGAGATGGCAGAGGCATGACTTTTTATCGAAGAAAAAAATAGGCCCTTGTCAAGCATCTCAGTCAAGTATTGTAAAATCTGAGGGATATTTGGTTTTGCTGCGTCTGTTCCTTGTGCTTGGTTCCAAGCACAGAATCTCTTCCACTTATCAGCATAAGATTTTCTAGTACTAGGTTTTCTGGCTTCCAAAATGACATCCATCACAGATTTACTGAGAGGTGTTGTTTGAATAATTAAATGGTCAGCCATGCTGCAAGGTTCGAGTTTGGAGAGGAATGTGCAGAATTTGATTGTTCTGCAGAGACAGTAGATGAGGTATTTGAGGCAAATGCCAAGGAGGGAGTTGAGACATATTCCTTAGAATTGGGTACCAGTGCTGGCGAGACCAGTCTGGAGCAATTAGGATAATTTTTGTTTTTTCCTGTCTGACCTTCAGTAAGACCTTGGAGAGAAGAGGCAGAGGGGGAAAGGCATAGACTGATAGGTTTTTCCAACTGAAGGATAGGGCATCCACTTTCCATGCTTGTCTGTGATAAGTCCTTGTGCAGAATTTGTCCAGTTGATAATTTTGGGGGGAGGAAAATAAATCTATGCCTGGGCTCCCCCATTTCTGTGTTACCATGCTGAAGATTTGTGGATCCAGTTTCTACTAGTGCGGGTGCATAAGATTTCTGCTTAGGTCGTCTGCCAGAGTATTTTGTTTTCTTGGCAGGAATTGAGCTTGAAGATGTACTTGGTAAGTCAAGGCTGTGTTCCACAATGCCATGGCTAGTCTGCAAAGGGGGTAGGAATGTGCACCCCCCTGCTTGTTTATGTACCACATAACCGTGGTGTTGTCCGTCTTTATCAGTAGTTGTCCTGGATGAAGTAAGTCCTTGAAGGCTGTCAGAGCATTCTGAGCAGCTAGCATCTCTTTCTGGTTGATATGCAGATGCATTTGCTTTGGGCTCCATATGCCCTGAATGCATCTCCCAGCCAGGTGGGCCCCCCAAAGCATAGTCTGATGAGTCTGTAGTAAGGGTTTGTGTGGCAGGGGGTAGAGTGAATAACAGTCCCTTGTTTTGGTGACATGTCTCTGCACACCAAAGAAACTCCTGTTGTAGGCAGGGAATGAGAGGAATCATTGTTCCCAGACTGTGACAATGTTGACTCCATAAACTTTTTAGGTACCACTGAAGTTTCCTCATATGCACTCTTGCATATGGAATTAGTAGAATGCAGGATGCCATGAACCCCAAAGCCTGCAGAATTTGTCTTGCAGATAACTGGGTTTTTGTTGTCATCTGTTTGAAGTACATTGTCAGTTGCCTTTGTTGTAAGCCATCTGGGCAGTAGTATTCAAGCTTGCACCCAGGAATGTAATTATTTGAGAGAGTACCAGTTGTGATTTATTTTCGTATACCCTAGGCATGTTAGAAGGCTTTTTACAAACACCAGATGTTGAAGAAGAATGTCCTTGTTCTCTGCTTGAATGAGACAGTCATCCAGGTAAGGATAAATTTGTATGCTTCTTTGTCTGCAGAATGCAATTACTGGTGCCAGGCACTTTGTAAAGACCCTGGGCGCAGTAGATAAGCCAAAGGGTAGTGCAGACAACTGGTAATGCAAAACACCTGCCTTGAAGCGGAGGTATTTTCTGCACGATTCCCTTATTGGGATATGCAGGTATGCCTAAAGTCTAGAGTCACTAATCAAGCGTTCTTGCCCAGCATAGGCAGTAGCTGTTGTAAAGTCAGCATTTTGAATTTTGGAATGTCCAGGAACGTGTTCAAAATCGATAAGTCCAGTATTGGACGCCAAGCATAATCTTTTCTCAGTACCAGGAACAGTCTTGAATAAAAACTTTGCCCTTTTTCCTGTTCTGGTACTGTGTGAATAGCCCCCATATCCATGAGGGAAGTAACTTGTTTCTGAGCCTCTGCCCACTGATTTTGTGGCAGATCTGGCCAACCGTTTGGAATTGGTAAAGTATGGGAATGAACTCTGTACCCCTGGGATACCAAGTTTAATACCCACTTGTCCTGGGTAACTAACTGCCAGTTTTGAGCATGAAGTGGTAATTTTCCCCCCAAGGGGGCTGCCAAAAGATAAGTGTTTGGTGAAGGTAGAGGGAAGTCATTGAGACTGCTTACTGTAGGGTTGTGCTTTGTTTCCTCCAGATTTGGAGGTGGAGGCACCCCATTGCTTTGACCTGTAAGAACCCTGTGATTGGAATCTAGAGCCTTTTGAGCGCCTGGATTTGCCTTGAAAGGCTCTGTTGGACACAGGAAAGGACCAATTTTAGTAGGCCAGTGCCTACTGAACCTGGGTGGCTGCACTTGTAAGAAATCTTTTACAGTTTGCATAGATTTAGCTTTGTCTTCCATTTTCTTTAAAACCTCTTCTGCCTTATTACCAATCAGAGTATCATGCTGTAAAGGGGCATCCAACAATTTAGCTTTAACATGATCAGGCAGCTTTTGCTCCTTGAGCCAGGCATGCCTTCTAATCACAGATCCAGTAACTTCGGCCCTGCAAGAGGCCTCCAAGGAATCAAAACTACATTGCAAAGTATGCTTTCCAACCTGTTCTGCTGCATGCAATAATTCCTGTAATTCTTTATTTTCCACACAATCAGAAATCAACATCATTTTCTGTTTCAATAAGCCCATAACATGCTGCTGATATTTAAGCATATGAAACTGCCAGTTTAAGGCCCTAATTGATAAGGTTGCAGACGTGTAAACCTTCTTTCTCCATCTATCCAGCGCCCTGGAATCTCTATCAGAGGGGGTAGGATTTTTGGCTGTAGAGGCCTTTACACCTTTGGGGTCCCGTGAGATAGTCTCAGGATCAGCCACAGGATTTTTGAATAGAAATTTGTGGGAGTCAGGAACCCTGTAATATCTGTCTGGCTTTCTAGGAGCCGGAGGTAGAGAATCAGGAGTCATGCTTGATTCCGAAAACACAACAATGTCTAATACAGGAGGTATAGCCAAAGGCCTATGCTAAAGAAGGAAATCCCGAAGCCTCGTTTTTAATTCAGAGAAATCCTGACTCTCCCAATGAAAATGTTCCCTTAAAGTATACAAGGTTTCACCTAAAGAACAATCCTCAGGAGGAGATGCAGATGGGATGGATTCTTCTGCATCTGAATCCTCATAGGGTGGAATAGAAAATTCCTAATCAGCAGTGGAATCAGAAGAAATGGAAACCTGATCTGAAGATTCATAACCAGTGTCTTGCCTAGGCAGGGGGGGTTGGGAACCCCTGATCAAGGTAATTAAGTCCTCGACCATTTTGATCATCTGTTTTTTAGGCATAGGGGCCTGAGCACGTGGCTCATGCATCAGTTTTTTAGCCTTAGAAGATGTTTTTGATCTTGTTTTTAAAGCTGGCGTCGGTTTTATATAAAAATGTTGAGGCCTGAAAACACCTTCAGAAGCCGGTGCCTGCTCAGCGGCTCCGGACCCATCCAAGAGAGACATCCGCGGGTCCAATACTCTGAGAATCTCGTGGCATACCGGACTCCGCATGGGTCTAGGTAGAGGCCTGCAACTCAAACGTAGCAGGCAATCAGGGGCTGCAAAAGTGCCTCACTGAGTACCGGCGAACGGCTTAGGAGAAGCTTCATCGTCTGTTTTGGACTTCGACTGTCTGTCTCTTTTTCTTTGCATTTTTTGTGCACTCTAGTACTCGGATTGCTAACCGATGACATTTCCCGGTAATTAAATCTGGATCCAAAATATTTTGAAGCGAAAATATACTGATGCTTAATAGTGCGCAGGTTAAATCTAGCACAAAACCGACAGCAAGGCAGGCTATGATCTGGGCCTAGGCAAGGAATACAGTACAAATGAAAATCCTTATGAGGTATTTGCTTCCCACAAGTAATGCAATCATTAACTTTTACTGACATTGGTAAGCAGCAAGAAAAAGTTTCCCCAATGGGGTACTTAGCTTAAGTTGAAGACTTCGGTTCTGAAACTCGAATACAAAAATTTCAGGAATCGGCTGACCGGCACTTGCAAACTGCTTCTGCTTCGGGCTCCGCATGGCAAGAAAGACTGAATAAAATGGCGTTGGATGCATGTTTTATACCCCTAATGACCTGACATCATGGAAGAGGAGACAACAACTGATGCAGGACCCAAGACTTTATTATTCAGGCCAACTGAGGGCAACCTGCCAGCAGATTACCCCCAAATGTAATGACTGCAACAGTGAAACATGAAGATAATCATCTATGGTCACATTCAACTCAGATTTGTAGAGTACAGCTACCCCACCCCCGTTCCTGGAAACAAGAGCCAGCCTATGTATGTTATAGCCAGGTGGTAACACTTCATTGTTGGTAGTATTAGGTTTTAACCAGGTTTCAGCTAGACAGAGAATCACAAGGGAGTGGACAGCCAGGAGTGCATGCAGTTCATGTACCTTGTTATCAATGCTACTAATATTGAGATGACAGGCCAGAAGAGAGCTAGTTGGTCTACTGATTATAGTTTTACAGCTTAGGTTACAAGTACAGGAGGTGTATATATCAGAAGTGGATGGGCCAGGGTTGGGGTGAATATCACCACCGAGTATTAGGCAAGGTCTGTGCTTGATAAGCTTCAGGAGTTTGTTTACAAGTTTGTAGTATTGTCTAGACCTAGGGCTCATGTGCCAGGGGTTGGTATGCTGAAAGAGTGAACAAGATGTTGAGTTGGACCCATTATTATTAGCATGGCTGAAGGTGGGATGCTTTACAGCTGGTGTTCTAGTATGACCTTTTGGGTACTGATAACAAATGAGAAACTGGTTTTCATACAAGGTGAGTAAATAAGTGGTCAGCAGAATGGGTAGTAAAGCGGAGTATAGAATTATGAGAGGAGGAGTATAGTAGTTAGGATCTGTTGTTTGTATGGTACAACAGCAGAAGATCTGATGGTAAACTTAGGGGTAATAGAGTGGGTGGAGAAAGTATGTTAGGTGAAAGCTGATAGGATGTTATAACAGGGTGGAGAGATGCAAAGACCCAACTTCCTTGGAGGCAAAAATCTGACATACAAATGAGGTTGTCAGGAATACCCACACACACACACAGTGTTGAGGCACTTAAAGTCTTCCTAAATCTCACACACAGTGTTGAGGCACTTAAAGTCTTCCTAAATCTCAAAGACTTTCAAAGCCACCTAATGGCAAAACTGCTCCTCAACAATCACTAAAGCACTGACCAAAATCATCATCAAACATCTCACATAAGCCTACACCCAAAGGCTCTTAAAGCGCAAAGCCCACAAGGTAAGCATATAATTTACCCAATACTATCGTCATTGGGGACTCAACTGTCCAACACACAGATGCTCATTTACCAGATTAAACAAGGAGAAGATAACGGTTCTTTGCCTATCTGGAGCCAGGATCTGCAATACCACACATACACTTAAATTACTGCACCCCATGTTACAGCATCATTCTATCACAGTCCATGTGGGTGTAAATGACCTGAGACATATCTCACTAGACTACATGAACAGACATAATGGATCTCTTGGAATATGTGTCATAGATAGATATGAGACTTGCACTGAGCAGCATTCTACCTTCACCCAAAGATGATGCTACAGTATGAACATAACATGACCGATTTTAATAAATGGCTTATTTTCTGTAGTCACTCTAGGGAGATCTAATATCTATCAGCATGGGAGGACATGGTCAACAGACCATATTGCTTTGGCACGGATGGTCTGTACCTGTTCCACTAGGCCCTTGGATATTGGCTAAAGCTTCATCTTCCTCTTACAGTATTTTTAGGCAATACCACAAATAAAAAACTACCAACATAATTAGAAGTTCTACAAGCAACTTTCAGGTATTACTGCTCAATGCTTGGAATCTAAAAAAACACCCCACACCCTTCAAGCTCTTCTCACTTTAGAGAATGTAGACATCAGTGCTGTGAATGAGAATTGGTTTAAAGCCAGAGAAAGTACGCTGGAAGTGCAAGGCTACAGTGTCTTCCACACACAGAGACCAACAGCACAGACTGGGGCCAAAGTTGGAGGTGTACTCAGTTTACGTTGGCAACAAACATACTTCCAGTTTGGTTAAACAGGATGTTACCATAAAGCTCAAGCATGTGCAAATCACTATAGATAAGGAGGCCCTTCACCATATCATGGCTAGGTACAGATTGCCATCTATGCCCCTAGAGTCTCAGAACTCTTTCCTAAACCTACAAGATGCTTTCGCCAAACAACCAAACATCCTAGTCACAGATTACTTTAATTACCCCTCTACAGAATGGGAAATGTACACTGCCTCACACTCACAGGCACGACACTTCCTGGACTTTATTGATACAAATCACCTTGAAACAGACACTGTATGTTCCAACAAGAGGATTGAATATACTGGATATGGTACTCACCAATATGGGAGAATGCTGCACCCCCCCCCCTCCATATTACGTGCTCACTAGTGAGGTTGGATCACAAAGCTGACTCATTTGAAGTAAAAATCAACCCAAAAAATTCAGCTATACTAGTAACAGGAACTATTCAAAGGCAAACTACATCCTATTAAGTGACAGTTTGTCAAAATTCAAGGCTCCCCCAACCCCAAGACTACAGCTACCACTGCAGAAATAATCAGCATCCCCATACAAATATGTGAATGGCTACACAGAGGCTACCATACCTACCAGAAATAAACCTAAAACAAACACTAAAAGCAAATGCCACTAGTAGAATCTTCTCCTAAACAGGGTGTATAATAAAAGAAAAAATGCATGGCCAAAATCAGGAGAAGCAACCTTAAAAAAAAAAAGTTGTTACATCTTACCATAACGTTCCATCTGTGTTGTTGATCTTCTTTCATTCATCACTGATGGGTTCGGTTCCAAGCCCTCAGAACACAGTTGGCCTATTACCAAGCTCGCGCCAGCCAAAAAAACTCTCGAGCTAAGCTTCTACACAGAATGCCCTTCTCCCTGTTACCTTCGATCGAGTTTGCTAGAGATAGAGAAGTAAAGCCGAGGCCACTTCTGTGCAAATGCCCTAGGACACCACTTGGACCCAAGGCACCCCCCAGGAGCCTTTGGTGGGGGAAGGAGGGTGGAATGTGATGAGTGAAAGAACAACAACACAGATGGAATGTTATGGTAAGACAGAACTTCTTTATCTGATGTTGTTAAGCTTCTTTCCATTCATCACTGATGGGACAGAATCCCAAGCTACCTTGAGGTCCATGGGCGGCCCTTATGGAAGAACGTTCCTGAGTACCACTGAGCCGAAGGCAGCTCTCCCTCTGGAGACAAAATCCAATTTGTAATGACTGATAAAAGTATAAGGTTTAGCCCAAGTGGCTGCTGCACAAATGTCATCCATGGAAGCTCTGGAATGGAAGGCTATAGATGTTGCCATAGATCTTGTGGAATGGGCTTTAACCTTAGACATAGGTTCTTTTGTGAGGGAATAGATGAAATGTATGTAGTCCCTTAGCCATTTCGATAACGTAAACTTGGAAACAGGACTTCCCATTCTAGGCCCAAAAAAGGAAATGAAAAGCTGATCAAATTTACGCATAGGCTTGTTCCTGTCTAGGTAGAATCTCAGCTGTCTGTGCACATCTAAGGAATGCAGGCAGTACTCTCCTTTATTGGAAAAATTTGGAAAGAACACTGGTAGGTCAATGGTCTGGTTAATGGAAAAATCAGAAACAACTTTGGCCAGGAAGGATGGGTTTGTCCGGAGTGATGCTCTGTCTTTATGGAAGTCTAGATAGGGCCTTTTAATACACAATGCCTGCAGCTCCAAAACTCGCCTGGCTAATGTGATAGTTACCAAAAACAAGAATTTCCAGGACAAGAACTTTAGGTCGCACTTCGCTGCGGGCTCAAAGTGGGGTTGAGTCAAGGACTGAAGGAATAATGGGAGGTTCCATGGTTCTACAGGCTGTCTAAACAGAGACCTGATGTGAGAAGCTCCCTTGAGGAAAGCTTTACATAGATGCAAGAAGATGAGAGGGATGCCATCTAGACTATTGTGGAAATTAGAAATGGCTGCCAGGTGTACTCGTATGGTAGAGGCAGAAGCTCCATCATCAAAGAACTTAGACAGGTATTGCAGCACTGCAGTCACCGGAGTCCCCATTTTCATCTCTGTGTCATCGGCAACCTGTCAGCCGATCGCCATTCGGCTCAGTGTTTCTTGCCCCAGATGCCAGAAGCTGTCTTTGCAGGCTAAATTCCCGATTCTTTCCAATGTTTGAAAATAGATATAGGTGCACACACATATAAGCATGTATGTAAAATATACACACAACACACCATAAAGACCCCCAACAGCTATTAGGAGAAATTTGGACCACAGCCACCACAGATAAAAGGATCAGTCTTGACTGCAGATGAGGCATGTCTGTACACATAGTATACTGCAGAGGGTACAAAGTTCAACATCTATTTGTAGTGGATGCATCATCTATAGTCATAACAACTGCCCCCAGGTAATACTGAGGGGTAGGAGTGAGATCTGCGGGATTAACATAGTAAGTGAGTATCCCACTGTACTATAGGATGTAGGGATGCCATCGATCTGGATGTCCTGGGCAAATTATAATAAGTGGCAATGTAATAATAGAGGTCCAAGTAGTCAACTGTAATGCAACGGTATTGCCACCGTATGTGCCTGAATGGTAGTGCAAGTTATGCCCCCAGAATGTTTATCATGTTAAGTGGCAAGTAGGCTGTATGCATGGTTTAACATGTTCGTATGCAATTTCCTCATCCTGTTGTTTCCATTGTCTCCTTGGAAATAGCTTTTCCTATGGCTCCCTTCCTTGGTATAGTTGGTTTGAGGTGTCAGTCTTTCTGCTATTTTGTTCTGTCCAGTTGTAGCGTAGCTGTAATTTTACATCCCTTTGTATGCAGTAGTCTTTTCCTGTTTTGTTGGTTGGCCTTGTTGCAAGGGGGCAGAAAGATTACCTGGCTTTAAAGACACTCTGGATAAGACCTTGGTATGCAAATGTCTTCCCCTCTGTCAGGGGATTTCTCCTCATGGTGGAAGATGAAGGGTCTGGTTTAAGAAGGGCTGGTAGTTCTTGCCTGCTCCTTGCACACCTAATTGCCAGAACGCAGTTAATCTTGGTTAGGTTGTAGAAGGTTTGTTGCTGCTGGTTCAAAGGGTGATAAAGTCAATTTTTCTAGCACAAAGTTCAAATCCCTTTTCCACGATGGTGCCTTTGGAGGTTTTACTGGTCTGATTCCTTTGAGGAACTAGGTTTGTCAATCTTGTGCAAACAGGATCAAATCTGTAGCTGGCTCTGCTAAAAACAGGTGGTATCTTGGTGGGATTGGCAGTGTAAGGCGTTCGGAATCTGCAAAGGTCGCCAGATACAAGTGAATCAAAGGCATATTCTGCTTTGAATTCCAGATCCTCTTATCTGTACTCCATATCTACAACTCTTTCCATTTCTGTGGTAGTTAGAATGTGTTGAAGGTCTGCGTGCTTCCAAGAATATTCTTCTAGTGTCTCTGCTTTGGGAAAGTTTTGGATTTTTTGCTATGTGATGTTTCTTGCAGTGCTGCTGCTAAATTCTTGTTGAATAATATGATGCTGTAGTTTTTAGGAGTTAATGTCATGATGCTGGTTGTATTGGCCACACATTTCCGAGACATGCCCTGTTATTTTGGATACCATGCTTGTCTCTGGCCAGTCTGTAGTGGTGTCAGGGGTATTACGCTCTTCCCTGATTTTCAGTAGTACTTCTGTCTCAGAGGAAGTTTTGTCGCACATGCTGTTAGGCCTTCCAGTTGAAGGAAAGCGCGTAATCCACTTCCATGCTAGTGTGGGTGTTCCAGAGGAAGAGGTGGGAATGAGAAGGTGATTAGGAGGTGATGCATTAGAGCAGAAAGTGGTATTCCCCATTTCTTTGAGATGGTAATGAAGATGTCCTGTGCAGCTTCCATTCGTTGGCAGATGTGATGGTTCTGCTCCTATCTGTGGCTAGAGTATTCCTTCCCCGGTACAATCTTTGCCTGTAAAGTATTGTCTTTATTGTCTGCCAGGGTCCAAGTGGGACTGGTAATTCTGCGCTGGGGGTGGTCTGTGTTGCCTCCCTGTTTGTTCTGGGGTACCACATTTGTGTGGTGTTGTCTGGGTCCACAACCCAACTCATTACTGTTGTGGGCCGGTTTGAACTTTTGGATTGCCAGTTTTACTTGACATTACTCTTTGGTTTTGATGTGCAGTGAAGTTGATCCTGTTCCTTGAAATGTGCACGCATTTGTGAGATTGCCAGGCCCCCCCTTGCAGGTTTGCAGTTTGATGTGTGGTGGTGGAGCCTTGGCTGACATCTGCGCAAAGGGTAGGTGTGGGTTTGACTGGCCCATCTGCAAGGTCTATAGAACCTGTTTTAAGCATGGGGCTGCCCATCATAGTTTAGACTGTTTCAGTTTTGACCATAGTGGGATTTCTGTTTACTGTAGTTTGTCTGTGTTGGGACCATAAATTCTTTTAGGTACCACTGTTGATGCCATCATATGTAGTTACTGCAGTACTTTCTTTTTGTTCCTATGTTCAGTTTGGCAGGACAAATTAGCCATTGTGCCACAGTTTCTTTTGTTTTTCTTGTCAGTGTAAAAGTAACTTTTGTTTTTTTTTTTTTCTGCTACCAAGAATGTCCTTTTTTTGTGTGGTATCAGCCAATTCTTTGAAAAATGCTATTGTTTGGGATGGTATCAGCCTTGACTTTTGACCTTTGCATGTATCCAGTCAGCCTTGCAAGTTGTAAACCTTTATTGTAGCAAGTAGTCGTCCTTTTATGTTGTCTGTTGAGCAGGCAGTCAGTCAGCATGGCTATTACTTTTGCCGTCTGTAGTCTGCATACTTTGGATTACTGATGCCAGGCATTTTAGTAATGCTGTAGCTTGATAGTGGCCTG
The DNA here is from genome assembly GCF_019279795.1 of Protopterus annectens. Classification (NCBI taxonomy): domain Eukaryota; kingdom Metazoa; phylum Chordata; order Ceratodontiformes; family Protopteridae; genus Protopterus; species Protopterus annectens. The sequence continues at coordinate 441,969,682 of NC_056734.1, read as the reverse complement.
AAAGGCAAATGGGAGGAGAGATATCTGCAGGATCCTGGTGAAAATTGAGGTATCTTTGTATCTGAGGTATCTTGGGCAGGCTTTGACCAGGCCAAGCATGATTGCCCAGCATGGGAGCTGAGATCCCTAGTGTCAGCATAAGACAAGTTGGGACAATGATGATTTATTTTTTGTGACAATGATGCAGGTATTGGAGGTGGATTTTTTTCCTTTAGGAATTAGAATTTCTCGGAATTCTCCCTTTTCTTGCTCTGTTGTTGGCACCTTTCCCTGCTCTTGCTGTTCTTTAACTCCATTACTGTTGGAGGAGCCTCTTGGTTTCTCGAGTTTTTGTTTTTGATTGTTCCTCTAGATTTGGTAAAGTGTGGTTGTGTGTGATTGTGGGAAGTGAAACCGGCAACCTTGATCTATGGTTTGTAAAATCCACTTTGTCTTTTGTATTTATAAAAAATCTTTTTGCCTTTTGGTTGCAGTGCCAGAGTTTTGAAAATAAAGGTTTTCAGGGTGGATTTAGGGTGGTTGTGCTGTGTTAGTGGTGAAACGGTTTAGTGCCTCTCTTGTGTTTGCCTGCCACTGTCGCCTGTGGCTGGCTCTGTCTCTGGATTGGTTCCTCTCTGGAACGCTATACTCCCCTCTGATTGGCCTATTGTGTGCCCTCAGGAAAGGACCAATTTTTGGAAGCCCCTGCTAAACCTTGGGTTTCTGCAGGGCAAGAGTTCTTTAACGCAAAGAACAGATTTTGCCTTTTCTTCCATTTTCCTTTTCTTTTTATTTCTTGCACCAAACAAACTTGTCTTGTCCATAGGGAGCATCTAGCAGCAACTAAGGTAACTAGATCCAACTTTTGTTCCTTTAGCTATGCATGCCTTCTTATCACTGTAGCTCATCCTCTTATCACTGTGCCTGTCATGGCTAATCTTAGCCTTTTTAAGGAAATCATGCTGAATAGTTTTATGTTGGCTTTGCTAACCTGTTGTATGTTATTTACTAATCTTCATTATGTTAGTTTTATAAGACATATTTATGGTTAACTTTTCATTGTTAGTTGAAACTGACAGTTTAAAGGTAAGCTGAAAGTCTAACTAAGTAGCTACCGCTACCTGAAGTGTTCTATGACCTTGCTTAGCTTCTGTATGGTAGGGTTTTTTAGCTATGGTCGCCCCTAATTTCCTTGACCCTGGGGCATAGGGGAGTAGTCTGCCTTGGGGGCCTTGTCTGGGTGGTCTGGAGGGCCTGGCAAAGGTGGTGATGAGTATCTTCCTGGTGTGGTGATGGTATCTGGCACCCTGTAAAATCTGTCTGGTTTGGTAGGGGGAGGGGAGTGAGAAGAACAGCGAACAGGACATCAAGGGCCTGTGCTGTGGGAGGAGTAGAAAGGTCCCAGCTCTGGGAGGTGCTGGAAAAGTCCTGTTACTTTATTGAGTCTCTTCGTCTGCTGATGCAATCTTTCCCTGTGGAGAATTCTTCTGGTGGGAAGTTAGCTGGAATGGAATTCTTCTGGGGAAGAATTCCTGGAATTGGCTTAGAAGGAGCCTCTGGCAAAAATCAGTTATGTCTGATCTCTTGGGCTGGTCATCAGTGTCTGATTCATCAGGGGCTCCTCAGGAGGCTCAGTCTCTGGGGCTGAGAGGTCTCTGCCGGGCTGAGTCCTGGTCTGATCTGATTGAGTAAATTAAGATTTCTGCCAAAGTAAGCATTTAAAAAAGAAGAGTGGGCCTGGATGTGAAGGTTTAGGGAATACTGGGGGGTTAGTCTTGGCTGCTTTAGTTTAGGCGGCTGCCTTTACAATGATGGCTAATGAGGGCCTAGGCGAAGACGCTGTTGGGGTAGAGTGTGGGCCTAGGTGTTTGATCCAAGGGGGGGGAGGGACATTTCGAGGGGATGAAAAAGACAAATAGCAGTCAACCAGTGTAGTGAATGTTCAGCTGGACCAGAAGTTGTAGGAATAGGTTCAGCTGTACTTCTGTCGCGTTTGTTTTCTAACTGCGTTTAGATCTCGCGTCAACTTAACCGAACACGCGACACTCCTTATCTTTTGGCGCTTTTTGGGCGATTGGGTAGTCGGGCTTTCCGGAGATTATATCGTATCTTTTAACGGAACCGAAAAACCAAAAATCAACCGCAACCCACGACCCAAAGCCGCTCGTCGACGAAAAAGAAGCGTTCTGGCTCGTCAGGGGCGCTAAGCCAGGGCTGGCCTAACGCTGGGCAGGCTGCCCGAACAAGGCAGACAGTAAGAGTGGAAATCTTTATGAGGTATTTTGTTCCAACATTTTAAACAATTGCTGAGGCAAGAAAGAGTCCTGACACCGGCAGTGGCTGGGGCACTTAGAAGTCTTCAAGTAGTCTTCGGTAGAGGTAATAGTAATCTCTCAACGAAATCTCTGGATCCCACCGCTTCGCTCGTTTAACAGCTTCTGCTTGAAGAAGCGGGGAAAGAAAATGGGAGACGCTTTTGCTACCCTTTTGACCAACAGAGATGATGCCGTGGGGTGGAGTGCACATCAGGCCAGTCGGCCGACCCGACTTTGGAAACCGCCGACAGGCTGGCTGCCTGACGACAGGACAACCCAGTTGTTATGACTGCAGATGCATCCATGAAGGACATCCAAATATGGGTCTAGCATATTATCCTTTGACCAGGTGGAAAACTTCTTCCATTTATCCTGAAACAGTCGTCTGGTGGATAATTTATGAGAGGCCAGAATGATGTCCCGAACTGGTGAGGTGAGATCAGCCTGCCTGGCAAGTGGAGAAACCAAGCCATTAGCTTGGGACTGGACAGATTCGGGTGGTTCAACCCTTGGGGGTGAGTAATCAAATCTGGAAGAGGGTCCAGAGTCCATGGTGGGCATATTAGATGAGGCCAAAGGAAGGAGAAAGTACAGTTGTGTACACTTACCATACATGTAGATGTTCGAGTGTATTCACTGTTGCAGTCATTACATTTGGGTTATCTGCTTGCAGGTAGCCCTCAATTGGCCTGATTAACAAAGTCTTGGGTCCTGCTTTGGTTGCTGTCCCTTCTTCCATGACATCAGGTCGTCAGGGGTATAAAACATGCAGCCGACGCCATTACATCAGTTTTTCTTGCCCCAGATGTCAGGTGCCCCCCTAATAGGAGGCAATTAAATATAAAAGTACAATGACATACCTCAAACAAAAAAGCAAATACACCAAAAAGGCTTTTAGGCATAGTAAAGGAAAGTTGAGGTATAGCCAAAAGAAGTTTGGGGGCTGGAGGGAGGGTAACCAGGACTGCAACAGTGAATACACTCGACCATCTACATTTATGTTAAGTGTACACAACTGTATTATGTTCTTCGTGTTTCACTGTTACAGTCATTACATTTGGGTAGATTCCCAAAGCTATGGTTGGGAGGAGGAATTTAGATAGCTTTAGGACCAGTTATAAGGCCCTGCAAGACTGCAGTGGCAAAGCCAGCTCTGGATTTAGAGAAAATTGGCAAATGATAATGCTTAGTGAAAGTATTTTCAGAACTCCAGGTAGCAGCTTCTAGGATGTCCGTGGTAGGGACGCCTCTGAGAAAGGCTGTAGAGGTAGATGCAGCCCTGGTGGAATGAGGCCTGATCCCCTGGGGGATAGGTTTTCCATGGTGCTTATAGCAGAAATGAATGTAATGGCCTATCCATTTAGAAATGGTTTGCTTTGAAATAGCCTTCCTCTCTGCCCTGCAGCAAATGCCACCAGAGTTCAGATTTCTTTTGAGGTTTAGTCCTGTCCAAGTAGAATCTAAGTTGTCTGTGCACATCTAAGGAATGCAGTATCCGTTCCCCTTTATTCTGTGGATTGGGAAAGAAGGTTGGCAAATGAATGGACTCATACTGGATACCACCTTGGGCATGAAGGATGGATTGGTTCTGAGGGAGACCCTGACCGCATGAAAGATGATGAAAGGCTCCACTGTCATAATGGCCTGTAATTCAGATACCCTTCAAGCTGAAGTGATTGCTAAAAGGAAAGTGGTTTCCCCAAGAAAGAAATTTTAAATCTGCAGTAGCAGCTGGCTCGAAAGGAGGTAGAGTGAGTTTCTCCAAAACAAAGTTAAGGTCCCAGGCTGGGGTTGGAGCTCTCCTGGGTGGTCTCAAATATTTGTCCCCTCTGAGGAACTGCTTGAGCAGTGGATGAAAGAAGAGGGGAGGGTTCTGTGTTATAATGAGCTGAAATGGCTGAGGCGTGGATTTTAATGGAGGAAAAAGACAGACCCTTGTGAAGCATTTCAGTTAAGTATTGTAAAATCTGACTTAAATTGGGCACTGCTGTACTCATCCCTTGAGATTGGTTCCAGGCACAGAATCTTTTCCATTTTTCAGCATAAGATTTTCTAGTACTAGGCCTCCTTGCCTCTAAAATGATATCCATTACAGGTTTACTAAGGGATGGGTAAAGGAGAGATTATGTAATTAGCCAGGCTGCAAGGTTGTGTTAAAAGCCGAGGGTGCAGAATCTGGTTCTCCTGCTGGGACAACAGGGAAGGAGTCTGAGGCAGTTGCCATGGGGATAACCGTGACTTACTGCACAGGAGGGGGTACCAGTGTTGGCGCGGCCAGTCAGGAGCAATCAAAATCATTCTTGGTTTGTCCTGTTTGATTTTTAGTAGTACTTTGGAGAGCAGAGGCGGGGGGGAGGCATAGACTAATAGGTTTTTCCAGCTAAAGGACAGAGCATCCACTTCCCAGGCTTGTTTGTGGGGAGTCCTTGTGCAAAATTTGTCCAATTGGTAGTTCTGGGGAGAGGCAAACAGGTCTATATCTGGGCTCCCCCATTTGCTTGTCAACATGCTGAAAATCCTTGGTTCCCATTTCCACTCGTGTGGGTCCAAGAGGTTTCTGCTTAGTCCATCTGTCAGTGTATTTAATTTTCCTGGCAGGAATTTAGCTTGTAGGTGCACTTGGTAGCTCAAGGCTGTGTTCCACAATGCCATGACTAGTCTGCAGAGGGGGTAAGAATGAGTACCCCCCTGCTTGTTTATGTACTACATAACAGTGGTGTTGTCCGCTCTTTACCATTAGTTGTCCTGGATAAACGTGGTCCTTGAAGACTGTCGGAGCATTCTGTACAGCTAACATTTCTTTTTGATTGATATGCAGGTGCATTTGACTTGGGTTCCATTTGCCCTGAATGCACTTCCTGCCAGGTGAGCCCCCCATGCACAGTCTGATGTGTCTGTTGTTAGGGTTTGGGTGGCAGGGGGTGGTGTAAAAGGTAGTCCCTTGTTTTGGTGGCAGGCCTCTGCCCACCAAAGGAACTCTAGGCATAGGCAAGGTATGATAGGAATCATTGCTTCTAGATCCTGAGAATGGTGACACCGTAGGCTTTTTAGATACCACTGTAGTTTCCTCATATGCAGTCTTGCATATGGAATTAGAAGAATGCAGGAGGCCAAGAACCTGAAGGCTTGCAGTATTTGTCTTGCAGATAGCAGGGCCACTTGTTTGAAGTAGGTTGTCAAATGAATTGGTTTCTTTGGCGTGAGGTAAGCCATCTGGGAAGTTGTATTCAAGCTTGCTCCCAGGAATATAATTTGTTGAAAGGGTACCAGGTGTGATTTCTTTTCGTTTATGGTGTACCCCAGACAAGTTAGAACCCTTTGTACAAAGGCCAGATGATTCAAAAGTATGTCCTAGCTTTCTGCCTGAATTAGACAATCGTCCATGTATGGATATATCTGAATATTTCTTTGCCTGCAAAATGCAATAACTGGAGCTAGGCACTTTGTGAATACCCTGGGCGAAGTAGATAAGCGGGCAGTACAGAGAACTGCTAGTGCGTGTAGTCTGCTTTGAAGCTGAGGTATCTTCTGCAAGATTCCCTGATTGGGATGTGCAGGTATGCTTCTTTTAAATATAGTGTTGCCAAACAGGCATCTTTGCCTAGCATAGGAAGTAATTGGTGAAGAGTCAGCATCTTGAATTTTGGAATCTCCAAAAAGATGTTTAGAGTAGACGGGTCCAGGATAGGACGCCATGAATTGTCTCTTCTGGGTACCAAGAAAAGTCTAGAGTAGAAACTTTGTCCCTTTTCCTCTTCTGGTACCAGCTGAATAGCCCCCATACTTGAGAGAAAGTATTTGTTTTTGGGCCTCTGTCCACTGATTTGAGGGTAGGTCCGGCCACGCGCTTGGTGTTGGCAACGTGTGGAAGTGAAATCTGTATCCCTGGGACACTATAAAACCCATTTGTCCTGGGTAATGAGTTCCCAATTCTTTGCAAGAAGAGCAATCTTTCCCACCAAAGGGGCAATCAGTTGATAAGTGTTAGGAAATTTTAAAAGGAAGTAATTGAGACAGTTTATCATAGGGGGGAGTCTTATTATTCCCAGATTTGGAAGTGGAGGCCCCCCACTGCTTAGTTCTGTGTGTCCCCCTGAGACTGAAACCTGGGGTTTTTGCTGTGTCTGGGTTTGCCTTGAGAAGACCTGGAAGGGGCTGGAAAGGACCAATTCTTAGAGGGCCAGTGCCTTAACTTGTAAGAAATCTTTAACAGTTTGCATAGATTTAGCTTTATTTTCCATCTTTTTAAGAACTTCCTCAGCCTTGTGGCCAAACAGGCGGTCCTGATTTAAGGAAGCATACAACAATTTAGCTTTAACATGATCAGGCAAAAATTGCTCCTTAAGTCAAGCATGCCTTCTGAGCACAGACCCAGTAACAGCAGCCCTGCAAGAGGCCTCTAATGAATCAAAACCACATTGCAAAGCATGTTTTCCAAGTTGTTCAGCAGAATGCATTAAATCCTGTAATTCTTTATTTTCCACACAGTCAGGAATCAACTTCATTTTCTGTTTAAGCAGTCCAATAACATGTTGCTGATACTTTAAGATATGAAAGTGGCAGTTTAAAGCCCTAATGGCCAAGGTTGCAGAAGTGTAACCCTTCTTACCCCATCTATCCAGCGACCTGGAGTCTCTATCAGAAGGGGTAGGATTTTTAGCAGTAGAAGCCTCAATACCCTTGGGCCCCTGTGAAATAGTCTCTGGATCTGCAATAGGATTTTTAAAAAGGAACGTGTGGGACTCAGGGACCCTGTAGTATCTGTCAGGTTTTCTAGGAGCAGGAGGCAAGGAATCAGGGGCCAAACTAGATTCTGTAAAAGCACCATCAACAATGTCTAGTAAAGGAGGAATAGCTAAAGGCCTATGCTGAGGTAAGAGAAGGAAATCCCTAAGCCTCTTTTTTTTTTGAATCAGAAAAATCCTGGCTTTCCCAGTGGAAATGCTCCCATAGAGGATGTAGGGTTTCCCCAAAAGAAAAATCCTCAGGAGGGGAAGCAGAGGGAATTCAGTCCTCTGTATCAGAATCTTCGTAAGTAGATAAGGGCAAACCCACATCATCAGAAGAATCAGAAAAAACAGAATCCTGGTCAGAAGATTCATAATCAACTTCAGTCCTAGGCCTCTGAGAAGAGGGCGGGGTTGGCTACCCCAGATTAGCGTTATTAGATCTTCAGCCATTCTTACCATTTGTTTTTTAGGCATAGAGGCCTGAGCATGTGGCCTGGACGTCGTTTTTTTAGGCATGGTTCGAGATTTACGTCTGAGTAAAGAAGGAGGTGTCGGTTTAATATGCAAGTCCGCAGGCCTGAATACACCCTCAGAAGCCGGTGCCTGCACAGTGGCTCCGGACCCATCCAAGGTAGAGACATCTGTGGGTTCCATCGTAAAGCATCTCGCGGCATACCGGACTCCGAATGGGTCTCAGTAGAGGCCTGCAAATCAGAAGAAGCGGGTATCAGGGGCTGCGAAAGTGCCTCACTGAGTACCAGCAAACTGGCGACTGGCTTAGAAGCGTCGTCGGCAGTTTTGGACCTCGGCGGCCTGTCTCCATCTTTATCTTTGCATTTTTTCAGAATCCCGGTAGTCAGATAGCTAACCGACATTTCTGGATAATTAAATTGAGAACTGAAATATTTAGAGGCGAAAATATACAGACAACGGATAGTGCTCTGATTAAATAAAGCACACAACCGACAGCAGGGTATGTCGTGATCAGGGCCTAGGCAAGGAATACAGTACGAATGAAAATCTTTATGAGGTATTTGCTTTCCACAAGTAATGCAATTATTAACTTTTACGGACATTGGTAAGGAGGAAGATAAAGTTTCCCCCATGGGGTACTTAGCTTTAGTTGAAGACTTCGGTTCTGAAACTTGAAAACGAAAATTTCAGGAGTCGGCCGACTGGCACTTGCGAACTGCTTCTGCTTCGGGCACCGCACAGCAAGAAAAACTGATGTAATGGCATCAGCTGCATGTTTTATACCCCTGACAACCTGACGTCATGGAAGAAGGGACAGCAACCGACGCGAGACCCAAGACTTTGTTAATCAGGCCGACTGAGGGCTACCTGCAACAGATAACCCAAATGTAATGACTGCAACAGTGAAACACGAAGAACATCCAAACTTGTAGAGGCCAGAACGGTATGAGGATCACCTTGCATCTCAACCGAAGAGCTTTCTTTAGGAATTGGGAATCAGGGGGATGGGAGGATAAGTGTAAAGAAGTCCCATGGGCCAATCGTGGATCAGAGAATCCCTCGGGGACTCCCTCTCCAGGGAGAAACAGGGAGAAATAGCTACTGCACTTGTTGTTCAATGGGGAGGTGAAAAGATCGCAGCAAGGCTGTCCCCAGTGGCTGAAGATTTCTGTCGCCACCTCGAGTTGAGGGACCACTCGTGAGGCAGGAGTATGCATCTGCTCAGTTTGTCCGTAATTACGTTGGAGCTCCCCAGGGAATGCATTGCTAATAGAAAACAGATGGAAATTATCGCCCACTGCCAAATTCTCATGGCCTCTTGACACAGGGGATAGGACTTTGTTCCTCCTTGCTTGTTGATGTATCAGACCACTGACATACTGTCTGACTAACTGCAATTGTCCCAAAAAGGAGAACCGGATGAAATGCCTGCAATGCTAACAGCACTGCACTCAGTTCTAGAATGCTGATATGCAGGTTGGCCTCTACGGTGGACCATGCGCCTTGGACTGTCTTTCCCTGGAAATGGCCCTCCACAGATCAGGGAAGCATCCATGGTCACAATGGCCCTGGGCTGAGGGGAATGGAATGGGCGACTCCAAAGTTCTGTGTCTGGCCTCATCCACCAAAGAAGGTCCTGCTTGCAGGAGTTGGTTTATGTGAATCTGGTAACTGAGGGGGTGGTAGTTTGGGAACCACTGAGAAAGGAGCCGCCACTGCAGGATTCGCATGTGTAGCTTCGCCAGGGGCATTATCGGAATTGAAGCTGCCATGGATCCTAGGGCCTGAAGAACCTGTCTTGCTGAAACTTTTGTTTGAAAGACTATCACCCAGAGCTGGAGCCTCAATCGCTGGAGTCTGTGGATTGGGAGCGACACTAGACAGGACCGGGTATTGAAAACTGCTCAGATTAATTCTACTTGTTACGAAGAAGTAAAGTTGGATTTCTCCTAATATATTGTGATTCCCAAAGTTTTTGCCACAGAAAGTGTTTAATGCAATGCTGTTACCAGAAGCCACTTGGTGGGGGCGGTGAGGAGCCAGTTATCCAAATATGGAAACACCCAGAATCCTTGTAGCCTCAAATGAGCTGTGAACACTCTGGGGGCTGTAGAGAGACTGAATGGCAGGGCACAAAACTGATAGTGACTGGCTCCTAGCCGGAAGCAAAGCAGACTCCTGGAGCGTTTGTCCATTTTGATGTGGTAATACGCATCCCAGAGATCTATCGAGCACATCCAATCACCTTCCCTTAAAAAAGGGAGAATGGACTGAACTGTGACCATCCAGAATTTGGTTTGGGTGACTGACTTGCTCAAGCTGCTGAGATACAAAATGGGTCTCCAGTCCCCTGTTTTTTTTGGCACCAAAAATAATCTAGAGTAGAATCCAGTCTGCATTGGTCTGGTGGGACTGGTTGGAGGACTCTTTTTTGAGACAGCTTTATTATCTCTGAAGCTGCTTCTTCCCTTTGACTGGGTGGAACGTCGGGAAGCTTTTTTGGAAGCTTTGGTTGACAAGAAAGGGGGATGGTGTAACCTCTGGTGATTATACTCTGCACCCAATGATCGGAGGTAATATATTGCCAGGCAGCTTGGTGCAAAGAAAAACTACCCCTGACTGCTTCCAGAGGTAAGCAATCTGTCTCTGGTAAGGCTGTCCAGAGAAGGAGTCACTGGAGCCTTGGTTACGAGGACTCCCTCTGCCTCTGTAGGGTTGTCTTCCAGAATTGTTACCCCCCTCTGCCCATGGGGGTATCATCACCACGTGCAGCACGGAATGGACCCTGAGACTTCTTGTGCTATATTTTCCCACTCCTCTGGTTCCTGGAGAAGGAGCGTTGAGGATTGGAAAACTGTAGGCCTACGGCAGACAGGGTCTTGCCATCTTGTTCTCACCTGGTTAGCGTGTCCTTCACCTTGGAGCCAAAAAGGGACAATGCTTCAATGGGAGCATTCAGAAAGGAAGACTTGAAGGGGTCTGCGAGGTCACAAATGTGCATCCAGGCATGACACCTCATGACAATGGCTGAACCCACTGCTCTAGCCACACCTTTGGTTGCATGTAGTAGCAACCTTATGGACAAGTTGGAGACAGATTCCAGAGTTGTGAGCTGTGAGGCCACTTTGTCCCTTACCTTGTCAGACACCTATCCTGTGAGTGTCCCAGAGAGTTCAGAGATCAAGTCCCTCTGGAGCCTTGTAAAATGTAATAGTTCAGAGACCACACGGCAAAGGTCCTTGATGCAAAAACTGCTTCCCAAAGTCTGTCCACTGCCCGGGACACTCTGTTGGGTGGGTGGACAGTGGGACTCTCCTCAGCCAAGTCCTTTTTCGGGCCGCTGCCACCACCATAGCGTCGGCTGGTAACTCTCTGAACCAATGCGGGTTCTCCTCGGGGGGGGGGGGTCTCAGAGGGATCGCTTCAATGGAATCAGGGTTCTTCCAAGCGTGCTGCACAATGAGCTGAATGAGCTCATTGGCAGGTGGGGTCACCCAAGAGGTAGATGGCCAGGCATGGAAAGCATGCAGGAACATGGACTCCTCTGATGAAGGGTTGGAGGGCTTCCAGTCACCTCTCTGTTTTAGCAGTTCCAGGATGCCTCCGATGGAGACATCATCAGGAGGTGACCGTGGGGACCCTTCACCATCATCGTAATCAGTGTCTTCCACTGGAGACTCCTATGGCGAGTCCATGTGCTTCCTCTTGCACGTCCTCTTTTGAGGGGGCTTCTCAGTGGGGGTCTCTGAGGAGGACTCTGAAAGAGTGGGTACCCTGAAAGTACAGTTTTGTACCTACCATAAATGTAGATGTTTGAGTGCTAATACAGCTGCAGTCATAACAGATGGGTTCTCCTGCCGTCAGGCGGGTCCTCGGTCGGCCGAATTCCAAAATCTAGGTCCGGCGTCGGTTGTCGTCGCTTCTTCCCTGACATCAGTGCGACAGGGGTATAAAAGAACCAGCCGACGCCATTTTCTTCAGTTTTTCTTGCCCCAGATGTCAGGTGCCCCCAGACGGAAGGCAATACATAAAATCATGTAATAATGCAATGCAATATAATCAAAGACCAGTAGTTGCAAGCAAATACACCATAAAAGAAGACCCCTAGAGGGGAAGGAGGGAGGGAAACCTGGACTGCAGCTGTATTAGCACTCGAACATCTACATTTATGGTAGGTACAAAACTATACTATGTTCATCGTGCATACAGCTGCAGTCATAACAGATGGGTAGAATCCCAAAGCTAAGAAAGGGGTGGTAGGCACTAGGTGGAGCTAGGAGGAGCCAAAATGCCCTGCAAGACTGCAGTGGCAAAGCCTGCTCTAGATTTGGAGTATAATGGTAGGTTGTAGTGCTTGGAGAAGGTATGTACAGAACTCCAAGTGGCTGCTTCTAAAATATCCTTGGTAGGAACTCCTCTGAGGAAGGCTGCAGAGGTGGATGTGGCCCTGGTAGAATGAGTTCTAATGCCTGTAGGTACAGTTTTGCCATGAAAGGAATAGCAAAAGCGTATGCAGTGGGCTATCCATTTTGAGATTGTCTGTTTGGATATTGACTTTCCTTGAGCTCCTACCGCATAGGCCACAAAAAGCTGTTCTGATTTTCTGAAAGGTTTTGTTCTGTCCAGATAATAAAGCAGTTGTCTGTGGATGTCCAAGGAATGCAGTAATCTCTCCCCTTTGTTTTGAGGATTAGGATAAAAAGTAGGTAAATGTATGGCCTGATTTAAAGCTACCCAGGATACCACTTTAGGCATAAAGGACGGGTTGGTACATAATGAAACTCTGTCCTGATGGAAGATGATAAAAGGCTGGACAGACATAAGAGCCTGTAGTTCTGAAACTCTACGAGCTGAAGTGATAGCCAGAAGGAAAGCTGTTTTCCAGGACAAATATTGTAAATCTGATGAGGCAGCTGGCTCAAAAGGAGGCTAAGTCAGTTTTTCCAGAATGAAATTAAGATCCCAAGCAGGTATTGGTTGTTTTTTTGGAGGTCTTAAATTCTTAGCCCCTCTGAGGAACTGTCTTAATAGAGGGTGAGAGAATAAAGGTGGATCAGTGTTGTATTCTGCAGAGATGGCTGAGGCATGGATTTTGATGGAGGAGAACGAAAGTCCACTGCTTAGCAGTTCAGCCAAATATTGTAGTATTTGAGGTAAATTCAGTTTTCCAGGGCACTGGCCCTTTTTCTCATTCCAAACACAAAAACATTTCCATTTTGCAGAGTAAGCTTTTCTAGTTGATGGCCTTCTGGCCTCCAAAATGACATCCTGCACCTCCTTGGAGAGCAGGGCCTGCTGCGATGCTAAGGAATCTTCCATGCGGCTAGATTGAGTGTTTTCAGCTGACTGTGAAGAGTTTTGAAGCTGTGCTGAGTCAGAAGAAGAGGCATTAGAGGCAGGGTCCATGGTGGGGAATGCGTCAGGCTCCTCAGGAGTGGGTACCAGTGTTGCCTTGGCCAGTCCGGAGCGATGAGGATCATCTTTGGTCTGTCTGCTCTGGTCTTCAATAGGACTTTGGGCAGTAGAGGAAGAGGTGGGAAGGCATAAACTGTCATTGATGTCCAACTGAAAGAGATAGCGTCCACTCTCCAGGCCTTTGGATGGAAGATCCTTGAGCAGAATTTTGTCAATTGATGATTTTTGTGAGAGGCAAAGGGATCTATATCTGGCCTTCCCCATTCTTGGATTATTTCTGCAAAAACATTTGGATGCAACTTCCATTCGTGTGGATCTGTCATATTCCTGCTTAGGTTGTCTGCCAGCATGTTTTCCTTGCCTGGCAAGTACTGTGCTTGTAGTTCCATTTGTAAGTCCATGGCCATGTTCCAAAGTGACATGGCCAGTCTGCATAGGGGATAAGAATGTGTTCCTCCCTGCTTGTTTATGTACCACATAACTGTAGTGTTGTCTGTTCTTATCAATAGCTGACCTGGTTGTAGAAGGTCCTTGAAAGCTATAATAGCATTTATCACTGCTAGCATTTCTTTTTGATTGATGTGAAGGTGCTTTTCTTTGTGGGTCCATTTGCCCTGAATGCACCGGTCTGTCATGTGCGCCCCCCAGGCGTAGTCCGAGGAGTCTGTTGTGATGACTTGATTTGCTTGAGGCTTGCTGAATGGAAGGCCTGTGTTTGTTTGGCATGCTTGAGCCCACCACAGAAATTCCTTTTGCAGACATGGAATTAATGGTATTATTGTTTCCAAACTGTGGCTGTGTTGAGACCATATGTTTTTTAGGTACCATTGTAGTTTTCTCATATGCAGCTTTGCACATGGGATTAGTAAGATGCAAGATGCCATGAATCCCAGAGCCTGCAGAATTTTCCTTGCAGTCAGCCTGGTGCAATTTGCCAGTGTTCTGAAGTATTGAATTAGTTGCCCCTGCTTCTCTGGCGTGAGGTAGGCCATCTGGGTGTTTGTGTCCAAATTGGCACCCAGGAAAATTATCTTCTGAGAGGGTATTAGTCTTGATTTCTCTTTGTTGACTGTGTATCCTAGAGAGTTTAATAATATTATTACATAAGCCAGATGTTTCAGAAGAATGTGCTTGCTGTCCGCTTGGATCAGGCAGTCATCCAGATAAGGGTATATTTGTATCCCTTGAAGTCTGCAGTAGGCAATTACTGATGCCAGGCATTTTGTGAATACTCTGGACACAGTAGATAAACCAAAGGGCAATGCAGAGAATTGATAATGAGTTGAACCTGCAAGAAATCTGAGGTATCTTCTGCAATTTTGCCTGATTGGGACATGCAGGTATGCCTCCTTGAGGTCCAATGTTACCAGCCAAGACTCCTTGCCCAGCATGGAAAGAAGTTGCTGTAGAGTGAGCATCTTGAATTTTGGTACGAGTAGGAATGTGTTTAGGATGGAAAGATCCAAAATCGGTCTCCAATCTTTTCCCTTCCTTGGCACCAGAAATAGCCTGGAATAAAAACCTTGACCTTGTTCGTGTAGGTACCTCTTGAATAGCTTTCATGTTTATAAGACCCAAAATTTGCTTTTGTGCCTCTGCCCTTTGATTGTGTGGCAGGTTTGGCATGCCTTTCATTTTTGGAAGGGTATGAAAATGGAATTTGTAGCCTCTGTTTATAATGTCCAGGATCCATTTGTCCTTTGTGACAATATGCCAATTTTTTGAGAATAGTGCCAGCTTTCCTCCTAAGGGTGCTGCCATTTGAGACCTGGTTGGCATGCAAAGGGGAAAGTCATTGGTTTTGTTTTCTGAAAGATTGCGAGTTGTCCTCACCACCTCTTTGTGTAGGGGCTTGCCATTGTCTGCCTCTGTATGAGCCTTGTGTTTGTCCTCTGCCCCTCGGGCGCCTGTATCTGCCTCTTTGGGGTCTGTCTGTGGCAGGAAAGGACCAGTTTTTGGAAGGCCAATTTCTACTAAACCGTGGGGGTTGGACCTGCAGAAATTCTTTCACAGTTTGCATTGATTTAGCCTTTTCCACCATTTTCCGTAATACTTCCTCAGCATTTGCCCCAAATAGTACATCCTTTTGAAGAGGGGCGTCTAGTAATTTAGCTTTGACATGATCAGGCAAGGCTTGTTCCTTGAGCCAGGCATGCCTACGTATGACTGAGCCTGTAACAGCAGCTCTACATGAGGCCTCTAGAGCATCAAAACCACATTGTAAGGTATGTTTATCCACTTGTTCTGCACTATGCATCAAATCCTGCAACTCCTTCATGTCTGGTTGTTCAGGTTGTGACATTTTACTTTTCAATTGAGATAACAGAAACTGTTGGTATTTTAGCATATGAAACTGACAGTTTAAGGCTCTCATGGATAAGGTAGCCGAGGTATATACCTTTTTTCCCCACCTTTCTAAGGATCTGGAATCTCTCTCGGAAGGCAATGGGATTTTGGCAATGGAGGCCTTAACTCCCTTGGGCCCCTGTGAGATGGTTTCTAGGTCAGCCGCATGGCTTTTGTATAGAAATTGGTGTGAGTCAGGAACCCTGTAGTACCTGTCAGGCTTAAGTGGAGCTGGAGGAAGAGAATCCGGGTTAAGGCAGGCCTCTGAGTAAACATCATCTAGGATGTCCAGGACAGGAGGTATAGCCAGAGGCCTGTGCTGGGGTAACAAAAGAAATTCCCTGAGCCTTTTCTTGGAATCTGAATAATCCTGGCCTTCCCAGTGTAAGTGTTCCCTTAAGGTATGCAGAGTTTCACCAAATGAGTAATCCTCAGGGGGGGATACAGAAGGGATAGATTCCTCTGCATCAGAGTCTTCAAAAGGGGAGTAAGACTGTTCCTGATAATCAGAGTGCTCTGAAATAATGGAGCCCTGATCAGAGGAGGGGGAATCTTCCTCCACTCTGGGTCTTTTGCCCGGAGGTGGCTGAGAACCTCTGATTAGAGTAATTACATCCTCAGCCATTTTAAGCATCTGCTTCTTAGGCATGGGACGTGGAGATGGGCCCTTGGTAGCTGGTCTCTTAGGGTGCATGGTAGCTTTGGACTTGGTGAAAGCCTTGATGGAGAAAGAAGCGGAAGGTCTGAAGACACCTTGAGTGGAGGTGAACCTGTCCACATTCTGTGTTTCAACGCCAAACGTGGTTTCGGTATCTGTAGTCAGGGTGTGGGCAGAGGAGCCAGCGACCTCGGGTACAGGAGACACCGCCAAAGATGTGTCGTCCGTAATTAGGGGCTGCGTAGGCGCCTCGCTGAGAACCGGACCACGTGTAGTCGGCTTAGGCGTGGTGTAGGTAGAGGCCACGGACCTCGAGTGTCGGTCCTTGTCTTTGCGTTTTTTAGACAAAACCGGGGTCGGAGTATCCGACGACATAGTATAGTTAAATGCTTTCCCAAAATAATGCTGGGCGAACTCCGCCCGACGCTTAATAGCACGTTTGTTGAATGCAGCACAAAAGCGACAGACCGAGACGTCGTGGTCTGGGCCTAAACAAGCTATACAGAGGGAATGGAAATCCTTATGCGGTATTTGCTTCCCACAAGAAATACAATTATTAACTTTGTCTGACATCGGTCTGAGGCAAGAAAAGTTTCCCCAACGGGGTACTTAGCTTTTAAGAAGACTTCGGTTCCAAATTTTTCGTAATCTCAGGAGCTGGCCGACCCGCACTTGCGAACTGCTTCTGCTTCCGGCACCGCGCGGCAAGAATGACTGAAGAAAATGGCGTTGGCTGGTTCTTTTATACCCCTGTCGCACTGACGTCAGGGAAGAAGCGACGACAACCGACGCCGGACCTAGACTTTGGAATTCGGCCGACCGAGGACCCGCCTGACGGCAGGAGAACCCATCTGTTATAACTGCAGCTGTATGCACGATAAACATCAGGGGTATCCTGCGGCTTCTCTGCCTGGTGCCCTGGGGAGGTGGTCTGTGGCAGCTATAGTTCAGGGGGTGAGAACTGGGGTTCCGACATCAAAGGAGTGCTTCCAGAAGTGCGAGCCCTCTCCATCGCGTGGAAAGCAGGTCCGCCCGAAGAGGGATGGGAGTTTGGAACTGAGAAAGACAACCTCAGGACCAGGGTCACACCCTGATCCAATGAATCTGCAACCGTGGATGGAGCCTCAAAGCAGGATCGGTGCAGACGTGGCTACCGGCACAGAGGACGGAACTGAAGATACACATAGAACAGTGTCCCGAGCCAAGGAGCCCAGCCCACCAATCCCCCAGTTTGGGGAAGGACCAGTTCCGCAGGAACCGAGCACCAAAGGGGCAAACCTGGTGCCTGAGTAAAGTCCACTATAGGCACCGAGGAGGTGGGTTCAGAGAAGGACATCAGAGAAGGCGGCTACGGAACTGGAATGGTCAAAGGAGGAGTTTAATAGGGAGTTTGTGGAGAAACCAACCCAAGTCATGCAGGCGGATGGGTCTTAGAAGGTGTGGGTATCCCCCTGGCTGCCAACAGCTGGTCCACAAGACGGACCACATCGAGTTCTGACAGGCGCCTGGTGGATCTAGTGGATACTCTGGATGGGGAGTCAGGTTGATCAATGAACAGGCTATATATCTGGCGCAGGAATGGATCCACGGAAGGAGAGTATCGGGTCTGTGGTGCAAGGTCTGCTGACACCCAGGTCTCACGTTTCGAGACTGGCATTAATGGAGTCAAGTCTATTTTGGTAGAAAAAAATGCTCTGTGCCGAAGGGGCACTCGGAGCCAAAGCAGTAGGTTCCAATATCATAACAGACAAAGGTATCGAAGGCGTACGCTGAGCCGTAGTGGCCACAGGTGCCGAAGTCGTAGTAGGCGCAGTGAGGATCCATCCTCGGTGCCAGAGGCAGGACTGAAGCCAAAGCTGGTGTCGGTATCGTAGGTTTCAAAGTATTCGGAGCCAAGGACGGAGTCATAGAGGCAAATTTATTCTCTGCGGACAACGTGGGGAACATGGATTTCACAGGCTTACCCTGATCACCCAAGGGTGAGGAGGGAACCGCGTGGGACCTGTTTTTGCATTTTGTAGAAGGAGTTGAGACCTCCATTGCAGAAATGCCTCTGAAAAAGGAGACTTAAGTAATCCTTTCAGTATCAGTTTAGTCATGCGCTCATTCAGAGTACGTTGACTGAAACTCTGACAAATGTCACAGGGAGGTTGCACCGAAACATGGGGCACCCCCAAACAACATACACAATCATTGTGAGAATCACTATTAGGTAACTTGCCATTACATGAAGTACAATGCTTAAACCCTGAAGTACCTTTCTTATACGACATCTTGACAGAGAGACACCACAGGCAAACACTTTAAAGGACAAAAAGTAACACGTCTGTACTAGAGGTCAAACACAGTTCAAAAACCACACAGTCATATTATATATATATATATATATATATATATATATATATATATATATATATATATATATATACACACAGATATATATATATATATATATATATATATATATATATATACATATATATATATATATATATATATATATATATATATATATATATATATATATATATATATATATATATATATATATATATATATATATATATATATATATATATATATATATATATATATATATATATATATATATATATATATATATATATATATATATATATATATATATATATATATATATAGATATATATATATATATATATATATATATATATATATATATATATATACATATATATATATATATATATATATATATATACATATATATATATATATATATATATATATATATATATATATATATATATATATATAGATATATATAGGTTCATAGGTTCATAGGTTCATACTAGGCTATCTGCCCGAGGGCATTTACAAGCCTAGCCCATCGTTTTGTGGCTTACGCCACCCTTTAGTATGGGGAACTATACCCATTATTTTGCTGTGCCTCTGTCGAGCAGTGACACTGAGGTAATCCCTGGGGTATATCTGCGATCTCCCATCCATTGGTCAAGATTTCTCTTGAACAAGGCCAGCAGGTGCTATGCCTCACATGTACCAGAAATTTGTTCCACAGCATAAGATGTCTTAGGGTGATGAATCTATCCCTCCCGCACGTCCTAATAGCCGTGGTCAAGGTTTAAGTCTCCGCCCTTGTGGCTCTGATGGATCTAGATTTTTTGAGGTGAAGCATATTCATCAAATCTGGGTTTGACATGGCCTTGTATTTTAGGCAAAGGTCACCTCTGAGCAAGCGGTAAGCGACTGAATAGAGCTGGAGTTCTTTCAGTCGGGCAGCATAGGACAGATTTTTGAGACCCTTTATCCTTTTGGTGAGGAACTTTTGTGGCCTCTCCAGCTGCTGCAAGTGTCGGGTCAGATACATTCGAATGGGGCATTGTACTCAATCATTGGTCTGATGAGTGATGAGTAAAGGAGACTATGACCTCCCTTGATCTAGATGAGAATCCCTTCATGATAAGGTGGGCAATGTAGAAGGTCTTCCTAACTACTTTAGCTACATGGGTGTCGAATGACAGACTACTATCAACCTGGGTCCCCAGGTCCCTGATGACTTCTTCTGTGCTCAGTGGATTGCCACCTATTTGGTAGCTAGGGGTAACCTTGTTTTTCCCAAAGGGTATGACTATGCATTTTTTGGCATTTAACTTTAGGTCGTGGCTCTGGCACCAGTTATCCGCTTCTGTGGGACCCTTCTGAAGGATATCTGTGTCAGATGTGTTTTCTACTATGGCCCAGTTTGCAGTCATCTGCAAACTTTGTCAGCCATAACCCTCCTGTGTTTGCTTGTACTTCGGAAAAGTAGATGCCAAACAAGAGTGGGCCCAGGACTGAGCCCTGTGGGACACCACTTGTGACAGGCTTTGAGTCTGACATGGCGCCAGCAGCTCTGACCCTGTGGGTTCTGTCACTCAGCCAGTTTGCAACCCATCTTGTGATGTATGGGTTGACATTTAAGCTGATGAGTTTTTCAATGATACCCGAATGGGGTATTGTATCAAGGCCTTAGCCAGATCGAGGTAGGCTGTATGGACTGCCTTTCCTCATCAATGGCTTTGGTGACTGTTTCAAAAAGTCAACCAAGTTTAAAAGGCATGATCTGCCTTTGACAAAGCCAAACTGGGTTGGATCCAAAGTCTGCAAATTCCCTATGTCTTTATTTATGAGGTCCATTATGATCCTCTCCATGGCTTTGCACATAAGGCTTGTCAAGCTAATGGGCGGTAATTTCCAGGGTCGGTGGAGGCACCGCCTTTGTGAAGTGGTACCACAGTTGCAGTGCTCCACTCCTGGGCATTATCCAGAGGTAAGACTTTGATTAAACAGCTGTCCTAGCTGTGGGTTTAATTCCTCATTGAGTTCATGGAGCACACAGCCGGGGACACCATCAGGTCCCATGGATGCTGTGTTTTTTGCTTTGGAGAGAGCAGTTCTCACTTGGGCTGGAGATGTTTGGGGGCTGCAATCGCTTGGTATAGATATCTCTCCTTTTGGGGGGGGGGGGGAGAAGTTTGCACTGAACCTGTCAGCCAGTATGTTGGCAATGTCTGTAGGATCAGTAATCTTCACATCATTTTGAACTAGCTCTGAGCATATCTGGGAGTTTCCTCCCAGGTTTCTAACATAGCTAAAGAAGGCCTTATGATTGTCTTTTGAGTCTTTAGCTATTTTTCTCTCGAAATTTGCTTTGGATGATTTTATGAGAGCTCTTAGTTTTTACTTATAGTGATCAAGGGTGTCTTACCTTTAAGGATTTTGCTCTATCTTGTAGTAGCTTCCTCCTTTGTTGTAGAGTTTGTTTATGGCTGGGGTCCACCAGACTGGACGCTTGCCTTTGGTACAAAGAGTCTTTGTTTTGCTTGGGATTGCCTTATCCATGCAGCCCTGCAGGTGCTGGTAGAAGGCATTTGTAAGTGATTCAGCGGCTTGAGTACTGTTTTCCACTGCTCGGGGCCTTAAAGGAGACCACACTAGTCTTTAGAAGTGTGAAGTCGGCTTTTGAGAAGTTCTTTACTGTGGTCTATTTTTTTCAGGTGGGGGTGGGATGAGGACCTCCAGCGAGATTAGTTTGTGGTCTGATCTCACCAGTGAGGGGTACACCTCCGGTGTTGAACATTGTGCTCCCATGTTCGTGATGATGAGATCAAGTATGTTATCTCCTCTTGTGGGGATGGTGACTAGTTGTTCCATGGCATTTGAGTTTATGAATTCCAGGAACTTTTGGGCTAGGGTGTTTGGGCTTGAGTAGTGTTCCCAGTCTATATTAGGGTAATTGAAGTCACCTAGTATGATGGTGTTTGGTGATACATTTATCCCCTCTAGTGTTTTCAGGAAGGCCATATGAGGTTCCTGAGTTTGTGAGGGTGGCCTGTAACATGCTACAATTTGCAGAGCAGTCTTGCCATGGTTAATTGCACCTGGATGGTCTCCGATGCATCGCGCGCTGCCACCAGTCTTGAGGTGTGGGTGTCCTTGATGAATATGGATACCCCCCCTCCTTTCTTGGTATTGTCCAGATTTTGGGGCCGGAACGCATGATAGGAGGTAAAACCTGATAGCTGGGGTGCTCTCAGGAGCTTTGAACCAGGTTTCTGTCACAGCACAGACATCGATGTTCTCCATACTGAGAAGGGCCTCGAGTGCGTGCATTTTGAGATTTAGACTTCTGGCATTGAGCAGCATTACCCTTAATTTTTTCCTTTTTGTGTTCTAGGGTGGTAGGTTTAGAATTTGAGCCTTGCCTAAAAAGGCACTATGGGGTGGCAAGAGCCTTTGCCAATATCCGGAATCCCAGGGTGACAGGTGCAAGCCGTCCCTTGAAGCAGTGGCTTGTCCAGCATGTCATCCCAGGCAGACAGACACTGGATCCCCTTTGAATGACACCAGTGTTTAAGCCAATTGTTAAAGCTGATCATCTTATCTCTGTATTGTGGCATCATTCTTGGTGAAGGTAGGATACTGCTCAAGGTCAGGGTCATACCTGTCTGGGCTACATAATCAGAGAGCTCCTCAATGTCTCTTTTCATGTAGTCCAAGGAGGTACGCCTCAGGTCGCTTACACCAGCGTGGACAATGACTGAATCATATTTGTACCTGCTGTTGAGAGACCTGAGTGCTTGCGTTATGTGGCGGATTCTAGCGCCCGACAGGCAGCTTACTGTGACCTTCTCCTTACTCAGTCTGGTGAGCGGACGCCAGTGTGTCTGACTATGGAGTCACCAATGACTAGTGTGTCTGGCATTGTGTTTGGCCTTAAGGGCTGTGACTGTTTGACACTCTGACTGTGAGGTCTATGTGTTGCAGGTGTTGTGTTCTGAGGTGGTGGTTGTTTGGGTGTCTGCTTTGGTGGCCTCTGCTGTTTGGGTAGATTTTTGATCAGAGCCTCCGAGTATGTCTTTGTGTGTTTATGTGTATGATTTGAGGTTGTAATGGTAATATGTGAGACTGGGTCTATAGTGTGTGTGGTAACCTTCTCCTCCTGACTGGTCTTGCCAGTCCTATGTTGAGAGAGCTCAGCCTCCAGTTTGGCCGTGATAGTTGCATCTCTCGATGTATTTGTGTTTTGTGGGAGGAGGAGAGGGTTGTTCAGGTACATGAGGCAATTGTAACATTGCCTCAATATTCCCAGGTTCACCAGCTGAGCAGGAGAGGACACTAGCAACTGATCCTCGACATGCTAGAAGGAATAGACAAAAAACTTTAAAAAGATTCCGGGGACGTGGGTGACCGAGAAATGGGGGTTGCCTTTTTGGGGTACTATCTATGACAAGAGTGCGTATCAAGGTAATAAGTACTGTAGGAGCAAGTGCTACGCTTAACAGATAGAGAATAGTCTACTTGGAGTCAAGTAGAGATGATCTTATTAATTATAGGATACGCTGATTAGATCAGTAGTATAGTTCGAGGAAGGTAGTTTTAAGGGAAAATTTGAAGAGTGGACTTTAGGTAGCCGAATAGTTTAAACCTGCTTAACCGGCGCTGCCCTAGTGTGCAACATTAGCAACTCCGCTAAATCGGGCTAAATCGGCTAAATGGCTAAAGCGTGCTTTATAGCAGGGGGCTGGAAAAGACAGGAAATGACCCAAATTGGCCAACAAACCACAAGTCACTGCCCTAAACCACTCCTCTGAGGACAAATGAAGGAGTTATGGAAATGACCCCTAGTGGCCAATAAAACTACAGTTTCAAGTCAGTAACCACCTAGATATATATATATATATATAAACAGAAACGCCCTACTTAAAAAAGCACTAACAGGTTAGGAAGCGGAAGCAAAACAGAAATACCAGCTATGGTACTGAAGGAATACCACAAGGGTAAGGAGAGAAGGCCGCACCAACAATGGTACTTGAAAGTTTACCAATGGGTAGAGCAAGGAAGAAAGGATCAAGGTCTAACTGTAGAAAAAACACTAGAAAGACTAATCTCACTAAAGGAAGAAATATCAATAAGTTTTCCACACAAAATATCAAAAAATTTTCCATTTAGCTGAGAGCTCGGCTGAAACCCGGCTGTATGGCTATGTGGGAAAAGAGACCTGAGGTAACAGGGAGAAAGGCATTCTGGGTAGAAGCTTAGCTCGAGAGTTTTTTTGGCTGGCGCGAGCTTCGTAATAGGCTGACTCAGTCCCGAAGGCTCAGAATGGAACCCATCACTGATGAATGGAAAGAAGATTAACAACGTCAGATCAAATGTTCTCTTATACAACTAAACAAGAAACTAAGAGGTCTAATTCCAACAAGGCCAACTACGAGGTCAGGATAACCTGACATGCTAAGGACAATCAGAAGGCCTTCTTCAGCTATGTCTGTAACCTTACAGGTAACGCACAGCAGTGTGCTGAACTGGAAGTGAACGGTACATCCTTCACTGATAAAGCTGACATAGCAAATCTACTGGTTAATAAATTCAGCTCAAACTTTATTCCTACCCCCCCCCACCCCCCAGCTTTACCAGGTGAAATACCTTCCAACATACTCACTACTAGCAGGGACCAGATGCTGTCAAGTACTCGCTAAGGCCAAAAACACCACCTTCATCAATCCTAGCAACATCCCTGGTTGCCTCTTAAACAGTCTAAAACATGGCCTATCAAGACCATTTGGGGCACTCTTCAACTACAGCCTTGAAAGAGGCTGCATTCCAAATCAATGGAGGACTGCAACAGTCATTCCCCTCCACAAGGGCATATCATCAACCAACCCAAGGAACTACAAACCCATCTGTCTAACAAGCCTAGTATCCCATTGAACAAATTATCATGGAAATGATAAACGAGGAAACTGGCAACCTACAGACACTGGACCTACCCCAATATGGTTTTGTTAAGGAAGGGTCATGCCTACAGATACTGGACCTACCCCAATATGGTTTTAAGAAAGGGTCATGCCTATTTACCCAGGTAGACTTCATTGAGAGGGTCGCCAAGGCAATGGATGACAGCAAAGCAATCCATACTGCATTTCTTGACTTGGCTAAGGCATACGATACAATACCTCAACTCAGGCATTGTTTTAACCTCTCTGAGCTAGAAGTAAATCCTTACATAATTCGCTGGATTGCTGGATGGCTCACAGACAGGACTCGTACAGTCAAGATCGGTGATTCCACATCCACCAACAAACCAGTCACCAGATGAGTACCCAGGCTCTATGTTGGGCCCGCTCTGTTTGGAATCAACCTCTCAAAAGTCAAAGGGCAACACTTAAGGCCTCCACCTCACCAATTTTGCAGATAACTGTAACTTGGGAGCTATTACAGATTTCCCCAAGACACCAACATTTTGCAAGTTAGGCTTAACACAGACAAATGACTAATGCTAACACCATGGCTTAAATCTCAATGCCAAAAATGCATTAGAACGCCCTTTATGAAACTGCCAATCCACGTTAATAACTCCATTGACAAAATGCCCTTAAGAATTGACCAAGTAAGAAGGGATCTGGGAACATATGTAGACAGCAATTTGGCCTCTGACCAAAACTTAATTAAGATAATAAGAACATCACTCTATGCTGCCCAATGTATAGGTAAGGGTATGGCATCCAGATCCAGTGAAGTTAAAGTACCACTCTACTTGGCCCTTATCAGACCTATCATTGAATACAATGCCCCCTTCAGCATGTATTTAACCAGACACTTGCAACAGTTGGAAGACCCACAAAGTTTCTCACATTGAGAACTCAGGAAATGAATACAGTGCTGCTGAGAGAGGATCTTTGCTTGGTTTACAGGGCTTCCACAGACCCAGCCCTGATGGAGCTGTTGCACATGTGCAAAACAAACCTCACCAAAAACACTAGATTCACGGCTTTGAAATTTGTTTGCGACAAACAGAACGTGCTGAAGAGACATATGTCCCAAAAGATCCCTGCACTATGAAATAAGCTCAGCATCCATGTATAACAGAGTTCATCCCTGACCCTATTAAAATGAAAACTTGACAACTGGATGGAAAGTTGTAAATTTACCACCGGTCTAGCCCCATGTGCCTTATAGACAAAGACCATCAATAAGAAAAGTACTTTCCTAAATAACACCCCCCCCCCCAACAAACCCTTTGTTACCTCCTTGTGTAGATGCCCATGACACTCAAGACCCAACTGGCTTGGGTTGCACAACTAGATTTGTAAGGGCCCTAGTGATTGTTAGCCTGGTAACGACCTATGAACCTAAACAGTTGAGTAAGCTAGAGATTACAGAGCTGTTAAGTGTCTGAAATGGTTGGCAGGATGCATGCTGTCAAAAAGAAACAACAACATCAGAGTGGAAATCACAGTAGCAACAGTTGCAGAAAAGTCAACAAGAACAGATTACTGTAGTCTCATATGTGTACAGCAAAGCAGAAGACAATCTGGTGAAGAAGATTTGGGAAAGGAAGAAGGCAACATAAAATGAGGACACCCAACCAAGAGATAGATGGACTGTATGACAGAAGACCTATGACAGTCAAGCATAGCTGTCAAAGAAGGTAGGAGAATAGTACTGACTTGAGAGACATGGCACCAACTGATGTAACATCCCAAACCCCATGTAAAACAAAAAAAGGGGGGGGTGCTCATTATGAATTTGCTTCCCACAGTCAATATAAAGTACAGCTGTGTACACTTACCATAAATGTAGATGTTCTAGTGTATTCACTGTTGCAGTCATCACATTTGGGTTATCCCTGCCAGGGTAGGCCTCGGCCAGCCCGAATACCAGACACTTAGTATTTCTGCATCAGTTGCTGTGGCTTGAGGACTGACGTCAGGTTGTCAGTAGTATAAAGTAAGGCAGCCGATGCCATTACTTTAGTTTTTATTGCCCTAACCTGTCAAGAGCCCCCAAAGTAGGATGCCAGGTTCTGGTGGAAGAACCCCACCAGTGGAATAAAAATACCAGTATGTCCCTTATAAGGAAAGGAGAACAAGGACGAATTGTAATAAAAGGAGAAAGAGAATAAAGGGGGATGGAGGGAGGGAAACCAGGACTGCAACAGTGAATACACTTGAACATCTACATTTATGGTAAGTGTACACAACTGTACTATGTTCTTCATATTTCACTGTTGCAGTCATCACATTTGGGTAGATTCCCAAAGCTGAGGAAATGGGTGGAGGCAGTCAAGGAAACTAGGGGCTGGCTAGGATGCCCTGCAAGACCGCAGAGGCAAACCCTGTCCTGGTTTTGGAGGAGAAGAGAGGCAGGTGGTAATGCTTGGTAAAAGTGTGAACAGATGTCCAGGTGGCAGCCTCCAGGATGTCCCTGGTGGAGACTCCTCGGAGGAAAGCTGCAGAGGTGGAGGCTGCTCTGGTGGAGTGTCCTGACCCCCTTGAGGGAAGGCTTTCCATGCTGTTTGTAGCAGAAATGGATGTAGTGTGCTATCCATTTGGAAATGGTTTGCTTGGAGATGGCTTTGCCTTCTGCCCCTGTAGCAAAGCTAACCAGCAATTGATCAGACTTTCTGAAGGATTTAGCCCTGTCTAGATAGAATCTGAACTGTCTGTGCACATAGAGAGTGAAGAATCCTTTCCCCCTTGTTCTGGGGATTAGGAAAGAAGGGTGGGCAAATGCATGGGTTGGTTGAGAGCTGCACTGGACACCACCTTGGGCATGAAGGATGGGCTAGTTCTGAGGGATACCCTGTCTGCGTGGAAGATGATGAAGGGTTCCACAGCCATGAGTGCTTGCAGCTCAGAGACTCTTCTGGCTGAAGTGATAACCAGAAGAAATGCTGTCTTCCAGGAGAGAAATTTTAGCTCTGCAGAAGAAGCTGGTTCGAAAGGGGGCAGGGTGAGTTTTTTCAAGACAAAGTTAAGGTCCCAGGCTGGAGTTGGTGCCTTTCTGGGGGGCCTCAAGTTGTAGCCCCTCTGAGGAACTGTTTAATCAAATGATGTGAGAAAAGGGGCTGCTCAATGGGAAAATGAGCAGAAATAGCAGAGGCATAAATTTATATAGAGGAGAAAGAGAGACCACTGTGTAGTAGGTCAGTTAAGTAATCCAGGATGAGAGGGATGGAGGGCTGTGCCGTACTGGCTCCCTTAGCCTGGATCCAGGTGCAGAACCTTTTCCATTTATCTGCATAAGACTTTCTGGTGCTAGGACATCTGGCCTCACAGATAACATCCAGAACCTGTTTACTGAGGATGGCAGATTGGTTTGGGGTTATGGAATAAGCTAAGCTGCCAAACTGAGTGTCTGCAATTGGGGATGCATGAATTCCCCTTCCCTCTTGGTCAGGAGGTTTGGAATCTGAAGAAGATGCCATGGAGGCAGCGGGGACAGGCTGCGCAGCAAGGGATACCAGTGTTGTCGGGTCCAGTCTGGAGCTATAAGAATGGTCCTTGGATTTTCCTCCCTTAGTTTGAGCAGTACCCTGGAGATGAGAGGTAGGGGAGGAAAGGCATAGACCGATAGACTGATCCAGGGGAAGGACAGGGCATCCACTTTCCAAGCCATGCAGTGATGCTCCCTGGTGCAGCATTTGCTGAGCTGATGCTTGGTGTGGAGTCAAAGAGTTCGACCTTCGGGGTTTCCCATTTCTGAGTTATTAGGGTGAAGGTACTTCTGTTGAGTTGCCACTTGTGTAGGTCCAGAAGGTTTCTGCTTAATTTGTCTGCTCAATTTGTCTGCCAGAGAGTTGAGAGAGCCTCTTAGGAATTGTGCTAACAGGTGTAGCTGCATGGAAGAAGCTGTGAGCCAAAGGATCATGGCCAGCCTGCATAGAGGGTAGGAGCAAGTCCCTCCCTGCTTGTTGATGTACCACATCACAGTGGTGTTGTCCGTTTTGATCAGGAGAACCCCTGGAGAGAGAAGGGATTTGAAAGCTATCAAGGTGTGCTGCACAGCCATCACCTCTTTTTGACTGATGTGTAGAGGGATTTGCTGTGGGCTCCATTGGCCCTGTATGCACCTGACGTCCAGGTGTGCACCTCAAGTGTAGTCTGATGTGTCTGTGGCGAGGGTCTGGGTGGTGAGGGTTGGGGAGAAGGGCAGTCCCTTGTTGTGGGAGCATGCTGTTTCCCACCAAAGAAATTCCTTTCTGAGACAAGGAATTATAGGTAGAAGAGTTTCTAGGTCTTGAGAGTGTTGACACCAAAGGATCTTTAGGTACCGCTGAAGTTTCCTCATATGCAGGTCTGGCATAAGGAATGAGTAGTATGCAGGATGCCATGAACCCCAGAGCTTGCAGGATCTTCCTTGCAGACAGCTGAGGCCTGGTGGCTAGTTGAGAGAAGTAGGCTGCCAGGAAAATTTGTTTCTCTGGTGTAAGGTATAAGTTCATAGGTTGATACTAGGCTATCTGCCCTAGGGCATCTATAAGCCTAGCCAGAGTGTGTTTGGCTTTCGCCACCCTTTTAGATTAGTTGACTGTGCCTCTGTATAGTAGGTCACAGAAGATTGCCCTTTTGAGGTTAGTTTACTGTGCCTCTGTCTAGTAGGGACACAGAAGAGATCACAGGGGTAAACCTACGATCTCCCATCCAATCGTCAAGATTTCTCTTGAAGAAGGTCATTGAGGGACTCTGCCTAACATAGATTGGGATTTTGTTCCAGAGTGAGGGGAGCCTCTGGGATATGAATCTGTCCCTCCAGCATGTCCTAGTTATTTCTGTGCTAAGGTTTAAGTCCCTGGAGCATGTAGCTCTAAGGGATTTGGATTTCCTGTGGTGGAGCATGTCCATTAATTCTGGGTTGGACATGGCTTTATACGTCAGGCACAGATCGCCTCTGAGTAGGCGGTAAGCAACTGAGTAGCGCTCGAGTTTCTTTAGCCTAACTGTGTAGGGCATCTGTTTGTGTCCCTTGATCCTCTTGGTGAGGTACTTTTGGGGTCTTTCCAGTTGCTGCAGGTGTCGGGTAAGGTACATCCCAAATGGGGCATTGTATTCGATTATGGGCTTGATGAGTGATGAGTAGAGGGGCACAATGACCTCGCTTGATCTAGATGAGAACCCTTTTGTGATAAGGTGGGCTATATAGAAGGTCTTTCTAACCACTTTGGCAATGTGATTGTCAAAGGAGAGATTGCTATCTACTTGGGTTCCCAAATCCCTAATTACTTCTTCCATACTTAATGGATTACCACCAATGTGGTAATTTGTGGGCACTTTGTATTTCCCAAAGGGGATGACTATGCACTTTTTGGCATTTAGCTTTAGGCCATGGCTCTGGCACCAGTTATCTGTCTCTGTGAGACCCTTTTGGAGTATGCTTGTGTCAGTCGGCGAGTCGATTATGGCACCCAGTTTGCAGTCATCTGCAAACTTGGTCAGCCATAGTCCTCCCATGTTAGCCTGTACCTCAGAGAAATATATACCGAACAAGAGAGGTCCCAGGACTGAGCCTTGTGGGACGCCACTTGTAACTGGTTTAGAGTCTGACATGGCACCTGCAATTCTGACCATGTGGGTTCTATCACTGAGCCAGTTTGCAACCCATCTTGTGACATAGGGGTTGACATTTAAGCTAATTAATTAATTATATAATTATATAATTAATATATATCCCAATTATATAATTGCATATAATTTATTATATAATTATAATAATAATTATATAATTAATATATATCCCAGTATGCCATCTGGGATGCTGCGTCCAGACTTGCTCCCAGTACGATTATCCATTGGGTGGGCACCTGTTTGGATTTCTTTTCATTGATTGTGTACCCTAGGGAGGTTACTAGGGTCTTTACAAAGGCCAGGTGCTTGAGCAGCTTTTCCTAGCTGTCTGCCTGAATAAGGCAGTCATCTAAGTATGGGTAAATTTGAATATTTCTTTGTCTGGAAAACTCAATGGCCGAAGCCAAACATTTTGTTGAAACTCTAGGAGCAGTAGATAAGCCAAAGGGAAGCACAGAGAACTGAAAGTGTTGAGATCCTGCCCTGAAGCTGAGATATTTCCTGCATGATTCCCTGACAGGAATGTGGAGATAGGCCTCATTTAGATCTAGGGTGGCTAGCCAAGCATCCTTGGAGAGGATGGGAAGCAGCTGCTTTGGGTGAGCATTTTGAATTTCGGGATCTCCAGGAAGGTGTTTAGAATGGATAGATCGAAGATGGGGTGCCAGGTGCCCTCTTTTCTGGGCACCAGAAAAGGCCTTGGCCTATCTGTTCTGCAGGAACGTGCTCTACTGCCCTCATAGACAGCAGGGAAAGGATTTGCTTTTGAGCCTCTGCCCACTGATTTGGTGGTAGATCTGGGAACCCTTTTGTGGTTGGAAGGGTGTGGAAAGAAAATTTGTATCCCTGAGACACAATGTTCAGAACCCATTGGTCCTTGGTAATGGTGGCCCAGGTGTTTGAGTGAAAGGAAAGTTTTCCTTCTAGGGGTAACTGAAGGTGGGCAGGGGGGGGGGGTGGAGGAGGTGAGTCATTGTGAGTTCTTACCATAAGGGGGTGGCTTAGAGCTCCCTGGTTTTGAAGTAGAGGTAGTCCACAGCTTAGATCTCTGCATTCCCTGTGGCTGCTGTCTGGGGGGGGGGGGGTAGACCGTTTCCACGGGGCCTAGGCTAGGCAGGTTTAATCGGAGCAGGAAAGGACCAGTGCTTAGAGGGACAATGCCTGCTGAACCAAGGGGGCTGGACCTGTAAGAAATCCTTAACTGTTTGCATAGATTTTGCTTTTTCTTCCATCTTTTTTAAGACCTCTTCTGTCTTAGTGCCAAATAAGTTATCTTTGTGCAAGGGGGCATCCAACAATTTAGACTTGACATGGTCGGGCACGGGTTATTCCTTAAGCCACACATGTCTTCTAATGACAGATCCAGTGACTGCTGCCCTGCAAGAAGCTTCTAGGGCGTCAAAACCACAGTGCAAAGTGTGTTTAGTTACTTGACTTGCAGAATGCATCAAGTCTTGTAAATCTAGATTCTGCCCAAGCAGGAAAGGAAGACCTTTTTTGTTTAACGGAATTCACCAAGATATGTTGCTGAAATTTTCAGCATATGAAACTGACAATTTAGTGCCCTGATAGCAAGAGTAGCTGAGGAGTATACTTTTTTACCCCATCTGTCCAATGCTCAAGAATCCCTGTCTGAGGGGTGGGATTCTTAGCAGAGGTTGCTTTAATCCCTTTTGGCCCTTGAGAAATGACCTCAGGGTCAGCTGTCGGATTTTTAACATAATGAAATCATTCCTCCAGGATATAATATACTGAGACAAGACCGATTAAACGTAAGAGCGGGGGAGTAGCAATTCTATATAAAGATGGGCTACAAATCACCTCTTTACCTTATAACCCTCCTCAGGACAATACTGCAGAAATCCTTATTTCCAAAATTCAACTCAACCATAGTAAATCCTTATACATCATCTGTATCCAAGAAAACCAAAAAATATTAGAAAAATCAAAAATTATGTATAGATCCAGGCAGGCGATACAAAACACAATTTATTAAAATCCACTGGTAAAATCCACCTGCACAAACGTAAAGAATAAATCCAATTTCACAAACGTAAAAAATAAGCACTTTTGTTTGTAACTATGACAAACTTCCTCTGATCATCTGTATCTATCTACCTCCTGGTAATAATATTAATACTATAGAGGATATCCTAAGCTGGATGTCATTAACCTACCCACAAGAAACAATAATACTAGGAGACTTCAACACTGACTGGAAATGTCTCAGTACTGCAAATTCTACTTCCCATATTAACCTTCATGGTTTCCCTCAAACCATCAACTCCACAACCAGAATTAACAAACCAAACAAAAAAGAGAGCACCTTAGACTGGATACTTATTAATAAACATCATCAAACCTACAAGGTAGGAACCTTACCTGACGATGCAAGTGATCACTCACTGACGTACATGATCAGGCAAAAGAATGAAATATCCCCCCCCCACACACATATATAGGATTTCACGGACCAACAAACACTTTAACCCAGTGCTACTCCAAAGTGAGCTCAGTGCTTTTGACTGGAACCCTCTAAAAAACATCCCACTTGAAGAGGCGGTTAAATACTTTAACTCTAAATTCTTAACTATCCTTCACCAGCATGCACCTAAACACTCTATTAGAATTAGGTCCAAACCAGCCCCCTGGCTCTCAAAAGAAACCAGACAAAAAATCCTACTCAGAAATAAATCTTGGGCTAGGTGGCGAACTACATCTCAGAGCAGTTAACATTTAGACAGATGAGAAATATAACAAAAAAACCTATACTCTCAGACAAAAATAACTACTACAAATTACAGCAAACCCACCATAATAACCCTCAAAAGTTCTGGGCGAGTATCAATAGACTCCTTCACCCAGGGCACTCCAGCACACCAATCCCACAAGGGGCTAATCATAATAATCCCCATCAAATGGCTAATGCCTTCAATACCTTTTTCACAGAAGCTGTACAATCTCTTGCCAGTCAGCTATCCCCAGATAGCCCAAGCCTTCCCTCCTCCATTCCCAGCTCTCTCCCTACATTCCATCTGCAACACATCTCTACCACCTACATCTATAAACTTATCCAAACACTCAAGCCTTGTACTCCTTCTGCTGACCGGTTACCATCTGAGTATCTGCAAAAAGCAGCCAAAGTAGTAGCCTATCCTATTAACATCCTTATAAACAGAACCATCAATGAGGGAACTATCCTAGACATCTGGAAAATCTCTCGCATTATCCCCCTACACAAAGGTGGCAACTCATTATCCCCCTACACAAAGGTGGTAACTCAAATGACTATTCTAACTATCTGCCTATAGCCCTGCTATCACCCCTAGCAAAAAACATGGAAAAATGTATTCACCGTCAGCTACTTGACCATTTAATTCAACATAACGTACTAGCTAATAGCCAACATGGCTTTAGGCCATTCCAGAGTACCACTATTGCCCTCCTATCATTCACCGATTCCATTAATAGAAACCGTAATAACAACATCCCCTCATCGGCACTCTTCATCTCTCAAAGCCTTCGATATGGTAAACCACCCTCTGCTAATATTCTCAAATCCCTTTCCCTTGACACTCAAGTTGTTCAATGGTTCAATTCCTACCTCAGCAATAGGCAGCAGGCAGTACTCTGAGAGAACAATCTATCATCTCACCTGACAGTCACCCTGGAAGTCCCTCAGGGCTCAATATTAGGACCTCTCCTTTTCTCACTTTTCATTAATGACCTACACAGAGCAATTCCTCAAGCCACCTGTATACAATATGCAGATGACTCTACGCTCATATGTTCAGCAAACTCCTCATCAGAACTGCAATCTCTGACTCAAACAGTATTTAACACAGTGAAGACATGGTTCTTGAAATGCTGCCTACTCTTGAATCCCAAAAAAGCTAAGCTCCTACTCTTTACTCCTACCAGCAAGTCCACCCCTATAGAATTCACGGTCATATCTAACAATGGCACCCTCATATCCCCCGACTCTACCACCAAACTCTTAGGAATTACAATAGATAATAAACTTAACTCTGATAGCCATATTGACAACACTATAAAAACTGTAAACAGAAAAATGGGCTCCCTATATAGAATCAAACCCTTCCTAACTCCTACAGCTAGAACCACAATTGCCCACTCGCATCTAATCTCAACTCTTCTTTATGCCTCACCAATATATACCAACTTAAAAAAAATAATCTTCTCAAATTAGCTAACTCCTATAATAACATTGCCAGATTTGCCACTGGGAATCTCTTCAGAACCCACCATTGCCAGAATCTACAGCAGTTAGGTTGGCTCGAACTACAAAACCAACTGCAACTTTCCCAACTTACCATTGCCCATACGATTCTAAATCAACCTAATAAGACTCCTATACTTTCAAACCTCATAATCCCCTACAAAAATCTTAACAGCTTATGCTCTTCAAGCAAACTTCTAGTCAACATAGGCAAGTCCACCTGGCAGGGTATTCTCCGTTCTCGAACTCAGCTGGAAAAACTGGAACCTACTGAGCTAACATCACTGTCTTCCCTACCCCTCTTTAAACAAAATCTAAAAAGACACCTCAAAACACATTGGTTATGACCCTGCAGTAACCCTGACTAAACTCCAGCTTTCACTACTAATACTCTTTAGGTATACTAAGTCAATGCTGCTTACTATTTCTGAAAGCCGCAACTGTACACTAGGAAACAAACTACTTTTGTGAACATCATGTATTAACTACTGTAAATTATTAGTGTATCATATTGTAAAAGAAATGTTTTATCCTGTTGGCTAATATTAGTGTAATCTTATCTTCTTGTTTTTACTGCTTTTGACTGCTGTCTGCAATCCTTGATTATTTTGCTTATTGTTAAGACTGTGTTTTATTACTGCTTTGTATTACTATTGGAGCTTTTCTCCCCGGGCCTCTACTGAAAATGGACATATTATCCAGTTAGACTAGCCTGGTCGACAAATGTAAAAGTAATTAAATAAATAAATAAATAAAATAAATATTTGTGAGAGTCAGGGCCTCTACAGTACCTGTCTGGTTTTCTGGGAGCAGGAGGTATGGCATCAGGAGTCAAGCTGGATTCAAGGAAAACATGCACAACATCCAGGACGGGGGGCAAGGGTCTGTTTTGCGGAAGATCTAGGAATTCCCTGAGTCTCCTTTTTAGACTGAGGGTAGTCCTGACTCTCCCATTGGAAATGCTCCCTTAAAGTATACAGAGTTTCCCCAAGGAAAAATCCTCCGGGGGAGAAGCTGAAGGAATGGAGTCCTCTGCATGAGAATCCTCATAAGTGGAGAGGGGTTGCATGTCTTTATAGTCAGATGCATCAGATTCATCTGACTCTTGCTCAGACAAAACTACAGGGGACAGATCTCTTCTCCTTTTTGAGGGGGTAACTTGGCTTCCCCAGATCAGCATGATAAGGTCTTCCACCATTTTAAGCATTTGGGACTGAGGCAAGGTAGCAGGCGCCTGAGAGTGGGCCGCCTGTTTCCTGGCTGTGGTTCAAACCCTGGGCCTAAGAAACGTGGTTGTTTCTGAAAGAACAGTAGTCGTGAAAGAAAACGTTGGTGTCTAGATTCGGTAGTGCAAAGGACTTCCTTGGAAGCCGGTGGCTGCTCAGCGGTTCCTGACCCATCCAAGGTACAGATGACCGCAGGATCCTTAGTCGAAGAGTTTTGCAGCATACTAGACTCTGAAAGGATCTTGATAGTTGCCTGCAAATCAACTGAAGCGGGCATCTGGGGCTGCGAAAAGAACTCACTGAGTACTGGAGGACTGACTACTAGCTCAATGGAAGTGTCGTTGGTAGGTTTGGACCTGTAAGGTCTGTTTCTATCTTTATCTTCATGTTTTTTCGGAAGATCTGCTGTTGGATGGCTTACCGCAGCCATACTGGATTTAGAGGACTATAAACAAAAATATCTGGCTACAATAAGGGCCAGACGACGGATAGTTCTGGCGTTGAACAAAGCACAGAAGCGACAACGGGGGACATTGTGGTCTGGGCCTAAACAAGTGACACAGTAAGAGTGGAAGTCTCAGTGTGATATTTGCTTTCCACAGGCGAGACAATTATTAACTTTTTCTGACATCGGTTAGTGCATGAAAAAAGGATCTCCAGTAGGGTACTTGTCTTTACAAGGCTTCAACTTCAATTCAGAGACGAAAACTCAGGTAGCGGCCGACCGGCACTCATGCGAACTGCTTCTGCTTCGGGCTCCACGGCAAGAAAGACTGATGTAATGGCGTCGGCTGCCTTACTTTATACTACTGACGACCTGACTTCAGTCCTCAAGCGACAGCAATTGATGCAGAAATACTAAGTCTCTGGTATTCGGGCCGGTCGAGGGCTACCCTGGCAGGGATAACCCAAATGTGATGACTGCAACAGTAAAACACGAAGAACATCTGTTAATCTTTGCAAAAGTTTCTGAATCAATACTGCTAAAAGACATCAGAGAACAAACACAAAATCTGTTACACAGCAAAATTTCCCTGCTGGATACTTATCTTTTCTCTGCAAGCAAGCCAACTGGAAGGCTACCGATGCTGACGTCATGCAACCATACTGAACTGCGCAGCAAGAAAGTATTGGCTGGCATATCCTTTACAGCACTGACCATCCTTATGTGGTAGTGAGAGGGAGTCAGTCTTTGGGGAAGGTACAGCTATGGAAGTCAGGCCAACCTTTGGGTTACTACCAGTCAGGTTTATTCCACAGATAAGGACTGCAACAATGAACAGTGTGATGAACACCTGATTTCCTACCCTCCCTATATATTCTGTATTCAATAAATGGGAACACTTTGCAATGCCTATTATCTTTGGCTGGTATACTTAAAGAGAAAAATAAATGTTTTTCCTTATCAATTTGTGCTGCAACTTTGATGAAACTCCAGATAAACCTGCTGCCACTCTTGTGCAAAGGAATCCTGTTTGCAAAGCGTTCGATCAAGAAATCTCAGAATTCTTCTTTACTAAGGTGACTGTTGTGACAAGCTGTACAAAATTACATAAAAAAAGAACAGTTAATCAGAAATGGGGAAAGCCTGCAAATAGCACTTTATGCTACACACAGGTACCAGAAAAGAGAGAGTGAAAACTAAGCAAAATGATTTTCAAGTAAATAATTTGAGGAGGTCCACACTTTCTTGTGCATTTGTGTGTGCTGTAGGGATAAAGTGGGGGAAGTGGAAGCAAAATTCTTATTCTTCCTTAAGGTACCCCAGCATACTTTACGTATACACATCATGGCAAATCTATTTGTAGGTACCTAGAAAAATGGAACTGGATTAGTAACAACGATCAGAGGTTTCCACAGAATGGTACACTTGAGCAAAATAAAATTTACCTGAGAGGAGCACTGGAGAATAAACGGGCCAAGTTTCTGTGAGGCCATTTTTTGCTTGGGCTAAAGGGAAGTCTCTCTGTTGATCAGTGGCAGTGAAAAACATTGAGCAGCCTGCCTGCCCCTGTGGGAGTGGTTACCGACTTGAAACTGTAGTTTTATTGGCCATTTTGGGTCAATTCCAAAACTCCTTCATCTTCCTCTCTTAAAACCTGGTTGCCTCGTGGTTTTGGCGTCTTTTCAGACTTGTTGGCTGTTGGTGAAGCACCCACCAAGAGGAGAAAACGCTGAGAGAAGAAAGGAGCCACTTTTGAGATTTTAAGTATTTTTCCTCTGTTTATTTGCTAAGTTTTTCTGCATAGCCACTTATTTTGAGCATTTTCTGGCTTGTTAAACTTGATTTCTGCATTAGTAACTGTATTTAGAGCACAACCTAGAGCTGTTTACTGAATTTCGTGTTTGCACTTATTTTTAAAATAGTTTTTTTCTCAAAACTTGCATTTTATCTGTCTTTGGCCTAGCACTCTTGTGTGGGGTCATTTACTGCACTGTTATAACTTGTTGATACTTGTGAACCTCTGCTATCTCTGAAAAAACAAAAAAACAAAACAAATCTTGCTTTTTTCCCACTTTTCTGCTGTTCTTGAACTGTTTGTAAGTTTCTGTGATGCCATTTTTTGCTAGGGCTAAAGGGAAGTCTCTCTGTTGATCAGTGGCAGTGAAAAACATTGAGCAGCCTGCCTGCCCCTGTGGGAGTGGTTACTGACTTGAAACTGTAGTTTTATTGGCCATTTTGGGTCAATTCCAAAACTCCTTCATCTTCCTCTCTTAAACCCCTCTTTTGCATGGTTTTGTGCATAGCACAACAGCGGGCAGCGCCGCCTAATTGGGTTTAAACTATTCCTGGCTCCACAAAGTCTGCTCTTCACCTTTTCTCTTAGAACTGCTCTATCTCTCAATTTAAACACCATATTCTCATTCTAAGGCCCTTCACTGGTCCAATTAAGTAATTCTACAAGTTAGCACTATTAAACCATAAGCACTACTTACTCTTATACTCACTATGATTACCCTGTCCTCTATTGGTCCATCTTACATTCAGTTTCCCTATTACTCGTCCAAAGGTCAGTCAATGGTTTCCTCTCCAGTCCAGCTGGTGAATCTGGGAATTTTGAGGCAATGTTACAACTGTCTCATGTACACGGACAACCCTCTCCTCCTCCAAACAGGTTCAAATATATGTGAGAGATGCAACTATTTAGCCAAACTGGAGGCTGAGCTCTCTCATCTCAAAACTGTTGTAACCAGTCAGGAGGAGAAGGTAACACACAACACAATTCCAGTATCACATAGTCCCACCACATCAGCGAACCAAACACAAATACACAAAAACATACTCGGAGGCTCTAAATAAAAATCTACCTAAGCAACAGAGACCTCCAAAGCAGACATCCAAGCAAATGCTACCGCAAAACAAAACACACACAACACATAACCCACAAAGTCAGTGTGCCAAGCAGCCACAGCCCTTAAAGCTGAATAACACACCCGATACTCTTGTTATAGGTGACTCTATTGTCAGACACACTGACGTCCCGCTCACCAGGCTGAATAAAGAGAAGGTCACGGTGAGCTGCCTGTCGGGTGCTAGGATCTGACACATAACGCAAGCACTCAGGTCACTCCAAAGCAAATACAAATATGACTCAGTCATTGTACATGCTGGTGTGAATGACCTGAGACGTACCTCGCTGGACTACATGAAAAGAGACATAGAGGAGCTCTCTGATCATGTAGCCCAGGCTGGTATGACCCAGACCTTGAGCAGCATCTTACCCTCACCTAGAATGATGCCACAGTACAAAGACAAAATGATCGATTTTAACAATTGGCTAAAATTTTGGTGTCATTCAAAGGGGATCCAGTGTCTGTCAGCCTGGGATGACATGCTCGACAAGCCACGTTGCTTCGCTAGGGACGGCTTGCACCTGTCACCACTGGGCTTTCGGATATTGGCAAAGGCTCTTGCCACCCCCATAGTGCCTTTTTCAGGCAAGGCTCATAAGTCAAACCCACCCCCATAGACAGCATAAGGAACAAGAAACTAAGGGTAATGCTGCTAAACACCAGAAGTCTTAACCTCAAGATGCACGCACTCGAAGCTCTCCTCAGTATGGAGAACATCGATATCTGTGCAGTGACAGAAACCTGGTTCAAGGCTGCAGAGAGCACCCCAGCACTACCAGGCTATACCTCATATCATGCTTTTCGGCCCCAAAACCCGGACCGAACCACAAAAGGAGGGGGAGTTTCCATATTTATCAAGGATATCCACACCTCCAGGTTAGTGGCATTGCATGAAGTATCGGAGACCATCCATGTGCAACTAACAGTGGGCAAGACTGCTTTTCAGTTTATAGCATCCTACAGACCACCCTCTCAAAGTCAGGAATCCCACTCTGCTTTCCTGAAAACATTTGAGAACATGAAGATCTCTCCGAACACCATTATATTGGGCGACTTCAACTACCCAAACATTGACTGGGAGCACTACTCAAGCCCCAGCACCTTAGCCCAAAGGTTCCTGGAAATTATAAACTCAAATGCTATGGAACAACTAGTCACCACTTCCATAAGAGGGGACAACATACTAGACCTGATCATTACCAACATGGGAACTCTATGCTCCACACCAGAAGTATATCCCTCATTGGTAAGATCAGACCATAAATTAATTTCACTGGATGTCCACATCCCGACCCCACCCCCAGCCCAGAAAACCACAGTGAAAAACTTCTCAAAAGCGAACTTCTCACTTCTCAAAACCGAAGTGGAATCCTTCAAGGCCCCAGGGCCAGTGGAAACTACGACCCAAACTGCAGAATCCTATATAAATGCATTCTACGGACATCTCCAGGAATGCATGGATCATGCTATCCCAAACAAAACCAAGACCCAATCATCTAAAGGCAGGCGTCCAGTCTGGTGGACCCCTGCCATAAATAAACTGTACAACAGGAGGAGGAGGAAGCTACACCATGATAGAGCAAAATCCCTAATAGGGAAGGCATCTCTGATCAGTACTAGCAAAAAATTACGATCCCTCATAAAATCCTCCAAGGCCAGCTTCGAGAAAAATTGCACAGGACACCAAAGACAATCATAAGGCTTTTTTCAGTTATGTTAGAAACCTGGGATGCAACTCCCAGACTTGTTCTGAGTTGATTCTAAACGACAAAAAATACACTGAACCCATAGACATCGCCAATATCCTGGCAGACAGGTTCAGTGCAAACTTCTCCACCCCCTCCCCACAAAAGAGCAAGTATCTATCCTGGCAAAGAGCTGCCTCCCAAACATCTCAGATGTTCGAGTGAAGGCTACCCTCTCCAAAGCAAAAAACACTGCTTCCATGGGACCAGATGGCGTCCCAGGTTGCGTCCTACATGAACTCCAAGAGGAACTAATCCCTCAAATAAAACAGCTATACAATCTCAGCCTCACTACAGGATATGTGCCCACAGAACGGCATACAGCAACAGTGGTCCCACTCCACAAAGGTGGAGCCTCTACGGACCCTGGAAACTATCGCCCCATAAGCCTGACTAGCTTAGTCTGCAAGGCTATGGAGAGGATCATCATGGAGCTCATAAACAAAGACATTGGAGACCTACAGACACTAGATCCTACCCAGTTCGGCTTTGTCAAGGGCAGATCCTGCCTTTTGAACCTGGTTGACTTCTTTGAAACAGTCACCAAAGCCATAGATGAAGGGAAGGTAGTCCACACAGCCTATCTGGACCTTGCAAAGGCATTTGACACAATACCCCACTCGGGCATCATAGATAAGCTATCCAGCTTAAATATAAACCCCTATGTCACAAGATGGGTCGCAAACTGGCTCAAAGACAAAACCCACAGAGTGAGAGTTGCTGGAGCCATGTCAGACTCAAATACGGTCACAAGTGGCATCCCACAGGGTTCTGTCCTGGGACCACTCTTGTTCAGTATATACTTTTCTGAGGTACAGGCAAACGTGGGAGGACTATGGCTCACCAAGTTCGCAGACGACTGCAAACTGGGCACCATAATCAACTCTCCAGCTGACACAAACATCCTTCAAAAAGGTCTCATAGAGACAGATAACTGGTGCCAGTGCCATGGTTTAAAGCTAAATGCCAAAAAATGTATAGTCATACCCTTTGGCAAAGCAATGTGCCCACAAATTACCACATAGGCGGAAACCCATTAAGTACAGAGAAAGTTATTAGGGACCTGGGGACCCAAGTTGATAGCAATCTCGCCTTTGACAACCACATTGCCAAAGTGGTTAGAAAGACCTTCTACAAAGCCCACCTCATCACGAAGGGTTTCACATCTAGATCAAGAGAGGTAATCGTGCCCCTTTATTCATCCCTTATCAGGCCCATCATAGAATACAATGCCCCTTTTGGGATGTACCTTACCCGACACCTGCAGCAATTAGAAAGACCCCAAAAGTATCTCACCAAGAGGATCAAGGGTCTCAAACAGATGCCATACGCTGCTCGGTTAAAAAAACTCCAGCTCTACTCAGTTGCATACCGCCTACTTCGAGGCGATCTATGCCTGACATACAAAGCTATGTCAAATCCAGAATTAATGGACATGCTCCACCTCAGTAAATCTAAATCCCTTAGAGCCACACGCTCGAGGGACTTGGACCTCAGCACAGAAATAAATAGAACTTGCTGGAGGGACAGGTTCATAACCCAGAGGCTC
Organism: Protopterus annectens; assembly: GCF_019279795.1. Lineage (NCBI taxonomy): Eukaryota > Metazoa > Chordata > Ceratodontiformes > Protopteridae > Protopterus > Protopterus annectens. The sequence continues at coordinate 441,927,762 of NC_056734.1, read as the reverse complement.
CCTTTGCTCTGGAATAGAATTCCAGTTCATGTGAGGCAGAGCACCTCACTGAATCTCTTCAAGGAGAATCTCGATAAGTGGATGGGGGATCGTAGGTTTGTCCCAGGGATTACTCCCGTGTCACTATTAGACAGAGGCACAGTAAACTAAACCTTAAAAAGGGCACAGTATACTCAAATCAAGGGGTGGCATAAGCCATACAGAATCGGGCTAGGCTTATAACTGCCCCAGGGCAGATAGCCTAGTATGAACCTATGAAGAGTTTGAGTTTCAGACAGGGTAAAAGAGGGACTAGAAACTCCAGAGGATGGCACTGCTGGAGCCAAACAGTCTTGAGATACCACTGAAATTTCCTCACGTGTAGTTTGGCAAAAGGAACAATGGGAATAGCAGATACCATGAAATTGGAGGCTCAGAGAAATTCCCATGCAGGAATAACTAGAAAAGGAAGAACAGACTGGAAACAAGCAGTCAATGAGAGGACCCTGAGAGGTGGAAGAGAAGTCAACATTGGGATGGTCTGAATCCTACAACTTCAAAACACTTTGTCCCAAGTGGGAGTCAACACTAACCTTTTGAGAATGAGGGTGCAGGAGAAGCATAGTGAAGTGTAGATTCTGAAGCAGAAGCTGCTGAGAGGGAGTTTGAAACAGGTTATCCAGGTAAGAGAATATCTGAAATATTTGATGTCTGCAAAAATCTACTACAGGAGCCAGACATTTGGTGAATACCTTTGGAGGTGTGGAAAGAAACAGAAGGCAAAGCACTGAACTGATAATGAGCAGAATAAACAGAGAAACATAATTTCTTGAAGAAAGGGTAAATAGGGATATGGAAGTTAGCAACCTTCAAACTGAGGGAGACCAGAAAAGCCAGGGGAAGTAAAAGGAGGGAAAAGGGTTTGAAGAGAGAACATCCTGAAGAAAGGGACCATAAGAAAGGTATCGAGATAGCACAAGTCTAGAAAAGGCCTCACAACACTCCTTCTTGGGAACCAGAAACATTCTGGAATAAAAACCTGTTCTCTGATGAGATAATGGAATAGGTTCTATGGTTCACTGATATACCAGATCCCGCAGGCCTACATGAAAATGAAGGAGCTGGCAAGCAAGAAACTGGGGAATGCCAGAAAATGGGAGAATCGACTTCCAATCCATAAAATAACCATGTTAGATAATGGAGTGAACCAAGGCATTTATGGCTATCTGTTGCCAAACAGGAAAAGAAAGGGCTGGCCTGAGGGACAAAGGAATCTGGTCGAGAGGGAAGGGAGTCTGGATGATAGATAGAGGCAGATTCATCAGGAAAAGCATGTTTTTGGCCTCTAGCTTTCTAAGTGAGTTTATCTGGGAAAAGCTGATTAGAAACTCTCTTACTTCTAGCAGATTGTCTAGGCTGTCTATGGACAAAAGACCTCAGAGGATAGTTCCTCCAGAACTTAGGTACAGGAGAAACAAAAATTTGTTTGACATCCTGCATAACTTTGAACTTATCCTGCAGCATTCTAAACAATTCTTCAGCAGCACTACCAAAAAGATTCTGGTTGTCTAAGGAAGAATTAAAAGGTTTGGCATCCATGTCCTCAGGTAAAGCCGGAAAGTGCAACCAGGACTATCGCCTCATAACAGAACCAGATGCAGCTGCTGTAGAAAGGGGATTAGCTGCATAGCAGATGCATTTAATGGAATGTCAGGCTACCTGACACACAAAACCCAGAAGGGAGAGCAGAAATTGCATTGTCTGAATCAGGCATTCAACCCTCCCCCCAGCTGGGAGAGAAGCGCCAGGACATATCTAGTAATGTGGGTCTGAAAACCTATGGATCTAATAGCCAAAGTAACAGAAGTATATACTTTTTCCCATATCTTTCCATACCACGGCCATCCTTGTCAGAAGAGGAAAGCAGTTTAGATGGCTTATCTGTGGACATGCACACAACAGTAGGATCAGATGAAGGACTTTTATACAAGAATTTATGATCCTCAGGTACCTTATAAAATCTGCCTGACTTCTTAAGGGCCAGGGGTTGAGAATCAGGAGCCTGAGAAGCTGATGTAAATGTGTCCAACACGGCAGCTAAAACAGGTGGGACTGCAGAAAGTCCAAGCAAGTCCATTTGCAAGAGTTCATACCACCTCTTTTGGACCTCTGAGACCTGGGAACAAACTACTGTATCCCAAAGGATAATTCCTCAAAAGAAGGTCTGGAGACCATCCTCTTCATCAGAGCACAAAGGTAAAGGGAGAGTGTATCTGGGGGAATAAGGTAAAGGTTCTTCTTCAGAGTCCAACTCCTCATCAGAAGACTCAGAATCCCTAGACCTCTTAGATGGGGTGAATGGCTTGAAAACACCAGGGACTGGCAATTGCTGAGAGGGTTTCAGAGTCATGAGGGCATTAAACAGCCCTTCAGTAAAATCCTTCCACTCTTTGTGATAACACTTAGCCACAGTAGCAGCATGTTTGGTGTTCTGTTTCTTTTCTAAAGGGACCATCTGCTTTGACCATCTGCTTTGACTAATCTAGAAAGCTAGGACCCCTGCATGGATTTGGTGAGGATACCAGGCACCTCTTCCCCAAGTAAAATTTGGGGAGTCTCCCCTAGGCCCTTACGATATAATCAGCTTTGGTTCCCCTTCTACCAGACATATTCACAACTTCAGCGGACATGCAAACAGGTAGCTCCCTGTCGGCATCCAACTGGGTCATGGCAGAAGGAACAGGCATCAGCACTGAACAGTCCTAGAGTTCTTCATCCAACCCAAAGGAGTCATCTGGTCGAGGCTAGACAGCAGCAGATTCAGTAGGTGTTTTTGTAGCCTTTTTCTTAAGAGATAGATGAATTTCAGGGTGGGAGGATACAGCCATGGCACCCTGGATTAATAAAAATTCAGATGGTCGTTTTCCAGGTAAATAGAAAGGGAAGACAAATGAGTGCAGAGTGTCTTAAGGACAAATGCCTAACAGATATTACTTAGACTATGGTCATACATAGCACATAAACCAAAAAGGCACTTCTTGTGTCTGTCTTTAAGGGGACTCTGCCTCCCACACTCACATTTCTCCTTCCTGGAAGCCATAAAAACAAACTAAAAGGAGGAAAACAAAAATGAAGGAACAACAACAGGACTCTCCTCTTAAGACGACTCCAGATGAACTGGCTCAGTGAACAGTGTACAGACTGAATTCAGAAGATGCATTTGGACTGGCAGCAAAGAAGTTATGAGAATTAGGCATATGTAACACACATGTATTTTTTTACCTTGCACGTATGACATACAACAGGTCTATGTTTAAGCATCGAAGAGTACATTCTGTGAATGGTTCTTCATAGACAATAAAACAGCGAATGTCCATTTTAGTGAACATGCACAACAACGAATTTAAATCTAGAGAATAATCACAGTTTGACAACTTTGTGAGCAAACAATATAGGTTTTATATATATATATATATATATATATATATATATATATATACACACACACACACACACACACACACACACATATATATATATATATATGTATACATACTTCAGTGATGTATTAACATACTATGTACTGTTTAGTTTCTGTGGGCTGACTATGACTATTCAATGGGTTTAAATTCGCTGATGTGCACGTTTGCTAAAACAAATGTTCAATGCAGTGTCAATGAAGAGCCGTTCATCGAACGTACTCTTTGATACATAAACATAGACCATTATACGTCTGACATAAGAAGCCAGGAAGGTGCAAGGGCTTTGGTACTCTGGATGAACATTAGGTAATCCTCAGCAGGATTTCCTGCGTTAAAGAATACTGCAACAGTGATAAGGAATGACATCTGCAGTAGCTGCAAGGAGACTGGGGCTTCATAAATGAACACAGGGTAGAGCATTTGTATTTGAAGTGAAGGTAACTACCAGTTAGCAACTGTAGACAGGACATTTTTATTTTAACATCTTAACTCACTGAAGACATTTTTTTTCTCCTCATCTCATTGAAGACCTTTTCCTAGGGAACTGCTCAAGGGGCATGATGAGCTAACAATGGCTCTATATCCCACTATTTTATGTCAAGATAAAATTGCAGTAAAAAAAAAAAATTACCACATTTTTTTTTCAAGATGAAACAAAGATTTTCTCCCCTCCTTGCACATGCTGTGATGAACATAACCATTTGCACTGCTTAACTAAAGGCAATCTCTTTTGGTTTACTTAAACAAAAAAAAATGCTTTTCCTTATCAACCAATATCAGACAATGAACATTCACAATCTTCTATAACAATTTCCTGTACTTGAGGAAAAGTATTTACTAATTTGGGGGAGACCTACCAATAACAGTGTAACACATGTAGGTACTAATACAAGGGAAGTTAAAGCAGAACATTCCATGAAAATCAACCAAGAAGAAACCCCTGCTGTCATGATATATACACTAAAAAGTTAGCAGGTTCTGACATTTATAACTGCCATTTTTCCCCCATAACAATCACCTACGCCAATGACTTAGGATTTACATTCCAAGCTTGTACTGAAGTAGACCTGCTGCACAACGGAAAAAAAATAGTTTCAGAATTAACTGATCTAGGGACCTAAACCTCAAATACAATACAAACAGGATATTTTGGAGGGACTGGTATGTATCTCAGAGACTACCACTTCTCTGGAACAGGCTTACAATCCATGAGAAAGAATATTCTTCCAAATTCAAGCATAACTTGGACCAGTGGATGGGGAATATTAAAATTTACTTGTGGTCTGGCACCTACGTCTCTAGACAGACACAGCCTGTAAATGCTTGACTACCCACACCCAAGCCTACACATACTCCTAAAAATAATCCTAGGGTACCAAAACTTGCCAGATACATTTGGGAATATGGCTAGTCCTAAAAAAAACTGAGGTTGTCATTCTTGCCCTTTTGTCTATTCCTACACAACATAATGCACACAAACAATATTACACAGGGAAGCAGACAAGAAAGGGAGCTGCTAGCTTGACGACCTCAAAAGCCAGAACACTACACTAAAAAACTTAGTTGTGTACAGCATATCACAAGTTGGCCCTTAGAGAAAATGGAACAGTTAAATAATGTACTTCTTTATGTCTGCACTTGGATATAAAAAATAGGAAGTTATGTACTCACCATAACGTTCCATCTGAGTTGTTGTTCTTCATTTGTCTTCAGCCTGTGGGTTCCCAGATCAGTCTCAGATCCGAATTGGCCGTATATCTAGCATCTGATCCGAGCTCAAAGCTCCTCACCTAACCCATAATGCTCCTGTCTCCTTCCTCCCTTCAGATCGAGTTTGCTGCCCAATCTAGTACTCTCACCTCACCCAACAGAACCTGGTCCCTACCAGAAACTATAAACAAGGATAAGAGGCACCCTTATGGCGACCACCTCCTGTAATCGTAGGAGCAACAAACAGTTCACACAAGGCCGGGGGATGGAGGGAGGGACGGTTGAAGACAAATGAAGAACTCAGATGGAACGTTATGGTGAGTACATAACTTCTTTACCTGAAGTTGTCTTCATTTGGTCTTCAACCTATGGGACAGAGTCCCCAACTACTAAACACCTGGGAGGCCCTCATGGAAGGATATTCCAGAGCACGGTAGAGCCAAAGAATGCCCTGTTCCTGGACACTATGTCCAATTTAAAATGTGAGATGATGGTATGAGATTAGGACCAAGTAGCCACAGAACAATTATTTATTATTTATTTATTTTACATTTGTTAACCGGGATGGTCCGACTGGATACATGTCCTTTTTCAGCGGAGGCCCGGGGAGAAAAGCTCCAACAGAGTTACATTGATAATTAGGTACAGTAAATGAGCTAAAGAACTTAACAAAAACATAGGCTATTTACATACAAGCACAAGACTGCCATTACTATTTCTGAGATTTCTACAAATGTAACATTAAAAACATATTAGCAAGGACGGTAGGCAGCATAATGACATAGAGTTAGACAGGATACATATTTCTTTATCACAGTATACAAAGTACTTATCATCTTAGCTAGTTGTTTATGTTTTTGTTAATGGCACAGAGCTAGTCTGGGTTTGGGCAAGGACATAGCCAGTGTGACTTGAAGTGGAGTTTTAGACTATTTTTGAATTGACTTAGAGAAGTTGCAAGCGTGATGTTATTTGGGAGAGAGTTCCATATTTTACCAGTGGTGTTGGCAAATAGCGCGTCACCACCTAGGTTGAGAGATTTAGTTGTTTGGACAAGGAGTCTGTTTGCTGAGTGAAGGCAGCTTAGATTGGAGTAGGGAGTCATTAAGTTTTTTAGTGCTGGGGTATTCTCAGGTTGTTTAAGGATTTTGAAGGCCTCTATGAGTTGGGACTGGTGAAGAAGGTGTGGGAATTCTATCCATCCAAGCTTTTTCAGGTTAGTACAGTGGTGTGTTCTGTAGGGTAGGCCTGTAACGAACCTGGCAATGTGATTATAGCAGGATGAGAGCTTGGCCAGATCAGATTTGTTAAGGTGAGTGAGGACAGGAGAGGCATATAGTAGTGTAGAGAAAAGGTGTGAACGGGCTGTGGCTGCCCTGGCATTCGGGGTAAGGAAGGCTTTAATTCTATATAGGGTCCCAAGTTTCTTGTTGACTGACTTAATGGCTTGGTTGATATGTATATCAAATCTGAGTTTATTGTCAATGTTTACTCCTAATAGCTTTGTATAGGTGTCTGGGGAGATGATGGTCCCATTATTGGATTTTATAGTGAAGTTTTCAGTCGGAGATCTATTGGTTGGGTAGAAGAGAAGTAACTTGGTTTTGTTTGGATTTAAGATCAGGAGATGGCTGGCAAGCCAGTTTTCGACTTTGGTGAAGCTATATTGGGTGGTAGTTAGTAGATTTGCAAGAGAGGCATTGGAACATATTATAAATATCGTCTAATGAAACTCTGGACCAAATGGCTGCTGAAATGGCCATAGAGGCCATAGATCTGGTGGAATGTGGTTTCACATGACTTGGCGGGGAAATCCCCCTGGCAGAATGCTCCCCAATGATGCATTGAGAAATCCAATGGGCGATAGTAACTTTAGATATTGATTTCCCCTAAAAAGAGTTTGGAGTAAGAAATGAAAAATTGGTCAGATTTACAAAAGGTTTTTGTTCTGTGCAGGTAGAAACTTAACTGTTTGTGCACATCTAATAAATGCAATTTGTATTCTCCCTTACATTGAAAATGTGGAAATAAGTCCAGGAGATTGATCACCTGATTAATGTTGGCCTCTGAAGCTACTTTAGTAAGAAAAGACGATTAGTGCACAAGGACACCCTGTAGTTATGAAAAACCATATAAGGGACTTTGACCAACAGAGCGTGAAGTTCCAAAACTCTTCTGGCAGAAGTAATGGCAACCAAGAATGCAGTCTTCCAGGACAGAAAGTGCAGATCCACTGAAGCTGCAGGTTCAAAGGAGGGCGAAAATAAGGCCTGTAGTACTAATGTACGATCCCACTGTGGCGTAGGGTCCTTCACCGGGGGTCGAAGGAGCAAGGTACCTTTGAGAATGGCCGTGCAAAGCTTTAAAGATGCTACGGAAACCATATTATCCCCCACATAATTAGAAATTGCAGGAAGTTGAACTTTTGACTAGAAAAACTAGCACTTTGTTGAAAAATTCCAGTCAAAAATTCCAGCACCGCGGAAACAGAGGCAGTGAAAGGATCTAGTGCATGCTGCGAAGCCCAGATAGAAAAACATCTCCATTTGATGGAGTATACCTTTGTGGTGGAAGACTAATGGGCCACCTCCAGGATTTTTTTGACAGGAGAGGATAAGCCAGGAGTCCTGACTATTATGGGAACTGGAGCAGCCAAGCAGTGAGCTTTACACTTTCCAGATCTGGATGGGCATCCCTGAGGGATGAAAGATGAGATCCAGAACTGGATCCAATGTCCATGGTGGAGAAACCAGATGAGACCACAGAGAGGGAAACCATACTTGATGAGGGCAGAATGGGGTAATGAAGATTACTAGGCTCCCCAGCCTGCAAGCTTTCTGAAGAAATTTTGGTATTATGGGAAGAGGAGGATAAACATATAGAAGACTGGGGGACCAAGCATGACTCGGAGCATCTTCAGGTGCTTCCCCTGGAGGGGGGTTCAGAGCAAAGAACACACTGGAAGGAGAAGCAAAGAGATCACAGCAAGGCTAACCCCACTTGTGAAAGATCCGTTCCACTACTGAAGGATTCAGAGACCACTTGTAAGGCATCAGAATAGATCTGCTGAGCCTGTCCGTTAGAATGTTGGACATTCCCGGGATGTGTGTTGCCACCCGAAAATGGCTGGTGGAGATCGCCCACTCCCATACTCTCATGGCCTTGCGACAGAGGATAAGATCTGGTTCCCCCTGCTAGTTGATATACCAGACCACCGACATACTATCCGTCTGGCTAGCAATCATTCCTGAGGGAAGATGGGCATGGAGAGCCTGCAACGTTAGAAGCACCGCCCTCATCTCCAGGACGTTGATATGCAATCTGGTCTCGTAGGGGGACCACATACCTTGAACTGTCCTTCTCGAACAGTGCCCCTCCCCCCAGCTGGGAGGTGTCCATAGTCATTGCGGCCGTGGGAAAAGGTGGAAGAAAGGGATGACCCCAAACAAGGTCCAAGGAATGACCACCACAGAAGGGAGTCCCTGCACACTCAAGAGATTCGGACAGGGTGAGTCAACGGAAGATCTAACAAGGACCATTGTACTGCAAGGGTCCACTGAAGAATCCGCATGTGAAAGCGCGCCAAGGGTAAGAGATTGATCATGGCTGCCATGGACCCCAATGCCCTTAATACTATCTCCAGTGTTGGGAACTGAATTTGAAGAATGCAAAGAACATGTAGCTTCAGAATGCATATCCTGTCTGTCTGGAGTAAGAAAAACTTTGGTTTGAATTGTGTCTAAGCACCCCCCTCCCCCAATGAAGTCTAACATTTGGACTGAGGCCAGAGATGATTTGTTGAGATTGATGTTAATGCCTAACCTCTGGGCTAGGAGAAGAAAGGCATCCCTTGCGTGACAAAGTTGATGCCTGGAAGGGGCAATGAGGAGACAGTCATCCAGTCAGGGGAATACCTGCACATCCTGGAGTCTCAGGTGAGCCGCTACTACTGACATCACTTTGGTAAACACACTGGGGGCTGTGGCGAGACCATAGGGGAGCGCTCTCAACTGGTAATGATTGGCTTCTAGCCAGAAGCAGAGAAACTTCTGATAGAGCCTGTCCATTTTGATGTGATAGTACGCATCCTGGAGGTTGCTCGAGCACATCCAATCGTTCTCCTGCAGGAAGGGCAGGAAAGACTGAAGGGTGACCATCCGGAACTTCGTCTTGGCCACTGACAGGTTCAAGGTGGAGAGATCCAAAATGGGTCTTAGTTCTTTGGCACCCAAAAGAACCTGGAATAAATGACTTATCCAGAGTAGTCTAGGGGGATGGGTTGGATGACGCGCTTTCTTAGCAGCTTTACAATTTCCAGTGCTGCATCCTCCCTGTCCACGGTCGGATGTCTGGCAGGTGTTTGAGAGGTGGAGGTGGCTCTAAAAAGGGGATGGAATAGCCTCTGGATATAATCTGCAACACCCAATGATCTTTTGTGATAGACTCTGAATCTGTTAGGTGTTGCAAAAGATGTCCCCCGACTGCCTCTAGAGATGAGCAGCCGAGCAACCCTTAAGGTTTGCTGAGCGGGTCTGTCTGAGAAAGGCTCTCAAGACCAGTAATTTCTCAGACCCCCTCTTCATAGATGCCACCCTAGAGGCAATGTCCCTCTGCCTCTGGGGGAAGGTGCGTCCACAGTGTCTCGAGGAAAACAGAATCACATCTTCTTGGTCCCTCACTAACTTCTAGAGAAGGATCGTTGAGGGGCCGATAAGCAGATCCTACTGGCAGAGTCTTCCCATCCTTCTCACTCTGAAGTAATGTTTCACGTACTGACTTCTCAAAAAGGGAGGAACAGTCATACGGGGCATTGGTAAATGACACCTTAAAGGGTTCCAAAAACTGATAGAGCCGGATGGCAATGTCTGTACCGGCAGCTCTAGCGCCTCCCTCAGTGGAGTGGGAGAGGATACGCATAGAGGTATTCGCAATTGAATTTAGGCTGGAGTTATGAGTGGAAAACACCTTGTTGCCCTCTGCCGACATGGACTCAGTGATCTCTTTCACCAGGTCTCGCTGCAGCCGAATCACATGTGCCATGTAATTCAGCGCCCATACAGAGAAGGTCGCTGAAGTGTATACCCACGTCCCGAAACGGTCCATCGTCCTTGACTCTCACTCAGGAGGGTGGACCGTAGAGCTCCTTCCAAATGGCAACTGCCACTACCATGGCATTAATCGGGGATCCCTTATGCCAGCATGATCTCTCTGAAGGGGGGCTCAAACCCTTATCCAGGCATTTCGGAATGGGCTCCACTGTGTCTGGTTCCTTCCATACCAGAGATGTAATGAAATCCACTAAGGGATCTATGGGAGAGGACACCCGGGAAGTAGAGGGTCCTGCGCCAAATGCCTCCAGGAACAGATCTGTCCGAGGTAGGTTTTTGGGTAGACCACCCACCGTGCTGGCAAGGGGGTTCCATGATGTCTCTGAAGGAGACATCCTCAGGGGATGACTGGGGAGAACCTTCTCCTTCCTCCAAATCGGTGCCTTTGGTGAGAAAATCTGGTGGGGAGTCTAAGTGCCTCCTTTTGCATGTACGTTTGTTAGGGACCTCCTCAGTAGGGATCTCTGGGGAGGACTTGCCAATGTCTTGCTGTTCCCAAGAGGGAGCGTCCTGAGGCAAAGGGCAGCAGGCTGTCCCTGAGATGGCAGAATGGCTGGATCCATGCCAGAAACAGAGGAAGTCAGGGTGGAATCCAAAGACGAGATAGTCAAGGGTCTCGAAGAAATAGAGAGAACCCTCTCCACCACATCAAAAGCAGACTGGGAATGGACATCATGAGAAAGGACAATAGGAGGAGCCGTCACCCTCTGACCCAATGGGGGAGTCAAAGCCGAACCTCCAAGTGCTGAGATACCAAGGGGAAGGCTCCGCTCTGACAAACTCGGAGTCAACACCAACCCCTCATATCCAATGCCAAGGCTACGGCTCCGAGAGCCTGTCAGATCCAAGCTAGTCGGATCCAACCTGCTCAAGATCATGGCCGGCGAAGTACAAGGTACCATCGGCGCCATCCCCTCAACGTCGAGTGTTCTCAGAGCCAAGGGCTCTGAAACTGGAGGTTAGATCAGAGAAGAAGTAATAGGGGTGAAAAAGGGCTGCATGCTCCCCGCTCCGGAAGGCGAGGGGGCAGGCTAGACTTCCATCTGTATCTGGGTGCGGATGAACTTCCACATCATCCTAGCCATCTCTGCTTCACTAAGGCACCGGGTGGAACAGAAGGAAGAGATGATGGACACAGGTCTGGAGAGGAGGTGAGGAGAAGCCTGAGCCGTCGACTTACTCCGGACACAACAGAGGGGAATGGAGCAGGAGAGATTCCGTTTTGGAGCTGACTTAACTTTAGCTGGTGGGCCGGCTGAAGCTGAGCGATCTGGGGATCACTTCTTTGGCCTATCCCTCTTGGAATATTAGTCTCCATCCCTGGTCCTCTTAGCGGGAGTTTGAGTCCCACAGGCCGAGGAGGAGGCAGGGGCAGAAGATGGGGCAGCAGGGTCTTGAGTCCCAGAGGACAAAGAGGGAAGAAGGCCCTTCAGAATAAGCTTGTTCCTCCTGTCCATGAGTGCCCAGGGATTAAACCCGGAACACGGCACAGATGGAACAGGAGGTTTGAAAATGGGCTGCCCCAAGACAAACTACACACAGTGTGTGGCCATCGGCTAGAGACAGCTTATGGCCACACTCTGTACATTTTCTGAAGCCATGTTTGGGAGCTTCGGACACTGTCCCAACCTAAGGCCCAGCACACACACAGTCACACAGATCATGCACACAAGAGGAAAGACAGAGGGGAAATATAATGTATATACATTTTAGGTAGAAATCAGAAGAGAAGGAGAGAGAAGATTTTACCAAAAACAAGCACTTGCCACAACTTTTACAGCAGAGAGCATAGATAAAAATGTGGACATGAAGCGCAGCAAACGAGATTTGAAGAGAGGAAGGAGACAGGGGCATTATGGGTAAGGGGAGGAGCTTTGAACTTGGATCAAATGCTGGATATGTGGCGGAGATGACTCCAGGAACCCACAAGTTGACGACCAAATGAAGTCAACAACTTCAGATCATAGGATAAGCTATAAGCCATGTACCGTTCTAACCAGTAGAAGGTCAGAGACTAAGGAAAACCAAAGAAACACCAAAACACAGCATCTGCCCTAACTAATGTGACAGTCCAGTTCATAATAATTGTTGGAAGTATGTACAACCCTCATGTTAAAAGAGGATACACTTCATGCACTAACACATGCTTGTTAAAAAGAAATGCCGTACTGCATGTCATGGTGTCTTGACAGCTGAAACATCTGAAATTCACCCAATTTCCAAGGCACAGTTCAGTTCTCTATCCAGGCAGATTCAGCCAGTGAATATAACCATAGTGATTCTCCAAAGCCTGATGCACTTTTGCAATTACTGGTTTTAATGCAGGGCTCACCACACATTACAACAGGTCTAGAATTATGTCTACCATGCTTCTCTTTGCCAACAGGGGATTTGAAACAGACATAAGTCTCTGTAGCTGAATGCCACTTCAGCCATGTGTTTCCAACCAAATGTACCACAGAGAAATGTCTTGCCACCTAGCAACCTGAAATTCTTCTCCTATACTTGCATCCATCTTTTCAAGCCTTCTTCTCTTAACCTACTCTCAAGCCACTCCTGCTCTTCTCTCCGCCTTCTGCTACTCTCCCTCTCCTGCATTACAGCTGTACAAACCATTTGCATCATTCATTATTACCTTAAAATGTGTACTAAAACTTCTTGTTAATGTCTACCTCGACTTTTCTCAGTTAATATACTGTAGTTGAAATTATCTTCTTTGTTCTAAATATGGATATTGTTCATGAATGTGCAGTTACCAATAAAACTGCAGATTTTTTACCCAGGCATCTGCAGAAAATGTGCTTTCCTCACTCAGACCATCTCAGTTGACAAATGTAACTAGGTAAATAAATAAAGCTGTTTACAATGGAAATACATACCTTAGAGATACTACAAGCATTTACTTATGTTTTTTTAATGCTAATGAAAATGGACAACCATTATGCTGACTCTGACTCTCATGTCTTTGCGTGTGTGTATGTGTGTGTGTGTGTGTGTGTGTGTGTGTGTGTGTGTGTATAAAATGCATACAAATCACCGAGTGGATGACTGAAGTCTTATTATAAAATCATCTCAGATCATCTATGCAGTGAGTTGAAAATCAAAAATTCTGGCACATTCATCATCAATCCAATTTTTCCCATCTTCTGCATGGGATGAGGATGTCATTTGAAATACCACCATCTTTCTCACTTCAGTGCCACACTACCTTCTTCTACAGTCATACTTAATGCTGGAAGGATTTTCTCTCACAATCCACCCATTTCTTTGCTGAATGCCCTCGATTCTTGTCTTCCTCCTGTCTGTCCCAAATCATCTTCACCAGACCGTCTTCTGCTTTCTGGTACATGTGTCTGAACCACTGTAATATATTACCTTTTACCTTCTCTGCAATTGGAACTATTTTGGCTTCTGCTCTGATGTTCACATTTCTTCATTTGTGCATCTTCTCCTTCTGTATCCCTTCAGACTGCTGCTCAAACATCTTTTATGCAAATGTCATCCAAACTTTCACTCCTTTTGCCTAACTAAACGATTACCCCTTTTCAATTAATGTCCAGCGACCCTTTTTACCCTGGTATGTAGTTCAGATTCTTACATCTACTCACAAGAATAGCACTCAAAGAATACATTACAAGAGCAAATGGACACATCTGCTCATGAAAGGTTTAGATATCTTTACATCCTAACTATACTGGACCACCTAGCTCAGAGTTTTGATCATGTCTTGAGCTACACATCTGTAAAGGTACATCTGGCTGCTATACCCAATTTCCACCAGACAACTAACCCCTCATCACTAGCCTTCTTCAAACTAGGCAAGGAATTTTTAAGTGGCACATTTCTTAATCAGCCTCCTTTAAAGGATACTGTCCATCCCTGGGATCTCTGCTTAGTTTTGTAAAATGTGACTGCCTCCCCAATTCAAATCCACAGTAACAGAAGAAATGAAAGCAAGTGTCACTGAAACCATTGTTTTTGGTAGTGATTATAACTATCAGAATTTCCAAAGTGCATTAATACACCTAACTTGATATTTTACAAAGAAAGGGTGGCAAAACACCATCCTTGATGCCCAGGACTGTCACAGAAGGCAATCTAAATGAATGCATATACCAGCCTGATTTCTTTATACAATATTCTAACACACAAGGATACTTGATACACTTTATGGATGTGCACACACAGCTTTGATTCTATCTGGAGAGAAAGCACAGTTGTGTAAGAACTTACGACACCAGTAGATGTCTAACCGATCACTGCTGCAGTATTCCAATACTTGTGGTTTACCATGGTGAAGTTAACGTGACGTCTTGCAATGGTGCCAAAGCCAAAAAAAATCTTCTTGACACTCTATACACCCAACATATGACCTCAGCCCAAGGGCATACAAATATATAGGCAGATGTATGAGTGTAGGATCTACAGACTATCTAGCTATAGGAAAATAGTGGAGAAGGCCTGACAGGGATAAAGATACAGAAACATATCAAAGTAGGAGAGCGAGAGAAGGATACTGCCCACCTAAATCCACAGAGTACAGAAGAGCAGGAGGAAGGGGAACAATACTGCAACAGTGATCAGTATGATGTCTACTGTTATGTTAAGTTCTTGTACAACTGTACTATTTCCATCCACAGATAGTTTTTGCAGTATTTCAATATTTGTGGGTGATTCCCAAAGGTAAGAAATGTTAAGGGGGGCAGGATTAGGTAGAAAGGGTATTGTCTACCAGTCCTAAAATTACAGATTTAGCAAAGGGGGTCTCAGACCTGGAAAAAGCATTAGCATTAATATAGCAGTACTTGGTGCAAGTGTGAAGAGATCTAGGTGGCAGTCCCCAGGATGGACCTGGAATCCATGCTTTTGAAGAAGGCACCTGAGGAGGTGACTACTTGGGCAGTGTGTGCCTTGATAGTGGCAGGTTGTTTCCTTGGAATGAATTAGACTTAGAAATCCAGCTGGAGACTGTTTGGAAACAGGGAATCATTTTACTATCCTGGAAGGTGAAAAAGAGCTGGTCAGACTTTCAGAAAGGTTTTTTTTTTTTTCTAAGTAAAATCTTAACTGTCTGTGAAAATCTAGGGAATGAAGAATTCTTTCAGCCCTGTTCTGGTTGTTAGGAAAAAGGCTGGTAAATGAATAGACTGGTTCAGAGATGGCCCACTTACCACTTTACGCATAAACGATGGATTAACCCTTAGGATGACCCTGTACTTATGAAAGATAAGGGGGATTGCCATAAGAGTTTACACCTCCTGAGACTCTTCTAGTACAGATACGTGTGACTAGTAGAACTGTTTTCTATGTACAGAACTTGTAGAGAGGCTGAAGCTGCTGGTTCAAAGGAAGGCGGTATAAGCTTCCCTACAACATAATTCAAATCCCAGGGAGGGGGAGTGGAACTCCTGGGAGGATTCAGATAAAAGATGCCCTTTAAGAACTATCTGACCTCAATCCTAGACAGCAATAGAAGATTTAAAGGCAGGCAAGCTGAAATAGCTGATAAATTGGTCTTGTTGGAGGAATAGACTAGACTGCTTTTTAGTAGCTCACACGTGTAACAGAATAGGATACCCACCAAAAAAAGTGTCCACATTCTTCTTGTGACAACATACAACACTTAGATCGGTAAGATTATCTGGCAGTAGATTGTCTCGTCTCCTGGAGCACCTGCAACATGTCCTCAGAGAACTGGTGATCGAAAGTAATTAAACTTATATCACCAAGAGAGTCGGGTTGAAAGCCTGAATTTTGGGATGAATCTGAGATCCCATGTTCTGTGTGTGTAACTCCAGTTTATGGGTTAACTTGAAGTGATTACCTTTGGCCAGATGAAAAGGAATGAGGAACCCACACTGCCTGGCTCAAGATGGTGTTACTAGCAAGATTTTTGGGTTGTCCTTTTGGATCTTCAAGAGAATCTTTGGGATCAGAGGATGAAGGCATAGTGAAACTTCACTCCCCAGTTGAAGGGCATGGCTTCAGTGAAGGGCATGGCTTCAGTCCTCCAGGCCTGGAGGTAAGGAGTCCTGGAGAAGAACAGTCTGAGTTGTCTGTTCTGACTGGAGGTAAACCGATGTGGTACTGAGGTGTACTCTAATTGTGGACTATGTCCGCAAAGACCTCTCTGTGTAACATTTGTTTGTGTGGGTTTTGTCTGGCTTTGCTGAGGTCTGCAAGGACATTATCCTCTGAAGGAATGTAAATTGCCTGTATAGACAGTTTTCTTTCTCTGACAATGTCCCATGCCCCTGAATCATTGTGGAGCCTGTCCACACATCTCAAGCTAATATGAATCTGTGATTAGGTCCTGGGTGGGTGTGGATACTAGGAGGGCTATTCCCATGTTGAGTTTCACCTCAAATATCCACCACAGCAGCTCCTGCTTGAGAAGGGGCAAGTGTTGGGATTTAGAAGTCCAAGGGTGCGACAGTGTTGAGACCAAAGGGACTTCAAGTATCACTGGATCTTCCTCGTGTACAATATGGTACAAGGTATGATCAGATTCCTGGATGCCATGTACCTTAGGGCTTTTAGAATCTCTAGTGCTGACGTTGCACACAGGTAGGGCAAGAATTGGAATAAAGTCATTGACAGGGTACTGTGTCTGCATCCTAGGAACACTATGGTCCTGGGAATAAGTCAGAGAGGACTTCCTGAGGCTGAAAGTGAATCCAAGTCTTTCCAGAAGTGGCACTGAATTTTAACATGCAACACACTTTCCCTGGACGAAGTCTGAATAAGAAGGTTGTCCAGGGAGTGGAAAATCTGTATACCCTGTATTCTGTGGAAGGTTATAGACAGACACAAGTACTTTGAGAAGACTCACTTGTAGACATGCCAAAAGGTAAAGCAGAGAATTGAAAGTGTGATGAAGAGTAAAATCTGAGAAATTTCCTGCAGGTCAGATATATAGGGATGTGCAGATAAATATCCTTCAGACGTAGAGTGATGAGAAAGGCCTGAAGAAGGATGAGCTGCAGCAGGGTCTGTAGAGAAAGCATCTTGAAGAAGGGACCTCTCAGAAAAGTGCCGAGATGTGAAAGAGTCTCCATGTTCCCACTTTCCTGGGTACCAGGAGTAATCTTGAATGTAAACCTTTTCCCTGGGTCTGAGGAGGAGCTGGTTCTACAGTTCCCCAAGAATGGCTGGAAAAAGTTGCAAGTGCTTTGCTTTTGGGGATATACATCCCTCACTGATGGGAATTCTTTCCATGACATTTTGTAACCATTCTGTATGATGGACAAGACCCACTTGTCTGAAGTAATGAATTCTTGGGCTGGAAGGGATAGATGGAGCCTTCGGGATGTGTTGGGCAGGCTGGGATGGGGAGGCAAAAGAGTCAGCTGGAAAACAGGTTTGTTTGAAAAGGGAGTTTTTCAGGGTTGCAGTCCTGCTGAGGGTTTTCTTGAAATCTTTTTGTTATTGAGTTTCTTTCCCTTTTGAGGAGCCTTTTGTCCTCTACAAGTGAAGGAGGTGAAATTCTTCTGGTATCAGGGACTGAGATAAGAAAAATCTGTTTTAAGTCCTTCACAACTTTACCTTTTTCCTAATAGGATTTGAGAAGTTCAGCAGCAGAGAGCCAAAAAGGAGATCCTTCGGAAGAGGGTAATCAAAACAGTCACCTTTAACATCTTTTGTAAGAGACTGGCTGAGCCTGTGGCTGCAGCACTAGAAAAGACCTCTGCAGCATCATAGCTGCGCTTTGTGTCTGGTTACCTGTGTGGCACTGCTAAGCAAAGAGATAGACTGAATGTTATGTTCAGAATCTTCAAATTCTGCCAGAAACATATTCAGTCTTCCTAAAATGGAAAGCAAATACTTTGACATTTGTGTTTGGTAGTTGAGGGCTCTAAAAGCTAGGGTGGCAGAGTTATAGACTTCTTTTTTGTCATACCTGTGCATAGCTCTGCTGTGTCTATCCAAAGAAAGTACACTGGATGTGGGAATCAGTTTGGTGGGCTTATCAATAGACAAAACGAATATTGTAGGATCTGCTACTAGAGTCTTTTAAAAAGAATTTCATATCCTATGGCACTTTTTAGAACCTGACATTTTCTTAGGTGCACGGGGCTGTGAATATGGATTAGCAGAAGTGGAAGCAAAGGCATTTAAAAAGGCTTCAAGGACAGGAGGTAGCACAGAGGGTTTACGGGCTCAAACTACCAACAACTGATATTACCTATTTTGCATGTCTGAGACATGTTTAGTATCCCACTCAAAATGCTGCATCATTCTGGAAATGGCTTCCCCAGAATCAAGCCATGGGATAATGGAATGAAGTTTATCACTAAGTTCAAAAAGCAGCCAGCACCATATAGTGTGTTCAGCACTCCTGTAGTTTAATATACATTAAATAGCCCCACTAACATCAAACTGCTTTCAGCATTCTTGCATTCTTCAGTGATTAAACATCATCAAAACAAATACCACCAATATATATACTAATCCAAAATGAATTGATTAAATCTCGCATCCTGTTACATCATTTCCCTTTTACGTCTCAAAATTGTTATAACATATTTAAGAACAATTATAGATGCCAAGAAACATATTTTAGTCTAACATTATTAGAGATGGTCATTCAGACCAGGAGAAAAAAGACCACCCACCTTAATTATCCAACCCTTCTCTTTTTTATTTAAAATGGAATGCCAACCAAGTCTATTGCTTCTGTCCCCCTGGATTTCATCTAAGATCATAAAGCAACTTTTTTGTTTATTATTATTGTTCTGGATGTTTGAAGGACTACTACTTTGTTTTTTATATGTACTGTACTGTGGAGCTTTTCTCCCCGGGCCTCTACTGAAAATGGACATATATCCAGTTGGACTAGCCCGGTCAACAAATGTAAAATAAAATTTACCCTTTGAGGTGGACCATCATTTGGTTCACTTTTGAGTCTTGTCTTGTATACAAATTACCAATCCCGGGGGCGCCTATACTATCTTAATAGAATAGACATAGTTTTTTTATGATACCAGATAGATTTAATGTGGCATATATGCTACAACATGACCAACCAATGTGCATGACCTTTGCACAAGTACTCATTCTGTAAATAATATAGGAGTGATATATCATAAAAACTGTGGTGGTTAAATTGTTAACCAGTGGGGCTTTTCCCATTATTCAAGTAACAATCCTAGGGGTATTTTTATTCTTATGTTTATTTTTATTATTTCAACTGATTGGGCAATTTAAAAAAACATTTTTTTTTAGTTTGTATGATGCCACTAGGTCTAATGTGGCATGTATGCTACAATTTGACCACTTGATGTGTATTATTGTGGTGTTACTTCTCATCGCTATAATACATCATAAGTGTGTGAAGTAATATAGTGATTGTGAAGCTTATGGCCATGGATGTTGACACCATCCTTCAAGGCCTATGTGCAGATAAAAATGATATGCAAAGTTTTTGGTCTGGCAACATCAATTGATGGGGTTGAGAATAAGGAGAGTATGGATCCGGTTGACTGCTGCAATCACTTGTTTAACAAATTAAGTAAAAGTATGAGAACACTACGTAAGAATGTTTGGCATCTCACTATTCAAGGCCTATCAGAATAACAATATTGCCTCTAGAGGGTTGAGGATTAAAATAGAGCCACTCGTGGGTAAAGTGGATGATAAGGAATGGGGTACAGCACAGCAAAACACCTCCATGATATTTAACATACTTTCTACATATTATGAATGAATAACTGAGGATAATATTGGGGAAATCAAAACAGTGTATGAAGAATTAAAACTGTATGAGGGACAGCCTCACTATTCCACCTGTCTTAATAAGCTTAGGAAGGATCTATTGGTTTTTGAGAAACTAATTAAGGATAAAAAAAAATACGTAAATTTAATAGAGGCCTGGGGGATTATCAAAGGGGAAAACCATTTGATTACCCCAGGAATGTTAAGTTTGCACATCCTGATAAAACAGCCAACTGCACCAAAAAGGAAAAGACCTAGATCTACCGTCAAAAAGACAAGTACTAGCTATAGTAGTACATCAGGGGAGGATTCATCTGCCATGGATATAGGGGGTCCCGACACACATAAATCCCCCATCCCCAAGAAACAATGTAGCCATGACCACCCTTTTCATGTAGTGGGCATAGGGGTGGGAGAAAGCACAAGAATAAACATGGTGGAAGGTCTATTACAAACCTTGTTGACACGATAGATCAGTATTATAATATTCATAATATTTCAACTGTTGCGCTTACTGATGGACAAAAACAATTGTTAAAAGGACTCAACTATGTCCCTGTTTTTTTTGTTGAGAAAGATGCTTTGGTAGATGATGTATTAGCCTTTTGTCGAAGACTTAATCTTAGATTGTTTTTAGTCCTAGGGATACCTCTCAAAGATCTACTGACTTCAAATTTTTGAAGTCGGATTTCACACCCCCGATGAACAAACGTGTCCATATTTCAACATGCGGTTCTTAAAGATCTACACTTTAAACTGTAGAGTACTCAGCCATAATTTGACAGCTTGTGAACAAGAGGCCCTTACTAATTTGAGGAATAATGCAAATATAGTCATTTTGCCTGCTGATAAGGGTGGGGCTGTAGTAATTATGGATAGGCATTATTATCTGGCTAAGGGAAATAGACAATTGTCTAACCCCCAGCATTATATGCATATGCCTATGGACCCCGCTATGCATTTTAAGAAAGATATTGATTTATTTCTTAGACAGGCAGTGGAGGAGGGAATCATTAAAGATTCAACCATGTAACATCTGATGGTAAAGGATCCTAACTGCTATATTTGCTACTGAAAATCCATAAACGCTTGGATAAACCTCCAGATACGCCGATTGTTTCGGGCTTTGGTTCCTCTTAATGGAACCATTGTCTGTCTTTCTGACACAGTATCTACAACCACTTCTGAAACTCATAAGAGCTAGAATACAGGACACAACACAGTTCTTGAAAATTATATGAGATACACAATTGGAATAGACTTGGTTGCTTTGTATGCTGGATGTGAAAGCCCTATATACCAACATACCTCACTGGGCAGGCCTACAGGCACTGGAATATTGGTTAAGGAGGGCGGGCTTGTATGCGGCAGGCTTTAATACACTGTTAGTGTGTATGGCCGAACATGTGTTATCCAAAAAGTTTTTCCATTTTCAAGGGGAGTGTTACTGGCAGACACAGGGAACAGCTAGGGGTGCATCATTTGCTCCCATATATGCTGACTTATTTATAGGATTCCTGCAGGAAAAATTAATATACGATGACACTCAATCTCTTTCTGGATGAGATGGACATTTAGAGGAGATTTTTGGTCGATTGCTGGTTGGTGTGCCGAGCGGATAGGCAATATTTGTTGGAGTTTGTACAATATCTAAACGGTAATAAGTGGGGTATAGAGTTTACTCTGAAATGTGAAATTCAATAAATTACTTTTTTAGATGTTACGATCATCAGGAACCCAGACAATATGTTGAGAACTCAGGTTTACAGGAAATACCCCCAAATATAATAACCTACTGTTTCCCTCCAGTCTTCACCCATACCACATCATTAAGAATATACCTAAATCTCAATTCCTACGTATTAAAAGAATATGGTCTACACAGGAAGATTTTGTTTTATTCCAACAGGACATGACCTATAGGTTTGAGACTAGGGGTTATAGACTGCATGATATTAGGTCTGCCAGTGAATGGGCTTCCACACAGGACAGATCAAAATTGTTGGAGTATAAAAGTAAAGCATCTACAGATGATTCAGATGTAATTAAATTTGTCACAACTTATGGGCATAACATCAATGTGGTCAATGATGTGGTGGCCAAAAATTGGAATATATTATTGGCCAATGAAGACTTGTCCCAAGTTCTTAGCCCTAGGTGTCAGTTTTTGTTTCATAGAGGGAGGATTCTGGGAGCATATTTTTCACATTACAAATATGATAGAACCAGGAGCACCTTTGAACATCAGCTGATAACTGGGGACAAATTGTTGGGTTCGTTTCCATGTGGCCATTGTACATTATGTATAAATCACAAAGCAATTCTCTAGTAAAAATACCAGTCAGGTTTATGACATAAAATTTTATGTTAATTGTAGCATCGACTGGGTTATATATTTGGCCACTTGTACTTGGTCAGCGTTCTATAGAGGTCAAACTTTCTGCCTGTTACATTTTCGCATGTTTGAACACCTTTCTGATGTACGTAACAAGTGATTAGCTAATGCTCTATGTAGGCATTGTACTTCCCATAAATCTGCAAAATTTTACTTTATGATCATAGATAAAATCCAGGGGGACAGAAGCAATAAACTTGGTTGGCATTCTATTTTAAATAAAAAAGAGAAGGGTTGGATAATTAAGGTGGGTGGCCTTTTTCCTCCTAGTCTGAATGACCATCTGTAATAATGTTATACTGAAATATTTTTCTTGGCATCTATAATTGTTCTTAAATACGTTATAACAATTTTGAGACGTAAAAGGGAAATGATGTAACAGGATGTGTGATATAATCAATTCATTTTGGATTAGTATATATATTGGTGGTAATTGTTTTGATGATGTTTAATCACTGAAGAAGGCAAGAATGCTGAAACCAGTTTGATGTTAGTGGGGCTACTTAATGTATATTAAACTACAGGAGTGCTGAACACACTATGGTGCTGGCTGCTTTTTGAACTTTGTGTTAAGATTTTGGCCGTTTGCATCTGCCGTACTTGCGAGCGTATTTCAGGAAGTTTTGATTCTATCACTCCCAATTTGGAAACGTCTCGAGTCTAAGGAAGTCACTTAACCTAGTTGTGGTTTCAGGTCATCTATGAAAAGATAAGCCTGTGTCTAGTGGGCTTATAGAGTTAACAAATTAATATAATGACAACAAGATAAACCACAAAGCTGTGCTAAAATAAAATGGGGTTTGTATTTTTTCCTCTTTTTTGGCATTAATATAAATGTGTAATGGTTCTGAAAACAGAAGAGCAACTAGACAGGGCAAAGGGGCGGCTGTCCTGGGCAACTGGCAGGTGTCAATGGTGAACCGGTGCAGTATCAGCAACATTGTATTTTTTATGTACCTGGAAAAGGACATTGGGTTGACTCTGATTCCTTTACACAGTAGATACAGTTAAATATACAATAAGGATAGGCATCATATGTGTAGTGAGTGTGCCTGTGCTCCCACTCATTAAACTGGTTTGGATTAAAGGCCAGCATAAGTGTGGTGTCATGTGCACACAATTATGAGCAGAAAATCTCAAAGTGCTACTTACTTCAGAGCTCTTAAGTGAAAAGAAGACATGTAAATACAAGTTTACAATGCCAAACCAGATCCATGCCATACAGTGGTACAGAATGACACAGAGCACAGACAAACCCATGCAAAACAGATATGATAAGTTACCAAAGTGCTACAGCAGACAGCATGAGAACTATGGAAAGCAGGAACCAATGCCAGATAAATTCTTTCCTTTGCCAGAATGGTTGAACTTTATTGCAGCAGGGTAAAGACTGCAAAAGCCAGTAATGCATTCCATATGCAGAGGGAGTCAAGGTCACAAGCCTGGCCAGGGAATATTCCAAACTGCAGCACAGCTATGTGGGTGTGAACTCCACCCCCGGGCTTTGCATGGTATCTGCTGGCCAACAGAGTGTGAAGGTGCAGGAGCACAGCACAATCTCACAGCCTCCACCCTCAACAGGATGATAGCTGGAATCTTCACATCTTCTTCCCAATGCCTTCTGATGCTGTGAGAAGAGGAAGAATGGACCTTGATGGCTACAGGAGAATGGGGGCCAAAAAGTAACACAAAAATTCCACATCATCATCACTAATACCATGGGCATAATGAAGAAACAACTAAATCCCATTGCTGATAAAGACATAGCTTTAGTTAAAAAAACTTGGGATGTCAGATAGCTGCAGGAAACCATAGAGGTTGCTGACAAGTCTTTAGGAGTATGAAGTGGACAACAGCTAACTGTGGATACAGAACAGTAACCCAGCCCAGGACAAAATGGCACTATATAACGATATATTTGCCAACTACTTCCATGACTACCCTACATGCTTTAAACAAATGCACATCCCACATACAAAACTAGAAATTTAACTGTTTTGACTCCTCTACTATACATTAATGATGTCTGACAGAGATGACAAATTTTACTTCCTGGGAGTGTTCATTTGTTCAAGATGGGTCTCTAGACACAGACAACTGAAGTAGCACACCAATAGACAAGACATTAAGAATTTGAAACAAAAAGCTGCGCAACCTCCACATTACAAAGCTTTCTAGGTATGGAGCTCTACTGTCCTTCATATTTTATGTCAGCCATATTACTATGAAGGATTCTAGTTAGATTTCGTCTGTAAAGACCAACTTTTTATGCTCCTGCCAAGGCTGTCCAAAGACACACATATTTGGTGTGTTACTGTTATGTTCCAGATGATTCATTTCAAAGGTGCGCACCGTTGCTGGTTAGTAATGCATGCAGTTGCTTTGCATTGCTCTGTGGTCCAGTATTCAATTGTGCTGCAAATAAAGAAGGAAAGAAATACCTGCCAGCCTAACAAATCCAGACTTCTCTCACACCATTCAACTTTGTAAAAGTGCACTGTTGGCTTCCTTACAGTCTCTTTCACCTAACCATTGAATAACTCAGCAGCCTACTACGACTTGAAATTTGAAGTTTAAAGACTGGATATGAGAGGCAAATCTGTATCTGCCGACATACATTCTTCCATCCTCCCCCTTACTAATGTTAGGAATGCACTGTGGTTAGGGGCTACTGGCCCAACAAAGCCAGTCCTAAGACAACTGCTTTCAAATGATATTTCAGCATCCACATTTAACTTGTAGTGGGTGACTGTTTTAAAACAAAATCTGCCTCCACCCCCCACCTCCGTAATCCAGGACAAGTTAATATTCCCAGCTGCTCCTTATGAAATCAGCCACAACTGAGAGGACACAGTATCTCTGAGTAGGTCATATACAGCCAAGGCAGTTCAACACAGAGAATTAAGGCTATAAGCTGCTAATCATCTTTATTCCACTAGTCATGGGTTTGAATACTAGTCTCAATTTGCTTACTGGGTGATTCTTAGAAACTCACTTAATCCACTAGAAAGTGCTCCAAGGTTAACTCTGAAAAAAAGTAATTGGGATTAGTGGTCTTGGTTAAGAAATGAAAGATTGACATTCTACTATTACAAAACAAATGTCTTTCTCTTCCCCATTTCCTCATGGCCAGAAAGTACAGTTGTGTACACTTACCATAAATGTAGATGTTCGAGTGTATTCACTGTTGCAGTCATTGCATTTGGGTAATCTGCTGGCAGGTTGCCCTCAGTCGGCCTGAATTCCAAAGTATTGGGTCCTGCGTCGGTTGCTGTCTCCGCTTCCATGACGTCAGGTCATCAGGGGTATAAAACATGCAGCAGACTCCCCATTTTATTTAGTTTTTCTTGCCCCCGATGTCAGGTGCCCCCAAAAAGGTAGCAATATATATATATATATATATATATATATATATATATATATATATATAGCTGTTGTATCTTTCGGCTTTTCCCAGTTAGGGGTCGCCACAGCGGAACTCTGGTCCGCTAATGATTGGCAGTAGATTTATACGTACCGACTTGCCAGGCCTGACGCACAACCTTCAACGAAGGTACGCCCATTCACACGTCTCCACACAGAAGACGCTTTAGCTGAGAATTGAACAGGACAACATCTTACTGTGAGGCGACAACGCTACCGCAGCACCACCATAGATATATATACATATGCATCAATATAAACTTTACCTTCATCTACAAGCAAATACATCACATAGGTTGTAGAAGATAGAGAAGGAAAGAAACTCCAGAATGACAGTGGGATGGCGGAGGAGTAACCTGGACTGCAACAGTGAATACACTCGAACATCTGCATTTATGGTAAGTGTACACAACTGTACTATGTTCTTCGTGTTTTACTGCTGCAGTCATTACATTTGGGTAGAATCCCAAAGCTATGGTTGGGAGGATGGAGCTAAACAGCATTAGGAGCAGCTATAAGGCCCTGCAGAACTTCAGTGGCAAAGCCTGCCCTGGATTTAGAGTAGAGAGGCAAATGATAATGTTTTGTAAAGGTGTGAACAGAACTCCAAGTAGCAGCCTCTAGAATGTCTTTGGTTGGTACTCCCACGAGAAAGGCTGCTGAAGTAGCTGCAGCTCTGGTGGAATGAGACCTAATGCCCTTGGGCACAGGTTTGCCATGGTGTAAATAGCAGAAACGGATGCAGTAGCTTATCCACTTTGAAACTGTCTGCTTTGAAATAGCCTTGCCTTCTGATCCTGCAGCATATGCCACTAGTAATTGCTCAGTTTTTCTTAGAGCTTTAGTCCAGCTCAAGTAGAATCTTAGCGGTCTGTGTATGTCGAAGGAATGCAGAATTCTCTTCCCCTTGTTCTGCGGATTTGGATAAAAGGTTGGCAGATGAATTGTTTGATTAAGAGCCACACTGGAAACCACCTTAGGCATAACAGTAGGACTTGTCCTCAGAGACACCCTGTCTGGGTAAAATATGATTAAAGGCTCAACAACCATGAGGGCCTGTAGCTCTGAAACTAGTCTTGCTGAAGTAATTGCTAGCAGCAGGGCCGTTTTCCATGATAAGAACTTTATATCAGTGGTAGCAGCTGGTTCAAATGGAGGCAGGGTGAGCTTTTCTAACACATAACTGAGGTCCAATGCAGGCAATGGTGATCTTCTAGGAGGCCTTAAATTTTTGGTCTGTATTGTAATGAGCTGAAATGGCAGAGGCATGGATTTTAATTGATGAGAAAGGCCTTTGTCAAGCATCTCAGTTAAGTATTGCAATATCTGAGGAATATTTGGTTCTGCTGTATCATTTCCTTGTGCTTGATTGCAAGCACAGAATCTCTTCCACTTGTCAGCATAAGATTTTCTAGTACTAGGCCTTCTGGCTTCCAAAATTACATCTATCACAGCTTTACTGAGAGGTGTTGTTTGTATGACTACATGATCAGCCATACTGCCAGGTTCAGGGTCTGTAGTTGATTGTGCAGGATCGGATTGTTTTGCTGGGACAGTAGTTGTGGTCTTTGAGGCAAGGTCCAAGCTGGGTATTGAGACAAGTTCCTTAGGATTGGGTATCAGAGTTGGCGGGGCCAGTCCGGAGCAATTAGTATCATCTTTGGTTTCTCTTGTCTGACTTTTAGGAGGACTTTGGGGAGAAGAGGCAGAGGAGGAAAGATGTAAACTGATGAGTTTTTCCAACTGAAGGACAGGGCATCCACTTTCCATGATTGTCTGTGATACGTCCTTGTGCAGAATCTTTTCAACTGATAATTGTGAGGAGATGCAAATAGATCTATGTCTGGGCTCCCCCATTTCTCTGTTATCATGCTGAAGACTTGTGGATTTAGTTTCTACTCATGAGGATCCAAAAGGTTTCTGCTTAAATCGTCTGCCAGTGTGTTTTGTTTTCCTGGCAGGAATTGAGCTTGAAGATGCAATTTGTAGGTCAAAGCTGTGTCACACAGTGCCATGGCTAATCTGCAAAGGGGGTATGAGTGTGTGCCCCCTTGTTTGTTTACATACCACATGAATGTGGTGTTGTCCATCTTTATCAGTAGTTGTCCTGGATGAAATAAGTCCTTGAAGGCTGTCAGGGCATTTTGAACAGCTAGCATCTCTTTCTGGTTGATACGTAGATGCATTTGTTTTGGTGTCCGTATGCCCTGAATGCATATTCCTGCCATGTGGGCCCCCCCAGGCATAATCTGATGAGTCTGTTGTTAAGGTTTGGCTGGCATGGGGTAGAGTGAAGGGCCATTTCATTTTTTGGTGACATGCCTTTGCCCACCATAGAAACTCCTGTTGCAGGCAGGGAATGAGAGGAATCATTGTTTCCAGACTGTGAGAATGTTGACTCCATAAACTTTTTAGGTACTATTGAAGTTTCCTCATATGCAGTCTTGCATATGGAATCAGTAGGATGCAGGATGCCATGAAGCCCAGAGCCTGCAGAATTTGTCTTGCAGAAGACTGGGTTTTTGTTGCCATCAGTTTGAAGAAAGTAGTCAGTTACCTTTGCTTGTCTGGCGTGAGTTAAGCCATCTGGGCAGTTGTATGCAAGCTTGCACCCAGGAATTTTATCTTTTGAGAGGGTACCAATTGTGACTTCTTTTCGTTTACTGTGTACCCTAGGCATGTTAGAAGCCTTTTTTCACAAATGCCAGGTGTCGAAGAAGAGTGTCCTTGTTCTCTGCTTGAATGAGACAGTCGTCTAAGTAAGGATATATTTGTATACTTCTTTGTCTGCAAAAAGCAATTACTGGTGCCAGGCACTTTGTAAAGACCCTGGGCGCAGTAGATAAGCCAAAGGGCAGTGCAAAGAATTGGTAATGCATTAAGCCAGCCTTGAATCTGAGGCATCTCCTGCACGATTGTCTTATTGGAACATGCAGGTATGCCTCTTTTAGGTCTAAAGTCACCAGCCAGGCATTCATGCCCAACATGGGCAGAAGCTGCTGCAAAGTCAGCATTTTGAATTTTGGAATGTCCAGATAGGTGTTCAAAATCGATAAATCCAGTAATGGCCGCCAGGCCTTGTCCTTTCTGGGTACCAAGAACAGTCTTGAGTAAAAAACTTGTCCTTTTTCCTGTTTTGGTACTGTCTGAATGGCCCCCATATCCATGAGGGATGTAACCTGATTCCGTGCCTCTGCCCATTGATTTTTTTGTCAGATCTGGCCAACCCTTTGCCATTGGCAGAGTGTGGAAATGGAATCTGTATTCCTGTGATACGATGTTTAAAACCCACTTGTCCTGGGTTATTAACTGCCAACTTTGAGCAAAAAGTGCTAATTTTCCCCCTATGGGTGCTGCCAATAGATAAACGCTTGCTGTAGGCAGAGGGAAGTCATTGGGATTGCTTTTTGTAGGTTTGCGCTTTATCTCCTCCAGATTTGGAGGTGGAAGCGCCCCATTGCTTTGACCTGTACGAATCTTGCGCCTGGTATCTGGAACCCTTAGGGCGTCTGGATTTGCCCCTTTGAGCTCTGTCTGACACAGGAAAGGACCAATTTTTTGTAGGCCAGTGTCTACTGAATCTTGGTGGCTGCACTTGTAAGAAGTCTTTAACAGTTTGCATAGACTTAGCTTTGTCTTCCATTTTCTTTAAAACCTCTTCTGCCTTAATACCAAACAGAGAATCATGCTGTAAAGGTGCATCTATCAGTTTAGCTTTAACATGATCAGGCAAATTTTGTTCCTTTAACTAGGCATGCCTCCTAATCACAGATCCAGTAACTGCAGCCCTGCAGGAGGTCTCTAAGGAATCAAAACCACATTGCAAAGTATGCTTTCCTACTTATTCAGCTGCATGCAATAATTCCTGCAATTCTTTATTTTTTGCACATTCTGAAATCAACATCATTTTCTGTTTCAGCAATCCCATAACATGTTGTTGGTACTTAAGCATATGACACTGACATTTTAAGGCCCCGATTGCTAAGGTTGCAGATATATAAACCTTTTTTCCCCATCTGTCCAGTGCCCTTGAATCTCTGTCAGAGGGGGTAGGATTATTTGCTGTCGAGGCCTTAACTCCCTTTGGACCCTGTGAAATAGTTACAGGATCAGCAGCAGGGTTTCTAAATAAAAATTTATGGGAGTCAGGGACCCTGTAATATCTGTCCGGCTTACTGGGTGCCGGAGGTAAGGAGTCAGGGGTCAAGCTCGACTCCGAAAACACATCATCCACAATGCCTAGGACAGGAGGAATGGCTAAAGGTCTGTGCTGAGGGAGAAGGAGGAAATCCCTGAGCCTCTTTTTTGATTCTGAGAAGTCTTGACTCTCCCAGTGATAATGCTCCCTCAAAGTATGCAATGTTTCTCCAAATGAATAATCCTCAGGAGGAGATGCAGATGGAATAGACTCCTCAGCATCAGAATCCTCATAGGGAGGTATAGATAATTCCTGATCAGAAGAAATAGAAACCTGATCTGAAGATTCAGTCACTGTCTTGCCTAGGCCTCTTATCTGGAGGGGGATGGGTACCCCTGATCAAGGTAATTAGGTCTTCAGCCATTTTGATCATCTGTTTTTTAGGCATAGGAGGTCTGTGCACGTGGTTCATGCGTCAGTTTTTTAGTTTTAGAAGTTGCTTTTGTCTTTGGTTTTGCCGCTGTCGTAGGTTTGATATACAAATGTTGAGGTCTGAAAACACTCTCAGAAGCCGGTGCATGCTCAGCGGCTCCGGACCCATCCGAGGGGGATACATCAGTCGGTCCAATACCTTGAATATCTTGCGGCATGCCAGACTCGACATGGGTGTCGGAAGAGGCCTGTGACTCGAAGGTAGCAGGTATCAGGGGCTGCAAAAGCACCTGAGTACTAGCGACTGGCTTAGGAGAAGCTTCGTCGTCGGTTTTGGATCTAGACTGCCTTTCTCTGTCCTTTTCCTTGTGTTTTTTATATACTCCAGTAGTCGGATTGCTATCCGACGACATTTCTGGGTAGTTAAATCTGTTTCCAAAATACTTTGATGCAAAAATATAGCGACGGTTAATAGTGCGTTGGCTAAATCTAGCACAAACCCGACAGCCAGGCACTTTGTGATCAGGGCCTAGGCAAGGAATACAGTATAAATGGAAATCCTTATGAGGTATTTGCTTCCCACAAATAATACAATTATTAACTTTTTCTGACATTGGTAAAAAGCAAGAAAAAAGTTTCCCCAATGGGGTACTTAGGTTTAGGGAAGACTTCGGTTCTGAAACTCGAACTTGAATATTTCAGTAGTCGGCCGACCGGCACTTGCGAAATGCTTCTGCTTCAGGCACCGCATGGCAAGAAAGATCAAAGAAAATGGCATCGGCTGCATGTTTTACACCCCTGATGACCTGACGTCATGGAAGAGGAGACCGTAACAGACGCAGGACCCAAGACTTTGGAATTCAGGCCGACTGAGGGCAATCTGCCAGCAGATTATCCAAATGTAATGATTGTAACAGTGAAACACGAAGCACATTTGGGCAGAGCAGTACTTTTACTGACTGAAAACTGATTTGACAATGTACAATTTGTTGCTAACAAGGCCAAAAAAAAGCGGTGTCTCATGTTACAAACAATTTTTTTCAACAGAGACTGCTACAACTTTGAGTTTCGTTCAATAGCATACAGAATGTAGTGACTTTAGTCAGCTGTGGCTAGCCAAGAAAAAAACATTTTCAGTTTACAGTTTCCTGATGCCCATCTGCTAACTCTGAATGAGTCAGCACATTTCTTACCCACAGTCTAATAATCATATTTTTATTTAGCAAACCACAACTTTGTTCTCCATATTTTGACAAATATTACTTAGATTAAATCATCCTAATTTGAGGGATGTTTCCTTTATTGGGAAGCAGTAACACACAACAGATGTCAACACAAACATGATAAAAATCTATTAAAAGCCAAAATGATATTCAGTTTGCATAGTATTCCTAACAGTAACTTACCTTCATGTCCCTTAAGGGCTGTAACAACTGTAGATGTGTTTTGTTCAAGTTTCAGAAGTGTAATCTGTCCTGAGTAATCACCAACAAAGGCATACCGTGTGTCAAAATCATATCTGAGAACACAAGAAGTTAAAGACACATACAATCTTACTACAGCAAAACAATATTAACATGATCCCTTTTAGTAGCTCTTAAATTATTCTGACCTTGTTAAAACTTATGTTTCTAAAAGTAAAATTTCTCTGGAAAACAATTCAGATCTCTACAGCAAGAGTAGAAATAAAAAAATGATGGGTTATGTAAAATTTCAAGCACATTAATGCAAGGTTTTAAACAGCCACTATGTAACAAGCCTGTTGAGTGTTTCCAAAGCTTGCCCCTTACCATGTGTATGTGCATGTGCGTGAGCTTGTGTTTTTGTGCACATGTATTGTAGTATACTAGTGGCTGATCCATTTAAATACACTAGCTCAGAGACAGACAAGCAGATAAAACTTAACTAGGGACAGCTGAAAACAGGCTTATTTAACATCAAATTCCCTTCTGCTGTACTACTCACTCTACTATGCTGAATTCATTATACTCAATTCTGAGCATTTTAGGTCAAGGATACCAAGTTCAAGGACATAACATTTACTTTGCATTAAAATGGAAAGGGAACAGTAAATAAACAGCATAAGTAATTAATGAATAGTTTGCCCTCTCCTAAAACCTCAGCCATCCATCCAGGTTGGTCATTTTCTTATGGCTACAAAAAAGTGGGATGGGAGAGTAAGAACAAGTAGCCAATCAGGCAAAAAGACTGTGTATGGTAATGGTATTAATGCATGCACAGGAGGAACTATGAAATGCAAGCTTAACGGGCAAGCAGTAATACTGGTTTTGTGACATGGGAGCAAACACCATATGATTTTCAAAGTCAACTTATAAGCAAACATCAAAAACTCATGGTGGAATTTGAAAAATGAAACCCCCCAAGAGCTGATTAGAGATAATATATACCAAATATCAAATCAAACATCACTGAAAGCCGCGGTGGTACAGCGGTAGCGTTGTTGCCTCACAGCAAGAGGTTCTCCTGTTCGATTCTCGGCTGGAGTGCCTTCTGTGTGGTGTCTGCATGTCCTTCCTGCAGTCGAGTGGCCTCCAAAAGATGTGTGAATGGATGTGCCTTCGCTGAAGGTTGGGCATCGGACCGGCAACTCGGCACCATAAAAATCTACTGCCAATCATTAGCGGACCGGAGTTCCGCTGTGGCGACCCTTAACCGGGAAAAGCCGAAAAGACAAACATCAAATCAAACATCACTGACCTCCAGTAAACAGAGTGCATTCTCACACTCTTACCACCTTACAGTGCTCATCCTTTTGAGGATAAGCTTGGAAAAGGAGGTAGGAGAAAATCTTAGACTCCCTCCACAGAGCTGAAGTTTTGCATCCTTCACAAGTAGTCACATATCATGTCCTCCATTTCTAAACAGCACTTCACTCCGAAAGGCATTCTTAATCCCTACCTCTAAAGTTAATGAACTCCTTGTTTTACAGCAAGGCTGTAAAATATCATGGTCTCTGGGACACATGCAGGGCCAAAGAGATCATGAAGAAGTAAGCCACAAGATGCTTAAGGCAATCAATCGACTTAAGTGGAGACTTGTAGAATGCATCCACCTTCATGAAAGGGCCAAAAAGACACTGTTGGGATGATTTTGTGCTCCATGAAAAACATCCTTAATCAACAACTTCACAGAATGGGTGGGATAACATGAGGCTCCTCAAACTTCTTCCCCATACACTACGTACTTCATAAGGTAATTTCTGAAAGGACAGACATGTGGCTTGACTTCAGCCCTAGATGTTCTTTGTGAATATTGACTTCTCTGAAGACGGTATAATTAGGTGGGGAGGGTGGAAGAAGCAACAGAAAGTGTCTCTGTCCATCCCTGAAATACAAATCTATAGAGCCACTGACTCAAAGTCAGTGTAAGATGGGCTGCCGTGTCCCAGCTACCTGCAGAAGTGATCAAATGTGTACAGTGTCACTAAATGGACAGCATGTGACTGACCTAATCGAAACTGGGCTCAAGGAAACCAGTGCATGATCGTGTGCCAGCCATAGGTGGCACACAAGGGATAGAGAGTTGCATCAGTCTAGGCACAGGTTTAAACCATATTTCTTAACAGTACACTCCAGAGCCCTATTAACTCAAGCACTCATACACATCAAACGTCAGTCCAACATTGAAACACTGAGATACAAAGTTCTGGTACAGGAACATTTGATATACCATTATCATATCCTGGTTCATCCAACTCAAATTGGGCCAGGGAGAGGTTCCAGAAGGGGACTAACTCAGGTGCTACACTGATCCCAGTCAAGAGAATTTAGGGGGCCACTTGTTGGGATCAGGTTGAGCAGACAAACTCCAGCCAATAAGCCAGGGGTTGGATACTGCTAGCATATCACATGATACACCATCAAAGTGGGGGGGAAAGGGGGTATTTCACTCTATCTTGCTCCAAAATGGAGCACAGCAGAATTCTAAATCCCCTTGCAGTTGAAGATACGATCAGTATCTGTAGAAAATGGGGGTACGAGCCTAACAACCAAGAGGACTACATGAAGGTACTTGAAGGAGCTTTTCCTTGCTCTCTGGATGACAGGACTTTGATGTCTTCCATTTGGATGCCAAGTATGTTGAAAATTTTCACCCAATGGCATCTAAGAGTGACGGGATAAATACACTTGTGGCAGTTCTTAATGTCATGCCCCTTACAAAGATAAAAAAGTAATGGTCTTAACCTTATCTAACAAGAACATGGAAACAAACATTTGAGTCAGCATCCAGATGCGCAAACCTTACCAACAACAGACAGGATTAGAATGAAAGGAGAAATAAGAGCTTCTGGTCTGCCTGTTTTGGGCGGAGGGCAGCACACTTGCTTAACCTAGCCCTTATGTCATGACTCATATAAGAATGGGTGTAAGGACACCTCCAAGCATTGCATCCTCTAAATGTGCATTACCTTGGATGGAGAATATGAAAATAATCATAGGACCCACAAAGAAAAGTTCATGTCAAATCAGGAAATGCAAGCAGGCAAATGGCAGGAAGTGTTACAAGGAACACTGCAGGTTTAAAGACAATTCAAAATGCTTCATTTGACTTAAATGATGTGAGTTCTGTAATTCGATAATTACAAACTGGGAAAAGGAATGACAGAAACTGGAAAGAAGAACATGGGTTGGTACAGTAAAAAAGAGACAACAAAGGAGCCTTTCTATGTGTTAAAATGAAACATCTGAATAGAAGCTGTACTTGCATATTAAGAAGGAAACTAATGACAATTGAAAAGTTGGCTACGAAAGTTTTAGTGATAACTAAATAAATAAACATTGTGTATTTCTCTATTTATTAACCCTTTGGTGACTGTGTTTGGTCCCACTAGTCTAGCAGACTCTTTTCGGGGGAAACCAGTGGTGGTATTTATACTACTAGGTTAAATATGGCCAGCGCACTGGGAAACTTCCGCTACTCTTTTTGATAGGTGTCATGGGATCATTTACATCCACCTGAGCTACCACCAACTCAAGCACGGAATACAACCCACAACCTTCTGTACCAAGGTGAGTGCTGCCTCTTGTACTACTGACACTGCAAAGACAAAATTACTCTTGGGCTTGAATAATGCGTAAAGAAGGCAAGAAGGTCAACCAATGGGGAGGTGATTTTTATACATCTTTTTCATTAATGTACTTGTTTGACTTCTGGTGTAGTGATGTATACTTCACCTGTGTTTTTGTTTAATATTTAAATTGCACACCTTTGTTTTTGTTTAATATTTAAATTGCACACCTTGAGATTTAAAAATAATAATATAGAGCACTCTCTTTTCTAACAATGGCTTATGGCTTTTAACTTCCATCAGGACACCCATCAGCAACATTACCAAGACTTTCAAAAGGGACCTGGGTTTATCAACTTATACTGAACGATATCACTCCATATCAAAATTAAAAAAAAAAGTTTATGATGCTGGCATATTCAGTATGACCTCAGTACTGACCCTGGTCTAGAACCACTTACATCTGCATTGCCAAGTGTACACTGACAACGTGGTATTTAGTTTATGCTTGAAATTCAACTAATTGCAGAGTACAATATAACAACTGTGTTAAGATTGAGCTCTGCTTATCTTCAGAAAAAAAATAATAAGCTCACAGTCCCAAAAATTCTAAAAAGCTATTTAATTAAAAAAGACCCCTTCCAGCACTCTAGATATACAAAATAAAGGAACAAGCACAGATCAATATAACTTATTGTAAAATAAATTCAAAAAGCTTAATTTCCACCTTGTTCCCTGGACTTTGTCATTGACCATTGTACTTGCATACAGAACCTGGACTGGCAACCCATCATAAAGCAAACAAGATGAGATGCATGATGGTAAAATCATTACACACCTCATAAGGAAAACTATGAATCAGGGCAAATGCAACACAGTAGCAAGGCTGCATCTAAGTAATTTAAAGCACCACTGACATTTAAAGGCAGAGTAGTTACAAGTTGATCCCTGACCATGCCTTTTTGAGTGGCTTTAGAAGCTGGTTGCTTATATGTCTTTTGGATTAGAATGATTGATTATTTCTGAAGGGATGAAAAAGTTAATAATGTACCAGTCATCACCAGAAGTGGAATGCTTTAATGTTCTGCTGTTACCACTGAGTGGAGAAATGCACTCCTATCAATAACACAGTGAACAATGTGGATAATTAATCATGGTGAGAGAGATCACAGTCGCATTGCAGGGACATGGCCTGTTTACAGGCTAAATGTTGTTAAAATTCTAGTAATCAAAAAAGGGATTGGAGGACAAGAAGAAGCACTCTAACCATTACCAGTATGGGTACCGGGACAGTAGGAAATAGGGTCACTGCTAAGACAGCTGAAGCAATCTGGGTCGATAGTAGAGACCTCTGCTAGAACTGGTGTGGAGGACTGAAAACAGCTATAAAGTGTGAATGTGAGGTTAGGGGTGTTTTGACCACAAATGTTCTGGGGAAAAGAAGCAATGATCTCGGGGGACTGTCTAGCCTGATGTGCAGCAACAGTACAGGAGCACATAACCTTCAGCACAGTCTAAGACACAAGTCAAATGTGTTTCATGCCACTAAGGGCATTATGCTTACCTTTAACAAAATTGCAGCCTGTGGAGGCCAAGGTCAGGCAGGGTCTCTTTGTGAAACAGGAGTCAACATCCTGCATTTTACACCAGGATCATGCCCTTTTCTCTCTCTCTCTCTTTTATATATATATATATATATATATATATATGGCATAAAAAATGCTAACATGAATCTAGGCATGATAGGAAAATATAACAAGGCATAAACATTTTATCACAAAGTACATTTCATAACCCATTAACAGAGATATATGGCTGACAGAGAAATTCAATGGAAGGTGGGTAAGCATACAGGTAAGTAATAATACATCAAAAGATTAATATCATAAGCCATATTTATCAGTCAGGCACTTTTTCTACTTTCAATGATTTCAGGAGAAGGAATGAAGGAGATTATAAACAAAACACATGGTATGTAATATTTTAAGCTGGGGAAAGAAGGAAGGAAGAAAACACCTTCAATTTAAGACTCCTGTCTAAGTCCTCCAAAATTTACCACAAACTTAGAACCAAATCATCACATGCTACTAGCTCTTGACAATAAATAGTGCCTACAAAGGATACTGTAAACAGGATGTCCAGGAGCTGAAGTAGTGCCTTCCCACCATGCTGCCACTCTGGGTACACATCCAACTTATGCATTTATCATGGCCAGTGCTTATCACCCACTCTGATTCCAGAGAGAATATGACTGAAGACACTCTATTCTGGTGAGCTGGAAAAGAACATGGAGTGAAAATACACTTGGTGATGAGAACATTTTACATGACAAACAGAAAAACATATTTAAATCTGTAGACATACCATACTCTTTCATATAAGAAATACTGAATGACTCACACTTATGAAGTACACATTCATAGTCAATCAAAAACTACTTACATCTTTCTACATCTCTACATCTTTTATCATTAATAGATCCGCACACATACAAAAACATACACATCTATATATATCTATATAAATAAAATATATTTAAACTGTGACCTACCTGACTTGGGAACCCAGTCAGAAACCCACTGTGTAGTTAGTTTAATCATACCTTGGAAATGTATTCATACAATTATCCCCTTATAACCTGAACTCTCGTGTGTGTGCTTGCAGCCTCCCGCAGCCATAAGCCCCCACATCCCTCCTACAAAGCTCCCTGCATCTCCCATAGGTATATCTCAAGTCTTTAGCACCCAAGCACTACCCCATTTCTACCACTAGATGTCAGCACTCCACAGGATATGTATTCTACTTATGCTACTTTCCTAAATTACACCGCATGAGCTACTAATCTAATTATTCCATTTCCCAACCAGTCATACTATGGCCCTGCCCTTAGTGTTTCCCCTAGATCGACACTTACCCAGTAGAGCAGGACTAGCCCTTGTCCATAGCCTCTCTCACAGATTGTTTTTCTCCAGCAGGATTCTCCTCTCTTGGCTCTACCCACTCGATTCTCCTCTCTTGGCTCTACCAGCTCGATTCTCCTCTCTTGGCTCTACCCACTCCATTCACCCTGCGGGCTCACTCTGCTCCCCTACCCTGCCCCCATATCTCACCCGCCCCCAGTACTCCTACATTTATTCTTGCCAGAAGTCACCTCCCCTCCTCTACCCCTCCACTCATAGTCCTCCTCTCTACCCCTCCTCCTCTCACCCCCACCCCTCAATTAATAGCCACACCCCTTACACAAATCCCTCTACTCTACTCCTCTCCGCTTGTTCACTCCATAACTTCTACCTCCCCTTCACTATTACTCCTTCTTTACTTCCATCTTCTACACTTATACCATCTCACTATGAACACCTCTTCACCATCTACACCATCTACTCTTCTCACCCCCACTAATACCTTGCTAACTTTAACTTTAATTCTACTTTTCCATACTATCTCCTATTTCTCCACTCCTCTTCCCCTTTCTCTCACATCCCACTGCACCTCCCCCAGTCCCCATCTCACCCTTACAATACCTCACTTCCACACCATCTCAGCCTCATTAGTCCAGCCCAACCACCTCTACTACTACAAACCAAATATCTTACCCACATTAGCAAAACACAAATTCCCTAAACCTCTTCCGTATCATCCCCTGCACTCAAAAGGAAAACTTAACCACTTACTACCTTCTCTCTTCATCCACCTACTTCTAGCAGGTGATTTACACCCTAACCCTGGACCTAGTTCCATCAACACCACCACCATCCCTCCAAAAACCACCACAACTGCCAGCCTCAAAAGCCTTAAATTACTCTAAATGCCCAAAGTTTACGAAATAAAGTAACTAACTTCCATGCCTGGCTTAACCAGAACCAACCCATGCCTGGCTTAACCAGAACCAACCAGACATAGTAGCCATCTCAGAGACTTGGTTAAAACCATACATCTCCGACTCAGAAATTCTACCCCCTGGTTACCAAACCATTAGATATGACCGCTTGAATAGAAGAGTTGGAGGAGTAGCCTTAGTATTCTCTAATACACTCCCCATTATTCCTTACCCAAATCCCACTCCTCAGTTTAACAATGCAGAACTTGTCATAGGCATACTACAAACAAACACTCATAAAAGTATCTGTATCATATCCCTCTATATTCCCCCAGGTAACAACACTACTACTTTAGAATATATCCTCCAATGGGCCTCAATTAACATCCACCTAGAGACCTACAATCTAGGTGACGACCTAGACTGGAATAGAATTAACAACCAAAATTCCACCATATCTGTCAATCTCTTCAACTTCACCCAATTTACTAACTATCACCAGAACCAACAAAACCAATTCTCCAGGATCCACTCTGGACTGGATACTAACTATCCACCCTAACAACATTTTAGACTCGGGCATCCTTCCTGATTTTATTAGTGACCACCTACCTGCCTTTATCCTTCGAGCAACCCATTCCTCCCTTCACCAGCACCATTATATTCATACTCATAACCTTACTAACTTCAACCCTACAAACTTCTCTAACACCCTCAAACAAACTAACTGGAACACTCTAAAAACACTCCCTCTAGATAACGCTGTTGATCACTTCAATTCCACCTTCCTAAATGTACTTAATACCCAAGCACCTCCACAATCTATTAGAGTCAAACCCAACCCTGCACCATGGCTAACCAAGGAAACCATAAAATTTATGCAACAGCGCGATAAATGCTGAAAACTTTCCCAGCACAATAAACTTCCTGAAACCCTCCTTAAATATAAGCAACTCTGCAGCCTCACCAAAAGACACATAATCAAGGATAAACAATCCTACTATATAAAACTCCAGACCAACCACTCCACAAACCCCAAACAATTCTGGAACTCCATCAACTCACTCCTTCACCCAGGCACTAAAAACAACCCTTGCCCTGATACTACTAACCCTTGCCCTGATACTACTAAGACCAATGCAAAAATCACCTCTCTTTTCAACTCCTTCTTTATTAACTCTATTGCTGAACTAACTAAACCCTTCCTAAACACCCCAGCCTTACAAGCTAGTCATTCTACCCCAGCCTCTAACCCCAACCCCCCCACTTTTGAACTTAATCCAATTCCAACTTCCTACATAAAAAAAATCCTCAGCAAGCTGAAACCATGCTCCAATGCTCCAGATAACATTCCCTCCAAGTTCTTAAAAACTGCTGCAGACAGCATCGCCCTCCTCATTAGCATCTTAATCAACAGATCCATACAAGAATCTTATGTCCCCAAAGCTCTGGTGTTCTGCCTTTATACATCCTCTTCACAAAGGCGGTAAAAATAATACCAACTTCAACTTTCGCCCCATAGCCATCCTCTCCCCAATATCAAAAATACTAGAGAAATGCATTCACACCCAACTAATGCCCTTCCTAACCACAAACATCTAATCTCTCAAACCCAACATGGTTTCTGTCCTGGCCATAGTACTATTACTGCTCTTCTCTCATTCTTAGAGATAGTCAGCCATGCCTGTGACTCTGGAAATATAGTTTCTACAGTTCTACTAGACCTTTCCAAAGCTTTCGACACTATCTCCCATACCCATCTCCTCAGCTATCTGGCTAATCTTAACCTTTCTCACAACTCCCTGTCCTGGTTTTCAAGTTATATATCTGATAGATCTCAAAGCTGTAAAATGGAAGAAAGGCAACTCTGACTTTCTTCCCATCCCTACTGGAGTTCCCCAAGGATCTATTCTTGGTCCTATGCTCTTTAACATCTTTGTCAATGATTTCCACTCAGCCATCCCAAATACTAAAATAGTACAATATGCTGATGACTCCACTTTAATCTGCAGAGCCACCAACCTCCCAGAACTTCAATCTTGCACACAAACCGCCTTCTCTGCTACTGAGGACTGGATGTTGCAAAACCATTTATCTCTAAATGCTAACAAATCTAAAATACTACTCTTCACTCCTTCTAAATCCTGCCCACTTGATAATAATTCTTTCCAAATCAGAAGCCACAACAATTCTACTATAGAAATTGTTCCCTATGCTAAACTACTTGGGGTCGCCATAGATGAACACCTAAAATTTGACACACATATTCAACTAAACATAAAAAAAAAACATCAAAAACTTGACCTACTATACAGAAACATCCACCATCTCACTCCTTCTACTAGACAAACCCTTGCCACCACCTACCTTCTCCCCACTCTAATGTATGGTGCACCCATACTAACTAACCTATCTGCCTCAATCTCTTCCAAAATGGAAAGTTGTTACAATAAAATCTCCTAGTTTGCCATAAAAGCCAAACACGCCTCCCACCATTGCTCTGCCCTCCACATTCTTAACTGGCTAGAACTTCCCAACCATCTGGACTACCTTCAACTTACTACTGTCCATAAGCTATTCTTTAACCCTACCATATGCCCTGCTCTTTTCAACTTCCTACAACCTTACACTCCTAACAGGCCACTTAGTTCTTCCCACCTAAACCTTCTCACTGCCTACAAACCAACCCGCCCTGCTGGACGGCAC
Source organism: Protopterus annectens (assembly GCF_019279795.1). Taxonomy (NCBI): domain Eukaryota; kingdom Metazoa; phylum Chordata; order Ceratodontiformes; family Protopteridae; genus Protopterus; species Protopterus annectens. The sequence goes on along the minus strand of NC_056734.1, from coordinate 441,885,829 downwards.
CTCCTGTCCTTCTCCCTAGCCAAAAAATGCAACTCTCTCCCTCCTTCTCTACAAACTATTGAAAACACTAATAATTTCAAATCACATCTCCATTCGTACTTATTCAAGTGGAAGTGCAATTGCACTTTACCCACCTAGCCTTCCTCTCTCCTCACTTTAAATCATATTTTCCCTACTTCCCCTTTGCCTACTAAACTCCTCTAGAAATGACTTAACACTTCTAAAAATGACTCTCTCTTCAGCATTATTTATTGTACATTTCATATATACTGTATCTAGTTTTCTTTCCCTGTTCCCTCTCCCTTCATTTGTACCTGTTCTTGCACCCACACAAGATACATTTTCTATACAAACACTGGAATTTTTTTCCTTGCAACATATGACCTATTTGCTAAATTACTAATGTACCAGTTCATGCCTCTGTTCTCAAAAGTGTCTGCACCAGTTCATGTCTCTGTTCTCAAAAGTGTCGGCACCCTCAATTGCTACTATAACTTGCTTATCTTATGTATCTGCATCCTGAGGGGTACTTTATCTGAACGCTTATGCTTACTATGTAAAGTGTAGCTTTACCAATGTACCATTTCATGTCTGAATTTTGAATAGTTACTTAATCCACAAACTCGGTGTCTACTATGTAATGTGAAGCCTTACCAATTTACCTGTTTATGTCTCTCTTTTTTCTACACCCTCCATATCAATTGTATTTTGCTTATCTTATGTATCTGTATCATGAATTGTAACTTTATCCAATATCTAATGTTTTACTATGTAATGTTGGAGCTTTTCTCCCCGGGCCTCCACTGAAAATGGGCTCTCGAGCCCAGTGGACTCCCCCGGTTACCAAACTGAAATAAATAAATACATTGTGTGTATGTATGTGTGTATATATATATATATATATATATATATATATATATATATATATATATATACACACACACACACACACACACACACACACACACACACACACACACACGTATATATACCCATATGTATATTTTTGTTAAACTGTCATTTAATAAAATTGACAGTTTGACATTTGTACTGATGTGTTTAAGATAGGAGATACCCTTTACTGAAGTATCACTGTGGGTCTACTGTAGTCACTTCAGAATGACAATGTGTGCATCATGAAATGTGATGAGATTTTAATGTAAGGTGTTCTTGGCCTTTTCTCTGTGTGAATATATTTAAGAAAGGAAGACAACAATGTGCTTTACAACGTTTGTATGCTGAAGCTGCATTTTTACAATGAAAAACAGAGTTTCAATTGTTCAAGTTTGTCTGTGTAGTATTTGATTCAGACAAGGAAGATTACTGATCAGTTGATGTGAATTGTGTGCATGTGTTAGACTTGCATAAGGTAAATACCTTATTGTAGATCTTCAAGGTCAGGTCCCCCTAATAGTAAATCATAAAAAATAGATTTAAAAACCTTCTGTATTCCATGCCCTGAGCAGATTTTCCTAGCAGTGGCTATCCTGCCTGATAGGACCAATGCTGTAGTTGCATTTTTAAAGATGTTGACACAGGCAGAATGAGACTTCCAAAGACATCAAATCTGTGTCAAGGAATCTCTTTGGTACTTCAAGCCTGGAAGCCCCACAAAAAAGTGTGCTTATGGCACACAAATATATGCAAAGGCCTGTAATAGGTTCATAGGAGATTACTATAGCAATAACCCACGCCTGGGTATGGGTAATGCTGGATTTACCCACGGTTGGCGTGGTTTGGTCACGAGGGCGAAGCCCGAGTGGCCAAACAAAGCCAACCGTGAGTAAATCCAGCATTACCCACACCCAGAAGTGGGTTATTGCTATTATACAATGACATTATTTAAGAAAAAAAATTACTTTTTTTAAATAATGGCATTGTATAATGCCTCCTTGCTGCCCTTCCGCAGCTGTCTGGTATTCTGCAGCAGTTCTGATGTAATGCGCATATGCAGTACATCAGAGCTGTGGGCAAAAGTAACAGAGAAAGCAAGATCTCCGTTGCTTTTTACTGTTTCGCTACGTTAAATGGGTTTAACGTGGAGAGACAGCTTTAAAAAAAAGCAATGGAGAATCTCCGTTGCTTATTTTAAAGCTGTCTCGCTATGTTAAATCCATTTCACATAGCAAGACAGTTTTGAAAAAAGCAACGGAGAAAGCAAGATCTCCGTTGCTTTTTACACACTGTCTCGCTATGTTAAAGGAGTTTAACATAGCGAAACAGCTTTAAAAAAAAGCAACGGAGATCTCCATTGCTTTTTTTAAACCTGTCTCGCTATGTTAAACTCCTTTAACATAGCGAGACAGTGTTTTAAAAAAGACTTATACCAATGGAAAAAGTCCGGGCGACCGGACCTTTTTCCATTAGTATAAGTCTATTTACAACGTGCACGCTGACCAATCAGTGTGCACGTTTTGGAATATTAATGGGGGGTCATGGTATAATAGGCTAGCGGCCTTGAGTCCTTACAAGCCTAGCCATGATAATCCTGACTTGCCTCAATTGTCCTTGGTTAAATGGACGTAATTCACTGAGCAAGTCTACGATAAACACCAGCTACCCCTGTCCATGAGGGACATGGGCAACATCCCTGGGGTGAATTTGCAGTCTTCCATCCATTTATCCAGGTTGTGCTGTGTTGTGAGGAGCTCTGGTTCACGTGAATTGGAAGTTTATACCAGAGAAGTGGCAATCTCTGTGAGATACATCTGTCTCTCCAGTTTGTTCTGTTAATGTCACAGGCTAGGTTAAGATCCTTACAGAAAGTGACTCTAGTGCCATTTGACCTGTAGACGTGCAGCATATTCATCTGGGCAGGGTCAGAGACTGCCCTGTAGGCCAGGCAAAAGTAGTTTCTCAGCAGCCTATATGATACAGTGTACAGCGACAGGGATTTCAGTCTTTCCATGCAAGTCATGGATTGTAGGACCTATAACCTTTTTGATGAGAAACCTCTGTGGTCTCTCCAGCTGCTGCAGATGTCTGGTGAGGTACATGCAGAAAGAAGCATTGTACTCTATTAGTGGTCTGAGGAGGGTTGAGTACAGTGGAGTTATAACATCCTTAGACACGGATGTGATGCCCTTATCTGTGAGATGCACAACGTAGAAGGCTTTCCTTACCACCGTGGAAAACTTGGTGGCCAAAGTTCAGATTGCTATCTACCAGTGTTCCCAGATCTCGCACCACTTGGTCTGAACTTAGGGGGTGATGTCAATATTGTAATTGGCAAGTGGAATTCCTTGATAAAGGGGATAATAATGTGCTTTTTTGCATTTGTTTTAAACTGTGGCTTTGGCACCAGACATTTGTCCTTGTTAGCCCCTCCTGTAATATGTTAACATCATTGGGGGACTCAGTGATTGCACTCAATTTGCAACAGTCACCAAACTTGGTAAGCCAAAGGCCATCTACTTTAACCTGGACTTCTGAGAAATAGATTCCAAACAGAAAACGGCCCAGCACAGATCCTTCTGGTACACCACTGGCAATGGGCCTACTGATAGAGGTGGAGTCACCAACTTTGACAGCATGTGTTCTGTCAGTGAGTCAATTGGCTAACCATCTAGTGATGTAAGGGTTAAACCCCAGCTGGGAGAGTTTCTCAATGATATCGGAGTGGAGGACTGTGTCAAAAGCCTTGGCTAGGTCAAGATAGGCAGTATGCACCATCTTACCTTCATCCAGGGCTTTGGTGACTTTCTTGAAGAAGTTTACTAAGTTTAATAAGCATGAGCTACCCTTAATGAAGCCAAACTGGGTTTGGTCTAGAGTTTAAAGACTGCCTATGTTCTTGCTGATAAGGTCCATGATTATTCACTCCATGGCCTTGCAGATGACGTTGGTTAGACTTATGGGTTACAGTTCCCAGAGTCGGTTGACTTTGTGCAAGGGGATTACTGTTGCTGTTCTCCATTCTGCTGGAACAAAGCCAGTTCTAAGGCTATGGTTAAAGAGAACATCAAGTGGGTCCACCAGGTCCTGTTTTAGAATGATTAATAAGCAGCCTGGAATGTAATCTGGTCTCACTGGGGCCATATTTTTGGCCTTGAACAGCACAGATATGATCTGACTTCTAGAGATACTAGGCAGAGGACTGCTGTTGGGTACGCTTTCAGACATGGCTGGTGGGAACAGCGGGGTGAAGTTTGCCAACTTGCTAGCTGACAGATTTGGTGCAATTTCCTCTGGTACAGCTAGGGATGATATTTTAGCTTTGTTATTAGCTTTAGAGGACTTTATAAAACTTCTGATTTGCTTGTTCAAGTTGTACAGGGAATTCTTCCTCTGTTGAGTCAGTTCACTCTTGTTCTTAGACATCAGTTTCTTCACTTTGTTGTGTAACCTGTCTATACTGGAGGTCCACCAGCGTGGCTTGTTTTTTTTTTTTGGGAGGACATGGTTTTAATCCAGTCACATACAGCAGAGTCTATACAGTTGCTTAAGTGTTTATACAGGGCATTTATGTACACCTCTGCATAGGAGTCAATGCTGACTGTGACTGCGGGGGTTATAACATTTTTTATATCATTGCTTAGTAGGCTGTAGTTTGGAAAAAGTTTAGATTTTTTTGCTCCTGTGGTGGTGACAAGTTCAACAGTGACTTTGAACGAGACTGATTTATGGTCCAACCTTACCAGGGAGGGCATCAAACAGGGGGGAGTGCAGTGACCCCCTCCCCCATGTTGGTGAGTACTATGAATAATACATTTGAGCCCCTTGTAGGGGTGCAGACTTTTTCAAAGCATTTGCATTGACTAAGTCCAGAAACCTCTGGGCAAGCATGTTTGCGCTCATGTATGTCACCCAGTTGATGGAAGGGTTGTGGAAATCTTCCATGACTAAGGTGTTGGGTTGCATGGTGAGTGATTCCAGTAAGTCCAGGTAGGCAGTGTGCTTCGATTGGTTCATGGTGGGGGACCTACAGCTACTAATGATGTGGTAGGGTATTTTACCTATAGTTAATTGGACATGGATTAGTTATAGAAAGAGTCATATTGCTTGCCCACTCTCGAGGTGTACTTGGCTTTAATAAAGATAGATGCACCTCCACCTTTGGTTCTTTCATGGTCATTTTGAGGTCTGAATGTGTGGGAGGCATTGCAGCCTTGCATTGCTGGGGTGCTCTCCATGGCCTTGAGCCATGCCTCCGTGACTGCTCAGATGACAGCATCTTCCAAGGTGAGGAGTGCTTCCAGGGAGTGCAGTTTCATGTTTAGACTCCTAGCATTAAGCAGCAGAACCTTGAGTTTGTCTCAAATGGATTTTATGTTGGAAATGTTGTTGCTTTGACACTGCCTAAAAAAAGGCACTATGGGGGAGGCAAGCACCTTCTCCAGTATCCGAAAGCCTAGAGGAGACAGGTGCAGACCATTTCTGGCAAATGAGCATGGCCTGTCAACCACATCTTCCCAGGCTGACAGATACTGGATCCTCCTTGACTGACACCAAAAGCTAAGCCAACTTTTGAAGCTGATCATTTTTTGTTTATATTGTGACATTATCCTGGGTGAAGGTAGAATGCTGCTTAGGACTAGGGTCATACATGCCTTGGACACATAATCTGAGGACTCAGTCCTGCCTCTCTTCAAATAGTCCAAAGAGGTACGTTCAAGTCATTCACCCAAAAGTACAGTTTTGTACCTACCATAAATGTAGATGTTCAAGTGCTAATACAGCTGCAGTCATAACAGATGGGTTCTCCTGCCGTCAGGCGTGTCCTCGATCGGCCGAATTCCAAAGTCTAGGTCCGGCGTCGGTTGTCGACGCTTCTTCCCTGACGTCAGTGCGACAGGGGTATAAAGGAACCAGCCGACGCCATTTTCTTCAGTTTTTCTTGCCCCAGATGTCAGGTGCCCCCAGAAGGAAGGCAATACATAAGTTTGTGTAATAATGCAGTGCAATTTAATCAAAATACAGTAGTTGCAAGCAAATACATCATAAATGAATACCCCAATCAGGTTGTATGAGGATGTGCTAGCCTATAGGCCTGTCCCAAGAGGGGAAGGAGGGAGGGAAACCTGGACTGCAGCTGTATTAGCACTCGAACATCTACATTTATGGTAGGTACAAAACTGTACTATGTTCATCGTGCATACAGCTGCAGTCATAACAGATGGGTAGAATCCCAAAGCTAAGAAAGGGGTGGTAGGCACTAGGTGGAACTAGGAGGAGCCAGAATGCCATGCAAGACTGCAGTGGCAAAACCTGCTCTAGATTTGGAGTATAATGGTAGGTTGTAGTGCTTGGAGAAGGTATGCACAGAACTCCAAGTGGCTGCTTCCAAAATATCCTTGGTAGGGACTCCTCTGAGGAAGGCTGCAGAGGTGGCTGTGGCCCTGGTGGAATGAGTTCTAATGCCTGTAGGTACAGTTTTGCCATGAAAGGAATAGCAAAAGCGTATGCAGTGGGCTATCCATTTTGAGATTGTTTGTTTGGAAATTGGCTTTCCTTGAGCTCCTAACGCATAGGCCACAAAGAGCTGTTCTGATTTTCTGAAAGGCTTTGTTCTGTCCAAATAATAACGCAGTTGTCTGTGGATGTCCAAGGAATGTAGTAATCTCCCCCCTTTGTTTTGAGGATTAGGATAAAAAGTAGGTAAATGTATGGCCTGATTTAAACCTACCCTGGATACCACTTTAGGCATAAAGGACGGGTTGGTTCGTAAGGAAACTCTGTCCTGATGGAAGATGATAAAAGGCTGGACAGCCATGAGAGCCTGTAGTTCTGAAACTCTACGAGCTGAGGTGATAGCCAGAAGGAAAGCTGTTTTCCAGGACAAATATTGCAAATCTGATGAGGCAGCTGGCTCAAAGGGAGGCAAGGTCAGTTTTTCCAGAATGAAATTAAGATCCCAAGCAGGTATTGGTTGTTTTCTTGGAGGTCTTAAATTCTTAGCCCCTCTGAGGAACTGTCTTAAGAGAGGGTGAGAGAATAAAGGTGGATCAGTGTTGTATTCTGCAGAAATGGCTGAGGCATGGATTTTGATGGAGGAGAAGGAAAGTCCACTGTTTAGCAGTTCAGCCAAATATTGTAGTATTTGAGGTAAATTCAGTTTTCCAGGGTCCTGGCCCTTTTTCTCATTCCAGACACAAAAACGTTTCCATTTTGCGGAGTAAGCATTTCTAGTTGATGGCCTTCTGGCCTCCAAAATGACATCCTGCACCTCCTTGGAGAGTAGAGCCTGCTGTGATGCTAAGGAATCTTCCATGTGGCTAGATTGAGTGTTTTTAGCGGACTGTGAAGAGTTTTGAAGCTGTGCTGAGTCAGAAGAGGCATTAGGGGCAGGGTCCATGGTGGGGAATGCGTCAGGCTCCTCAGGAGTGGGTACCAGTGTTGCCTTGGCCAGTCCGGAGCAATGAGGATCATCTTTGGTCTGTCTGCTCTGGTCTTCAATAGAACTTTGGGCAGCAGAGGAAGAGGTGGGAAGGCATAAACTGTCATTGATGTCCAACTGAAAGAGAGAGCGTCCACTCTCCAGGCCTTTGGATGGAAGATCCTTGAGCAGAATTTTGTCAATTTATGATTTTGTTGGGAGGCAGAGAGATCCATGTCTGGCCTTCCCCATTCTTGGATTATTTCTGTAAAAACTTTTGGATGCAACTTCCATTCGTGTGGATCAGTCATATTCCTGCTTAGGTTGTCTGCCAGCGTGTTTTCCTTGCCTGGCAAGTACTGTGCTTGTAGTTCCATTTGTAAGTCCATGGCCATGTTCCAAAGTGACATGGCCAGTCTGCATAGGGGGTAAGAATGTGTTCCTCCCTGCTTGTTTATGTACCACATAACTGTGGTGTTGTCCGTTCTTATCAATAGTTGACCTGGTTGTAGAAGGTCCTTGAAAGCTATAATAGCATTTATTACTGCTAGCATTTCTTTTTGATTGATGTGAAGATGCTTTTCTTTTTGGGACCATTTGCCCTGAATGCACCGATCTGTCATGTGCACCCCCCCAGGCGTAGTCCGAGGCGTCTGTTGTGATGACTTGATTTGCTTGAGGCTTGCTGAATGGAAGACCCGTGTTTGTTTGACATGCTTGAGCCCACCACAGAAATTCCTTTTGCAGACATGGAATTAGTGGTATTATTGTTTCCAAACTGTGGCTGTGTTGAGACCATATGTTTTTCAGGTACCATTGTAGTTTTCTCATATGCAGCTTTGCACATGGGATTAGTAAGATGCAAGATGCCATGAATCCCAGAGCCTGTAGGATTTTCCTTGCAGTCAGCCTTGTGCAGTTTGCTAGTGTTCTGAAGTATTGAATTAGTTGCCCCTGCTTCTCTGGCATGAGGTAGGCCATCTGGGTGTTTGTGTCTAAATTGGCACCCAGGAAAATTATCTTCCAAGAGGGTATTAGCCTTGATTTCTTTTTGTTGACTGTGTATCCCAGAGAGTTCAATAACATTATTACATAAGCCAGATGTTTCAGAAGAATGTGCTTGCTGTCCGCTTGGATCAGGCAGTCGTCCAAATAGGGATATATTTGTATCCCTTGGAGTCTGCAGTAGGCAATTCCTGATGCCAGGCATTTCGTAAATACTCTGGGTGCAGTAGATAAGCCAAAGGGCAATGCAGAGAATTGATAATGGGTTGAACCTGCAAGAAATCTGAGGTACCTTCTGCAATTTTGTCTGATTGGGACATGCAGGTATGCCTCCTTGAGGTCCAATGTTACCAGCCAAGACTCCTTGCCCAGCATGGGAAGAAGTTGCTGTAGAGTGAGCATCTTGAATTTTGGTACGAGTAGAAATGTGTTTAGGATGGATAGATCCAAAATAGGTCTCCAATCTTTTCCCTTCCTTGGCACCAGAAATAGCCTGGAATAAAAACCTTGACCTTGTTCATGCGTAGGTACCTCTTGAATAGCTTTCATGTTTATGAGATCTGTAATTTGCCTTTGTGCCTCTGCCCTTTGATTGTGTGGCAGGTTTGGCATGCCTCTCATTTTTGGAAGGGTGTGAAACTGGAATTTGTAGCCTCTGTTTATAATGTCCAGGATCCATTTGTTCTTTGTGACAATATGCCAATTTTTTGAAAATAATGCCAGCTTTCCTCCTAAGGGGACTGCCATTTGAGACCTGGTTGGCATGCAAAGGGGAAAGTCATTGGGTTTGCTTTCTGAAAGATTGCAAGTTGTCCTCACCACCTCTTTGTGTAGGGGCTTGCCATTGTCTGCCTCTATACGATCCTTGGGATTGTCCTCTGCCCATCGGACGCCTGTATCTGCCTCTTTGGGGTCTGTCTGTGGCAGGAAAGGACCAGTTCTTGGAAGGCCAATTTCTACTAAAACGTGGGGGTTGAACCTGTAGAAATTCTTTCACAGTTTGCATTGATTTAGCCTTTTCCTCAATTTTCCTTAATACCTCCTCAGCGTTAGCACCAAATAGTACATCCTTTTGAAGAGGGGTGTCTAGTAATTTAGCTTTGACATGATCAGGCAAGGCTTGTTCCTTGAGCTAGGCGTGCCTACGTATGACTGATCCTGTAACAGCAGCTCTACATGAGGCCTCTAGAGCATCAAAACCACATTGTAAGGTATGCTTAACCCACTTGTTCTGCACTATGCATCAAATCCTGCAACTCCTTCAAGTCTGGTTGTTCAGGTTGTGACATTTTACTTTTCAATTGTGATAACAAAAACTGTTGGTATTTTAGCATATGAAACTGACAGTTTAAGGCCCTCATGGATAAGGTAGCATAGGTATATACCTTTTTTCCCCACCTTTCTAAGGATCTCGAATTTCTCTCGGAAGGCAATGGATTTTTAGCAATGGAGGCCTTAACTCCCTTGGGGCCCTGTGAGATGGCCTCTGGGTCAGCAGCATGGCTTTTGTATAGAAATTGGTGCGAGTCAGGGACCCTGTAGTACCTGTCAGGCTTAACTGGAGCTGGAGGCAGAGAGTCCGGGTTAAGGCAGGCCTCCGAGTAAGAATGTCCAAGACAGGAGTTATAGCCAGAGTCCTGTGCTGAGGAAGCAAGAGAAATTCCCTGAGCCTTTTCTTGGAATCTGAATAATCCTGGCCTTCCCAGTGGAAGTGTTCCCTTAAGGTATGTAAAGTTTCCCCAAATGAGTAATCCTCAGGGGGGGATACAGAAGGGATGGACTCCTCCGCATCAGAGTCTTCAAAAGGGGAGTAAGAATGTTCCTGATCATCAGAGTGCTCTGAAATAATGGAGCCCTGATCAGAGGAGGGAGAATCTTCCACCACTCTAGGCCTTTTGTCAGGAGGGGGCTGAGAACCTCTGATAAGAGTAATTAAATCCTCAGCCATTTTAAGCATCTGTTTCTTAGCCATGGGGCCTGGAGATGGGCCCTGTGCAGCTGGTCTCTTAGAGTGTATGGTTGCTTTAGACTTTGTGAAAGCCTTGATGGAGAAAGAAGACGAAGGTCTGAAGACACCTAGAGAGTGGAGGTGGACCTGTCCACATTCTGGGTTTCAATGCCAAGAGTGGCTTCGGTATCTGTAGTCGGGGTGTGGGCCGAGGAGCCTGTGACCTCGGGCACAGGAGACACCATCAAAAACAGGTCGTCGGTAGTCAGGGGCTGCGTAGGCTCCTCGCTGAGAACCGGACCATGTGTAGTCGGCTTTGGCGTGGTGTCGGTAGAGGCCGCGGACCTCGTGTGTCGGTCCTTGTCTTTGCGTTTTTTAGACAAAACCAGAGTTGGAGTATCCGACGACATAGTATAGTTAAATGCTTTTCCAAAATAATGCTGGGCGAACTCCGCCCGACGCTTAATAGTGCATTTGTTGAATGTAGCACAAAAGCGACAGACCGAGACATCGTGGTCTGGGCCTAAACAAGGTATGCAGAGGGAATGGAAATCCTTATGCGGTATTTGCTTCCCACAAGAAATACAATTATTAACTTTGTCTGACATCGGTCTGAGGCAAGAAAAGTTTCCCCAACGGGGTACTTAGCTTTTAAGAAGACTTCGGTTTCCAAATTTTCGTAATCTCAGGAACTGGCCAACCGGCACTTGCGAACTGCTTCTGCTTCGGGCACCGTGCGGCAAGAAAGACAGAAGAAAATGGCGTTGGCTGGTTCCTTTATACCCCTGTCGCACTGACGTCAGGGAAGAATCGACGACAACCGACGCCGGACCTAGACTTTGGAATTCAGCCAACCGAGGACCCGCCTGACGGCAGGAGAACCCATCTGTTCTGACTGCAGCTGTATGCACGATGAACATCATGGACAATGACAGAGTTATAACAGTACTTGTTGAGTGACTTGAGTGCATGTGTGATTTGACGGATCCTGACATCTGACAGACAGCTGACTGTGACCTTCTTTTCCAGCCTGGTGAGTGGGACATCTTTGCGACTCACTATGGAGTCGCCTATGACCAAGATATTAGGTTTTGAGGTGTTTTGCCTTAGGGGCTTATTTGCTGAGAAACTGGTGTATGTCTTACTATGTGTAGTGATTTCTATTTGCATGGTAGTGTGTACAAGTGGTTTATGTTTGGGAGGTCTCTGTTCTTTAGGCAGGCTTCTAGTGAGTACCTCTGCTTAAGTGGGTTTATGGGTCATGATCTCATTTTGCGTGAGAGGTGAAGTGTGTGTGCTGATAACCTGTTTAATTTCCGGTTTGTTGTTAAGTGAGAGAATTCATTCATAACGTCATTACATCTCTTACATAGGGTATTTATTTTAGAAGTAAGTGGCTGCCAGTATACATGAAGCAATTACTACATTGCCTAATAATGCCCATGTCAATCAGGCTGACCGTTGAAATGATGAGAAACTGTCCATCCATTATAGCAGGTTCTTAACATATGTACTACTGGGGAAGGGAGTGGACTAGTTTGACCAGTTTTTGTACTAGGACTAACAAAGGCACTTGCTCTATTGAAGGCTATGGATGATAAGTGTGGCAATTCTGCAAAGTGCGGCTGTAGTGCAGTAGGGAAGCTTTGGAGGGTTCCACTGACAGATGCCCAGGGAAAAATTGAGTTTCAAGGTGTGTGCATCTCTACATGGCACCACTAACCCATTACACAGTGCACTGCAAACCTGCAAACACGAAGCTTAAATACCAGCGAAATTAAAACACTTTTATGCTAATGAGCAGGAACAAATTTCACACCTCAGAAATACTTAATTCATAACTATTATAACTCCTCCCAAGTTGAGGAAAAAAGGAAGGGGAGTTTTATTGTTACAGTCACTTCTCAAAGATTGTAAGTTGTACAAGTTACCATTACCTACAAAAGAGACCTTCAAATTCTTCATGTCTGCAGTAGCCTATGTGTTATACCCTGCCAAGGACACAGCAACACTGGTGAGCTTCCAAAAACTTTTATCCCCTTCCACACGGTCACTCTGGCTGCTCATAGGCTGAGCCTTTTTGAACAGTGCTACATAAGCTGCCAAAGTGGCTAAAAGCCTTCAGGACTTTCTTACCCCTTAATAAAAAATGGGTAGCCTGGATATAACAACAAAACATTATATCCCACCAAAACTACATTCAAGAAGGGAGGGGAGGGGTACTGCAGAAGTGAATAATTTGAAGAGCTACTGTTACAGGGAAGTGTATCTTACACAACTGTACTATGTTCATCGTTTTCACTGCTGCATTAGCCTATGGGTAGACTACCATAACTTACTCAGCCTGGGAGAAGAAAGTGTCCAGTAGACCCTAGAGAATGGTCTTAGCAAATTCTGCCTTGGACCTGGAAAAGGAAGCCAGTTTGCAGTGGTTTGTAAAGGTATGGACAGAGGACCAAGGTGCTGGCTCTTAAATGCTTCTAAGTTCATAAGTGTTTACTATACCAAGGACCACAAGGGCCTTTTTAAGCCTAGCCATGCATCCCAAATCTCTGACCTGATACCCTTGATAAGTGTAAGCAAAGGCCTGGGAGATGAACCATTTACAGGTTACCTGTGTCCATTAGAGTCATAGGTGCCAAACCAGGGATGAATTTCCGGCTTTCCATCCAATTGTCCAAGATGCACTTGAACTGGTTAGGGAGGAACTCTGCTTCACATGGATGGGGAGCCTGTTCCATAGACGGGGTAGTCTCTGGGATGCATACCTCTATCTCCAGTAGATCCTATTTATATCACACGCAAGGATGAAGTCTTTAGAACTGGTTATTCTGGTGTTGTTTGTTTTGTGGATAGACAGGAGGTCCATCAGAGTGGGTTTTGACAATGCCTTGTATGCCAGGCAGAGATCTCCTCTCAAAAGCCTGTAGGAGACCAAATATACGGATAGGACCCTGAGATGGTCTTCGTAGGACATTTTACTTATGCCCTGCATTTTTTTTTGTGAGGAACCTCTGTGGACATTCCAATTGTTCGATATGCCTGGTTAGTACACAAAAAGGGGGCACTGTACTCAATGATAGGTCTGATGAATGCTGAATACAGTGCAACAATGACTTCCTTAAACTTAGTTGCCATATCTTTGTTTATAAGTTGCGCAACATAGAATAATTTCCTCACCACTGTAGACATGTGAAGGTCAAAGGCTAGATTACTATCTATGTGCATCCCTAAGTCCCCAACTACTGGGTCAAGTCTAAGGGGTGTGCTGTCAGTATGGTAATTACCAGGGATGGAAGACTTCCCAAAGGATGCTATTATAGCAATAACCCACTCTCTGTTGCTTATTTTAAAGCTGTCTCACTATGTTAAACCTATTTAACATAGCGAGACAGTTTTGAAAAAAGCAACGGAGAAAGCAAGATCTCCGTTGCTTTTTACAAACTGTTTCGCTATGTTAAATGGGTTTAACATAGCGAGACATATTTAAAAAAAAAGCAACGGAGAAAGCAAGATCTCTGTTGCTTTTTACACACTGTGTCGCTATGTTAAAGAAGTTTAACATAGCGAGACAGCTTTAAAAAAAAGCAACGGAGATCTCAGTTACTTTTTTTAAACCTGTGTCGCTATATTAAACTCTTTAACATAGCAAGACAGGGTTTTAAAAAAGACTTACACTAATGGAAAAAGTCTGGGCGACCGGACCTTTTTCCATTAGTATAAGTCGATTTACAACGTGCACGCTGGCAAACCGGTTCCATCTCAACATCTAATCAAGGAATAGATTCCCAGGCTAGCTCCACCCCTCTACCCAATCAAGAAGCAAGATGACAAACGGATATGGGGGCTAGACCTAAACAAATCGCACCCTATACAATTGAGCGTTTTTCCATTGCTGGTCAAACAGAGGATGTATCAACAACTATCAGAAAGCAGAGGAAGAAGGAAGAGAAAGAATTCCACGGAAATAGAGAATGCGAACCGAAAGGCGAGACGCTAATGGATCTAGTAGTTAATTTATCAGAGTATGTACTGACTGGAGATGAAATACGCATACTGAATAAAGGGTTGACATTTATTCCCACTACAAGAGTTAATGTAAGTGATTTATTAACAGACTTGAGACTGTTTGGTCATAATCTATCTTTGAAACTGTTGTTTAAAGATTCTGATAAGAAAGAATCACATATGAATACATTTAAGAAAAAAAGCAGTTTCATTCCGAAGCTACCTACACATGTAAAATTATTCATTAAAATGTGTGAGAAGGACATGTATAATAGTTTTTCACAAGTAAGAAGAGGTGGCTATAATAATATAAGTAAAGAAGAGAGGATGGCGTTGATATCACTACAAAATAACGCTGCAATAAGCATCAGACCCGCCGATAAGGGCGGAGCAGTGATTGCGATGAATAAGAATGAATATGTTGAATCTATGTTCTGTATGCTGAGTGATGACAATGTATGCAAACCAATACAGAATTGTGATTATAATTTTATTAGGAATGTGAAGGATAATCTGTATGATTTACTTATGACTAGACAAATTGATGAACTATATCGTTTTTTGTTACTTGAAAAACCTGTAATACCTTGTATAAAGGGTTTGCCAAAAATACATAAATCCCTACAAAAGCCACCCATGAGACCGACAGTAGATGGAGGGGGGTGGCTAACAGAGCCAATTTCTGTGTATATAGAGAGCAAATTGGGACCTATAGTAAGGAGTATTTCAAATATACTTAGGGATACAACAGACTTATTACAATATTTGAATGATAATATGATGATGTTAAAAACAAGGAATTATTTAATGGTCAGACGATGTACAAAGTCTATTCACTGTGATTCCCAATGAGTATGGGATAGAAGCGATAAGAAATATACTTAGGACAAAAGAGGGAAAAAGTGATGAGATTATATTAATTTGCTCCTTATTAGATTTAGTACTTTCTAATAATGTATTCATCTTTGAAAAACAGCTTTATTTACAAAAATGGGGAGTGGCAATGGGGACATTGTGCGCAAAGTCATATGCGAATTTTGCTGTATACTATTGGGAAGAACAGTATCTGAAACAACACCACCTTAGTAAAAATGTTATAGTCTAAGCATTTTGTAGAGGACATCCTTCTTTTTTGGGAAGGAGATGTAAACTCATTAAAGAATTTTATTGAATATTTAGAATCAACTACATCTTTTTTGAGATTTACAATGAATTGGTCTTATGACAAAATAGATTTTTTGGATATAACAATATATAGGGATATGTATGGTAAAGTTAATACTACTTTATATCGTAAGGACTGCTGGAGAAATAGCATATCACAACGCCAGAGCATGCACCCAGGCCATGTGTTTAAAAATATAACAAAAGGACAGATTGGGAGAATAAGAAGAATCTGTAGTACCCCTAAAGATGAACAAAGGGAAATGATAAAATTGGAACAGTTATTGATAGAAAGGGGATATAAGGAAAAAGATATAAAGGAAGTGAGAGATAACTTAGGGTGTGGAGAAAATATGGAAGATAAAAATCTTAATAGTAGGAGAGGTAATATAAAAAGTAAAAAGTGTATGATGAGGTTTAATATGAATTATACTGCTGATAATGGAATAATAACAGACATCATAAGAAGGAACTGGCAAATCCTAACAATAAATGATGAAATTAAGAATGTTATAAGTGAAAACCCAAGCTTTTCTTATAAAAATAGTAAAAACTTAAAACGGTTGCTATGTGGAACAAAGGACAGAAAATAAGAAATAGAAAGGCAAAGTAGACGATATGGGACCTACCCATGTGGAAGATGTAAGATGTGTCAGGCGATAAGTAAAGAACAGACTTTTCAACATCCTTGCATTAACTATGCTTTTGAGCCAAGATTTATTGCCACGTGCGATAGTACAAATATAATATACCTTGCATGTTGCAATGATTGTAACAGTTTTTATATAGGTAAAACCTTAAACTGTTTGAGACATAGGATTTATCAACACAGGTATGATATTAGAAATAGGAATACACAAAATGCACTAGCAAAACATATTATGGAGCACTAAGGACATAGTTTCAACTTTAGAGTATTACAGAAAGTTGAAATAAGTTCGAGGGAGGGGGACAATAATAACGATTTATTGAGAATTGAATTAAATTGGATTTTTAAGCTTAGGGCACATCTGACACCAGGATTGAACAGTAATGTTAACATCAAGCCTGTTTTGGATGCACGCTCTCTGAAATAAGCTAGCATATGAGCTTCCCTTCTAAGGGTTGATTTTAATTGATTAATTAATTGCTTTCAGTCATGTGAATGTGTATAAAATGTTGGTTTTATTTCATTTTAAATACGGATCTGAAGAAGCGTACTTTAGTTACGTGAAAGCGCTTGTCCACAAATAAATTATTCTGGTTTTATAGCCGTGGTGTTCCTACAGCGTTTTACATTCACTAGTAAAGTACAGTTGTGTACACTTACCATAAATGTAGATGTTCAAGTGCATTCACTGCTGCAGTCATCACACTTGGATTATCTGCCTGCAGGTAGCATTCAGTCGGCCTGAATACCAGAGTCTTAGGATTTCTGTGTCGGATGCTGTCGCTTCTTCCAAGATGTCAGGTCGTCAGGGGTATAAAACAGGCAGCAGACACCACATCAGTTTTTCTTGCCCCAGATGTCAGGAGCCGCCCAAATAGGAAGCTAGTATATGGTGTGGAACACCACCAGTAAAAGGTAAATACCACTGACATAAAAAATTGCCAAAGAAAGGAGAGGTAGAAAGGAGAGAGAAAAACAGGGCTGGAGTGAGGGAAACCAAGATTGCAACAGTGAATACACTCGAACATCTACATTTATGGTAAGTGTACACAACTGTACTATGTTCTTCGTGTTTCACTGTTGCAGTCATCACACTTGGATTGATTCCCAAAGCTGAGGAAGGGTGGAGGCAGTCAAGAGGAGTTATGACTGGCTAGCAGGCCTTGTAAGACTGCTGTAGCAAATCCAGCTCTGGATTTAGAAAAATGAAATGGCAGGACTTAAAACATAGAACAAGGTTTCAGATATATGTCCCTGCTGAATGAATAGAAATTACAGGCTATATTTTCACAAGTTAGTTCTTTTTTTGATGAAACAAACAGAAACAAACTCAAGAAAAATGCAAAGAGATTTTAATGATTTTCAAACTGGCAGCATCCTACACTCTCTCTGCTCCAATCAGCAAGCTTTTTTTGATACAACACATCAAAAAATCAATTAGGGGCTAGATCCAAAACCCACCCAAGAAGCAGGTTTTTTTTTACCCCCCCGAAATAAAAAAATTTCAAGGGAGAGGTCGCTCACAAAGCAGAGGGCCAAGGAAACGTATAATGATCCTATGACTGAATGAAAAAAGCAATTTTTTTCCTTTTATGTTTTCCTCTGAATGCTTCTTAAAAAAGCCTGTGAAGGATTTTTTTTTTTTTTTTTTTTTCACAAAAAAAAATAAATATGAAAATTTATTTGACCAATAAATAAAATGGCCTCAAAAAAATTTTAAACAGGAACAGGTCTCAGAAACCACCTGCTGACCTGATAAAGGTGGTGGTACTACTATTATCATGAACAAGGATGATATTACATTAATGCTTAATATGCTATCTGACAATGACACCTATAGAATATTTCAAAAAAGGACATAAATTCTATATAGTATCAAGTGTGCATGCCCCTATACATGACTTACTTATGTAGGCAGATATCCCCAGAACTTTACAGTTATTTATTTATAGAATTTCCAACTGTTCCAATAATAAACTGCAACAATCTCGACTGTCCTGGAAAAATTTCTTAGACCAATAGTAGATGGGGTCTCATCTATTCTAAAAGACACTTATCATTTGTTAGATAATCTGAATGATTTGACTCTTGACACCATGAATAAGGACTATTTGCTTATAACCCCATTCCCAATGATTTGGGTCTGGAAGCTATAAGAGAATTTGTAGTCAGAGATACTAGTTTTTTCGAATGATAAAATAATCTTGATTTGTCAACTAACCTAGTACTTAACAATAATCTCTTCAATTTTGATGGTCAAACATATTTGCAAACATGGGGTGTAGCTGGGCACCCAAATCTGGTAGTTTTAAACTGCAGTAACACTGCATTTGAAAAGATTATATTCTACAAACGGTTTGTGGATGGCCTCCCCTAATTTGGGGAAGGTACCCTGGCTGAGTTTAAATTATTCTTACAGTTTTTAGAGACTACCACCACATATTTAAGATTTACAATGCTCTGACTATTAATGAACATGGTAAAGTAGTTTCTTCCATCTTCAGAAAGCCAACTTGGACAAACATTGTCAAGAGTCAATTCATCAGACTGACCAGATTGTGTCATGACAGAATAACAATAGAGGTTATGATCTTAAACTAATTAACTCTATTAAAAATGAAGTTCTGTATCCTAGATTTACATCTGCCTCTTATAGGACTAAGAATTTAGGAAAATTATCTAATACACCAGTGATGTAAAGAGTCTAGAAAGAGTTGTTTGTAGAAATTGGAACATCTTAATGACTGATACTTTAATTTCTAGTTTAGTGGGTAATTATCCCACTTTTCTTTATAAAAACTGCCCTAATTTGAAGCAGTTATTGTGCAAGGATAATAAACCAATATTTAGAGACACTACACTGAATATAGGCACAATTCCTTGTGGTAAATGTAATAGGTGTAATAACATCTGTACTGAAACAACATTTATTAATCCTTTTTTGGACTTTATTTTTTGTTTTAATACATCAGCCACTTGTAATTGTAAAAACTTGGTCTACTTAGCTACATGTACAAAATGTACTGCTTTCTATATAGGACTTACGAAAAGAAGACTAGCTGATCGTATTTACAATCATTTATATGAAATTAAGAAAGCATCAGATACAAATGCCCTAGCACAGCATATAAAAGATCATAGAGACCATACATTTTTATTTAGAGTGCTAGAATTGGTGCCTCTAAATGTTAGAGGGGGAGATGACTAGCAGAACTTAGGTGGATACTGAAGTTCAATGCTCACAACTTTCCTGGCCTTAACACCTTTGTGTCCATTAAGCCTATTTTAAATGCTAGGAATAACTGTAAAATTAAAATATTTAATATTTAAATTTATTACAAGTTTTTTAGTCCCTATAGTTTGCAATAACAAACATGAATATTGTGTACAACAAATAGAAATTAAGTTATATTTATATATTTTTGTCTATACATTTATATATTTATATATTTATATTCATATTTTTATACACTTATATATTTATATATTTATATATTATCCATGAAGTATTTTATTATTCTATTTTATTACCCTATGCAATGAGACTTTATACCTATATTACACCTATATATATATATATATCTTTTTCTATAGCACATCGATAATATCAGACTAACGTTTTAAATACCTATATATATATAAAGAATTTTTATTTAAGCGTAAGTTATATGCTAGGTATTTTTACGTCTTATTCATTGCTTTAGTTTTACTGTTTAACTCCTCCCTTGGATGTTAGTAAGCTGTTCTGAAGAAACATGCTCAATGTCTTGCATTGTAAGCTTTCTTCCTTAATAATATAGAAATTATATTGTGTAGCGGTATGTTGCAAAATTCACAATATTTTTATTTACAATGATTTTGTTAGATAGTATCTTTATGTGTTTTGCCAGCTTATTAGCTCACAACTGTTTATAGTTACGGTTTAGCAACTAGATTGACATGAATGATTTTGACCTTAGCTGCACTATGAGTTGCTTGGCTTTTATTGCATTTCACTGTCATCAAACCGTAAATATTGACTAGCTAAAACTATATCTTTAGTTCATTGTATTTAATGTAAAAGTGATTCTTGTTTACTGAAATCTTATATTTATTTTATCGTAACAAGTGGTCCGGAAATTTAGACTCATAAAGATGGTTTGAAAAGAAGGAAAAAAAGAAAAATGCTTCAGTAGCATTTTAATTGATTTGTTCAGCTTCATGTTAATTTGCAGTTGATTTTTATCTCCTGCATTTATTTTTCTTTATTTTTCTTTATTTTTCTTTACTTTTTATTTTTATTCTGATAAATGGAACGATTTTGGAAATGTTTTTATTTACATTTAGATTGAAGCTGGATGTCAGTAACTCTGCACAATCTATAATAGTTCTGTTTTGTGCCTTATACTCGATATTATAAGAATGCTGTATAGACGCCAGTTTGGTGGTTTTTCTTTAAAGCATTTATTGCCAATTAACTTAATTGGCACAATTAGATTTTAATTTATGCTATTTAAACAATGTTTGTGGTTTGCACCCACCAAAGCTACCGCTACCCACTATTTTATGGATTAAAGGAGTTTTTATTACAATTTTGCTGGCTACTTCATGGACTTTTAACTACAAGTGTGATATATTTATTGGTTGCTTTATGGATGTTTAAACGCATTTCATGTGTTAATTTACTGCATCGTGGTAGAGATCAGGTCACTGTTTTTACAGTTACTTTTTTGGATTTAGAAAAAATAGTTAAGTGGTAATGCTTGGTGAAGGTGTGTACAGAACTCCAGGTTGTAGCTTCCAGAATGTCCCTGGTAGGGACTCCCCTGAGAAATGCTGTAGAGGTGGAAGTAGCCCTAGTGGAATGTGTTCTGATCCCCTGTGGGGTAGGTTTTCCATGGTGCTTGTAGCAGAAATGGATGCGGTGTGCTATCCATTTGGACACAATTTGCTTTGAAATGGCCTTGCCCTCTGCCCCTGCAGCAAAGCTGACTAGTAGCTGGTCAGACTTTCTGAAAGGTTTAGTCCTGTCAAAGTAGATCCTGAGCTGTCTGTGCACATCCAAGGAGTGCAGGATCCTTTCCCCTTTTTTCTGAGGATTAGGGAAGAAGGTTGGCAAATGGATGGCTTGGTTTAGAGCCACACTGGAGACCACCTTAGGCATAAAGGACGGGTTAGTCCCGAGGGAAACCCTGTCAGCATGGAAACTAATGAAGGGTTCCACAGGCATTAGCGCCTGTAACTCAGACACTCTTCTAGCTGAGATTATGGCTAAAAGCAACGCTGTTTGCCAAGAAAGGAATTTTAACTCTGCTGAAGCCACATGTTCAAAAGGAGGAAGCATGAGCTTTTCTAGTACAAAGTTAAGGTCCCAGGCAGGGGTGGGGGCTCTCCTAGGGGGCCTAAAGATGTTCGCCCCTTTCAGGAACTGTTTGATGAGAGGGTGAGAGAATAGAGGTGGCGCAGTATTGTAATGAGCAGAGATGGCAGAGGCATGAATCTTAATGGAGGACAAGGACATGCCTCTGTGGGAGTAGCTCTGCTAGTTAATCAAGGATTTGAGGTGAGGAAGGCACAGCTGTGTACTTTCCTTGAGACTGATTGCAAGAACAATATCTTTTCCACTTTTCAGAATAGGATTTCCTAGTAAAAGGCCTTCTGGCCTTAAGAATGAAGTCCAGCACCTGTTTGCTGAGGGTTGCTGGTGGAATATTCAGGGGATAAGCCAGGCTGCAAGGTTTAGGGTTTGCAGCTCTGGATGCAAAACCTGTCCTTCCTGCTGAGACAGCAGGGAAGGTGTCTGGTGAAGGTGCCAGGGTGCCACTGTTGTCAGACTGTGTAAGAGTGAGTACCAGTGCTGGCGTGGCCAGTCTGGGTCGATAAAAATTGCCCTTGGGCTGTCCTGTCTGATCTTGAGTAGTACCTTTGAGAGGAGGGGCAGAGGGGGAAAGGCATAAAATGAGAAGTTTTCTCATTTGAAGCACAAGGCATCCACCTTCCAGGGCCTGCTGTGAGGGATCCTGGTACAAAATTTGTTCAACTGGTGTTTCTTGGGGGAGGCAAAGAGGTCCACCTCTGGTGTCCCCAACCTCTTGAAGGTGCTGGGCTCCAATTTCCACTCATGTGGGTCCAGGAGATTTCTGCTTAAGTCGTCTGCCAGTAAATTCTGTTTGCCTGGCAGGAATTGAGCTTGTAGATGCACTTGGTTGCTCAAGGCTGTGTTCCACAGGGCCATGGCTAACCTGCAGAGCGGGTAAGAATGGGTCCCCCCCTGCTTGTTTATGTACCACAACTGTGGTGTTGTTTGTTTTTATCAGCAGCTATCCTGGAAGGATTAGGTATTTAAAGGTTGTCAGAGCATACTGTACAGCTAACATCTCTTTTTGACTGATGCGCAGATGATTTGTCCTGGGCGCCACTTATCCTGAATGTATTTGCCTGCCATGTGAGCTGCCCATGCATAGTCTGATGCATCTGCAGTCAGGATTTGAACAGCAAGAGGTTGAGTGAAAGGCAGTCCCTTGTTGTGGTTGCATGCTTCTGCCCACCAAAGGAACTCTGCCCTTAGACAAGGTATGATAGGAATGACTGTTTCCAGGTCCTGAGAATGTTCGAACCAAAGACTTTTTAGGTACCACTGAAGTTTCCTCATATGCAGTCTTGCATATGGAATTAGCAGAATGCATGAGGCCATCAACCCTAGGGCTTGCAGTATTTTCCTTGCTGGGTTTTGGTGGCCATTTGTTTGAAGGAGTTGTTCAAATAGACCTGTTTTTCTGGAGTGAGAAATGCCATCTGGGAAGTTGTGTTCATGCTTGCTCCCAGGAATACAATTTTTTCACTGGGCACCAGTTGTGATTTATTTTCATTGATGGTGTACCCAAATGAAGACAGGAGTCTTTTTACAGATGCCAGGTGCTGAAATAGCAATTCCTGGCTGTCCGCCTGAATCAGGCAATCGCCCAAGTATGGGTAAATTTGGATATTTCTCTGCCGGCAGTATGCAATGGCTGGAGC
This sequence comes from Protopterus annectens, assembly GCF_019279795.1. Lineage (NCBI taxonomy): Eukaryota > Metazoa > Chordata > Ceratodontiformes > Protopteridae > Protopterus > Protopterus annectens. Next base: position 441,862,744 of record NC_056734.1, on the reverse strand, counting down.
CAGGCATTTTGTGAATACTCTGGGTGCAGTAGATAAGCCAAAGGGAAGTGCAGAGAACTGATAGTGCAGAGAGCCTGCCCTGAAGCGTAGATATTTCCTGTAAGACTCCCTTATGGGGATGGACAGATAAGCTTCATTTAAGTCTACGGTGACTAACCAGGCATCCTTGGCTAGCATAGAGAGAAGGTGTTGTAGGGTAAGCATTTTGAATTTTGGGATCACCAGAAAAATGTTGAGAATTGATAGATCCAGGATAGGGCACCGAGACCCCTCTTTTCAGGGCACCAGGAACAGTCTGGAGTAGAAATCCTGTCCTCTTTGTTGTACTGGAACAGGATGAACGGTCCAGACATTGAGCAGGGAAAGTATTTGCTTTTGAGCCTCTGCCCACTGGTTTAGAGGATGGTGTGGAAACCCGCTTAGGGTTGGCAGTGAATGGAAGTAGAATCTGTACCCCTGGGATACAATGTTTAGAACCCATCGGTCCCGAGTAATGGACATAGTACAGTTGTGTACACTTACCATAAATGTAGATGTTCGAGTGTATTCACTGTTGCAGTCATTACATTTGGGTTATCTGCTTGCAGTAGCCCTCAGTCAGTCTGATTAACAAGCCTTGGGTCTTGTGTCGGTTGCTGTCACTTGTTCCATGATGTCAGGTCATCAGGGGTATAAAACATGCAGCAGACGCCATTACATCAGTTTTTCTTGCCCCAGATGTCAGGCAGTCGTATGGATAAATTTGAATATTTCTTTGCCTGAAAAACGCAATGGCGGGAGCCAGACATTTTGTGAAAACTATGGGAGCAGTAGATAAGCCAAAGGGAAGCAAAGAGAACTGAAAGTGCATAGATCCTGCCCTGAAACATACATATTTCCTGCATGATTCCCTGATTGGGATGTGTAGGTAGGCCTCTTTTTGGTCTAGGGTGGCTAACCAAGCATCCTTGGAAAGCACAGAATTTTGGTATCACCAGAAAGGTGTTTAGAATGGAGAGATCGAGGATGGGGCGCCATGTGCCCTCTTTTCTGGATACTAGGAAGAGTCTGGAGTAGAAACCTTGGCCTATCTGTTCTGCAGGAAAGTACAGTCATGTACACTTACCATAAATGTAGATGTTCGAGTGTATTCACTGTTGCAGTCATTACATTTGGGTTATCTGCTTGCAGTAGCCCTCAGTAGGTCTGATTAATCTTGGGATCGGCGTCGGTTGCTGTCCCTTCTTCCATGACGTTAGGTCGTCAACGGTATATAACATGCAGCCGACGCCATTACACCAGTATTTCTTGCCCCAGATGTCAGGTGCCCCCCTAAAGGGAAGCAATTAAATCTATAAATACAAGTATATACATCCCAACAAAAAGCAAATACACCAAAAAGCTTTTGGAGCATAGTAAGTGAGAGTAGAGGTATAGCCAAAAGAAGAAAGAGGGCTGGAGGGAGGGTAACCAGGACTGCAACAGTGTATACACTCAAACATCCACATTTATGGTAAGTGTACACAACTGTACTATGTTCTTCGTATTTCACTGTTGCAGTCATTACATTTGGGTAGATTCCCAAAGCTAAGATTGGGAGGAGGAATTTAAATAGAATTAGGACCAGCTATAAAGGCCCTGCAAGACTGCAGTGGCAAAACTAGCTCTGGATTTAGAGAAAATTGGCAAATGATGATGCTTGGTGAAAGTATGCACAGAACTCCAGGTAGCAGCTTCTAGGATGTCCCTAGTAGGGACGCCCCTGAGAAAGGCTGTAGAGGTAGATGCAGCCATGGTTGAATGGGGTCTGATGCCCTGTGGGATAGGTTTTCCATGGTGCTTATAGCGGAAATTAATGCAGTGGCCTGTCCATTTTGAAATGGTTTGTTTTGAAATAGCTTTCCCCTCTGTCCCTGCAGCAAATGCCACCAGTAGTTGTTCAGATTTCCTTTAAGGTTTAGTCCTGTCCAAGTAGAATCTAAGCTGTCTGTGCACATCTAAAGAGTGCAGTATCCGTTCCCCTTTGTTCTGTGGGTTAGGAAAGAAGGTAGGCAAATGAATGGACTGATTAAGAGCCACACAGGATACCACCTTGGGCATGAAGGAGGGATTAGTTCTGTGGGACACCCTATCCGCATGAAAGATGATGAAAGGTTCCACTGCCACAAGGTCCTGTAATTCAGATACCCTTCTTGCAGAAGTGATTGCTAAAAGGAAAGCTGTTTTCCAGGAAATAAATTTTAAATCTGCAGTAGCAGCTGGCTCGAAAGGAAGAAGAGTAAGTTTCTTCAAGACAAAGTTAAGATCCCAGGCTGGAGTTGGAGCTCTCCTGGGTGGCCTTAAATTTTTGGCCCCTCTGAGGAACTGCTTGAGCAGTGGGTGAGAGAAGAGTGGAGGCTCTGTGCTATAATGAGCTGAAATGGCTGAGGCATGAATTTTGATGGAGGAAAAAGACGAGCCCTTAAGAAGAATCTCAGTCAAGTATTGTAGAATATGAGGTAAATTGGTTCCAGGCACAGAATCTTTTCCATTTTGCAGCATAAGATTTTCTAGTACTAGGCCTCCTTGCCTCTAAAATGATATCCATCACTGATTTACTGAGGGATGGTGAAGGAGAGATTAGGTAATTAGCCAGGCTGCTAGGTTCAGGGTTTGCAGCTGAGGGTGCAGAATCTGGTTCTCCTGCTGAGACAACAGGAAATGAGTCTGAGGCAGGTGCCATGGAGCCAAGTGTGACACACTGCGCAAGAGTGAGTACCAGTGTTGGCGGAGCCTGTCTGGTGGAATTAAAATCGTCCTTGGCTTGTCCTGTTTGATTTTTAGTAGTAGCTTGGAGAGCAGAGGCAGAGGAGGAAAGGCATAAATTGATAGGTTTTTCCAGCTGAAGGATAGAGCATCCACTTTCCAAGTTTGTTTGTGGGGAATCCTTGTGCAAAATTTGTCCAGCTGATGGTTCTGGGGGGAGGCAAAAGTACAGTTTTGTACCTACCATAAATGTAGATGTTCGAGTGTTCACACTGCTGCAGTCATCACACTTGGGTTATCTGCCGTCAGGCCGTCCCGCAGTCGGCCCGAGTTCCAAAGTCCTGGTCCGGCATTGGTTGCTGTTGCTTCTTCCCTGACGTCAGTGCGACAGGGGTATAAAAGACAGGGGTATAAAAGAGGCAGCCGACGCCATTTTCTTCAGTTTTTCTTGCCCCAGATGTCAGGTGCCCCCAAATATGAAGGCAATACATAATCCTAAGTAAATTGCATAAGTAGAAAACAATCGCTACAGCTGTAAGCAAATACACCATATAGACATGCATCTTAAAGATTGTATAAACAGGGAGCTGGTGGAATGAGGCCTAATGTTACCAGGTACAAGTTTCCCATGGTGTGTGTAGCAGAAAAGGATACAATGGACTATCCATTTTGAAATGGACTGTTTTGATATAGGCTTTCCCTGAGATCCTGCAGCATAGGATACAAAGAGCTGATCAGATTTTCTGAAAACCTTTGTTTTATCCAAGTAGAAATGTAATTGCCTGTGAATGTCCAAAGAGTGTAGGAGCCTTTCCCCTTTATTCCGGGGGTTTGGATAAAAGGTGGGTAAATGAATGGTTTGGTTTAGAGCCACACTAGATACTACTTCTGGCATAAAGGAAGGGTTAGTTTGTAAAGAGACTCGGTCTTGATGAAAAATGATGAAAGGCTCCACTGCCATTAGGGCCTGTAGCTCTGAGACTCTTCGTGCTGAAGTTATTGCTAGCAGCAGGGCAGTTTTCCATGATAACAATTGTAAATCAGCTGAAAAAGCTAGCTCGAAGGGCGGTAGTGTAAGTTTTTCCAAAACAAAATTGAGGTCCCAAGTTGGTGTTGGTGCTCTTCGGGGAGGTCTTATGATCTTAGCCCCTCTGAGGTACTGTCTTAATAATGGATGTAAAAAAATAGGAGGATCCGTGTTGTAATGAGCTGAAATAGCTGAAGCGTGGATCTTTATAGATAAAAAGGAAAGGTCTTTGTGCAACATCTCAGTTAAATATTGCAGAATCTAAGGAATATTTGGGACAAGAGGGCTTTGGCCTTTAGCCTGGTTCCAGGCGCAGAATCTTTTCCATTTGTCTGAGTAGGTTTTCCTGGTGCTGGGTCTCCAGGCCTCCAGAATGACATCCATAACAGCTGTAGAGAGAAGTGTTGTCTGGTTGTTTAAATAATCTGCTATGCAGCCAGATTTGAAGTCTTGAGCTGGCTGTGCAGAATCTGATTGTTTTGCTGAGTCAGCAGGTGAGGAATTTGAGGTAAAATCCATGGTGGGCCTTGAGCCATGTTCCTTAATATTGGATACCAGTGTTGGCGTGGCCAGTCTGGAGCAATGAGCATCATTTGTGGCCTCTCTAATCTGGCTTTTAGCAGCACCTTTGCCAGAAGAGGCAGTGGAGGAAAGGCATACACGGTCAGTGTTTTCCAACTGAATGAGAGGGCGTCCACTTTCCAAGCTAGTGTGTGGTATGTCCTTGTGCAAAACTTTCGCAGTTGGTAGTTTTGGGGGGAGGCAAACAGATCTATGTCTGGGCTCCCCCATTTTTGAGTTATTGTGAATATTTGTGGGTCTAGTTTCCACTCGTGAGGATCCATGACATTTCTGCTTAGTTCGTCTGCCAATGTATTTTTCTTTCCTGGTAGGAATTGTGCTTGTAGTTGAACTTGGTAGGTCAGTGCTGTGTTCCACAAGGTCATTGCTTGCCTGCATAAGGGGTAGGAATGTGTGCCCCCTTGTTTGTTTATGTACCACATCACTGTGGTGTTGTCAGTCTTTATTAGAAGTTGTCCTGGATGTAGGAGGTCCTTGAAAGCTGTTAAGGCATTTTGTACAGCTAGCATCTCTTTTTGATTGATGTGGAGATGCATTTGATCTGCAGACCATTTGCCCTGAATACACTGTCCTGCCATGTGTGCTCCCCAGGCGTAATCCGATGCATCTGTTGTCATTGTTTGCCTGGCTGTGGGCAAGGTGAAAGGCTGACCCTTGTTGAGGTGACATGCCTGAGCCCACCATAGAAACTCCTGTTGAAGGCAGGGAATTAGTGGTATTATGGTTTCCAAGCTGTGGCTGTGTTGAGTCCATATGCTTTTCAGGTACCACTGTAATTTCCTCATATGCAGTTTGGCATATGGTAGTAGTAGTATGCAAGATGTCATGAATCCCAAGGCCTGCAGAATTTTTCTTGCAGGGAGTTGTTTCTTTGTTGCCATCATTTTGAAGTATTGAGTCAGTTGTCCTTGCTTGTCTGGCATGAGATAAGCCACCTGGGCCGTTGTATTCAAGCTGGCACCCAGGAATATTATGTCTTGTGAGGGCACTAGTTTTGACTTCTTTTCGTTTACTGTGTACCCTAGGCAACTTAGTAGGTTTTTTTTACAAACGCCAGATGTTTTAAAAGCTGTCTGCTTGAATAAGGCAGTCGTCCAGGTATGGATATATTTGGATTCCTCTTTGTCTGCAGTATGCAATTACTGGTGCCAGGCATTTTGTGAAGACCACGGGCACAGTAGATAAGCCAAAGGACAGTGCAGAGAATTGGTAAAGAGTTGTACCTGCTATAAATCGGAGGTATCTTCTGCAATTTTGTCTGACAGGGACATGCAGGTATGCCTCCTTGAGGTCCAACGTTACTAGCCAAGCCTTCTTGCCCAGCATGGGAAGAAGTTGCTGTAGTGTGAGCATCTTGAATTTGGGTACTTCCAGGTATGTGTTTAGAATTGAAAGGTCCAGAATGGGTCAACAGGCTTTGTCCTTTCGGGGAGCCAGAAAGAGTCTCGAGTAAAATCCTTGTCCTTGCTCCTGTGCAGGAACCTGTTGAATTGCTCTTATGTTCATGAGTGCTGTAATTTGTCTTTGAGCATCTGCCCAATGATTTGAAGGCAGGTTTGGCATTCCATTTATCCTTGGTAAAGTGTGAAAGTGGAACCTGTATCCTTGAGTTACAATATTAGGACCCATTTGTCTTTTGTGATGATGTGCCAATTGTCTGCAAAAAGGGCAAGTTTTCCTCCCAAGGGAGCTGCCAAGAGTGATTTGCTTGGCAGTCTGAGGGGTAAGTCATTGTGATTGTCTTCTGATAGTTTGAGATCGGTCTTCTCCTCCTTTCTGGGTTGTGGCACCCCATTGTCGTGGCTTGTAAGAGCATTGTGGCTGACCTCTGCCCCTTGGGCGTCTGTATTTGCCCCTCTGTGGTCTGTCAGAAGTTGGAAAGGACCAGTTTTTGGTTGGCCAATTTCTGCTGAAACGAGGGGGTTGAACCTGTAAAAAATCCTTGACCGTCTGCATAGATTTTGCCTCATCCTCCATTTTCTTTAAAACCTCTTCTGCTTTCACACCAAATAAAACATCCTGCTGTAAGGGTGCATCCAATAACTTTGCTTTAACATGATCAGGTAAAGTTTGTTCTTTTAACCAAGCATGGCTACGAATGACAGACCCTGTTACAGCTGCTCTGCAAGAAGCTTCCAATGAATCAAATCCACATAGCAAAGTATGTTTTCCCACTTGTTCTGCTGCATGCAACAAATCTTGCATTTCCTTGTAATCAGGCTGCTCTGTATGTGTGCTCATTTCCTTGTAATCAGGCTGCTCTGTATGTGTGCTCATTTTTTGTTTTAATTGAGATATCAAATATTGTTGATATTTCAGCATGTGAAACTGGCAATTTAAGGCCCTCATAGCTAGAGTAGCTGAGGTATACACTTTCTTTCCCCATATGTCTAGTGCTCTAGAATCCCTTTCAGACGGTACAGGATTTTTAGCAATAGAGGCCTTAACCCCTTTGGGACCCTGGGAAATGGTTTCTGGGTCAGCAACATGGCTTTTATATAGGAATGTATGCGAGTCAGGGACTCGTAGTATCTGTTTGGTTTGGCTGGTGCAGGAGGTAATGAATCTGGGTTAAGGCTGGATTCTGAATAAACATCATCCACAATGTCTAACACAGGTGGAATAGCAAGGGGTCTGTGCTGGGGTAGTAAGAGGAACTCTCGGAGCCTTTTCTTAGAATCAGAGTAATCCTGGCCTTCCCAGTGGAAATGTTCCCTCATGGTATGTAAAGTTACCCCAAAAGAGTAGTCTTCTGGGGGAGATGCTGAAGGAATAGACTCTTCAGCATCAGAGTCTTCATAAGGGGGAAAAGAGTACTCCTGTTCCTCAGAAGAATCTGAGGAAATGGAAACCTGGTCAGAGGAAGCGTAGTCATCCTCCTGTCTAGGCCTTTTGTCAGGTGGGGGATGTGAACCCCTGATTAGGGTAATTAAGTCTTCGGCCATCTTAATCATCTGTTTCTTAGGCATGGGGCCTTGCACTGGAGACTGCTGTACAGGCTTCCTTACTTTTAATGGAGTTTTCAGTTTTGCATAGGATTTAATAGTAAGTGTAGTCGGGCTGAAGACACCTTCAGCAACTGACGGCCTTTCAACAGCACCGGAATCCCCTTCAGCCATGGAGTCGGAAGGGCCTAAAGATAAAGGCTCTGGAGGCCCTGCAATGTCCGCTTGGGAGTCGGATGCAGGCTGAGGTACTAAATCAGCAGTCGTCAGGGGCTGCATACGCACCTCACTGAAAACCAGAGAGCCGACGACTGGCCTAGCAGAGGCCTCGGTGTCTGGTTTGGGTCTCGGCTGCCTGTCCTTATCTTTGCACTTTTTATGCATCCCGGTTGTCGGTTGTTCCAACGGCATGATATAATTAAATTTTCTACCAAAATAATGTCAGGCGAAATCAAACCGACGTTTAATAGTTCATTTGTTAAACCTAGCACAAAACCGACAACCTGTGACGTCGTGGTCTGGGCCTAGGCAAGGGATACAATAAGAATGAAAATCCTTTTGAGGTATTTGCTTCCCACAAGAAATGCAATTATTAACTTTTTCTGACATCGGACTGAGGCAAGAAAAGGTTCCCCAATGGGGTACTTAGCTTTATTGAAGACTTCAGTCTGAAATTCAATTCAAAAATCTCAGGAGTCTGCCGACCGGCACTTGCAAACTGCTTCGGCTTCGGGCACCGCGCGGCAAGAAAGACTGAAGAAAATGGCGTTGGCTGCCTCTTTTATACCCCTGTGGCACTGACGTCAGGGAAGAAGCGACAGCAACCGACGCCAGACCAAGAATTTGGAATTCGGGCTGACTGCGGGACCGCCTGACAGCAGATAATCCAAGTGTGATGACTGCAGCAGTGTAACACGATGAACATCAGGTCTATATCTGGGCTCCCCCATTTGCTTGTCAACATATTGAAAATCCTTGGTTCCAGTTTCCAATCGTGTGGGTCCATGAGGTTTCTGCTTAGTCCGTCTGCCAGTGTATTTAGTTTTCCTGACAGGAGTTGAGCTTGTAGATTCACTTGGTAGCTCAAGGCTGTGTTCCACAATGCCATGGCTAGTCTGCAGAGGGAGTAAGAATGTGTACCCCCCTGCTTGTTTATGTACCAAATGACAGTGGTGTTGTCAGTCTTTACCATTAGTTGTCCTGGAAGAATGTGGTCCTTGAAGGTTGTTAGAGGATTCTGTACAGCTAACTTTTCCCTTTGATTTATGTGCAGGTGCATTTGACTTGGATTCCATTTGCCCTTGAATGCACTTCCCTGCGAGCCCCCCATGCATGGTCTGATGTGTCTATTAAGATTTGGGCGGCAGGAGGTAATGTGAATGGTAGTCCCCTTTTTTGGTGGCAGGCCTCTGTCCACCAAAGGAACTCTAGGAGTAGGCAAGATATGATAGGAATCCCTTGCTTCTAGATCCTGTGAATGTTGACACGATAGGCTTCTGAGATACCACTGTAGTTTCCTCATATGTAGCCTTGCATATGGAATTAGAAGAATGCAGGAGGTCATGAACCCCAAGGCTTGCAGATAGCTGGGATTTTGTGGCCACTTGTTTGAAGTATGTTGTCAAATGAATCTGTTTCTCTGGCGTGAGGAAAGCCATCTGGGAAGTTGTATTCAAGCTTGCTCCAAGGAATATAATTTGTTGACAGGGTACCAGGTGGGATTTCTTTTTTCGTTTATGGTGAACTCCAGACAAGTCAATACTCTCTGAACAAAGGCCAGATGATTCAAAAGAATGTCCTTGCTTTCTGCCCGAATTAGACAATCGTCCATGTATGGGTATATTTGAAAATTTCTTTGCCTGCAAAATGCAATGACCGAAGCTAGGCACTTTGTGAATACCCTGGGCGCAGTAGATAAGCCAAAGGGCAGTGCAGAGAACTGATAGTGCATGTAGCCTGCTTTGAAGCGTAGGTATCTTCTGCAAGACTCCCTGATAAGGATGTGCAAAGTATGCTTCTTTTAAGTCTAGGATTGCCAACCATGCATCCTTGCCTAGCATAGGAAGCAGCTGGTGAAGAGTCAGCATTTTGAATTTTGAAATCACCAGAAAGGTGTTTAGAATAGAAAGGTCCAGGATAGGATGTCATGTATTGCCTTTTCTGGGTACCCGGAAAAGTTTTGAATAGAAACCTTGTCCCTTTTCCTCTTCTGGTACCAACTGAATAGCCCCCATGTTTAAGAGAGAGAGTACTTGATTCTGGGCCTCTGCCCACTGATTTGGGGGAAGATATGGCCACCCACTCGGTGTTGGTAATGTGTGGAAATGAAATCTGCATCCTTGGGACACTACATTTAAAACCCATTTGTCCTGGTTAAGGAGTTCCCAGTTTTTGGCCTGCATACCAATCTTTCCGCCTAAAGGAGCATTCAGTTGGGAAGTGCTTGGAAGTTTTAAAAGCAAGTCATTGAGACAGTTTTCCATAGGGGGGAGTCTTACTACTCCCAGGTTTGAGTGCAGAAAACCCCCACTGCCTAGTCTTGTGTGTCCCTTGGGACTGAAACCTGGGGTTTCTGCTGGGTCTGGGTCTGGGTTTGGGTTTGGCTTGAGAAGACCTGGAAGGAGCTGGAAAGGACCAATTTTTAGAGGGCCAGTGCCTACTAAATTCTAAGAAGCTGAACTTGTAAGAAATCTTTAACAGTTTGCATAGATTTAGCTTTAACTTCCATCTTTTTAAGAACTTCCTCAGCCTTGTTGCCAAACAGGCGGTCCTAATTTAAGGGAGCATCCAACAATTTAGCTTTAACATGATCTAGCAAACCTTGCTCCTTAAGCCAAGCAAGCCTTCTGAGCACAGACCCAGTAACAGCAGCCCTGCAAGAGGCCTCTAATGAATCAAATCCACATTGCAAAGTATGTTTTCCAACCTGTTCAGCAGAATGCATTAAATCCTGTAATTCTTTATTTTCAACACAGTCAGGAATTAACAACATTTTCTGTTTAAGAAATCCAATAACATGTTGGGAATACTTTAACATATGAAACTGGCAGTTTAAAGCCCTAATGGCCAAGGTTGCAGAAGTGTAAACTTTCTTATCCCATCTATCCAGTGCCCTAGAGTCTCTATAACAGGGGGTAGGATTTTTAGCAGTAGAAGCCTTAATGCCCTTTGGGTCCCTGTGAAATAGTCTCTGGATCCGCAATAGGATTTTTAAAAAGTAACTTGTGAGAATCAGGAACCCTGTAATATCTGTCAGGTTTTCTGGGAGCAAGAGGCAAAGAATCAGGGGCCAGCCTAGATTCTGAAAAGGCATCATCAACAATGTCTAATACAGGAGGTATAGCTAAAGGCCTATGCTGAGGCAGGAGTAAGAAATCACTAAGCCTCTTCTTTTGAAATCAGAAAAATCCTGGCTTTCCCAGTGGAAATGCTCCCTTAGAGTATGTAAGGTCTCACCAAAAGAAAAATCCTCTGGAGGGGAAGTACAGGGAATACAGCCCTCTGCATCAGAATCCTCATAAGTAGATATTGGCAAATCCAGATCACCAGAAGAATCAGAAAAATCAGAATCCTGTTCAGAAGATTCATAAACAACTTCAGTCCTAGGTCTCTTAGAAGGGGGAGGTTGGCTTCCCCTGATTGGAGTTATAAGATCTTCAGCCATTCTTATCATTTGTTTTTTAGGCATAGAGGCCTGAGCGTGCGGCCTGGGCATCGGTTTCTTTGGCATGGTTCGAGATTTTGACCTAAATGAAGAAGGAGGCGTTGGTTTAATATGCAAGTCCATAGGCCTGAATACACCCTCAGAAGCCAGTGCCTGCACAGCGGCTTCGGACCCATCCAAGGTAGAGACATCTGCAGGTTGCACAGTTGAAGCCTCTCGCGGCATACCGGACTCTGAATGGGTCACAGTGGAGGCCTGCCAGTCAGAAAGTACAGTTGTGTACACCTACCATAAATGTAGATGTTTGAGTGTCTTCACTGTTGCAGTCATAACTGTAGGGTGCTCCTGCCGGCAGGCAGCCCGAGGTCGGCCAGAATCCCAAAGTCTGGATCCGGCGTCGGCTGTACAATCCAGTACCCTGACGTCAGTACGCTCTGGTACATAGCCCTCAGCCGACGCCATCTTCTCCAGCCTTTCTTGCCTAGATGTCAGAAGTCCCCAATACATCATAAATGAATCCCACTAGGAAACACAAATACACCACAAAAGAGAGAAAAAGAGGGGATAGGAGGGAGGGAAACACCGACTGCAACAGTGAAGACACTCTAACATCTACATTTATGGTAGGTGTACACAACTGTACTATGTTCATCGTGTTTCACTGTTGCAGTCATAACTGTAGGGTGGAATCCCAAAGCAGTGAAAAAAGGGGGGAGGTTTAGACAGAAGAAGGGGCAGCAAGAAGACCCTGCAAAACAGCAGAGGCAAAGCCTGCCCTGGTCTTAGAATACAAAGGGAGATTGTAGTGCTTGGAAAAAGTATGCACAGAACTCCAAGTGGCAGCTTCCAAGATATCCTTGGTAGGAACTCCCTGAGAAAAGCTGTAGAAGTAGCAGCTGCTCTAGTAGAATGACTTCTCACAGTACCTGGAAAGTGTTTCCCATGATGAGAGTAACAAAACCTTCTTCCATAAGAAATCCATTTGGAAATAGTTTGTTTGGAAATAGCCTTTCCAAGAGAACTGGAGGCAAAAGAAACAAACAATTGGTTAGATTTTCTGAACTCTTTAGTCTTGTCCAAATAAAATCGTAACTGTCTGTGCACGTCCAAGGAGTGCAAAATCCTTTCCCCTTTATTCTGAGGATTAGGAAAGAAGGTAGGAAGGTGAATAGTTTGATTCAAAGCCACTTTCGAAATTACCTTAGGCATGAAAGTAGGATTGGTCCTCAAGGATACTCTGTCCTGGTGGAAAATAAGGTATGGTTCCACAGCCATGACAGCTTGCAACTCTGAGACCCTTCTGGCAGAAGTCAAAGCTAACAAAAGAACTGTCTTCCAAGACAAAAACTTAATATCTGAAGATGCAGCAGGTTCAAAAGGAGGCAAAGTACGTTTTTCTAAAACGTAATTAAGATCCCAAGCAGGAACAGGAGGGGTCCTGGGAGGCCTTAAATTCTTAGCCCCTCTCAAGAATTGTCTCACCAAAGGATGAGAAAAAAAAGGGGGATCAGTATTGAAATGAGCAGAAATAGCAGAAGCATGAATCTTAATGGAAGAAAAGGAAAGTCCATTAGACAAAAGATCCGAGAGGTAAAGCAAAATAGAAGAGAGATCAGGTACCAGAGGGTCCAAGCCTCGGTCCTGCATCTAAATGCAAAATCTCTTCCATTTAGAGGCATAGGATTTCCTAGTGCTAGGCCGTCTAGCTTCCAAAAGAACATCCAAAACCTGTTTGGGAAGACTAGAAGAAATCAAATTCCTTTGAAGAGCCAAGCTGTCAGGCAAAGGGTCTTGAGATTGGAATGTAGCAACTGACCCTGATGCTGGGACAGAAGAGAAGGGTTCAGAGGAAGAATCCAAGGAGGCTCCAAGAACAGGTGCTTTAAAGTTGGATACCAAAACTGTCGAGGCCAATTTGGCGCAATCAAGATGAGGAACTTGGGCTTGTCCTGTTTTATCTTTAGTAATACCTGAGGAAGTAGAGAAAGAGGAGGGAAGGCATATCCCGAAAGGTTTCTCCAGCTGAAGGACAGGGCATCCACTTTCCAAGCTGTTTTGTGGAATGACCTGGTGCAAAAGAGAGGCAGCTGATGATTGAGGTGGGATGCAAACAGATCTATCTGGGGGCATCCCCAAACTGCAGTAATCCTGTTGAATAAGTTGGTGTCTAGCATCCATTCGTGAGGATCTAAAATGTTCCTGCTCAGGCTGTCTGCTAAGAGATTCTGTTCTCCTGGTATGAATTGGGCCTGGAGATGTAGATTCAGATTTAGAGCAGAGTCCCATAAAGCCATAGCTAGTCTGCAAAGGGGGTACGAATGAGAACCCCCCTGCTTGTTTATGTACCACATGACTGTGGTGTTGTCTGCGTATCAAAAGAGGTCCTGGATGCAAAAGGTTCTTGAAGGCTAGAAGAGCATTTTGAACTGCCAACATTTCCTTCAGATTGATGTGCCAGTGAAGATGATCCTTTGTCCAGGTTCCCTGCTGGCAATTGCCTAGAAAATGTGCTCCCCAAGCATAATCCGAGGCGTCCGTGGTTATGATTTGAGAAGGTTGAGGAAGACGGAAAGGCTTTCCTTCGTTAAAGCACACACCCTGGACCACCAAAGGAACTCCTTCTGGAGGCAGGGGATCAGAGGAATCAGAGTGTCCAGATCGTGGTAATGCTGCGACCATACACTTTTCAGATACCATTGAAGCTTTCTCATATGAAGCCTTGCATTTGGGATCAACAGAATGCAGGAAGCCATGTAGCCCAGTGCCTGCAGGAATTTCCTTGCAGTGAGCTGAGGTAGAGTTGCCAAAGTCTTGAAAATTGAAGCCAGCTGTATTTGTTTTTCTGTAGTGAGGAAGGCCCTTTGTAAGGATGTATTTAAGAGGGCTCCCAGAAATACCATTTGTTGAGAAGGGATCAAATGTGACTTTTTTGTGTTCACTGAAAATCCCAGTAGGAGGAGACGACGTTGAACAAAATCCAGATGTTGAAGTAAAAGATCCTTGCTATCTGCCTGAATAAGGCAGTCGTCCAAATAGGGGTAAATTTGAATCCCCTGGAGTCTGCAATAAGCCACTACTGGTGCCAGGCACTTGGTAAAGACTCTGGGCGCAGTAGATAAACCAAAGGGCAGTACAGAGAATTGAAAGTGTCTCGAACCTGCCTTGAACCTGAATTTCCTGCGTTCCTGCCTGATGGGAATGTGTAAATAAGCTTCCTTTAGGTCCAATGTCACCATCCAGGCGTCCTGAGAAAGCATTGGAATCAGCTGCTGCAGAGTAAGCATCTTGAATTTTGGAATTTCCAAAAAGGTGTTTAACACAGAAAGGTCCAGAATAGATCTCCATGAGCTTTGTTTTCTTGGAACCAGAAACAGTCTTGAATAAAAACCTTTTCCCATCTCTGAGAGTGGAACAGGCTCTATGGCTCTCATGGCCAGAAGAGCATCCACTTGATTTAAGGCCTCTGACCATTGATGTTTTGGCAGATCTGGCCAACCGAAAGCCCTTGGCAAGGTATGAAAGTGGAATTTGTAGCCTTTTAAAATCACGTCCAATACCCAATTGTCCTGGGTAATACGAGTCCAACTTCTGTAAAAAAGAGAAAGTTTTCCTCCGAGAGGGGCATCCAGGTAAAAAGGTCCTGTAGCCCAACCGAGAGAGTCTCGATCTGTAGGAAGCCTGAGCTTGGCCACGACCTCTGGAGCATCTATATCTTCCCCTTTGAGGCCTGTCAGATGTGGGAAAGGACCAATTTTTGGAGGGCCAATTCCTGGAAAATCTAGGAGGCTGAACTTGCAAGAAATCTTTCACAGTTTCATAGATTTTGCCTTTTCTTCCATCTTTTTAATAACCTCCTCAGCCTTAGATCCAAAAAGAACATCATGCTGAACAGGGGCATCTAATAATTTAGCCTTAACCTGTTCAGGTAAACTTTGTTCACGAAGCCAAGCATGTCTCCTGATAACAGTACCAGAGGCTGCGTCCCTGCAAGAAGCATCCAAAGCATCAAAACCACAATGCAAGCTATGTTTGTTCAGTTGTTCAGTTGCATGCAATACATCCTGTAGTTCCTTATCTTCTGCACATGCAGGAAGAGAGGCAAGCTTTTGCTTTAAAACAGACAAAAGAAATTGCTGATACTTAAACATATGAAACTGGCAATTTAAAGCCCTAACAGAAAGGGTAGCAGAAGTATATACCTTTTTGCCCCACCTGTCTAAGGCACGAGAATCCTTCTCAGAGGGAATAGGATTCTTAGAAGTAGCAACTTTAGCAGCCTTAGAACCCTGAGATATAGTTTCAGGATCTGCAGAAGGATTCTTAAACAAAAACAAATGAGGCTCAGGAACCCTATAAAACCTATCAGGCTTAGAGGGAGCAGGAGGCATGGAACCAGGATTCAAATTAGCCTCGGAAAAAGCATCATCTACAATGTCAAGAACAGGAGGGATAGCCAAAGGCCTATGTTGAGGAAGAAGGAATTCTCTAAGCCTCTTCTTGGAAGCAGAATAATCCTGACCTTCCCAATGAAAATGTTCCCTCATCTCATGTAAGGTTTCCCCAAAAGAAAAATCTTCAGGCGGAGAAGCAGAGGGCAAGGAGTCCTCAGCATCCGAATCCTCATGAGGAGGAAAAGAATATTCCTGATCAGAGGAAGAGACAGAAGATATAGAAGCCTGGTCAGAGGAATCCACAGGAACATCCTGTCGAGGCCTTTTCTCGGGGGGGGGGGTAAGAACCCCTAATCATAGAAAGCAAATCTTCAGCCATCCTTAACAATTGCTTCTGTGTCCTGGGAGTAGATTCAGAAATAGCTTGAGCAGGAGCTTTGGACTTAACAGGAGTCTTTGTCTTTGCCTTTGAAATAGTGATGTGAGTAGGCCTGAATACCCCCTCAGAAGCCGGTACCTGCACAGCGGTTCCGGACCCATCCGAGGGAGCGACGTCTGAAGGTCCTGCAGCAGATAAAATAGAAGGCCTTGATGGCTCCCCATGGGAGTCCGTATCGGCCATCGGTTCAGAAGTGGCGGACGACAGGGGCTGCAAAAGCGCCTCACTGACGACAGCCGAACCGGACGCCAGCTCCAGCTGCAACGAGTTCTGTTTGGACCTCGGAGGCCTGTCCTTGTCTTTGCGCTTCTTTTGAATTCCGGTAGTATCCGACGACATTCTATAATTGAAGCGTCTGCCAAAGTAATTCAGAGCCCAGTCGTACCTGCGTTTGATAGTACGAGAATTAAACCTGGCACAGAACCGACAATAAGAAACGTCGTGGTCAGGGCCTAAGCAAGGTAGACAGTAAGAGTGGAAATCTTTATGAGGTATTTGTTTCCCACACGTAATACAATTATTAACTTTTTCTGACATCGGAGGAACAAGAAAAGATTCCCCAACGGGGTACTTAGCTTTGAGAAGAGAAGTAAGAACTTCGGACCGACAACAACCAAAAACGCTGTTCGAAAATCGCCAACCAACGACTTGCGAGCTGCTTTCCACCGCACGGCAAGAAAGACTGGAGAAGATGGCGTCGGCTGAGGGCTATGTACCAGAGCGTACTGACGTCAGGGTACTGGATTGTACAGCCGACGCCGGACCCAGACTTTGGGATTCTGGCCGACCTCAGGCTGCCTGCCGGCAGGAGCACCCTACAGTTATGACTGCAACAGTGAAACACGATGAACATGTAGTGGGTATCAGGGGCTGTGAACGCGCCTCACTGAGTACCAGCGAACTGGCGACTGGCTTAGGAGATGCATCGTCGGCAGCTTTGGACCTGGGCGGCCTGTCTCTGTCTTTATCTTTGAGTTTTTTCGGAATCCTGATAGTCGGATGGCTAACCGACATTTCTGGATAATTAAACCGAGAACCAAAATATTTAGAAGCGAAAATATACCGACAATGGATACTGTGCTGATTAAATGAAGCACAAAACCGACAGCAAGGTATGTCGTGGTCAGGGCCTAGGCAAGGAATACAGTACAAATGAAAATTTTTGTGAGGCATTTGCTTTCCACAAGTAATGCAATTATTAACTTTTACTGACATCGGTAAGGAGCAAGAAAATGTTTCCCCAACAAGGTACTTGGCTTTAGTTGAAGACTAACTCGAAAATGAAAATTTCAGGAGTCAGCTGACCGGCACTTGCAAACTGCTTTTGCTTCGGGCACCGCACGGCAAGAAAGACTGATGTAATGGCGTACGCTGCATGCTTTATACCCCTGACAACCTGTCATCATAGAAGAAGGGACAGCAACCGATGCAGGACCCAAGACTTTGTTAATCAGGCTGACTGAGGGCCACTGCAAGCAGATAACCCAAATGTAATGACTGCAACAGTGAAACACGAAGAACATCCAGTTTTTGGCATGAAAGGCAAGTTTTCCTCCTAGGGGTGCAAGTAGTTGGGCATAATTGAAAAGTCATTGTGAACTTTTTTCATAAGGGGGTAGCTTACCACTCCCTGTTTTTGTTTAGATCTCTGCATAACCTGAGACTGTAGTCTTGGTGGTCTGGTTCCCCTGTTTTTGGGCTGAAGGAAAGGACCAGTTTTTAGAAGGCCAATGCCTAATGAATGTAGGTGGCTGACTTGTAAGAATTCTTTAACAGTTTGCATAGCTTTAGCTTTTTCTTCCATCTTTTTAAGAACCTCTTCTGCTTTGATGCCTAATACACGGTCCTGATTTAAAGAAGTGTCTAGTAATTTTGATTTGACATGAACTGGCAAGGTTTGTTCCTTCAGCCAAGCATGCCTTCTCAGTACAGACTCAGTGACTGCAGCCCTGCAAGATCCTTCTAGGGCATCAAAGCCACACTACAAAGTATGCTTACTAACTTGGTTTGCAGAATGCATTAACTCTTGTAAATCTTTATTTTCTGCACAATCTGGAAAGAACACAATTTTTTGTTTAATTAGTTCCCTATGTTGCTGGTACTTCAACATGTGAAACTGGCAATTCAATACCCTGATGGCAAGAGTTGCAGAGGTATACACCTTCTTTCCCTGTCTAAAGCTCTGGAATCCCTGTCTGAAGGAGTAGGGTTTTTGGCTGTAGTAGCCTTAATACCTTTAGGTCCCTGGGAAATGGTCTCTGGATCTGCAGTAGGATTCTTAGAGAGAAATTTGTGAGAATCAGGTACTCTGTAGCACCTGTCAGGTTTTCTAGGGGCCGGTGGTAAAGTGTTTGGAGCAAGACTGGATTCCATGAAGACATCATCTACAACCTCCAGGACAGGGGGTATAGCTAGAAGCCTGTGCTGAGGCAACTCTAAAAATTCTGAGTCTATTTTTGGACTGAGAATAGTCCTGGCATTCTCAGCAGAAATGCTCTCTTAAAGTATGCAAGGTTTCACCAAAAGAAAAATCCTCTGGAGGGGAGGCAGAGAGAATGGATTCCTCTGCATCTGAATCCTCAAAGGTTAAGGGTATGTCCTGGTAATCAGAAGGGTCACAGTCATCGGACTCCTGGTCTGTAGAATCAGAAATTAACTCAATCCTTGGTCTCTTAGCAGGGGAAGGCTGGCCTCCCCTAATTAGGGTGATAAGGTCTTCAGCCATTCTAAGCATTTGTTTTTGTGGCATGGGAGCTTGAGCATGTGCTTTGGTCATCTGTTTTTTAGGCATAGTGTGTACTCTGGGCCTGAGAAACTCAACAGTTTTAGCTGAAAATGAAGCTGTCGGTTTAATGCAAACATCGTTAGGTCAGAATACACCCTCAGAAACCGGTGCCTGTACAGTGGCTCCGAACCCATCCAAGGTAGAGGCATCCGCAGGTTCGATAGACGATGAAGCATCTTGCGACATACCGGACTCCGAATGGGTCTCAGCAGAGGCCTGTGAATCTGCAGAAGTGGGCATCAGGGGTTGGAAATGCGCCTCACTGAGTACCGGTGGACTGGCGACTAGCTTAACAGAAACGCCATTGGCAGTTTTGGACCTATGAGGTCTGTCTGTCTATCTTTACTCTTTTTCAGAAGATCAGTAGTTAGACGGCCTATCGAAGCCATTTCGGAATACGGAAAATGAGAGCGAAGGAATTTAGCGACAAAAATAGCCCGACAATGAATGGTTCGGGCATTAAACAAGGCACAAAACTGACGGTGAGGGACGTTGTGGTCTGGGCCTAAGCAGGTGATGCAGTAAGAATGAAAATCTCTGTGAGGTATTTGCTTTCCACAGGCAAGACAATTGTTAACTTTTCCTGACATCGGTTAGAGCAAGAAAAAAAGAATCCCCACGGGGTACTTAGCTTTACAAGACTTTAGGTTTGAAACCCGAAAAACAAAATGTTCAGGTAGAGGCCAACTGGCACTTGCAAACTGCTTCTGCTTCAGGCTCCTCCTCGGCAATAAAGACTGATCTAATGGAGTCGGCTGCCTGTTTTATACCCATGACGACATGGAAGAAGCAACAGCATCAGATGCAGAAATCCAAAGACTCTGGTATTCAGGCTGACTGAGGGCTACCTGCAGGCAGATAACCAAAGTGTGATGACTGCAACAGTGAAACACGAAGAACATCTAACCTTACATCCAGGGAAGACAGAAATTCAAAGTTCAATAATGCATCATGGAATATTCAAGTTATTCCTGAATACACAAAAACACAATAGCATCAGTTGTCAAGACCAATAAGTCCTTATCCCTTAAACTGGATGTTAATCTTCCCAAAAAGTCTCAAGAGTCCTTCAGCATGTATGTGTTTAACTCTTGAACGGGTTTGAGCATTCAATCAATCAGAACAGCAAAACAGTACGTTTTCAAATCAGCTATTGATACTATCAGTCTAAAACATGGTTTAGTTGTACTTTTGGGATACCAAAAAAAGTTGGTAAGATAGGATTTCTCAAAATATTGTTAAGTACCTGCATCAACAACGTTCTGTAAAAAAATGTCTTCCAAGTACTGGTCAATTTTGTAATAAACAATATGTAACTCATTGTGAGACGTGACCATGTATGCTTCACTGTCGTGCAAGATACTACTCATTTCACCAATATAGTCTAAATGTTCCGTAAGTACTACCCCTCCACCCTTATCAAGTTTCATGATTCTTAAAGAATGATTCTCCCTTAATTCTCATAACAGCCTAAGTTCATGAAATGAAATTAGAACCATAGGATTTCATTTTCCCTTTAACAAAATGTTTGTAAAGTTCTGTCTCAAGAGTATTAGAAAATACCTGTACTGTTGAGTGGGGGTAAGGTATAGCAAGGCTCTTCTTCTTGTACTTTAATCTGTTAGAATCAAGGTCTACACTATTGCAAAGTTGAATATCAAAATTTAATTTATGCATAAATAACTTTAACTCTATTAATGAACCAGCCAAATCAAATCTAGGGGTGGAAAAAATATAAACCCTATAACAATAGCAAAAATATTCTTCAGTAATGGCTAATTCACTGTAATTGAAAATCTTAAATCTGTTGTGGCTAACAATAATTTCATCATGGTTAAATGAACAGTGAGAGGGGGTTGTATTAAAGATGCTCTCTGTGTCTAATATGGTCTCCAAACCCTTCCCTTCTGAACAGACCCTTGCCATAGCTCCACCACTGCTGACGTGAAGGAGGTGGGAAGTCATCTCCTCCCAAGTGACCATTGGGGGGGTGATGAGATCAACTTGCTAACCTATTGGACAGACATAGGGGAGGAAATTCTAAAGGGTCGAATGGGTCAACCTCTTCACTGCAGACATAGGTTTCATTACTGCCATCATTAAAAGGTGCTCTTCTGGGCGATCAGATGTTAGTTGTTTCATAATTGTGCATCCCTGAGGTGTTAATCTTTGTGTGGAAGGAAAAAACATTACCAGAATCATAATACTCTTTATCTCTAGACCACTTTTTGTTCTTTCTCCTTTTAATAATGTCACAATATCTATCAATGCTAGAAAAAACATTACAGTAGCATTCCCTGTGAGCATCAAATAATAAATCATTGGTAATTCTATTGTTCAAATTAGTAACTTCAATGTTAGGATAATCTACAACAGATTTGTTATTAATAATCATATACCTTGTCTTTTGAATAAGTCAACCAAAACACTGAAAAACTTAGATCCCGGAATAACCCCGTCGGGGAATATACAGTACCTAAGCCCTTTAGGGATTCTCTGGGTTTTATCACTTTCAGACAAAAATAAATTGTCTAGTTGTAGTCCATGCAACTGTTTGAGTTTATTCTCCAGGGACACAATCAGACCATACAAATTATCACCTTTGTTGCCATGGTCATCAGTCCACCTGTGAAACGGGATGGATATGTCCTGCATTAACCAAGTATTAAAACTTGGAAGTCTCACCTCACCACGTGTAGTTTCGGACCCAGGGATATCACCCAAAGAAGATTTATTAAATACAACAGTACCTTTTCTGTTTGTTTTGTTGTTCCTTAAATTTGCACACTTAGAGGAGTCCAAACCAATTACTGCAGAAGAACAAGTGCCAGAATTGTCGATCTTGTGTGTGTGTAAATAAAATAAAAAAATAAAATAAAAAAAAAGATAGGCAGTTCAATAAGATTGGTCAACTTGCCAGGTAAAGCGCACATTGCCATGTTGTTGTGTCTTTCAGCTTTTCCCGGTTAGGGGTCGCCACAGCGGAACTCCGGTCCGCTAATGACTGGCAGTTGATTTTTACGTACCGAGTTGCCAGCTCTGACGCACAAACTTCAACGAAGGTACACCCATTCATGCACGTCTCCATGCAGAAGACGCTCTAGCTGAGAGTCGAACCGGACAGCGCCTTACTGTAAGGTGACAACGCTACCGCAGCACCACCAACGAGGTGTGCATTGCCTGTGAAAAAAGGCTCCGACTTCCAATCATCGGGGCAGTAGTGTCCATAGCCACAAATTACCACTAAATCCAAAAAGCAGGAGAAACAGAAGCAACCAATGTCTAGAAAAACTAATACTCCCATCAAAAGAACTAGAAAGGAGGTCTATACCACAGAACTGAGAAGCAGTTAAAACCACAGAGATTTGCTCATCTTAATATTCAGATGAACAGCACTTTTAAGCACAAAAAGTTCAAATTCAGCATGCTTTTCACCCCAAATAAACTAAAAGCAGGACTTCATCAGAAACAACCAGAGAACTTGAAGTATTAAAACTTTGCTTACATCATAATGAAAAATGAAAAAAGGCATCTATTCTCCAGTGACTTGTGAGCTAGTAATGGGCTACTGAAATGTGTAGCAATCATGTGCACTTCTGGCACATTCTAAATCTGTGCAATACAACAAAAAGTCTGTAGATTCTGTTTCTATTCGTGTGTCAGATTAGGGAGTCTGGAAATTTATTCTGTAGTTTTGGGGGATGTAGTGCAGATAGGAATAAACTGTGCTGATTGCTCCTCTGTAAGGTAAGAACAATCTGGTTCCTACTCCCTTCTCATTTGTTGATGTGCCATTAACTGGCATTTTGCTTTAGTTGACCAGAATGGGACCAGAGAGAAAGTAGTCATGAAAATCTGCAAATGTGTACACTGTCTTCATTTCTTTTAGACTGAAATGAAAAGACCTACCTTGTCAAGGTCAGTTACCCTACACTAACAGGCTGGAAACGGTCTGTGGTCAGCTGCTTTATTATGGCTAGAGAAAGAAGGGGCATCCATTTAGAATCCATTTCAGAATTTGTCTAGGACACAGAGGTCTGTTGAGTAGCCAAATGAGGTAGACAGTTCTGCACGCTTAAAGGTCAAGTATATAATTTCTCTCAATGCCTGTGCAGTAACCTTGATTCTCTGTCAAAGGGAAAAGTGACTAGTACCATGGAGCTTCAGGACAGACAAGCAGTGGTGACAAAGTGTGGAGTACCTGCCTAGTGGTTATCACAAAGCTAATGTGGTCTCCGAGGGAACTTATAAAGCTTATCTGCACTCTTTGACAAGGCCGGTACTACAGATGCAGATCTACTGGCTTTCATTACATTACTGAATACGGTGAATAGATGAGGTACTACCAACTGAAAAAGCACTGTATCATTTCTATACTAAGTTTACTGACCGAAAAAGAGATTATTAGATGGTCAATAGATGGTCAATTAAAAAAAAATAACTCTCCAACTTAACTGTTTTTTTTTTTAATTTAAGTAGGAGGGCACATTTTGGAGGGCATGTTTTCATTGTCCAAGTCCATAACAGTGGTAATTCAGTTTCTGCCATGTTAAAGTCTTCCTTATTAGAGGATAAGGGAAAGCTGTTACTCTTTTATTCTCTTTGACTTTTATTTCTACAAGTAAAAGTTTTCTTTTTTTTTTTTTTTTAATCCAGGCATGCTAGGCTCTGGTGGAGAGAAGTGCAGGTCCCAGACATTAGCAGGCTATTGCCTGTAGACCATTAACAAATTCCCAGAAACTCGGATGATGCATGTTCAACTAGTACCATGGGTACTGACTGGAAGGACTGGGTAAAGAAGGATGAGAGCAAGCGGCCAACAAGGTCTCTCCCATCTGGGAGAGAGAGAGACAGCTTGGCTCAATGCATTAACACCTCCAGGAATGCAGGAGTTATCTCCAGCAGCCTGAAAAAATTAGCAAGTCCATACTACATGCCATGTGCTGCTTAGTGTGGAGGGGGCGCATGCATGCACCTCCCAAGGCAGGTATGGCAGAGCTTGCAATCTGCAGGGGGGGGGGTTAGGGATAGCTCAGTCCACATGACCTGTAGATTGGCTCACTCCAATAAAATATAACTTTTACCTCTACTGCAGAAAGGAATGGGCTGAATGGTTCTTGTCCTGATGGAAGAAAGAATGGGATAGCTGTATGCAGGAACAGGAGCCACTGATCCACTGTAATGATCCTGCAAAACCAAAAAAGAAAAAAATTCCCAAACACCAGACAGACAAACAATATGCAGTCAAATGTTGCAGTAAAAAACAATAGTGGTAAAAAGCTTCAAAACTGGGCACAGCCTCTTCTGTTGTAGCCTTTTGCATGGCTATTAGTATGCAATTCAGATTTGTCATCTCCTTTAATTCAAATACTGTCTGCCGTAGATTTGCTGAAACCAGAAATAAATGTGCCTGTTTAATCTTTAGAGATGACAGCATCAGGGCTGACAGTGATCTTCAAAGTACACTAATGACCAGCTTTAATTCCCATTTATTGAATCCATCGAATGAAATATTCTTGCATGCTGAACTTATGTCATGAAGGACATTTTAACATAACTAGATGATGCCCCCCAAGATTCTGTCACACTTTGTTAATCTTTTTTTTCTTTCCTTTTTTTTCCTATTGTCTTTTTCTGACTGTTCCAAACTTTCATGCTTAGAAAACACCCTTTTCTTATATTTTTCCTCAAGGGATTTTATGCATTTTTCTGCTAGGATAACTGTACTTCCAAGCATATTAATATGGTAGCCTAACACAAAGCAAGCCCTGGGTGTGGTAATATTTAGGTGATAATTGTCCACTTCAACCACACCTGTTACTTCACATCTAATGGTAAATGATTTTTACTTACCCAAAGACAACTGTTAAAATGAAGAATACAGTACAGAAATATCACCAAAAATTTGTAGTTGCCTGATTCACAGATTAACTTTTCCAGTAAGAAACTGGCAGACTAGCAATACTCAGATAGTGAGAAAGAAGAGTAATGTAAAATCTTACCATAATCATAGATGTCCTCCTCCATGTTGTAGTATTCATAACATGGGGAGAATCTGTCTAGGCTTTAGCAAACCCTGCTATAGATCTGGAAATATAATCCAGTTTGCAGTGTTCTGTAAAGGTATGGACACAGGACCAAGTAGCTGCTTCAAGGATAGAAGTAGGGTCCAGTCCTTTAAAGAAGGCTCCAGAGGAAGGCAAAGCTCTGGTCAAATGGGACTTACAGAGGAAGACAGTTTTCCTCTGAGAGAGATGGTAAAAGGTGATAACCCTGGAGGTCCAAGTAGAAATAGTCTGTTTAGGGACACATTTTCCCAGTGCCCTGGGATGAAAAGAAATAAACAATTGCTCAGATTTTCTAATGCATTTGGTCTTGTCCACATAAAATCAGAGTTGTCTATGTACATGTAAGGTGTGCAGCACCCTCTCATAGGTTCATAGATGTTTACTAGGCCAATAACCACAAGGGTCTTTTTAAGCCTAGCCATGCATCCCAAATCTCTGACAAGTTCTCATACCCTTGATAAGTGTAAGCATGGGCCTGGGAGGTAAACTATTTACAGGTTACCTGTTTGCATTAGAGGCATACGTGCCAGACCAAGGATGAATTTCCAGTTTCCCATCCAATTGTCCAAGTTGCACTTGCATTGGGTTAGGGAGGAACTCTGCTTCACATGGATGGGGAGCCCCATTCCATAGATGGAGGTAGTCTCTGGGATATATACCCATCTCCACAGCATGTCCTATTTATATCACAGGCAAGTTTTAAGTCTTTAAAACAGGTAATTCTGGTACTATTTGCTTTGTGGATACGCAGGAGGTCCATCAGAGTGTGGATCTGACAATGCCCTGTATGCTAGGCATAGATCTCCCCTCAAAAGCCTGTAGGAGACAGGATACAGGAATAGGGCCTTGAGGTGGTTAGCATAGGGCATATTACTTATGCCCAGTATTCTTTTAGTGAGGAACCTCTGTGGACATTCCAGTTGCTGGATATGTCTGGATAGGTACATACCAAAAGGGGCACTGTACTCAATGACAGATCTGATGAATGCAGAATACAGTTGAACAGTGACTTCCTTGGACTTAGATGCCATACCTTTGTCTATAGGTTGTGCAACACAGGATGACTTTCTCACCACTACAGACACATGATGATCAAAGGCTAGATTACTATCCATGTATGCCCCTAAGTCCCAGACTACTGGGTCATCTCTAAGGGGTGTGTTGTCAATATGACAGTTACCAGAGATGAATGACTTCCCAAAGGAAACTATTATGCATTTCTTGGCACTTGGTTTTAGTCCATGGCTCTGACACCAGTTGTCTGTCTGTGTCAGACCCTCCTGCAGAACATCTGTTGTCAGTATGAGATTCAATGACCGCTCCTAATTTGCAATCATCTGCAAATTTAGTCAGCCAGAGACCACTGACAGTGGTCTTGACTTCTGAGAAGTAAATCCCAAAAAGGAGTGGTCAAGGACTGATCCCTGAGGGACTCCACTTGGGACTGACCTCTTTGTAGAGGTGGACTCCACTTGGGACTGACCTCTTTGTAGAGGTGGACTCCCCATTTCTATCTTCCTGGGTCCTATCTATGAGCCAGGTGGCTATCCACCGGGTGACATACAGATTTGTACCTAACCTCTAGTGTTTGTCAACAATGCCAGAGTGGGGTATTGTGTCAAATGCCTTGGCCAGGTCGAGGTAGGTAGTGTGAGCAATTTTGCCCTCATCCATTGCTTTGGTGACCTTCTCAAAGAAGTCCACCAGGTTGAGTAGGCATGATCTGCCCTTGACGAAACCAAATTGGGTTGGGTCCAGTGTCTGGAGGCTTACTATTAGTCTGCTGATCATCTCCATGTTAATTCTTTCCATGGCTTTACATACAAGATTATTGAGACTTATGGGTCTGTAGTTTTCAGGGTCTGTAGATGGCCCACCTTTGTGCAGAGAGATGACTGTTTCCTTTCTCCATTCATGAGGCACGAAGCCTGTTTGGAGGGTACAGTTAAACAGTAATTCCAGAGCCCCTGATAGGTCATGTTTCATGCTATTTAGAAGGCATCCTGGGATGTTGTGATAGTAGTGGGAGTTATATTTGATGATATTTCCTGAGGGAAGGTTGAGGGGGAGAGAGGAGTAAAGATGGAGCTGAATTTATCAGCCAGGTTTGCTATATCTTGTGGCTCAGTATAGGTGGCTCCATTTACAATGAGCTCTGCACACAATTGTGTATTGCCTTTGAGGTTGCAGACATAGCTAAAGAATGCTTTGTGGTTGTCCTTGGCTTGGGAAGCCAAACCTACCTCAACCTTGGCAGACTTCAGTTGTCCTCTGAGTTGTTTGTTTAGTTTGATGTGAGTGCTTTTATTCTGTTGGGTGCTGGCACCTCCTAATTTCTGCCATGATTTTCTTCCTCCTGTTATACATCCAATTGATTTTGTGATTCCACCATAGTGGCTTGTTTTCTGAGTTAGTTCTGTTCTTCTTCCTAGTGGGTACAGCTATCTCTATGCAGCTATTAATGTGCTTGTACAGGGCTTCTATGAATAGTTCTGCATACAAAGTGTTCTCAGGGTTTATAGGGGCTTAGAAATTTTGCCAGGTTCTCACGTAATAGCAGGAGGTTAGCCTTAGAATACTTCCTGAATATTCCCGGTTTAGCTGGGGGTCCAGGTTTTAGTTTTACTTCAAAGGAGACCATTTTGTGGTCTGAAAAATGTGGGTACATGAATAGATTGATTAAGGGACAAGTCATTAACCACTTTAAGCATGAAGGAAGGATGGTTACAAAGGGATACCCAATCCTTATGAAAAATCAGAAAAGGTTGGGAAGCCATTAAGGCTTGGAGTTCTGAAAATCGCCTAGCAGAAGTAATGGCTACCATTAAGTTTTCCATGTACAAAATTATAGGGAAGCAGCAGCAGGTTCGAAGGGAATTTGGGTAAGTTTTTCCAAGACAAAATTTAGGTCCCAAGGAGGTGGAATAGGTTTCTTGGGAGGCCTGATGTGAAGGACACCTTTAAAGAAATGTTTGACCTCTAATCTAGAAGCTAAGGGGAAGACAAAGGCAGACATGTAGAAATGGACGACAGATGGGCTTTAACTAAAGAATAAGCCAGTTCAGCCTTGAGCAATTCACACAAGTAAGAAAGGACTAGATGAACATCCATTGGAAAATGGATCTAGTCTGTTATTAAGACACCAGATGGAGAACCTCTTCCATTTCGACAAGTAGGATCTCCTTGTAGTAAGTTTCCTGGTCTCCTGCAGGACAAGAATTATGACCTCAGAATGGAGGTGTCTGAAAGGAATCATAAGGCTGTCAACCCATAAGGTCAGGTTCAGTGTTGACAACTGTGGTTGAAGGCGAGATCCCTTGTCTTGTGCGAGTAGATCCACCCTGTGAGGTAACCTGTGATAATTACCCTTGACTAACTGCAGAAGAAGAGGGCACCCAGTGCTGTCTTGGCTAAAAGGGGGTTACCAACAAGATTTTTGGTTTGTCCTTCTGAATCTTCAGAAGGACCATCTGAATTAGGGGAAGGGGGGGAATGCATAGACAAACACCCCCTTCCATGAGAATAACAGGGGGTCCACTTTCCAAACCAGAGGGTGAGAGACTCTGGCACAGTACTTTGGAAGTTACTACTAAAAAATAAAAAAGTACCGAAACTAACACAGCTGAAGGTAAAACAAAGAACTTTAATGCACACAAAAGAGAGTAAGCATTTTCATGCTGTGCTCTCACCGCTTCATCAGACTGTTCTCAACTAGTAACAAAAGCACTTAAATAGCGCAAGTTAATCAGTCTATTAAGACACTAATCAAAGCAACAATTATCTAACAGGAAAAAAAGTCACAACTAGAAAAACGGCAAATAAAACATATAAAAAGCATAACAACTATATAAAAAACAGTCCTATACTTGGTGTTTGAGAGGTCTAGCTTTTAAAAAATGCTTAAGACAGACAACTTCATTAAGACCTGGTGTCTTATCAGCATTAAGAGACATAATCCATTTTTGCTCTGCAGATTCCGTGCGAATCCTAAGGTCTCCCCTCTCTTAGGCTCTCAGGAATAATCTCTAGCACAAGAAATTTAAAACTATGTTCCTGTCCCTGGCACATAATATGCTTAGCAAGAGCATTAGTGTCTTTCCCGTTTCTAATGTCTCTCTGATGTTCCAACACCCTGTCTTTGAGTCTATTACTCATGCCTACATAAAAAGCATGACAAAAGTACAGTTTTGTTACCTACCATAAATGTAGATGTTCGAGTGCTAATACAGCTGCAGTCATAACAGATGGGTTTCTCCTGCCGTCAGGCGGGTCCTCGGTTGGCCGAATTCCAAAGTCTAGGTCCGGCGTCGGTTGTCGTCGCTTCTTCCCTGACGTCAGTGCGACAGGGGTATAAAAGAACCAGCCGACACCATTTTCTTCAGTTTTTCTTGCCCCAGATGTCAGGTGCCCCCAGAAGGAAGGCAATACATAAATTTGTGTAATAAAACAATACAAAATAATCAAAATACAGTAGTTGCACGCAAATACACCATAAATGAATACCCCAATCAGGTTGTATGAGGTGGTGTTAGCCAAGAGGCCTGTCCCAAGAGGGGAAGGAGGGAGGGAAACCTGGACTGCAGCTGTATTAGCACTCGAACATCTACATTTATGGTAGGTACAAAACTGTACTATGTTCATCGTGCATACAGCTGCAGTCATAACAGATGGGTAGAATCCCAAAGCTAAGAAAGGGGTGGTAGGCACTAGGTGGAAGTAGGAGGAGCCAGGATGCCCTGCAAGACTGCAGTGGCAAAGCCTGCTCTAGTTTTGGAGTATAATGGTAGGTGGTAGTGCTTGGAGAAGGTATGCACAGAACTCCAAGTGGCTGCTTCCAAAATATCTTTGGTAGGAACTCCTCTGAGGAAAGCTGCAGAGGTAGCTGTGGCCCTTGTGGAGTGAGATCTGATGCCTGCAGGTACAGTTTTACCATGAAAAGAGTAACAAAAGCGTATGCAGTGGGCTATCCATTTTGAGATTGTATGTTTGGAAATTGGCTTCCTTGAGCTCCTATAGCACAGGACACACAGAGCTGTTCTGATTTTCTGAAAGGCTTTGTTCTGTCCAAATAATAGCGCAGCTGTCTGTGGATGTCCAAGGAATGTAGTAGTCTCTCCCCTTTGTTTTGAGGATTAGGGTAAAAGGTAGGTAAGTGTATAGCCTGATTCAAAGCTACCCTGGATACCACCTTTGGCATAAAGGATGGATTGGTTCGTAAGGAAACTCCGTCCTTATGGAAGATGATAAAAGGCTGCACAGCCATGAGGGCTTGTAGTTCCGATACCCTACGAGCTGAGGTGACAGCCAGACAGAAAGCTGTTTTCCAGGACAAATATTGCAAATCTGTTGAGGCAGCTGGCTCAAAAGGAGGCAAGGTCAGCTTTTCTAGAATGAAATTGAGGTCCCAAGCAGGTATTGGTTGTTTCCTTGGGGGTTTTATATTCTTAGCCCCTCTGAGGAACTGTCTTAAGAGGGGGTGAGAGAATAAAGGTGGATCAGTGTTGTATTCTGCAGAAATGGCTGAGGCATGGATTTTGATGGAGGAGAATGAAAGTCCACTGCTTAGCAGCTCAGCTAGATACTGTAATATTTGAGGTAAATTCAGTGTTCCAGGATTCTGGCCCTTTTTCTCATTCCAGGCACAAAACCGTTTCCATTTTGCGGAGTATGCTTTTCTAGTAGACGGACTTCTGGCCTCCAAAATGACATCCTGCACCTCCTTGGAGAGTAGGGTCTGTTGTGATGTTACGGAATCTTCCATGCGGCCAGATTGAGTGTTTTCAGCTGACTGTCAAGAGTTTTGAAGCTGTGCTGAGTCAGAAGAAGAGGCATTAGAGGTAGGGTCCATGGAGGGGAATGCGTCAGGCTCCTCAGGAATGGGTACCAGTGCTGTCTTGGCCAGTCTGGAGCAATGAGAATCATCTTTGGTCTGTCTGCTCTGGTTTTTAATAGAACTTTGGGCAGCAGAGGAAGAGGTGGAAAGGCATAAACTGTCATTGATGTCCAACTGAAAGAGAGAGCGTCCACTCTCCAGGCCTGTGGATGAAAAGTCCTTGAGCAGAATTTTGTCAATTGGTGATTTTTGTGGGAGGCAAAGAGATCTATGTCTGGTCTTCCCCATGCTTGAATTATCTCTGTAAAAACTTGAGGATGCAACTTCCATTCATCTGGATCTGTCATATTTCTGCTTAGGTTGTCTGCCAGCGTGTTTTCCCTGCCTGGCAAGTACTGTGCTTGAAGTTCGATTTGTAATTCCAGAGCCATGTTCAAAAGTGACATGGCCAGCCTGCATAGGGGGTATGAATGCGTTCCTCCCTGTTTGTTTATGTACCACATTACTGCGGTGTTGTCTGTCCTTATCAATAGTTGACCTGGATGCAGAAGGTCTTTGAAAGCAATAATAGCATGCATTACTGCTAGCATTTCCTTTTGGTTGATGTGAAGGTGCTTTTCTTTTTGGGACCATTTGCCCTGAATGCACCGATCTGTCATGTGCGCCCCCAGGCGTAGTCCGAGGCGTCTGCTGTGATGACTTGATTTGCTTGAGGCTTGCAGAATGTGAGACCTGTGTTTGTTTGGCATGCTTGAGCCCACCACAGAAATTCCTTTTGAAGACATGGAATTAGTGGTATTATTGTTTCCAAACTGTGGCTGTGTTGAGACCATAGGTTTTTCAGGTACCATTGAAGTTTCCTCATATGCAGCTTTGCACATGGGATTAGTAGGATGCAAGATGCCATGAATCCCAGAGCCTGCAGGATTTTCCTTGCAGTCAGCCTGGTGAAATTTGCTAGTTTTCTGAAGTATTGAGTTAGTTGCCCCTGCTTCTCTGGCGTGAGGTAGGCCATCTGGGTGTGTGTGTCCAAGTTGGCACCCAGGAAAATTATTTTCTGAGAGGGTATTAGCCTTGATTTCTTTTTGTTGACTGTGTATCCCAGAGAATTCAACAACATTATTACAAAAGCCAGATGTTTCAGAAGTATGTGCTTGCTGTCCGCTTGGATCAGGCAGTCGTCCAAATATGGATATATTTGTATCCCTTGAAGTCTGCAGTAGGCAATTACTGATACCAGGCATTTCGTGAATACTCTGGGCGCAGTAGATAAGCCAAAGGGCAATGCAGAGAATTGATAATGGGTTGAACCTGCAAGAAATCTGAGGTATCTTCTGCAATTTTGTCTGATTGGGACATGCAGGTATGCCTCCTTGAGGTCCAATGTTACCAGCCAAGACTCCTTGCCCAGCATGGGAAGAAGCTGCTGTAATGTGAGCATCTTGAATTTTGGTACGAGTAAAAATGTGTTTAGGATGGATAGGTCCAAAATATGTCTCCAATCTTTTCCCTTCCTTAGTACCAGGAATAGTCTGAAATAAAAACCTCGACCTTGTTCGTGAGTAGGTACCTCTTGAATAGCTTTCATGTCCATGAGATCTGAAATTTGTCTTTGTGCCTCTGCCCTTTGATTGTGTGGCAGGTTTGGCAGGACTCATTTTTGGAAGGGTGTGAAAATGGAATCTGTAGCCTCTGTTTATAATGTCCAGGATCCATTTGTCTTTTGTGACAATATGCCAATTTTTTGAAAATAATGCCAGTTTTCCGCCTAAGGGTGCTGCCATTTGAGCCTTGCTTGGCATGCAAAGGGGAAAGTCATTGGGCTTGCTTTCTGAATGGCTGCGAACTATCCTCACCACCTCTTTGTGTAGGAGCTTGCCATTGTCTGCCTCTAAACGATCCTTGAGATTGCCCTCTGCCCCTTGGGCGCCTGTATCTGCCTCTTTGGGGTCTGTCCGTGGCTGGAAAGGACCAATTTTTGGAAGGCCAATTTCTACTGAAACATGGAGGTTGTACCTGTAGGAAATCTTTCACTGTTTGCATTGATTTAGCCTTTTCCTCCATTTTCTTTAATACCTCCTCAGCTTTAACACCAAATAATACATCCTTTTGTAGAGGGGCATCTAGTAATTTAGCTTTGACATGATCTGGTAAGGTTTGCTCCTTGAGCCAGGCATGTCTACGTATGACTGATCCTGTAACAGCAGCTCTGCATGAGGCCTCTAGAGCATCAAAACCACATTGCAAGGTATGTTTACCCACTTGTTCTGCACTATGCATCAAATCCTGCAACTCCTTCAAGTCTGGTTGTTCAGGTTGTGACATTTTGCTTCTCAACTGTGATAACAGAAACTGTTGGTACTTTAGCATATGGAACTAGCAGTTTAATGCCCTCATGGTTAAGGTGGCCAAGGTGTATACCTTTTTTCCCCACCTTTCTAAGGATCTGTAATCTCTCTCGGAAGGTAATGGATTTTCAGCAGTGGAGGCCTTAATTCCCTTGGGGCCCTGTGAGATAATTTCTGGGTCAGCCGCATGGCTTTTGGATAAAAATTGATGCGAGTCAGGAACCCGGTAGTACCGGTCAGGCTTGACTGGGGCTGGAGGTAAAGAATCCGGGTTAAGGCAGGCCTCCGAGTACACATCATCTAGTATGTCTAAGACAGGAGGTATAGCCAGATGCCTGTGCTGAGGTAAGCAAGAGAAAATCCCTAAGCCTTTTCTTGGAATCTGAGTACTCTTGGCCTTCCCAGTGGAAGTGTTCCCTTAAGGTATGCAAGGTTTCCCCAAATGAGTAATCCTCTGGGGGGGGGGGGAGACAGAGGGAATGGACTCCTCTGCATCAGAGTCTTCAAAAGGGGAGTAAGGATGTTCCTGTTCATCAGAGTGCTCTGAAATAATGGAGGCCTGGTCAGAGGAGGGGGATTCTTCCTCCACTCTGGGTCTTTTGTCTGGGGGGGGGGGTTGAGAACCCCTGATAAGAGTAATTAAATCCTCAGCCATTTTAAGCATCTGTTTTTTAGGCATGGGGCCTGGCGAAAGGCCCTGTGTAGCTTGTCTCTTAGAATGCATGGCTGCTTTAGACTTGGTGAAAGCCTTGATGGAAAAAGAAGAGGAAGGTCTGAAGACACCTTGAGAGGAGGCAGACCTGTCTACATTTTGAGATTCACCACCAAAAGTGGCTTCGGTATCTGTAGTCGGGGTGTGGGCTGAGGAGCCTGCGACCTCGGGCACAGAAGACACTGCCAATGAAGTGTCATCGGTAGGCAGGGGCTGCGTAGGCACCTTGCTGAGAACCGGACCACCTGTAGTCGGCTTTGGTGTGGTGTCGGTAGAGGCCGCGGACCTCGTGTGTCGGTCCTTTTCTTTGCGTTTTTTAGACAAAACTGGAGTCTGAGTATCCGAAGACATAATATAGTTAAATTTTTTGCCAAAATAGTGCTGGGCGAACTCCGCTCGACGCTTAATGGTGCGTTTGTTGAATGTAGCATAAAAACGACAGACCGAGACGTCGTGGTCTGGGCCTAAGCAAAGAATGCAGAGGGAATGAAAATCCTTATGCGGTATTTGCTTCCCACAAGAAATACAATTATTAACTTTGTCTGACATCGGTCTGAGGCAAGAAAAGTTTCCCCAACGGGGTACTTAGCTTTCAAGAAGACTTTGGTTGCAAAATTTTCGTAATTTCAGGAGCTGGCCGACTGGCACTTGCGAACTTCTTCTGCTTCGGGCACCGCGCGGCAAGAAAGACTGAAGAAAATGGTGTTGGCTGGTTCTTTTATACCCCTGTCGCACTGACGTCAGGGAAGAAGTGACGACAACCGACGCTGGACCTAGACTTTGGAATTCGGCCGACCGAGGACCCGCCTGACGGCAGTACAGCCCATCTGTTATGACTGCAGCTGTATGCACGATGAACATCAGTGCAGTAACTAAAATAAACAATGTTCTTAGTCCTGCAATCAGCATAAAAGTTTGTATCTATTTTAAAGTGCATGTTGGGGTGTATGTAAGTAGGATCAGAGTGTATAAACTTGCAGGCTGTGCAATTCCTCCATTTAAAAGTGCCATGCCTCTCTGACTGTAAAATCTTGTTAAAAGTAGAAGTATTATAGCACAAATGCCTTTTCAAAGATGTATTTTTAAAAGAAAAATATGGAACAGTGTCTATGGCATTTCTTAATCCATCTACAGTATCCAAAATGCCCCAGTTCCTTTTAATAATGTCACATATACTACTAACATCAGAAGAGTATGTGAGGGGAAGCCTAATCAATCCTGTCCTTTGTTCTGTAGCTATGGCTTCAGTGTTAGATACAGCATCGTAACATGGCCTACATTTGCCCCCTCTCTCCTTATATGCATCAGCAATACAACTGTCAATATCCTTTTCCTTATAGCTTCTATCTATAAAATCCATTTTCAAGGTCTCCAAGGCCTCAGCAAGATGTTAGTCATTATTGTGGAGTCTTATGACCCTGTTCACCTGTCCCTTAACATTCTGGGTAACATGCCTAGGATGCATGCTATCTCTATGGAGCAGATTATTCTTTCTTGTGGGTTTCCTATAAATACTAGTTACTAGGCTAGTCAAATCAGTTTTGTTCACCGTAACATCAAGAAATTCAATTTCATCAAAAGAATATTTAAAAATAAATCTTAAAAAATCTGTAGACTGATATAAAAACTCTATAAACTGCGCAAGACTCTCAACTGACCCATTCCACAACAGCAAAATATCGTCCACAAATCTTACATACCATAAGATGTGTTCAGAGAAGTCCTCAGCTTGAAGTAGAACATCTCTCTCCCACTGTACCAACACAAGGTTAGCGCAGCTGTTGGCACAAGGTTGTGTATAAAATTGATCTTCAAAAAAATTATTTTCTAAAGCCAATTCTAGAAGGGCACAAACTAAATTGATCTTGTCCTTAGTAAAACAGTGATTGACATGCATACATTTCCTGACATCTTCTATGCCCCAAATATTGGGGACCACAGTAAAGAGTGACTCTATATCTATAGTCACGAAAAGATAGTTAGCACTCAAATTAGAAGTAGCTACATATAATCTTTGTAGAAATGTCCTAGTGACTTTTAGGACGGTGTCACAAGTGTCTAGCAGAGAATGTAAATTTTTTTCGATATAAATAGAAAGTGGCGCAAGTTACCCAACCTTTCCCAGACACTATAGGATGCATGGGCGGCAATGTTAAGATTTTTATGTACTTTGGGTAGGCCATAAATGATCAGTATGAGTGGTTGCTGTACTTCAAAATATTTAAAAAACTTATTATCAATCATGCCCGTTATAAGTAGATCAAAAGTAAAAAAGGAAACCTTCTCAATCATACCATAAACAGTGGTTTTAGAAATACAAACATAAGTGGTGTCATCACACAACAATTCATGCACTTGTGTTTGGTATAAGTCCTTGTCTAGCATGACAATTCCACCACCCTTATCTGCTGGTCTAACCTCAAAGGATCTCAAATTCTTGAGTTCATCGAGGGCTGCATATTCATCATTATTAAGATTAAAGTATCTGCTCTTTCTATTGGATTCAAACTCTCTTATTTGTTTCTCACAATTCTGAATAAAGGTCCCTATCTTGGCATTGGTTGGTGGGATAAAAATGCTGTGTTTTCTAAAGGAAGCAGTGTCAGTATTAACAGTGTCAGGTAGCATAGCTTTCAATGTAAGAGTCCTACCAAACAATCTAAGATCAGTTAAGACGCTAGTTAGCTCAGCTTCCCTGGCAGGGACGAATGATAGATCTTTGTTCAGCAATGCTAACTGCAGCAGTAAGCTGTACAGAAGAAATATTAAAAACCAAGTTGTTTATCTCCATTTCCATTGGTCTATTAGGTTCCCGTTCATTTCTGTACTCGGGAGGTGGTAAAGTCTGCCCTTCTTTCCTCGATTCTGTGACCTGTCCCCGATAGGAAAAGGCCTCTGCAGTTGAAAAGAGGTGGTGAACCTAGGCCTGGCTCCAGTGTTGATGTCAGTGGTGGAGTCACCATTATCGTCAGAATGGGATTTCCTTTTTTTAATGGAGATGCATCAGAGGTGCTACCTTAGTGGTACTAAGGTGGTGTAATGACTCTGCTCCGCTTCCGGTCAACTGAGCCAATTCTGTGGAGTTGGCATTCATGGCTACTCCCACTGAAGTTGCTGCTGATTCAAAGATTCACTGGTAGCTTCAAGCAAAGAATCCAATGTTGGTGGTGCATCTTTCGAGTTCACGGCTGGTGGGGGGTTACTTCTACCCCATGCAAAAACCTTTGATGTCACGTTGCAATTTTTTTTATTTTCATAGACTGTAACCTCTTCTCATAAGCCAAGATGTTATCATTGAGGTTATTAAGTGTGTCTTCCATAATATCAGCAGGAAAGGAACTATAAATCTCATCCTGCAGAAAGTACAGTTTTGTAGTAGGCCTGAAAACCCCTTCGGAAGCCGGTACCTGCACAGTGGCTCCGGACCCATCTAAAAGAGCGTTGTCCGAAGGTCCTGCAACAGAAATATTCAAAGGCCTAGTTGGCTCCTCGTGGGAGTCCGTTTCGGCCATCGGTTCCAAAATGGCCGACGACAGGGCTGCAAAAGCGCCTCACTGACGACGGCCGAACCTGAAGCTGGCTCTGCTTGTACAATATCATCTGATTTGGACCTTGGAGGTCTGTCTTTATCCTTGCGTCGTCTGTGAACTCCAGTAGCCAGAACCGAATCCGACATTTTGTAATTAAAACGCCTACCGAAGTAATGAAATGCAAAATCGTACCTTCGTTTAATCGTACGTTGATTGAATCTAGCACAAAACCGACAACTAGCTATGTCATGGTCAGGGCCTAAGCAAGGAATACAGTAAGAATGAAAATCCTTATGAGGTATTTGCTTCCCACAAGAAATACAATTATTAACTTTTTCTGACATCGGACTGGAGCAAGGAAAAGTTTCAACGGGTACTTAGCTTCGAGTAGGAGAAGAAAGTCTTCGGACTGAAGTACGTTTAGAAAAAATTGTCAGGAGTCAGCCGACCGGCAAATGCTAACTGCTATCACCGCACGGCAAGAAAGACTGGAGAACATGGCGTCGGCTGTCAGCTTTGTACTCCTGGCGCTCTGATGTCAGGGAGCATGGCTGAAAGCCGACGCCGGACCCAGACTTTGGGATTCTGGCCGACCGAGGACTGCCTGCCGGCAGGGGAGAACCCTACAGTCATGACTGCAACAGTGAAACACGATGAACATCTGTACTATGTTCATCATGTTACCCTGCTGCAGTCATCACACTTGGGTAGAATCCCAAAGCTAAGGATGGGTGGAGGAGTTATAGAGGGTTAGAGGAGGCTAGAAGGCCCTGCAGAACTGCAGTGGCGAAGCCAGCCCTAGTCTTAGAGTAGAGTGGTAAGTGATAGTGTTTGGCAAAGGTGTGTACTGAACTCCAAGTTGCAGCTTCCAAAATCTTATTGGTTGGAAACCCCCTGAGGAAGGCTGTAGATGTAGCTGTTGCCCTGGTAGAGTGGGGCCTAATGGTAGCAGGAAAGTACAGTTTTGTACCTACCATAAATGTAGATGTCCGAGAGGTATGCATCTGCAGTCCTAACAAATGGGTTGTCCTGGCCTCAGGCAGCCCTTCGGTCGGCCGGATTCCAAAGTCTGGGTCTGGCCTCGGCTGGTGTCGCACTTCACCCGACGTCATAGCTGCAGCTCTTCGGGTATAAAGGCATCAGCCAACGCCATTTTCCTCAGTGTTTCTTGCCCCAGATGCCCTCTAGGAAGGCTAAATTTGGATAAATGCAAATGTTTCCAAACAACAGAGAGCAAATAGAAATAAACATGTATGTACATATATACAAACACCATAATAGAGTCCCCCAGCTAGCTACAAGATGGGCAAATACCCTAGGAGTACCACAGAGGGGAAGAGGGTGGGTAATCCTGACTGCAGATGCATACCTCTCGGACATCTACATTTATGGTAGGTACAAAACTGTACTATGTCCTTCAAGGATGCATCTGCAGTCCTAACAAATGGGTAGAATACCATAGCCAAACTGGGGGAGGAGGCCCTAACAAGATTATGGTGTAGTTAAGATCCCTTACAACACAGCAGTGGCAAAACCTGCTCGGGATCTGGAGTATAAGGGTAGATTATAATGCTTGGCAAATGTATGCACGGAGCTCCAAGTAGCAGCCTCTAAAATGTCTTTGTAGCCACTCCTCGTAAAAGCTGTAGTAGTGGCTGTAGCCCTTGTGGAGTGAGGTCTGATATTTTCTGGAGTTGCCTTTCCATGATAAGAATAACAAAATCTAATGCAATTTCCTATCCATTTAGAGATTGTCTGTTTTGAAATTGCTTTTCCTTCCATTCCTGTGGCATATGCTACCAGAAGCTGGTCAGTTTTTCTATTGTTCTTGGTTCTGTCCAGGTAGTAGCGCAATTGCCTATGCACATCCAAGGTATGCAGCAGTCTTTCTCCCCTGTTCTGTGGGTTGGGGAAGAATGTAGGTAGGTGGATTGGCTTGGTTTAAAGATACCCTGGAGACCACCTTTGGCATAAAGGTAGGATTAGTTCTCATGGACACTCTATCCTGATGGAAGATAAGGAAGGGTTGCACTGCCATTAATGCCTGTAGTTCAGAAACCCTTCTTGCTGAAGTGATTGCAAGCAGGAAAGCAGTTTTCCATGATAAGTACTGTAATTCTGCTGTTGCTGCTGGTTCAAAGGGGGGAAGTGTCAACTTTTCTAGCACAAAGTTCAAGTCCCATGTAGGCAATGGTGGATTCCTTGGTGGCTTTACATTTTTGATTCCTCTCAGAAACTGCCTGAGTAGAGGATGAGAGAAGACTGGAGGATCCATGTTGTATTCTGCTGAAATAGCTGACGATGAATCTTAATGGAAGAGTAAGACAGGCCATTGTGGAAAAGCTCTGCTAAGTATTCCAGGATGTTAGCTATGTTTACCAGTGCTACATTTTGCCCTTTTGCTGCACTCCAAAAGAGAAATCTTTTCCATTTCGCTGAGTAAGTTTTCGTTGTTGAGGGTCTGCGAGCTTCCAAGATAATGTCTTTAACCCTTTGAGATAAATCTGGGTTATTTTGTCTTATGCAATGCTCCAAGCAGCTAGCTGCAGTGTTTTCAGGTTCGGATGCAGGGTTTTGAAGTTGTTCTGTGTTAGCAGTAAAGGAACCAGGGTAGAGGCCATGCGAGTTCCCGAGACATACTCCTCAGTAGTGGGTACCAGTGCTGTCTCGGCCAGTCTGGAGCTATCAGGATGATCCTTGGGTGGTCTTCTTTGATCTTCAATAGCACCTTGTACATCAAAGGAAGAGGAGGGAATGCATATGCTGTCAGGTTTTTCCAAATGAAAGATAGGGCGTCCACCTTCCAAGCAAGTGGGTGGTATGTCCTTGTGCAGAATTTTTTCAATTGGTGATTGTGTGGGGATGCGAATAAGTCTATTTCTGGTAGTCCCCATTTCCTTGTGATGGATTTGAAGATGTCTGGATGCAGCATCCATTCGTGGGCATCCGTGGTAGTCCTGCTTAAGATGTCTGCTACTATGTTTTGTTTTCCTGGCACAAATATTGCCTTGAGCTGTATGTTTAGGCTTAGGGCCACATTCCAGAGATCCATTGCCATCCGGCATAGAGGATATGAATGTGTGCCTCCCTGTTTGTTGATATACCACATAACTGTGGTGTTGTCCGTCCTTATCAGCAATTGCCCCTGTTGGAGAAACGGTCTGAATGCTTGAATTGCCAGTTTTACTGCCAGCATCTCTTTTTGGTTTATGTGTAGGTTTAGCTGGTCTTGAGCCCATAAGCCTTGTATGCACTTGTCCAGCATGTGTGCGCCCCAACCGAGGTCTGAGGCATCTGTGGTGATAGTCTGGCTTGGTTGAGGGCTGTGGAAGGGCAGTCCTTTGTTCAATTGACAGGCCTGAGCCCACCATCGGAATTCTTGCTTCAGGCATGGAATTTTTGGAATTTGAGTTTCTAGGCTGTGCTTGTGCTGAGACCATAAATTCCTGAGGTACCATTGCAACTTCCTCATATGCATGCAGTCTGGCATGTGGGATCAATATTATGCAGGATGCCATGTAACCCAGGGCTTGCAGGACTTTCCTTGCTGTAAGCTGGTTCTGCATTGTTAATGTCATGAAGTAGAGTGGAAGGTGCTTTTGTTTTTCTGCTGTGAGGGATGCCATTTGATTTGATGTGTCTAGTTCTGCACCCAAGAAGGTTATCCTTTGGGATGGCAACAGCCTTGACTTTTTTATATCGACTGTGTATCCCAAGGCTTGCAGTAGATGAATGACCCTTTTCAAGTCTTTTGTTAATTTGTTTTTGTTGTCCACTTGTAACAGGCAATCGTCCAGGTAAGGGTAAATTTGAATTCCCTGAAGCCTGCAATGAGCAATTACTGATGCCAGGCATTTCATGAATACTCTGGGCGCAGTAGATAAGCCAAAAGGCAATGCTGAGAATTGATAATGCTCTGATCCTGCAAGAAATCTGAGGTATCTTCTGCAATTTGGTCGTATGGGGACGTGCAGGTATGCCTCCTTGAGATCTAGAGTTACCAGCCAAGACTCCTTGCCTAGCATGGGAAGAAGCTGCTGTAGAGTCAGCATTTTGAATTTTGGGACAATGAGGTATGTGTTCAGAGCGGACAGGTCTAGAATAGGTCTCCATTGATTTTCCTTCCTTGGCACCAGGAAAAGTCTGGAGTAAAATCCTTGCCCTTGTTCCATAGATGGTACCTTTTCTATAGCTCTCATCCTTTTTAAGTTGTCTATTTGTTCTAGAGCGTTTGCCATTTGATTTGGAGGTAGGTTTGGCATTCCTCTCTTCCTTGGTAGAGTATGGAAGTGAAACCTGTGACCTTTGTCTATTGTCTGTAAAATCCATTTCTCTCCTGTAATGCAATGCCAGTTTACTGAAAATAAGGCTAGCTTTCCGCCTAAGGGTGCTTGTAGTTGTTCCCTGGTAGGCGGCTTCAGAGCCAAGTCACTGTGATTGTCCTGTGGAAGTGGTAGTGGCTGGGTCTGCAGCAGTACTTCGCTGGTTGTTAGGCTGCCACTGACGTCCCCTGTAGGCACCTCTGGATTAACCTCTGCCTCTTGTGTGCCTATTCCTGCCTCTCTGTGCTCTGTTGGTGTCTGGAAAGGACCAATTCTTGGAAGGCCAGTTCCTGCTAAACCTTGGAGGCTGGACCTGTAAGAAATCCTTGACTGTCTGGATAGATTTTGCTTTCTCTTCCACCTTCTTCAGCACTTGCTGTGCAGGAAAGCCAAACAAATTGTGTTTATCCATGGGAGCATCTAGGAGCTTTGATTTTACATGGTCTGGTAAGGACTGCTCTTTTAACCATGCATGCCTTCTGATCACTGTACCAGTCATAGCTGATCTAAAGGAGGACTCCAGTGCATCATAGCCGCATTTTAAGGAATGATTACTGACCTGCTGTATGTTATGCACCATTTCCTGCAGTGACTTTCTGTCTAAAGGATCAGGTGAGGACAGCTTTTTAGATAACTGATCTAACATAAATTCCTGATACTGAATCATGTGGAATTGACAGTTTAAGGCCCTAGCTGAAAGAGTAGCAGAAGTATAAACTTTTTTACCCCATCTCTCCAAGGCCCTAGATTCCCTTTCAGAGGGGAGTGGGTTTTTGGCAGAGGTAGCTGCTACAGCCTTGGGGCCCTGTGAAATAGTTTCAGGATCTGCAAAAGGAGCCTTATACAAGTGATTATGTGTGTCCGGAACCCTGTAGTATCTGTCGGGCTTAGCAGGGGCCGGAGGGAGTGAATCAGGAGCAGTGCAAGCATCATTAAATGCATCATCCACAACTGTAAGTACTGGAGGAATGGCTAAAGGCCTATGCTGTGGCAAATGCAAAAAAGTCCTAAGCCTTTTCCTAGAGTCTGAGAAATCCTGGCCCTGCCATTGAAATTGTTCCCTCATAGCATGCAAGGTTTCCCCAAAGAAAATTCCTCAGGAGGAGAGGCAGAAGGAATGGAGTCCTCTGCATCAGAGTCCTCATATGGAGAATAAGGGCCCTCAGGGGGGTTTGTATTTTCTGATTCATCTGAGGAGTAATCAGTAGAAACTGGCTCAGGGGTTCTGCTCTAGGTCTCTTCTCTGGAGGGTTGAGAGGCCCTATCAGGGTGAGACTGGGATCCCCTGATCAAAGAAATGAGATCCTCTGCTAGACTAAGCATTTGAGCACTAGAGCTAGGCCTGTGAGAGGGGGCTTTAGTAGGCAAGGCCTTGGAAGTTTTAGCTGCTTTAGCCCTGGCAAAGGCCTTAATTGACATGGATGCAGGGGGCCTAGCAGCTCCACGTGCAGGAGTAGATACATCTAGGGGAATAGTATCTGATAAATCCTGAGAAACTGTAAGAGCAGGTGGAATTTCAGTAGCAGATTCAGCCATGTTGGAAGAGGCCTCGGTAGTAGGAGGCATGCTTTCGGCCGAAGGAAGGACCGCAGACTCGGTTTCCGCCGAAACACAGTCACTCGCGGTTGGCTTAACCACGGTTTCGGCCGAAACCGCGGACCGCGAGTGTCGGTCCTTTTCCTTATGCTTTTTAGCTAAATGTGTAGTTGGAGTCTCCGACGGCATGATATAAGCAAAAGCGGAGCCGAAAAACTCCTCTGCAAACTCCGACCGACGTCTAAGCGTCCGTCGGTTGAAGGAAGCACAGGCTAAACAAGCTGCTACGTCGTGGTCTGGGCCTAAACAAGGTAGGCAGTAAGAGTGGAAGTCTTTATGAGGTATTTGTTTCCCACAAATTAAACAGTTATTCACATTTTCTGACATCGGCTGAGGCAAGAAAGAGTCCCCAACGGGGTACTTAGCTTTTTAGAAGTCTTCGTAGTGGAAATCTCTGGAGCTGACCGACCGGCACTTGCAAACAGCTTCTGCTTGGCGCCACGGCAAGAAAGACTGAGGAAAATGGCGTCGGCTGATGCCTTTATACCCGAAGAACTGCAGCTATGACGTCGGGTGAAGTGCGACACCAGCCGAGGCCAGACCCAGACTTTGGAATCCGGCCGACCGAAGGGCTGCCTGAGGCCAGGACAACCCATTTGTTAGGACTGCAGATGCATCCTTGAAGGACATCTGGTATTCCATGATCGGTATAGCAAAAACAAATGGAATGTCCTATCCATTTGGAAATGGTTTGTTTTGATATAGCCTTCTCTTGTGAAGCTGTAGCATAGGATACAAAGTGCTGGTCAGATTTTCCTGAAAGCCTTAGTTTTATCCAAGTAGTAACAAAGTTGCCTGTGAATGTCCAAGAAATGCAGGAGTCTTTCTCCCTTGTTCTGTGGATTTGGGAAGAAGGTGGGTAAGTGGATGATTTGATTTAAAGCCACACTGGAAACCACCTTAGGCATGAAGGAAGGATTAGTTCGTAGAGAAACTCTGTCTTGATGGAAAATGAGGAAAGGTTCCACTGCCATTAGTGCCTGCAGCTCTGAGACTCTTCTAGCTGAAGTTATTGCTAGCAGCAGGGCAGTCTTCCATGATAGGAAAGTACAGTTTTGTACCTACCATAAATGTAGATGTCCGAGAGGAATGCATCTGCAGTCTTTACAAATGGGTTGTCCTGTCGTCAGGCAGCCCTTCGGTCGGCTGGATTCCAAAGTCTGGGTCTGGCTTCGGCTGGTGTCGCACTTCACCTGACGTCATTGCGGCAGTTATTCGGGTATAAAGGCATCAGCCGACGCCATTTTCCTCAGTGTTTCTTGCCCCAGATGCCAGGTGCCCTCTTGGATGGCTAAATTTGGATAAATACCAAAGTTTCCAAATAGCAGAGAGCAAAATCATAAAATAAGCATGTATGTACATATATACAAACAAATACACCATAATAGATCCCCCCCAAGCTAGCTGAAGATTGGCAAATACCCTAGGAGTACCTCAGAGGGGAAGGAGGGTGGGTAATCCTGACTGCAGATGCATTCCTCTCAGACATCTACATTTATGGTAGGTACAAAACTGTACTATGTCCTTCAAGGATGCATCTGCAGTCTTTACAAATGGGTAGAAT
This sequence comes from Protopterus annectens, assembly GCF_019279795.1. Taxonomy (NCBI): domain Eukaryota; kingdom Metazoa; phylum Chordata; order Ceratodontiformes; family Protopteridae; genus Protopterus; species Protopterus annectens. The sequence continues at coordinate 441,818,214 of NC_056734.1, read as the reverse complement.
ACCATAGCTAAACTAGGGGAGGAGGAAATGAGAAGAGATTATGGTGTAGTTAGGACCCCTTGCAAAACAGCAGTGGCAAAGCCAGCACGGGATCTAGAGTATAGAGGTAAGTTATAATGCTTGGCAAATGTATGCACGGAGGTCCAAGTAGCAGCCTCTATAATGTCCTTGGTAGCCACTCCTCGTAAGAAAGCTGTGGTAGTGGCTGTAGCCCTTGTGGAGTGAGGCCTGATGTTCTCTGGAGTTTTCTTTCCATGGTAGGAGTAACAGAATCTAATGCAATTTCCTATCCATTTGGAGATTGTCTGTTTAGAAATTGGTTTTCCTTCCTTTCCTGCTGCATATGCTACCAGAAGCTGGTCAGTTTTCTATTGTTTTTGTCCTGTCCAGGTAGTAGCGTAATTGTCTGTGTACATCCAAGGTATGTAAGAGCCTTTCTCCCTGTTCTGTGGGTTGGGGAAGAATGTAGGAAGGTGAATAGCCTGATTTAAAGATACTCTGGATACCACCTTAGGCATAAATGTAGGATTTGTTCTCATGGACACTCTATCTTGATGGAAGATTAGGAAGGGTTGCACTGCCATTAATGCCTGTAGTTCAGAGACCCTTCTTGCTGAAGTTATTGCCAGCAGGAAAGCAGTCTTCCAGGATAAGTATTGTAATTCTGCTGTTGCTGCTGGTTCGAAAGGGGGAAGAGTCAGTTTTTCTAGCACAAAGTTCAAGTCCCATGCGGGCAATGGAGGTTTCCTGGGAGGTTTTACATTTTTGATTCCTCTCAGAAACTGTCTGAGCAGAGGATGCAAGAAGACAGGAGGATCCAAGCTGTACTCTGCTGAAATAGCTGATGCATGTATCTTGATGGAGGAATAGGACAGGCCTGTATGGAAGAGCTCCGCCAAGTACTCCAGGATGTTGGCTATGTTCACCAGTGTCACATCTTGCCCCTTTGCAGTACTCCAGATGAGATATCTTTTCCATTTTGCTGCATAATTCTTTCTTGTTGATGGTCTATGAGCCTCCAGGATTATGTCTTTAACCCTTTGGGATAAATTTGGGTTAATTGCTGTTATGTAATGTTCCAGGCAGTTAGCTGCAGAGTTTGTAAGTTTGGATGCAGAATGTTGTAGTTGTTCTGTGTCAGCAGTAATGGGATCAGGGGCAGTGTCCATATTTGTCCCCGGGACATGCTCCTCAGAAGTGGATACCAATGTTGTCTTGGCCAGTCTGGGGCTATCAGAATGATCCTTGGACGGTCCTCTTTGATCTTGAGAAGCACCTTGTGCATCAAAGGTAGTGGTGGGAATGCGTATGCTGTCAGGCTTTTCCAACTGAAGGATAGGGAGTCCACCTTCCAAGCAAGTGGGTGGTAAGTCCTTGTGCAGAATTTCTTCAACTGGTGATTGAAAGGGGATGCAAACAAGTCTATTTGTGGTAATCCCCATTCTCTTGTGATGGTTTTGAAGATGTCCGGATGCAGCATCCATTCGTGGGCATCTGTTGTAGTTCTGCTTAATATGTCTGCTAGAATGTTTTCCTTCCCTGGTACATAAATTGCCTGTAACTGAATGTTGTAGCTGAGAGCCACATCCCATAGGTCCAGTGCCAACCAGCATAGAGGGTATGAGTGTGTGCCTCCCTGTTTGTTGATGTACCACATAACTGTGGTGTTGTCTGTCCTTATCATCAACTGGCCTTCTTGGAGAAAAGGTCTGAATGCCTGGATTGCCAATTTTACTGCCATCATTTCTTTTAGATTTATGTGCAGATGCAGCTGGTCTTGAGTCCATAGGCCTTGAAAGCACTTGCCCATCATGTGTGCCCCCCAACCCAGGTCTGAGGCATCTGTCGTGATGGTTTGTCTTGGTTGACTTTTGCAGAAGGGCAGTCCTGTGTTTGATTGACAGGCCTGAGCCCACCATAAGAACTCTTGCTTCAGGCATGGGATCATTGGAATTTTGGTTTCTAGGCTGTGCTTGTGCTGAGACCACAAATTCTTTAGGTACCACTGTAGCTTTCTCATATGCAGCCTGGCATGAGGTACCAGTATTATGCAGGATGCCATGAAGCCTAGAGCTTGTAGCACTTTTCTTGCAGTTAGATGGCTCTGCTTTGTTAATGCCAAGAAGTAGAGAGGAAGTTGCTCTTTCTTTTCTGCAGTTAGAAATGCCATTTGTTTTGATGTGTCCAGTTCTGCACCCAGAAAGGTTATTCTTTGGGAAGGAATCAGCCTTGACTTTTTTGTATTGACTGTATATCCCCAGGGCTTGCAGCAGGTAGATGACTCTTTGTAAATCTTCTGAGAGTTTGTTTTTGTTGTCCGCTTGTATCAGGCAGTCGTCCAGGTAGGGATAGATTTGAATTCCCTGAAGTCTGCAATGAGCGATTACTGATGCCAGGCATTTCGTGAACACTCTGGGCGCAGTAGATAAGCCAAAGGGCAATGCTGAGAATTGATAATGCTCTGATCCTGCAAAAAATCTGAGGTATCTTCTACAAATTGGTCTTATGGGGACGTGCAGGTATGCCTCCTTGAGATCTAGAGTTACCAGCCAAGACTCCTTGCCCAGCATGGGAAGAAGCTGCTGTAGGGTCAGCATTTTGAATTTTGGGACAATGAGGAATGTGTTTAAAACGGACAGGTCTAGAATAGGTCTCCATTTGTTTTCTTTTCTTGGTACCAGGAAGAGCCTGGAGTAAAATCCCTTCCCTTGCTCCATAAATGGTACCTTTTCCACAGCTCTCATTCTTAATAATTGAGATATTTGTTTTAGAGCTTCTGCCCTTTGAGAAGGTGGTAGGTTTGGCATTCCTCTCTTTCCTGGTAGTGTATGGAAATGGAACCTGTAACCTTTGTCTATAGTCTGCAAAATCCATTTTCTCTTGTAATGCAGTGCCAGTTTCTTGAAAATAATGTTAGCTTTCCGCCTAAGGGTGCTTCTAGTTGTTCCCTGGTAGGCGGTGCCACCGCCAAGTCACTGTGATTGAGTTGTTGTAGTGGTGGTGGCTGTATCCGTGCCTCGTTGGTTGTTGCCCTGCCACTGGCGACCCCTGTAGGCACCCCTGGATTGGTTTCTGCCTCTAGAGCGCCTATTCCTGCCTCTTTGTGCCTTAGAGGAGTCCGGAAAGGACCAATTCTTGGAGGGCCAGTTCCTGCTAAACCTTGGAGGTTGAACTTGTAAGAAATCTTTCACTGTTTGCACATATTTTGCTTTCTCTTCCATCTTTTTTAGTACCTGCTGTGCGGGGGCACCAAATAAATTGACCTTGTCCATAGGTGCATCCAAAAGCTTAGATTTGACATGGTCTGGTAATGCCTGTTCTTTCAACCATGCATGCCTCCTGATAACTGTGCCAGTCATGGCTGATCTAAAGGAAGCCTCCAGTGCATCATAGCCACATTTTAAAGAATGGTTACTAACCTGCTGTATGTTATGTAACATTTCTTGAACATACTTTTTATCTATAGATTCTTCTGAGGACAGCTTTTTAGTCAACTGGTCAAGCATAAACTCTTGATATTGAATCATATGAAATTGGCAGTTCAAAGCTCTAGCTGACAAAGTAGCAGAGGTGTAAACTTTTTTACCCCATCTCTCTAAGGACCTGGAATCCCTTTCAGAGGGGAGGGGGTTTTTAGAAGAAGTAGCTGCTACAGCTTTAGGGCCCTGGGAGATAGTCTCTGGATCTGCAAAAGGAGCCTTATATAAGTGGTGATGAGTGTCCGGAACCCTGTAGTACCTATCGGGCTTAGAAGGAGCCGGAGGTAAGGTATCAGGAGCAGTGCAAGCATCATTAAATGCATCATCAACAACAGATAGGACTGGAGGTATAGCTAAAGGCCTATGCTGTGGCAAGTGTAGAAAGGTCCTAAGCCTTTTCCTAGAGTGTGAGAAATCTTGGCCCTGCCACTGAAATTGTTCCCTCAGAGCATGCAAGGTTTCCCCAAAGGAAAATTCCTCAGGAGGAGAGGCTGAAGGGATGGACTCCTCAGCATCAGAGTCTTCATAAGGAGAATAAGAAGCCTCAGGAGGGTCTGTATGATCTGAGTCATCAGAGGAATCATCTGTGGCTACTGGCTCAGGGGGCTCTGCTCTAGGCCTTTTTTCTGGAGGAGGGAGAGAGGCCCTGTCTGGATGAGGCTGGGCTCCACGAATTAAAGTGATGAGATCCTCTGCCAAAGAAAGCATATGGGAGCTGGTGCTGGGCCTGTGAGAGGGGGGCTTGGCAGGCACAGGCTTTGATGCTTTGGCTGCCTTAGCCCTGGCAAAGGCCTTAATAGACATAGCTGGAGGAGGCCTAGCAGCTCCACGTGCAGGGGTAGAAATATCTAGGGGAATGGTGTCTGATAAATCCTGTGAAATCGCAACAGAAGGTTGGATTTCAGAAGCCGTTTCTACCAGGATAGAAGAGGCCTCGGTAGAAGGCAAGTTATCGGCTGAAGAAAGAACCGCTTGCTCGGTTTCGGCCGAAACCGAGACACTCGTGGTTTGCTTAACCGCGTTTGGGGCCGAAACCACGGACCGCGAGTGTCGGTCCTTTTCTTCGCTTTTTGGTTATTGCGTAGTCGGAGGATCCGACGGCATAATGTAGGCAAAATCAGAGCCGAAAATCTGTTCAGCAAAGTCCGAGCGACGTCTAAGCGTCCGTTGGTTAAAAGAAGCACAGGCTAGACAAGCTGCTATGTCGTGGTCTGGGCCTAAACAATGTATGCAATAGGAGTAGAAATCTTTATGAGGTATTTGTTTCCCACAAGATAAACAGTTATTAACTTTCTCTGACATCGGCTGAGGCAAGAAAGAGTCCCCAACGGGGTACTTAGCTTTATAGAAGTCTTCGAAGTAGTATTCGGTAGTAGTAATCTCTGGATCTGACCGACCGGCACTTGCGAACAGCTTCTGCTTGGCCACGGCAAGAAAGACTGAGGAAAATGGCGTCGGCTGATGCCTTTATACCCGAATAACTGCCGCAATGACGTCGGGTGAAGTGCGACACCAGCCGAAGCCAAACCCAGACTTTGGAATCCGGCCGACCGAAGGGCTGCCTGACGACAGGACAACCCATTTGTAAAGACTGCAGATGCATCCTTGAAGGACATCTGTAGATCTGCAGAGAAAGCTGGTTCAAAGGGAGGTAGCGTAAGTTTTTCTAGAACAAACTTGAGGTCCCATGTTGGTGTAGGTGCTCTCCTGGGGGGCCTAATGTTTTTTGCCCCTCTGAGGAACTGCCTTAGAAGTGGATGCGAAAATAAGGGTGGATCCGTATTGTAGTGGGCTGAAATAGCTGATGCATGGATTTTAATGGAAGAAAAAGAAAGTCAGTTGTGTAACATCTCGGTTAAATACTGTAGAATCTGAGGCATGTGAGGCTGAAGTGTGTTTTGGCCTTTAGCTTGGTTCCAGGCACAAAATCTTTTCCATTTGTCCGAGTAGGCCTTCCTGGTGCTGGGACTCCTAGCTTCCAGAATAACATCCATAACTGCTTGGGAAAGAGGAGATGGCGGGGTGCTTTGGTGATTTGCCATGCAGCCAGATTTAAGGTTTTGAGCTGGCTGTGAAGAATCTGATTGTTTTGCTGTGTGAGCAAATGGGCAATTTGTTGTAAAATCCAAGGTAGACCCTGGGCCATATTCCTCAATAGTGGGTACCAGTGCTGGCGTGGCCAGTCTTGGGCTATGAGTATCAGTCGTGGTCTCTCCTTTCTGACTTTCAGAAGCACCTTTGTGAGGAGAGGCAATGGAGGGAAGACATATACTGTCAGGTTTTTCCAATTGAATGAGAGTGCGTCCACTTTCCAAGCTTGATGGTGAAGTGTCCTTGTACAACATTTTGTTAGTTGATAGTTTTGAGGACTGGCAAACAGGTCTATGTCTGGAAGGCCCCATTTTTGAGTTATCATTGCAAATACTTGTGGATCCAGTTTCCACTCGTGGGGATCCATGATGTTTCTGCTGAGGTCGTGTGCCAATGTGTTCTTTTTTCCTGGCAGGAATTGAGCTTGTAACTGAACTTGGTAAGCCAGAGCTGTGTTCCACAAAGTCATTGCTTGCCTGCATAGAGGGTAGGAGTGTGTATCCCCCTGTTTGTTTCTGTACCACATTACTGTGGTGTTGTCCGTCCTTATTGTAAGTTGTCCTGGATGTAACGGATTCTTGAAGGCTGTCAGAGCATTCTGTACAGCTAGCATCTCTTTTTGATTGATGTGCAGATTCCTTTGATCTGCAGTCCATATGCCTTGAACGCACTGTCCTGCCATATGTGCCCCCCAGGCGTAGTCCGATGCATCTGTTGTCAGTTTGCCTGGCTGGGGGCAAGGTGAAAGGCTGACCCTTGTTGAGGTGACATGCCTGTGACCACCATAGAAACTCCTGTTATAGGCAGGGAATGAGAGATATCATTGTGTCCAAGCTGTGGCTGTGTTGAGACCATACGCTTTTTAGGTACCACTGTAATTTCCTCATATGCAGCTTTGCAAATGGTATTAGTAGTACGCAAGATGCCATGAAGCCCAAGGCCTGCAGAATTTTTCTTGCAGATAATTGGGTCTTTGTTGCCATTGTTTTGAAATATTGAGTCAGTTGTAGTTGTTTGTCTGGCGTCAGATAAGCCTTCTGGGCCGTTGTATTCAAGCTGGCACCCAGGAATGTCATATTTTGTGAGGGTAGTTTTGATTTCTTTTCGTTTACTGTGTACCCCAGGCAACTTATAGACGATGTTTTACAAAAGCCAGATGTTGTAAGAGGATGTCCTTGCTTTCTGCTTGGATGAGGCAGTCGTCCAGGTATGGGTATATTTGAATTCCTCTTTGTCTGCAGTATGCAATTACTGGTGACAGGCATTTTGTGAAGACCCTGGGCGCAGTAGATAAGCCAAAGGGCAGTGCAGAGAATTGGTAATGGGTTGAACCTGCAATGAAACGGAGGTATCTTCTGCAACTTTGTCTGATAGGGACATGCAGGTATGCCTCCTTGAGGTCCAACGTTACTAGCCATGCTTCCTCCAACGTTACTAGCCATGCTTCCTTGCCCAACATGGAAAGTAGCTGCTGTAGTGTTAGCATCTTGAATTTGGGTACTTGTAAGTAAGTGTTTAGAATTTAAAGGTCCAGAATTGGTCTTCAGGCATTGTCCTTTCTGGGCACTAGAAAGAGTCTCAAGTAAAATCCTTGGCCTTGCTCTCAAGTAGGTACCAGTTGAATGGGTCTCATGTCCATGAGAGCTGTAATTTGCTTTTGTGCCTCTGCCCATTGATTTTGTGGCAGGTTTGGCATTCCTCTTTTCATTGGCAAGGTGTGAAAGTGGAATCTGTATCCTCGTAAAATTATGTCTAGGACCCATTTGTCCTTTGTGACAATGTGCCAGTTGTCTGCAAAAAGTGCGAGTTTTCCCCCCAAGGGGGCTGCCAAGAGAGTATTGCTTGGCCAGATGAGGTACAAGTCATTGGGTTTGCCTTCTGGGGATTGAGACCTGTCTTCTCCCTTCTGTGTTGTAGTGGCCCATTGGCGAGGGTTGTACTGGGCTTATGGTTGTCCTCTGCCTCTTGGACGTCTGTATTTACCCCTCTGTGGTCTGTCAGTAGCTGGAAAGGACCAATTTTTTGTTGGCCAATTTCTGCTGAAGCGAGGGGGCTGTACCTGTAGGAAATCTTTGACTGTCTGCATAGATTTTGCCTTATCCTCCATTTTCTTTAAGACTTCTTCTGCTTTAACTCCAAAAAAGAACATCCTGCTGTAAGGGAGCATCTAGAAGCTCTGCTTTAACATGATCAGGCAGAGTTTGTTCCTTTAACCAAGCATGCCTACGTATAACGGATCCAGTGACAGCTGCTCTGCAGGAAGCCTCCAAAGAATCAAACCCACATTGTAAAGTATGTTTGCCCACCTGTTCAGTTGCATGCAACAGATCCTGCATTTCTTTCAATTCAGACTGTTGAGGGAGCGTGCTCATTTTTTGTTTTAACTGAGACATTAGAAATTGCTGATATTTTAGCATGTGGAATTGGCAATTTAGTGCCCTCATAGCTAGAGTGGCTGAGGTGTAAACCTTTTTCCCCCACCTGTCTAGTGCTCTGGAGTCCCTTTCTGAGGGTACAGGATTTTTTGCCATAGAAGCCTTAGCCCCTTTGGGACCCTGGGAGATAGTCTCTGGATCACAGCAACAGGGCTTTTATAAAGCAATTTGTGGGAATCAGGCACTCTATAGTATCTGTCAGGTTTGGCCGGGGCAGGAGGCAGAGAATCTGGGTTCAAACTGGATTCTAAGTAAACATCATCCACAATGTCTAAAACTGGGGGGTGGCAAGTGGTCTGTGCTGGGGGAGTAAAAGAAACTCTGAGCCTTTTCTTTGAGTCAGAGTAGTCCTGACCTTCCCAGAGAAAATGTTCCCTGATAGTGTGTAAAGTTTCCCCAAAGGAGTGGTCTTCAGGAGGAGAAGCTGAGGGAATAGAATCCTCAGCATCAGAATCTTCATAAGGGGAGAAGGAGTAATCTTGGTCCTCAGAGGAGCCTGAGGAAATAGACACTTGTTCAGAGGAGACATATTCTTACTCTTGTCTAGGCCTTTTGTCTGGTGGGGGTTGCGAACCCCTGATTAAAGAGATCAAATCCTCAGCCATTTTGAGCATCTGTTTCTTAGGCATGGGGCCTTGAACTGGAGACTGAAGTGCAGTCTTTTTAGGTTTAATAGGAGTCTTAGTCTTAGGATACGTTTTTATGGTGAGCGTAGTCAGTCTGAAGATGCCTTCAGAAACCAAAGGTGTTTCTGCAGTACCGACATCTTTTTCAGTAGTGTCGTCGGAAGGGGCTAAACAAAATGGCTGCGTCGGCCTAGTACTTTCCGCCAAAAGTTCCGAAGTGGTCTCGGGTTCCAGATCTGCGGTAGTCAAGGGCTGCGTTGGAGCCTCACCGAAGACCGGTGAACTGGAGACCGGAACAGCCGAGGCCTCGGAGTCTGGCTTGGGTCTAGGCTGCCTGTCCTTATCCTTGCGTTTTTTGTGCATGCCGGTAGTCGGTTGCTCCGACGGCATAGTGTAGTTAAATTTTCTACCGAAGTAGTGTCGTGCGAAATCAAAGCGTCGTTTTATAGTACGCTTATTAAACCTAGCACAAAAGCGGCAACCAGTGATGTCGTGGTCTGGGCCTAGGCAAGGTATGCAGTAAGAATGAAAATCCTTATGAGGTATTTGCTTCCCACAAGAAATACAATTGTTAACTTTTTCTGATATCAGTCTGAGGCAAGAAAAATTTCCACAACGGGGTACTTAGCTTTATTGAAGACTTTGGATCTGAAATTCGACTTTGGAAATCTCAGGAGTCGGCTGACCGGCACTTGCGAACTGCTTCTGCTTCGGGCACCACGCGGCAAGAAAGACTTGAGAAAATGGCATCGGATGCAATATATATACCCCTGGCACACTGACGTCAGGGAAGAAGTGACAGCAACCGACGCCGGACCAAGACTTTGGAATTCCGGCCGACTGCGGGACCGCCTGACGACAGGATAACCCAAGTGTGACGACTGCAGCAGGGTAACACGATGAACATCTGAGATCGGACATTGCAGTTCTTTCCCTTCAGGAAGAAGGAATTCTATAAGAAGTTCCAAGTAAACAGAGCTTGCTTGCAGATTAAATGTCTGCCATTTCATTAGCAGGTCTGGGTATATATTACCATAACTAGACATATTGAGAATTCTTAGGCCCCTGGGGACGACGTTATGCTTTAATGATGCTTCCAGATGAAAGAGCTGCCATTGCAGCAGCTTAAATTTGTAAAGCTTGTTTTCCAGTTCTTTAAATTTGTTCATGAACAGTGGATACATTTTGCCTGTATCCAAATCATCTGTAGAAGTCAAGGTAAGGTCAGTAACAAGGAGGGGGTTAGATGCAACTTCCATAATGTTAAGGCGATCACTAACCACTCTGTTGATAGAAGAAGCTTTCCTGGTAGGATTAAAGGTCAGTTCAACATCATTGCCTTCCGCCATGCTTTATTCTCAACCAAGAAATCCAAAAGTGCAAAAAATATGCTGAGAATAAAAATAGAATGGTACAATAACAACCCGGAATGTTGTTAAGGAGCAGGAGTGAACAGGGGCATGAGACTCCACAATAATGACGAACATCTTGCAGAGGCCTTGGAGACCTTGAAAATGGATTTTATAGACAGAGGCTATAAGGAAAAGGATATTGACTGTTGTATTACTGATGCATATAAGGAGAGAGGGGGCAAATGTAGGCCATAATACAATGCTGTATCTAACACTGAAGCCATAGCTACAGAACAAAGGACAGGATTGATTAGATTTCCCCTCACATACTCTTCTGATGTTAGTAGTATATGTGACATTACTAAAAGGAACTAGGGCACTTTGGATACTGTAGATGAATTAAGAAATGCCATAGACATGGTTCCATATTTTTCTTTCAAAAATAACAAATCTTTGAAAAGGCATTTGTGCTATAATACTTCTACTTTTAACAAGGTTTTACAGTCAAAGAGGCATGGCACTTTTAAATGCAGGAATTGCACAGCCTGCAAGTTTATACACTCTAATCTTACTTACATACACCCCAACATGCACTTTAAAATAGATACAAACTTTTATGCTGAATGCAGGACTACGAAACATTGTTTATTTCAGTTACTGCACTGTGTGTCATGCTTTTTAAGTAGGTATGAGTAATAGACAACTCAAAGACAGGGTGTTGGAACATCAGAGACACATTAGAAACAGGAAAGACACTAATGCTCTTGCTAAACATATTACGTGTCAGGGACAGGAACATAATTTTAAATTTCTTGTGCTAGAGATTATTCCTGAGAGTCTAAGAGGGGAGACCTTAGGAATCACACAGAATCTACAGGGCAAAAATGAAGTCAGTCTTTTAATGCTGATAAGACACCAGGTCTTAATGAAGTTCTCTCTCTCTCAAGCCTTTTTTAAAAGCTAGACCTCTCAAACACTAAGTATAGGACTGTTTTTATATATATTTTTAATGCTTTTTATATGTTTTATTTGCCCGTTTTCTAGTTGCGACTTTTTTCCTTTTAGATAATTGTTGCTTTGATTAGTGTCTTAATTGACTGATTAACTTGCGCTATTTAAGTGCTTTTGTTACTAGTTGAGAACAGTCTGATGAAGCGGTGAGAGCACAGCGTGAAAATACTTACTCTCTTTTGTGTGCATTAAAGTTCTTTGTTTTACCTTCAGCTGTGTTAGTTTTCAGTGCTTTTTTGTTTTTTTAGTAGTTTCTTATTATTGTACCGTTCTATTTTTATTCTCAGCATATTTTTAGCACTTTTGGAAGTTGCCTGTTGACAGGGGAGACAAAGAGATCTATTTAAGGAGTATCCCACAGGGGAGGCAAAGAGATCTATTTGAGGAGTACCCCACTGGTAAAGAATATCCAGAAACACATCCCTATGGATCATCCATTTGTGGAGCTGTGTGTCATTGATCTGCCTGAACATTTTGAGCTGATGGAATGTAAACAGCTGTCAAAGTTACCTGGCTTGAAGAGCAATCTCCCTGGATTGCTAATCTGCAAAGTAGACAAGATTTTACCCTTGCTCATTCACATACCAGAGAACAGTGGTGTTGTCTGTGAAGAGCTTTAAAGGACCTGTAAGAAGAGATGTTCTGAAGGTTTGAAAGGCCAGAATCAGAGCCCTTTATCTCTTTGTTGTTGATGTGCTGCTTCCTTATGGAGGGAGACCAGAGACCTTGTACTTTTAGGTTTCCCAGAGTTGCAACCCACCCCAAATCTGAAACATCTGTGAACATTTCTTGAACTGGAGGGAGTGGCTAAAAGGAAGTCCTGGGTTCTAGGAAATTTGTGAATGAACCAAAGCAATTCCTTCTTCAAGCAAGGTAGAAGAGGTCGGACAAATTCTAGTGGATGAGCATGCTGTTAGCAGAGTGTTTTCAAGTTGTTGTTGTAGTGTCTTTCCGCTTTTCCCGGTTAGGGGTCACCACAGCGGAACTCCGGTCTGCGAATGATTGGCAGTAGATTTTTACATGCCGAGTTGCCGGCCCTGACGCACAACCTTAAACGAAGGTACACCCATTCACGCATGTTTCCACACAGAAGATGCTTTAGCTGAGAATCGAACAGGACAACGTGTTACTGTGAGGCGACGCTACCGCAGCACCACCACCGCAGTGTTTTCAAGTACCACTGGAATTTTCGCATGTGAAGCCTGGCTAGGGGTATCATTAGTATAACAAGAAGTTATGTACTCACCATAACGTTCGATGTATGTAGTCCATCTCGCCTCACATTCTTACCCGTGGGTTCGGAGCCGAATATCGGCTCCGACTCAGCCAAACTTTTCTAGCTCGAAGTCTTCTCTTGGCGGGGCTAAGCAGGTATCCCATGGTGCACTGCTCCATATCCCCAGATCTAGTTTGCTGCAATACTCATTCATACCCCATGCATACATAACATACAGATAAAGAAAAAATAAGCCAAAGTAAAGGGAACTCTGTAGATAAAAAATCCTAACCTCCAGATCCTCCAGGAAGGGGGACGGTGGGAGGGGAAGTAAGAATGTGAGGCGAGATGGACTACATACATCGAATGTTATGGTGAGTACATAACTTCTTGATGTTATGTAGTCCTATCTCGCCTACATTCTTACCCGTGGGACAGCGTCCCTAGCACCTACATCCTGGCTAGCTCATAGGAAAATACTCCTGAGCACTGTGGAGCCAAAGGACGACCTGCCTCTAGAAACCACGTCCAATTTGTAATGAGAAACAAATGTGTGAGGAGAAGCCCAAGTAGCCGCAGCATATATATCATTCATTGACAATCTAGCTTGATAGGCTGTAGATGTAGAAACAGCCAGAGTAGAATGAGCCTTGACCGGAAATGGCAGATCTTTTCCTCCTGCTTGGTAGGCGAAAGAGATGCAACTAGATATCCATTTGGATATGGTGATCTTGGAGATCGGGTGCCCAATTTTGTTCTCCGAAAAGGAGATAAATAGTTGATCCGACTTCCGGATATCCTTTGTTCGGTGCAGATAGAAACGTAACTGTCTGTGTACATCCAACTGATGAAATTTAAATTCTGCCTTGTTTGAAAATTGAGGAAAGAATACAGGCAACTCAATGGATTGATTAAGAATAGACACGGAAGCCACTTTAGGAAGTAAAGAAGGGTTTGGTCTAAGAGAAACCCTGTCCTTATGGAAGATTAAGTGTGGAGGTTTGATAGAGAGGGCTTGAATTTCTGAAACTCGCCTTGCTGAAGTGATTGTTGTTAAAAAGGCTGTTTTCCAGGTCAAGAATTTCAATTCGAAGGTAGCTGCAGGCTCTAAAGGTGGTGAAGTAAGAGCTTGTAGAACAAAATTGAGATCCCAGGGCATGATAGGTTCGGAGACCGGAGTAACAGAGTACCTTTTAGGAAAGCCTTGCAGAGTCTATGAGCCATGAGACTAGGCTCATTAGCCACATGAAAATTAGAGATTGCTGCCAATTGGACTTTGATGGTAGCTAATGCAGAACCCTGATGGAAAAGCATAGACAAAAACTCCAAGACCGAAGCAATTGGAGCTGTGTAAGGATCTTCCATTTGCTAGAGTAAATCTTCCTAGAAGATGGCTTATGAGAGGAAGATAAAATGTGAACCACTTCGGGTGAAAACTTATGAAGCCTAACTAACGACGGAAGTGGAGTAGCCAGGCTGTCAACCAGAGGGTCATCAGAGAGGGCTGGAACTGTCCCATGTGTCAGTAAATTTGGTTGAGGGTCCAGGATCCAAGGAGTGTCCACAATGTATGGTTGAAGAAAGGGGAACCAGACTTGACGAGGCCAGTGTGGAGCAATCAGAATCATTCTGCTTCCCAAGGATTGCGCTTTCTGAATCACCTTTGACAGCAAGGGAAACGGAGGGAAAGCATAAAGCAGACCGGAGGACCAATCGTGAACCAGAGCGTCCCTGGGTGACTCCCCCTGTGGGGGGATCAGCATGAAGTAGTTGCTGCACTTGGCATTGAGAGGGCTGGCAAAAAGGTCGCAGCAAGGCTGACCCCATCTGCTGAAGATTTGTTCTGCAATCAGATGATTCAGGGACCACTCCTAAGGCATCAGAACAGCTCTGCTTAGCCTGTCCGCAATCACGTTGGACTTTCCCGGAATGTGCGTTGCCACCAAGAAACGTTGGGAAGTTATTGCCCACTGCCACACTCGCATGGCCTCCCTGCACAGGGGATAAGACCTGGTTCCTCCTTGCTTGTTTAGATACCACACTACCAAAATGTTGTCCGAGTGTATTGCAATTGTTCCTAGAGGTAGAAAGCTCTGAAGTACCTGCAACACAAGTAGCACTGCTCTCATCTCTAGGACATTTATATGCAGATGTATCTCGTGATCTTGCCACGTGCCTTGGACAGTCCTGCCAAGATAATGCCCCCCCCCCAATCTGGGAGGCGGCCGTGGTCACTGTGGCAAACGGGATGGGTGGAATGAAGGGCCTTCCTCCGTCCAAACTGGTGGTGCAAAGCCACCAACTGAAGTCCTGTTTACATCTGTCCATGAGCAAAATGGGGTGAGACAGTGGACATTTTTGGAGAGACCATTCAACAAAAAGAAGCCACTGGAGAAGTCTCATGTGCAATCTCCCTAAGGGGACCAACATAATTGTTGCTGCCATGGTCCCCAGGAGTTTGAGAACCCATCTTGCCTTTGCTTTTCTCAGGGGCATCAGGATGTGTATTTGCTGGTGAAAGACTCTGATCCTCTCCTACGGTATAAATGCTCACATTTGAATGGTGTCTAATTCTGCGCCTATAAAGGTGATATGCTGCGAGGGCAACAAAGCAGATTTTTCCCAATTTAGTGTTATGCCCAACTGTTGACATAGGGTGATGGTAGCATCCCTGGTTTGGACTAGTTGATGCCTGGTGGGGGCAGTAAGAAGCCAGTCATCCAGATACGGAAACACTTGGAATCTTTGACGTCTCAAGTGAGCCGTCACCACTGCCATACACTTGGTGAACACCCTGGGGGCTGTGGTGAGACCAAAGGGCAGTGTGCTCGAAACTGGAAACGACTGGCTCCCAGTCGGAAGCGTAGGTGAATCCTGGATGCCCTGTCCATTCTTACATGGTAGTAAGCATCCTTGAGGTCGATGTAGCACATCCATACATCCTCTCCCAACAAGAATCGATTGTAGTGTGACCATACGGAACTTGGACTTCTGCACGTAGTTGTTCAGTTGGCTGAGATCTAATATGGGTCTCAGGTCCCCTGCTCTTTTCGGCACCTAAAAGAATCGAGTAAGTCCTTAATCTGATCTGGTCTGAGGGGACACTCTGGATGGCTCCTTTTCTTAGCAGCTTTGAAACCTCTGCGGCTGCTTGATCCCTTTGACTGGGTGGAACGTCTGGGATTTTTTCTGACTGATGGGGGGGTCTGATGGAAAAGGAATGAGGTAACCTCCGGAAATTATTTGCAATACCCATCGGTCCTGGGTGATGCTTCTCCAGGCTTCCGGATATAATGAAATTCGACCCCCGACTGGCTCCAGATAAGCACAGTCGGGCACTCCCTCAGAACGAGAGTAGGGAGAGCCGCGAAAGGAATCGTGGTCTCCCGAATTGCGGGGGGCCCCCTCTGCCTCTAGGGCAGCGACTTCCTGAATAACCCCCCCCCTCCCCTGCCTCTGGAGGGGAACTCACCCTGTGCGGCAGGGAAAAACCTCTGTGATTTCTTGAACCACATCTTCCCATCCCGCTGGGCCTTGGGGTAAGGCCTCGAAGGGAGGGAAAAATGGCCCCCTACGGCAGACAGGGTCTTTCCCTCTTGCTCGCACCTGGTGAGGGTATCTTTCACTTTGGTTCTGAACAAAGAAGAACCATCAAAGGGGGCATCAGTGAAGGAAGACTTGAAGGCCTCCGCGAAGTGACACAAGCGCAGCCAGGCTTGTCTTCTAAGGGCGACTCCTGAGCTCGCTGCCCTACTCACTCCCTCGGCTGCATACGAAATGAGCCACATGGAGGAGTTGACAATGGAATTAAGGGTAGACACTTGAGTGTTAACCGTCTGGGCCACCGCCTCAGGGACGTTACCCGCAAGAGTATCTCCTAACTCCTTGAGGAGATCTCTCTGGAGCCGAGTGAAATGGGACAGATAGTTCAGCGACCGTAAGGTAAAGGTTGCTGACGAGAGGGTATGCTTCCCGTACTGGTCCATCGTCCTAGACTCCTTGTTAGGAGGATGGACGGAGGAAGAGGTCTCCGCTACTTCCTTCTAAGTGGCTGCCGCCACCACCATGGCATCTACTGGGACTCCTTTGGCCAAAAACTCCTTACTCTGGGGAGCAGAAAGAAACTTGTTGGGACGCCTGGGTACGGGCTCCACAGAATCAGGGTTTTCCCACACCCTTCGACAGATTAAATCAAGGAGCTCGTCGAAGGGTGGGGACACCCATGAGGCAGAAGGCCGAGTACCAAAGGCCTTAAGGAAGACAGACTCCTCCCCGGAAGGGGCTTTGAACGGCCAGTCACCTCTTTGCTTCAATATCTCCAGAATGTCGGAGAAGGAAACATAATCAGAGGATGACTTGGGGGACCCCTCCGATTCCTCGAGGTCAGTATCAGAAGTGAGGGACTCATCCTGGGAGTCTATGTGCTTCCTCTTGCACGTTTTCTTTCTAGGGGGCTCTTCAGGCACGAACTCTGATGGGCCCTCAGAAAGTTGGGGACCACTCGTGGGGGTATCCCTAGGCCTTGGTGCTCTGCTGTCCATGGATAGATGGTGGTTAGAGGCTCTCACCAGAGTGGTGGGGGACAGAGTGACCGATCCGCCTGATGTAGCTGATGATCTGGCCAGCACAGTCCGCATGGCCTCGAAGGCTGGTCCCCCCCCCCCCCCGAGTCCGGGGACCGGCCAGCCTCCAAGACCATGACGGAAGTCAGAAATCCCCACGCCAAGGCACCGAGGGGAAGGCTCGGAACCGAAATATGTCCCGAGATGTCCCCCTTGGGCCCAACTGAAGAATCCCAAGTCCCAAACCCAGAGGATGGAGCCGATGTTGGTACCGATGGTGCCGGAGGGGCAATCGGAACCAGACTGGGAACATCACACGGCGCGGAACACTCCGGCTCCGAACACAGAGATGCGCTCGGAGGGGGAATGATCGAAGCAGGGGCCAGGACGGGCTCCGGAGCCGACTGGGCCGGAGCCAAAAACAATTTTGCCAAAACCAGTGACTGGAAGAGCCTCTGGACCACCCTATCAACATCCACATCCAAAAGGGTTTTGGAGGACAGGGAGGGAGATCAAGATTTCCTCTCAGGAGAGACTGGTCTGAGACTGGGCGACCGGCTCCAAAGAGGTTCCAATATAATAGGAGCCAACACCGGTTCCATCAACACTGACACCTCCTGTGGCCCCGAGGACAGTGAAGCCAAGAAGGTCAATGCAATTTCTGCGACATTCTCCGGAGGCTCCAATGAAGCTGATGGAGTCGGAGATCTCTTTTTTGACTTGGAAGATTTAGACTTGGCACTGGGAGAAGAATCTAAGACCTCTTCGAAAGAGGGTTTCAAGAGTCCCTTTAGGATCAGCTTATTCTTTCTCTCTTGGAGCACTCTGGGACTGAACGCATGACAAAGGCTGCAGGACTCCTGCAGATGAATGGCTCCCAGGCAATAAACACAAACAGACTGCCCATCGGTGATGGGCATTTTGTACCCACATTTAGCACACTTTTTGAAACCCGAAGGTTTGTGCTCTTTGGAATCTTTAGAATCTTTAGACATACTCACAAGAAACACTAAAACACAACCTAAGAGAAGTCTGACAAGAAAAACTCACAGACACTCAATCCACAAAAAACCACGGGAATCAGTTAAAGTTAAACAGTACACACACACTCTAAAGAGACACACTGAGACCAACTGTCAAAAACCTCTAACTAAAACGGTTAATGACTACCAGGGTAGAAGAACAGAAGATCAAACATCTAATTTAAACGGTTTGGCAAACAGACAGGACGAAAGGACTAGGTCCTCTAAGTGAAACAGGCCTAGCCCGCGGGAACAGAAAATGGGATACCACAAAAACAAGTACACTATCAAAGGCTAAACAACGCTAAATACAATAGCTATGAAAACAGCTTTTTGATTCAGAACAATAATCTTTCTTAAGACAAGAAAAGGGTACTTAGCCACAGCCAAGAGTGAGACCACATCTGAGCTACACGAGCGGCAAACGAGATCTGGGGATATGGAGCAGTGCACCATAGGATACCTGCTTAGCCAAGCCAATAGAAGACTTTGAGCTAGAAAAGTCTGGCCGAGTCGGAGCCGATATTCAGCTCCGAACCCATGGGTAAGAATGTAGGCGAGATTGGACTACATAACATCTGAAGTTATGAACCCTAGCATCCTGAGGAACACTCTGGCAGTCAGGGAGGGCAGTGGAAGCAACTCTAGGAAGGAAGTCTGCAGAGATTACAGCTTTAGTGAGGGTAGAAAGGCCATCATAGGGTCTTGTCTTATCTTGCAACCTAGGAAAACCTGATCCTGAGAGGAGATCAAGGAAGACTTGCTGTACTTGGGTGAATCCCAAACTGAGGAGAAAGGAGATGGTGGTTTGAAGGTTCTGTTGCAAGGTATCTGATTGTTCTGCTTTAATTAGCAGGTAGTCCAGGAAAGGGTAAATGAGAATTCCCTGGAGTCTGAAAAAGGCAATGACAGGAGCCAAGCACTTTGTGAATACCCCTGGAGTTGTAGAGTCTCCAAAGGGCAAAGCACAGAACTGAAAATGAGAGGAAGCAACAGAAAAACAAAGAATTTCCTGAAGAGAGGGTGAATGGGAATGTGAAGGTATGCATCCTTTATGTCTAAGAAAACCAGATAAGCTTGAAGGAACATACATGAAGGAATAAACTGAGTTGGGACAAGTCTAAAATTGGTCTCCAAGGGCCATCTTTCCTTAGAACTAGGAACATTCTGGAATATAACCCTTTTCCCCTTTCCAAAGTGAGAACCTCTTGTATGGTTCCTTACAAAGTGAGAACCTCTTGTATGGTTCCTTACACTTTCAAGTCTTGAATGACTTGAGGGAAAAAGTGGAGCTGATCCTTCGGTGGTCATGCAGTAACCTATTTGTACAACAGAGAGGACTCATTTGTCTGTGGTAATGCTTGCCCAATTTGAGAGGAAATTAAAAGTGTTGCAAAGTAGTCACAGACTACCTGGCTTGCCTGGAAAAGCCGTCTTCTGAGCAGAGGTAGACTGGGACCTAGGAGGCATCTGCCTACATGTGCTCTTCTTGAGTTGTTGGGAAGGAGTACGGGTCTTACTCCTTACAAAATTAGCTCTAGAGGGGTAGTTCTTATGAAATTTATGAATTGGAAAGTCAAAAATATATTTTAGCTCCTGAAGTACTTTCCCTTTCTCTTGAATGGATCTGAAAAGGGCTGCAGCATTAGAACCAAACAAGGCAGTATTGTCCAAAGGTGCATCCACAATCTTTGCCTTGAAATCCTCAGGCAAAAACTGCAATCTCAACCAGTAATATCTCCTGAGGATAGAAAGCACAGTTTTGTACCTACCATAAATGTAGATGTCCGATAGGAATGCATCTGCAGTCCTTACAAATGGGTTGTCCTGTCGTCAGGCAGCCCTTGATTGGATTCCAAAGTCTGGGTCTGGCCTCGGCTGGTGTCGCACTTCACCCGACGTCATTGCTGCAGTTCTTCGGGTATAAAGGCATCAGCCGACGCCATTTTCCTCAGTGTTTCTTGCCCCAGATGCCAGGTGCCCTCTAGGAATACTAAATTTGGATAAATGCCAATGATTCCAAATAGCAGACAGCAAACAAAAAATAAGCATGTATGTACATATATACAAACAAATACACCATAATGGATTCCCCCAGCTAGCTATAAGATGGGCAAATACCCTAGGAGTACCACAGAGGGGAAGGAGGGTGGGTAATCCTGACTGCAGATGCATTCCTATCGGACATCTACATTTATGGTAGGTACAAAACTTTACTATGTCCTTCAAGGATGCATCTGCAGTCCTTACAAATGGGTAGAATACCATAGCCAAACTGGGGGAGGAGGAAAAAAAATAAAATTATGGTGTAGTTAAGATCCCTTGCAAAACAGCAGTGGCAAAACCTGCTCGGGATCTAGAGTATAAAGGTAAATTATAATGCTTGGCAAATGTATGCACGGAGCTCCAAGTAGCAGCCTCTAAAATGTCTTTGGTAGCCACTCCTCGTAGAAAAGCTGTGGTAGTGGCTGTAGCCCTTGTAGAGTGAGGCCTGGTAGGAGTAACAAAATCTAATGCAATTTCCTATCCACTTAGAGATTGTCTGTTTTGAAATTGCTTTTCCTTCCATTCCTGTTGCATATGCTACCAGTAGCTGGTCAGTTTTTCTATTGCCCTTGGTCCTGTCCAGGTAGTAGCGTAATTGTCTATGCACATCCAAGGTATGCAACAGTCTTTCTCCCCTGTTCTGTGGGTTGGGGAAGAATGTAGGTAGGTGGATAGCCTGGTTTAAAGATACTCTGGAGACCACCTTAGGCATAAAAGTAGAATTTGTTCTCATGGACACTCTATCTTGATGGAAGATCAGAAAGGGCTGTACTGCCATTAATGCCTGTAGCTCAGATACCCTTCTTGCTGAAGTGATTGCCAGCAGGAAAGCAGTTTTCCATGATAAGTATTGTAATTCTGCTGTTGCTGCTGGTTCGAAAGGAGGAAGTGTCAATTTTTCTAGCACAAAATTCAAGTCCCATGCAGGCAATGGTGGCTTCCTAGGTGGTTTTACATTTTTAATTCCTCTCAGAAACTGCCTGAGCAGAGGATGTGAGAAGACTGGAGGATCCAAGTCATATTCTGCTGAAATAGCTGATGCATGAATCTTTATGGAAGAATAGGACAGGCCTTTGTGGAAGAGCTCTGCCAAGTCTTCCAGGATGTTGGCTATGTTTACCAGTGACACATTTTCTCCTTTTGCAGTACTCCAAATGAGATATCTTTTCCATTTTGCTGAATAATTTTTCCTTGTTGAGGGTCTGCGAGCTTCCAAGATAATGTCTTTAACCCTTTGGGATAAATTTGGGTTAATTTGTCTTATGCAATGTTCCAGGCAGTCAGCTGCAGAGTTTTCAGGTTTGGATGCAGGGTGTTGTAGTTGTTCTGTGTTAACAGCAAGGGAACAAGGGGTAGGGGCCATATTTGTTCCCGAGACATGCTCCTCAGTAATGGGTACCAATGTTGTCTTGGCCAGTCTGGAGCTATCAGAATGATCCTTGGACGGTCCTCTTTGATCTTCAATAGCACCTTGTGCATCAAAGGAAGTGGTGGGAATGCATATGCTGTCAGGTTTTTCCAACTGAAAGATAGGGAGTCCACCTTCCAAGCAAGTGGGTGGTACGTCCTGGTGCAGAATTTGTTTAGCTGGTGATTGTGTGGGGATGCAAATAAGTCTATTTCTGGGAGTCCCCATTTTCTTGTAATGGTTTTGAAGATGTCTGGATGCAGCATCCATTCATGGGCATCCGTGGTAGTCCTGCTTAATATGTCTGCTAGAATGTTTTCTTTTCCTGGTACAAAAATTGCTCGTAACTGAATGTTGTAGCTCAGGGCCACATTCCAGAGGTCCAGTGCCATCCGGCATAGAGGGTACGAATGTGTGCCTCCCTGCTTGTTGATGTACCACATAACTGTGGTGTTGTCTGTCCTTATCATCAATTGACCTTGTCGAAGAAATGGTCTGAATGTCTGAATTGCCAGTTTTACTGCCAGCATTTCCTTTAGGTTTATGTGTAGGTGCAGCTGGTCTTGAGTCCATAAATCTTGTATGCACTTGTCCAGCATGTGGGCCCCCCAACCGAGGTCTGAGGCGTCCGTTGTGATGGTTTGGCTTGGTTGAGTGCTGTGGAAGGGCAATCCTTTGTTTGACTGACAGGCCTGAGCCCACCATTGGAATTCTTGCTTCAGGCATGGAATTATTGGAATTTGGGTTTCTAGGCTGTGCTTGTGTTGAGACCATAAATTCCTTAGGTACCACTGTAACTTTCTCATATGCAGCCTGGCATGTGGAACCAATATTATGCAGGATGCCATGAAGCCCAAGGCTTGCAGGACTTTTCTTGCTGTTAGATGGTTCTGCTTTGTTAATGCCAAGAAGTAGAGAGGGAGTTGCTCCTGTTTTTCTACTGTTAGGAATGCCATTTGTTTCGATGTGTCCAGCTCTGCACCCAAAAACGTTATCCTTTGGGATGGTATCAGCCTTGACTTTTTTATATTGACTGTATATCCCAGGGCTTGTAGTAGGTAAATGACCCTTTTCAAGTCTTCTACTAGCTTGTTTTTGTTGTCCGCTTATATCAGGGATTCGTCCAGGTAAGGGTAGATTTGGATTCCCTGAAGCCTGCAATGTGCAATTACTGATGCCAGGCATTTCATGAACACTCTGGGCGCAGTAGATAAGCCAAAGGGCAATGCTGAGAATTGATAATGCTCTGATCCTGCAAGAAATCTGAGGTATCTTCTGCAATTTGGTCGTATGGGGACGTGCAGGTATGCCTCCTTGAGATCTAGAGTTACCAGCCAAGACTCCTTGCCCAGCATGGGAAGAAGCTGCTGTAGGGACAGCATTTTGAATTTTGGAACAATGAGGAATGTGTTTAAAGTGGACAGGTTGAGAATAGGTCTCCATTTGCTTTCTTTTCTTGGTACCAGGAAGAGTCTGGAGTAAAATCCCTTTCCTTGCTCCATAGATGGTACCTTTTCCACGGCTCTCATCCTTAATAATTGAGTTATTTGTTTTAGAGCTTCTGCCTTTTGATTTGGAGGTAGGTTTGGCATTCCTCTCTTCCCTGGTAGAGTATGGAAGTGAAACCTGTAACCTTGGTCTATTGTCTGCAAAATCCACTTGTCTCTTGTGATGTAATGCCAGTTTATTGAAAATAAAGCTAGCTTCCCGCCTAAGGGTGCTTCTAGTTGTTCCCTGGTAGGCGGTGCCAGAGCCAAGTCACTGTGATTGTCCTGTAGTAGTGGTGGTGGCAGTGTCTGTGGCTGTACCTCGCTGGTTGTTACCCTGTCACTGGCGTCCCCTGTAGGCACCCCTGGATTGGCTTCTGCCTCTTGAACGCCTATTCCTGCCTCTCTGAGCTCTGGAGGAGTCTGGAAAGGACCAATTCTTGGAGGGCCAATTCCTGCTAAACCTTGGAGGTTGGACCTGTAAGAAATCTTTCACTGTTTGGACAGATTTTGCCTTCTCTTCCATCTTCTTCAGCACCTGTTGTGCAGGAGAGCCAAACAAATTGATCTTGTCCATGGGAGCATCTAATAGTTTTGATTTGACATGGTCTGGTAAGGCCTGCTCTTTTAACCATGCATGCCTTCTGATAACTGTGCCAGTCATGGCTGATCTAAAGGAAGCCTCCAGTGCATTATAGCCACATTTTAAAGAATGGTTACTGACTTGCTGAATGTTATGTACCATTTCCTGAACAGATTTTTTGTCTAAAGGTTCATCTGAGGACAGCTTTTTGGTTAACTGGTCTACCATAAATTCTTGATACTGGATCATGTGAAATTGACAGTTCAAGGCCCTAGCTGAAAGAGTAGCAGAAGTGTAAACTTTTTTACCCCATCTCTCTAAGGATCTGGATTCCCTTTCAGAGGGGAGGAGGTTTTTGGCAGAGGTAGCTGCTACAGCCTTAGGTCCCTGGGAAATAGTCTCGGGATCTGCAAAAGGAGCCTTATACAAATGGTAATGCGTGTCCGGGACCCTGTAGTACCTATCGGGCTTAGCAGGGGCCGGAGGTAGTGAATCAGGAGCAGTACAAGCATCATTAAATGCATCATCTACAACAGAAAGAACTGGAGGTATGGCTAAAGGCCTATGTTGTGGTAAATGCAAAAAGGTTCTAAGCCTTTTTCTGGAGTCTGAAAAATCCTGGCCCTGCCACTGAAATTGTTCCCTCATAGCATGCAAGGTTTCCCCAAAGGAAAATTCCTCAGGCGGAGAGGCAGAAGGGATGGACTCTTCAGCATCAGAGTCTTCATAAGGGGAGAAAGGAGCCTCTGGAGGGTCTGTATTATCTGAATCATCAGAGGAATCATCTGTGGAAACTGGCTCAGGGGGCTCTGCTCTAGGCCTCTTCTCTGGAGGTGGGTGAGAGGCCCTGTCTGGGTGAGGTTGGGATCCCCGGATTAAAAAAATGAGATCCTCTGCTAGACTAAGCATTTGTGAACTAGAGCTAGGCCTGTGAGAGGGGGTCTTAGCAGGCACAGATTTAGTAGCTTTAGCTGCTTTAGCCCTGGCAAAGGCCTTAATGGACATGGCTGCAGGTGGCCTAGCAGCTCCACGTGCAGGGGTTGAAATATCCAAGGGAATAGTGTCAGATAATTCCTGAGAAACTGCAACAGCAGATGGGATTTCAGAAGCCGATTCCACCAGGTTGGAAGAGGTCTCGGTAGAAGGTAAGTCTTCGGCTGAAGGAAGAACCGCTTGCTCGGTTTCAGCCGAAACAGAGACACTCATGTTGGCTTAACGCGGTTTCGCCGAAACCGCGGACCGGAAAGTGTCGGTCCTTTCCTTGCGCTTTTAGATATTTGCAAAGTCGGAGGATCCGGCGGCATAAAATAAGCAAAATCGGGCGAAAAACTCCTCAGCAAATTCCGACAGGCGCCTAAGCGTCCGTCGGTTAAAAGAAGCACAGGCTAGACAAGCTGCTACGTCGTGGTCTGGGCCTAAACAAGGTAAGCAGTAAGAGTGGAAATCTTTATGAGGTATTTGTTTCCCACAAGTTAAACAGTTATTCACTTTTTCTGACATCGGCTGAGGCAAGAAAGAGTCCCCAACGGGGTACTTAGCTTTTAGAAGTCTTCGGTAGTAGTAGAAGTATTCGGTAGTAGTAATCTCTGGTTCTGACCGACCGGCACTTGCGAACAGCTTCTGCTTCGGGCGCCACGCGGCAAGAAAGACTGAGGAAAATGGCGTCGGCTGATGCCTTTATACCCGAAGAACTGCAGCAATGACGTCGGGTGAAGTGCGACACCAGCCGAGGCCAGACCCAGACTTTGGAATCCGGCCGACCGAAGGGCTGCCTGACGACAGGACAACCCATTTGTAAGGACTGCAGATGCATCCTTGAAGGACATCCAGATGATGCTGCTGATGTTGCAGATACCTCTGCTGCATCATAACGGCATTTAATGGAATGTCTAGTAACCTGGGATGAAATCCCCAAGAGGAAAGAGAGCGCAGTTTTAGCTGCAAAGTCTGGGAGGTGTATCAGTAATTTGGATGCCTGTGAAAGAACATACTTGGACATGTGTGTCTGATGGTTAATGGCCCCGAAGGCCAGGGTGGAAGAGGTCTAGACCCTTTTTCAATTCTCTCCATCATTTTACTGTCCTTATCAGAAAGGAGGAGATTGGTGGAGGGCAGTAATTTGGAGGTTTTATCAGCACACAGAGAGATCACAGCTGGGTCTGCAAGACTCCATTTATACAAGCAACTACTGCCCTCAGGAACCTTACAGAACCTGTCTGGCCTTTTGGGAGCAGGAGGCTGAGAATCAGGGTGTTGAGATGCAGCAATGAAGACATCTTGAAAGACAGACAAATGGCTGAAGGAGCTGGGAGTCTATTTGCAATAGGTCATAATATCTCTTTGGTACCTCAGAAATGTGTGAGCTTTTCCATCTGAAGAAGTCCCTCATCATGGAGATAGGATATTACCTTTGGAGAAACTCTGCTGGTGAATCCCTACTGCTGGAATCCACTTCAGGGGAGGCATATACCGGGGGGGTGGGGAGTCAATTTGAGTGGAATAAGTCAGGAATTCATCTGAAAAGGATTAATCTTCCTCAGATGCCTCTAGTTCAGCAGATGGAGGAGGGGGCCTAGGAGATGCTGCTGTAGGAAGTGGCAAGGTAGGAAGTGGCAAGGTAGAAGGCCTAAGTGCCAGGAAAGCATTCAAAATCACTTGTAAAAAAAGGATTGCCAGTCAGGGGAAGGCTCCTGACTGGAAGATGCATACTTTGTTTTCTCTTAGGAGAAAGGGTTGCCCTAGACTGGATAGGAAGGGCCGACATAGACCCAGGCTCCAGACTGGACATCGGTAAAAGCCGGACGGAAAAGGCAGGAGAGGTACTACATGGAAAGTTGGAAGGAGCAAGCTGTGGTTCCCCCATACCGTCTAACTAGACGTCTGCAATACCTTTACGGACGGGCTGTAGGTATACCCTTCCTAGCAGCTTCTAGATCAGTACCCGCAGGAGGAGGACCCAACACCGTATGAGCCTCTGGGCCTTCACTGGCCTCAAGAGGGTCATCTGGGATCAGAAGTGTAGCCGAAGATTCAGGCCTTACCTTTGCAACCTTCTTTGGAGGCTCACACGATGTACCAGCAGTACCTTCCATACCAAACGCTAACCTCTTAAGTCTCTGCTTTTCTAGGTAAATGTTAAGGGCATTAAGACGACTGTGCAGAGTTTTAGGGACGAACAACCTGACAGATGGCACAGGCCTTGCAGTCATGATCGGACCCCATAGAAAAAAAAAAAAAGACACTGGGCGTGGTTGTTTTTGTGTGCAATCAGTCTTCCACAATGGCACTTGCCCTTCTTGGATGACATTAACCCATGACAAGTATGCAGTAACAAAAGAGTAAAAGACTTTCCCCAGCAGAGCACTTATCTGAAAAGAAAAGAAACTTTCAGCAAAGAGAGAAGGTTGGAAGCGGTCATTCAGAGTCGCAGCAGAGAAGCTTTGAGGATGGTACATGCAGACATCACTTTTATGGCAGACACTGGGCTGCTCTATGTACAACATCACACATACCTTGCACTAGCTCAAGTCTTTGGTATATTGGCCGGATGTTTGGGTCGCCTAGGCGGAATCTCCTCCATGTTATGAATATTGCAACATAGGAGTAGAAGGACATCTATAATATCTAAGAATATAATAATAATAAGAATATAATAATAAGAATATAATAATATAATAAGAACATATAAGAATATATAATATCTAAGAATAAGGGTGATGTGCAGAGCTGTAGTAACTACAGAGGGATTAACTTGATCAGTCACAGCATGAAGTTATGGGAAAGAGTAGTGGAAGCTAGGTTAAGAAGGGAGGTGATGAATAGTGATCAGCAGTATGGTTTCTTGCCAGGAAAGAGCACTACAGATGCAATGTTTGCTCTGAGAGTGTTGATGGAGGAGTACAGAGAACGTCAGAAGGGGCTGCATTGTGTCTTTGTGGACTTAGAGAAAGCAGATTACAGGGTGCCTAGAGAGGAGTTGTGGTATTGTATGAAGAAGTCGGGAGTGTCAGAGAAGTATGTAAGAGTGGTACAGGATATGTACGAGGGTATTTTGACAGCAGTGAGGTGTGCAGTGGGAGTGACAGATATGTTTAAGGTGGAGGTGTGATTACATCAAGGTTCAGCTCTGAGCCCTTTCTTATTTGCAATGGTGAAGGACAGGTTGACAGACGCGATCAGACAGGACTCCCCGTGGACTATGATGTTTGCAGATGACATTGTGATCTGTAGTGAGAGTAGGGAACAGGTGGAAGAGACCCTGGAGAGGTGGAGATATGCTCTAAAGAGAAGAGGAATGAAGGTCAGCAGGACTAAAACAAAATATGTGTGTGTGAATGAGAGGGAGGATAGAGGAATGGTGAGGATGCAGGGAGCAGAGGTGGCGAAGGTGGATGAGTTTAAATACTTGGGATCAACAGTTCAGAGTAATGGCGAGTGTGGAAGAGAGGTGAAGAAGAGAATACAGGCAGGATGGAGTGGGTGGAGAAGAGTGTAAGGAGTGATTTGTGACAGACAAGTACCAGTAAGAGTGAAAGGGAATGTCTACAAGAGGGTAGTGAGACCAGCTATGTTATATGGGTTGGAGACAGTGGCATTGACAAAAAGGCAGGAGTCAGAGATGGACGTGGCAGAGTTAAAGATGTTAAGATTTGCACTGGGTGTGACGAGGGTGGAGAGGATTAGGAAAAAGTATATTAGAGGGTCAGCCCAGGTTGGAAGGTTTGGAGACAAAGCCAGAGAGGCAAGATTACGTTGGTTTGGACATATGCTGAGGAGAGATGCAGAGTATATTGAGAAAAAGATGGTAAGGATGAAGCTGCCAGGTAACAGGAAAAAGAGGAAAACCTAAGATAAGGTTCATGGATATGGTGAGAGAAGACATGCAGGTGGTTGGTGTGACAGAGCAAGATGCAGAGGACAGGAAGAAATGGAAACAGATGATCCACTGTGGTGACACCTAATGGGAGCAGCCGAAAGAAGAAGAAAAAGGAATAGAAGGACATCTAAACAGAGCAGAAGACAATGTTGGACATACAGGAGGGTATTACACTCTCTGCAGCAGTACTTTTGAAGTGACAAGCCCAGCAACTGCTCTTTATAGGTTCATAGGTTCATAGGTTCATACTAGGCTATCTGCCCGAGGGCATTTACAAGCCTAGCCCATAGTTTTGTTGCTTACGCCACCCCTTTAGTATGGGGAACTATACCCATTATTTTGCTGTGCCTCTGTTGAGCAGTGACACTGAGGTAATCCCTGGGGTATATCTGCGATCTCCCATCCATTGGTCAAGATTTCTCTTGAACAAGACCAGCGAGGATGATTAGCACTACCATTAAAACAGCTGGGATATGGAATACTAAATAACTCCAACACCAAAATATCATGACATACTGCTACACTGACTCTTTTCAACTAACGTAAAGTACAGTTTTGTACCTACCATAAATGTAGATGTCCGATAGGTATGCATCTGCAGTCATCACATATGGGTTGTCCTGCCTCAGGCAGCCCTTCGGTCGTCCGGCTTCCAAAGTCTGGGTCCGGCGTCGGCTGATGTCACCCTTTCCCCGACGTCAGAGCGCCTGGGGTATAAAAGAGTCAGCCGACGCCATCTTCCTCAGTTTTTCTTGCCCCAGATTCCAGGTGCCCTCTAAGGAAGGCTAAATTTGGAGAAATGCAAAATATTCCAAACATGCACAGTAATAAAAAACAAATACACCATAATAGATAACCCCAGCTAGCTATAAGAGGGAGTATTACCCAAGAAATACCACAGAGGGGAAGGAGGGAGGGAAAACCTGACTGCAGATGCATACCTATCGGACATCTACATTTATGGTAGGTACAAAACTGTACTATGTCCTTCAAGGATGCATCTGCAGTCCATCACATATGGGTAGAATACCATAGCCAATCTGGGGGTGGAGGATCTATGTATAGGATGGTGTAGCTAAAATGCCCCGCAGGACTGCCGTAGCAAAGCCTGCTCTGGATCTGGAATATAAAGGTAAATTGTAATGCTTGGAAAATGTATGTACGGAGCTCCATGTAGCAGCTTCTAAAATGTCCTTGGTAGCGACCCCTCTTAATAAGGCTGTGGAGGTGGCTGTGGCTCTCATGGAATGAGGTCTAATGTTAGCTGGCACAGTTTTTCCATGAAAAGAGTAACAAAAATGAATGCAATTCCCTTTCCATTTTGAGATTATCTGTTTGGAAATTGCTTTTCCTTGTGCACTAGCAGCATATGCTACCAACAGCTGGTCAGTTTTTCTGTAACTTTTAGTTCTGTCCAAGTAGTAGCGCAACTGTCTCTGTATGTCCAGGGTGTGCAGAAGTTTCTCCCCTTTGTTTTGTGGATTCGGAAAGAAGGTAGGCAAATGAATAGCTTGGTTTAATGAGACCCTGGATACCACCTTTTGCATAAATGTCGGATTGGTTCTCAATGAGACTCTGTCCTGATGAAAAATAATAAATGGCTGTACTGCCATGAGGGCCTGTAACTCGGATACTCTTCTTGCTGAGGTTATGGCCAGAAGGAAGGCAGTCTTCCAAGACAAGAACTGTAGCTCTGCAGATGCTGCTGGTTCAAAGGGAGGCAGTGTTAGTTTTCCCAACGAAGTTAAGGTCCCAAGTAGGCAGTGGTGGTGTCCTTGGAGGCTTGATGTTTTTAATCCCTCTTAGAAACTGCCTTAGGAGAGGATGTGAGAAGACAGGTGGATCAGTATTGTACTCTGCTGAAATTGCTGAAGCATGAATTTTAATGGAAGAGTACGACAGACCATTGTGGAACATTTCTGCCAAGTATTCCAGGATACGTGCCATGTTCATCACTGTCACATCTAGGCCCTTTGTGGTGTTCCAAATGAGAAATCTTTTCCATTTTGCTGAGTATGCCTTTCTTGTGGAAGGCCGGCGAGCTTCCATGATAATATCCTTCACTCTCTGGGATAGCCTATCCTGAGGAGGAGGAATCAAGGTATTTTCCAGGCTGTTAGTTGCAAGGTTTTCAGGTTGGGATGCAGAGTTTTGTAATTGTGCTGTGTCAGGAGCAGTGGCCATTGAGGAAGAGGCCATGGTTTCGTGCGTGACATGCTCTTTAACAGTGGGTACCAGTGCTGTCTTGGCCAGTCCGGAGCTATCAGAATCACTTTTGGCTGCTCTGTCCTGATCTTCAGTAAGACCTTGGTCATTAATGGGAGAGGTGGAAATGCATACACTGTTAGAGTTCTCCAGCTGAAAGATGTGGGTGGTATGTCCTTGAGCAGAATTTCTTCAGCTGATGATTGTGGGGGGAGGCAAAAAGATCTATGTCCGGCCTTCCCCATGATTGTGTCATCTGTAGAAAGATGTCTGGGTGCAGCATCCATTCGTGTGCATCCATGATATTTCTGCTTAAGCTGTCCGCCAGTATATTGTCTTTCCCTGGCACAAATTGAGATTGCAGCTCTATGTTGAGTTTCAAGGAAAGTTCCCATAGATTCATTGCCAGTCTGCAGAGGATATGAATGGGTGCCTCCTTGCTTGTTTATAGGTTCATAGGTTCATACTAGGCTATCTGCCCTAGGGAATTTATAAGCCTAGCCAGAGTGTGTGTGGCTTTCACCACCCCTTAGGATGAGAATACTATACCCATTAGTTTGCTGTGCCTCTGTCCAGCAGTGATACAGAGATGATTCCCGGGGTAAACCTACGATCTCCCATCCACTCGTCAAGATTTCTCTTGAACAGAGTCAGTGAGGGGCTCTGCCTCACATGGACTGGGATTCTGTTCCATAGTGTAGGGAGTCTCTGGGTGATGAATCTGTCCCTCCAGCATCCTATTTATATCCATGTTGAGGTTTAAGTCTCTTGCTCTCGTGGCTCTGGTGGATTTGGATTTTTTGAGGTGGAGCATGTCCATTAATTCCGGGTTGGACATGGCCTTGTATGTCAGGCACAGATCACCTCTGAGCAGACGGTATGCGACTGAATAGAGCTGGAGTTTCTTCAGTCGGGCATCGTATGACATATGTTTGAGCCCTTTATCCTTTTGGTGAGGAACATTTGGGGTCTTTCCAACTGCTGCAGGTGTCAGGTAAGGTACATTCCGAATGGGGCGTTGTACTCAATCATTGGTCTGATAAGTGAAGAGTACAGGGTACAATGACCTCTCCTGATCTGGATGTGAATCCCTTCATGATCAGGTGGGCAATGTAGAAGGTCTTCCTAACCACTTTGGCAATGTGAGTGTCAAAAGAGAGGTTACTGTCAACTTGGGTCCCCAGGTCCCTGATAACTTCTTCCGTGTTTAATGGATTACCACCTATGTGGTAATTAGGGGTTACCTTGTTTTTCCCAAAGGGTATGACTATACATTTTTTGGCATTTAGCTTAAGGCCATGGCTCTGGCACCAGTTATCCATTTCTATGAGACCTTTCTGGAGGATGTGTGTGTCTGATGGAGTGTCAATTATGGTGCCCTGTTTGCAGTCATCTGCAAATTTTGTCAGCCACAATCCCCCTATGTTTGCCTGCACTTCAGAAAAATAAATGCCGAACAAGAGGGGCCCAGGACTGCCCTGTGGGACACCGCTCGTGACCGGCTTAGAGTCTGACATGGCACCAGCAACTCTAACCCTGTGTGTTCTGTCCTTGAGCCAGTTTGCAACCCATCTTGTGACATATGGGTTTACATTTAAGCTGGTGAGCTTTTCTATGATGCCCGAGTGGGGTATTGTGTCACGCTTTGCTAGGTCAAGGTAGGCTGTGTGAACTGCCTTACCCTCATCAATGGCCTTAGTGACTGTTTCGAAAAAGTCGACCAAGTTCAAGAGGCAGGATCTGCCCTTGACAAAGCCAAATTGGGTAGGATCCAGTGTCTGTAGGTCCCTAATGTCTTTATTTATGAGTTCCATTATGATCCTCTCCATAGCTTTGCAGACAAGGCTCGTCAAGCTTATGGGCGGTAATTTCAGGGTCTGTAGAAGCACCGCCTTTGTGGAGTGGGACCACAGTTGCCGTACGCCATTCTTTGGGTACGTATCCTGTAGTAAGGCTAAGATTAAACAGCAGCCTTATGTGTGGGTTTAGTTCCTCACTGAGTTCATGTAGCACACAGCCAGGGACACCGTCCGGTCCCATTGATGCTGTGTTTTTGCTTTAGAGAGCAGCTCTCACCTGGGCATCTGAGATGTTTGGGAGGCTAGACTCTGGTGGGATAGATATTTCTCCTTTTGGGAGGAGGGAGAAATTTGCACTGAACCTGTCTGCCAGTATGTTGGCAATGTCTGTGGGTTCAGTGATTTTTTCATCATTTTGGACTACTTCTGAGCATATCTGGGAGTTTCCACCCAGGTTTCTAACATAGCTAAAGAAGGCTTTATGATTGTCTTTTGTGTCATTAGCGATTTTTCTCTCAAAGTTGGCCTTGGATGATTTTATGAGTGATCGTAGTTTTTTGCTAGTATTGATCAGAGATGCCTTCCCTTTTAGGGATTTTGCTCTGTCATGTAGTTGCTTTCTCCTCTTGTTGTAGAGTTTGTTTATGGCTGGAGTCCACCAGACCGGGCGCCTGCCTTTGGTGGAAAGGGTCTTGATTTTATTAGGGATTGCTTGATCCATACATTCCTGGAGGTGCTCATAGAAGGCATTTGTAAGGGTTTCAGCAGCGTGGGTTGTGGTTTCCACTGGCTCGGGGCCTTGAAGGATACCACTCCAGTCTTAAGAAGTGTGAAGTTTGCTTTTGAGAAGTTCTTCACTGTGGTCTTTTTGCTGGGGTGGGGCGGATGTGGATCTCCAGTGAGATTAATTTATGGTCTGATCTCACCAATGAGGGATATACTTCGTGTGGAGCATTTTGTCCCCATGTTTGTGATGATCAGGTCTAGTATATTTTCTCCTCTTGTGGGAATGGTGACTAGTTGTTCCATAGCATTTGAGTTTATGAACTCAAGGAACCTTTGGGCTAGGGTGTTGGGGCTTGAGTAATGTTCCCAGTCTATGTTTGGGTAGTTGAAGTCACCCAATATGATGGTGTTTGGAGAGACATTCAAACTCTCCAGTGTCTTCAGGAAGGCTGTGTGGGTTTCCTGAGTTTGAGAAGGTGGTCTGTAGCATGTTACAAACTGTAGGGCAGTTTTACCTATGGTTAATTGCACCTGGATGGTCTCCGATGCTTCATGCGTTGCCACTAACCTGGAGGTGTGGGTATCCTTTATGAATATGGATACTCCCCTCCTTTGTGGTTCGGTCCAGATTTTGGGGCGGGCATGATATCAGGTATAACCTGATAGTGCTGGGGTGCTCTCAGGAGCCTTGAACCGGGTTTCAGTCACAGCACAGACATCGACATTCTCCATACTGAGGAGGGCTTTGAGGCGTGCATCTTGAGGTTTAGACTTCTGGCATTGAGCAGTATTACCCTTAGTTTTTCTCCATTTTTGTTTTCTAGGCGGTAGGTTTATCATTTGAGCCTTGCCTAAAAAGGCACTATGGGGTGGCAAGAGCCTTTGCCAATATCCGAAGCCCAGGGGTGACAGGTGCAAGCCGTCCCTTGCGAAGCAGCATGGCTTGTCAAGCATGTCATCCCAGGCAGACAGACATTGGATCCCCTTAGAATGACACCAGTAATTAAGCCAATTAGTAAAGCTGATCATTTTGTCTCTGTATTGTGGCATCATTCTTGGTGAGGGTAGGATACTGCTCAGGGTCAGGGTCATACCGGCCTGGGCTACATAATCTGAGAGCTCCTCTATGTCTCTTTTCATGTAGTCCAGGGAGGTGCCTCAGGTCGTTCACACTGGCATGGACAATGACGGAGTCATACTTGTACTTGCTGTGGAGTGACCTGAGTGCTTGTGTTATGTGGCGGATTCTAGCGCCTGACAGGCAGCTTACTATGATCTTTTCCTTGTTCAATCTGGTGAGTGGGACGTCAGTGTGTCTGACTATGGAGTCACCTATAACAAGTGTGTCTGGCATTGTGTTTGGCCTTAAGGGCTGTGGCTGTTTAGCACACTGACTTTGAGAACTATGTGTTGCATGTCTTATGTCTTGAGGTGGCAGTTGCTTGGGTGTCTGCTTTGGAGGCCTCTGTAGTTTTGGTAGATTTTGATCAGTGCCTCAGTATGTCTTTGTGTGTTTATGTGTTTGTTTTGCAGTTGTGATAGTTCTATGTGAAACTGGGTTTGTGGTGTGCGTGGTTTCCTTCTCCTCCTGTCTGGTCTTGCCAGTCCTGAGTTGAGAGAGCTCAGCCTCCAGTTTGGCTATATAGTTGCATCTCTCACATGTATTTGTGTTTTGTGGGAGAAGGAGTGGGTTGTCTGTGTACATGAGGCAATTGTAACATTGCCTCAAGATGCCCAGGTTTACCAGCTGAACAGGAGAGGACGCTAGCAACTGACCCTTGACATGCTAGAAAAAGTGATAAAGTTTGCTGTGTAACTGAGTCAGAAGGGACCTATAGGGAAATGGGTACTCAAGGATTCTAGGCTAATGTAGTACTTTGTTTAGTATACAAGTACTTTACCTATATAAAAATGCTTTAGGAGCAAGTGCTGAGCTTTACCTATATAAAAATTCTTTAGGAGCAAGTGCTGAGCTTTTGAGATAGAGAATAGACTGTTTAGATTGCAAGTAGAGAAGTTCTAAGGGAAAAATTGAAAAGCAGACTTCACGAGCCAGAAATAACGGCTGCCGATGGTGCTCTATGGGCAACTCCGCGCTAAAGTGGGCTTTATAGCAGGGGGTTGAAAAGAGCTAGGAATTGACCCAAAATGGCCAATAGACTACAAGTTTCTGGCTGGAACCACTGCTCTATGGACAAATAGGCTGCTCAGTGCTCCCCACTCCCACTGGTGAACAAAGAAGCTTCCCTTTATCCAAATAAGGATATGGAATAGCACAGGAACCAAGCCAAAGCCCAGAGATCAGCAAACTCTGAAGACTGGACTATTCTAGTTCAGTAAGGCGGGAAAACAAGATTTTTTTTTTTTTTTTTTTTTTTTTTTTCTTTTTTGCAGAAAACAGAGGAAAAACACAGTAAATGCTACAAATGCTTTTAAACGGCTAGCGCACTTGAGTGTGTTAGCCTACAGGTAAAATTAAACAACAAATAACTTTTTTAAAAGTGCAAAACAGTTAATCAACACAAAAACAGTTTAAATAGAATGCTGAGCTGTATAAACAGGCGAAAATGCAGTCGCTAAGCAGTAAATAATCAAAAAGCCAGAAAAAAATACTTAAATCAGGAAAAAGTCAATCTTTTGCTCTCTGCTGCTTGTAGAACTCTGCAGGACACCACAAGGAGCTGTGCCGAGTTGAATACAAGCGAAAAAGCTCTAAAGCGGGCTTTATTACAGGGGGCTGAAAAGAGCTAGGAATTGACCCAAAATGGCCAATAGACTACAAGTTTCTGGCTGGAACCACTCCTCTAGGGACAAACAGGCCGCTCAGTGCTCCCCACTCCCACTGGTGAACAAAGACGCTTCCTTTTATCCAAATAAGGATATGGAATAGCACAGGAACCAAGACAAAGCCCAGAGG
This sequence comes from Protopterus annectens, assembly GCF_019279795.1. NCBI lineage: Eukaryota > Metazoa > Chordata > Ceratodontiformes > Protopteridae > Protopterus > Protopterus annectens. Next base: position 441,782,373 of record NC_056734.1, on the reverse strand, counting down.
TCAGCAAACTCTGAAGACTGGACTATTCTAGTTCAGTAAGGCGGGAAAACAAGATTTATTTTTTTTTTTTTGTTTTTTACTTTTTTGCAGAAAACAGAAGATAAACAGACAGTAAATGCTATAAATGCTTTTAAACGGCTAGCGCACTTGAGTGTGTTAGCCTACAGGTAAAATTAAGCAATAACTTTTTTAAAATGTACCACATAACTGTGGTGTTGTCTGTCCTTATTAGTAGGTGGCCTTGATGCAGAAAAGGTTTGAAGGCTTCGACTGCATGTATCACTGCCAGAAGTTCCTTGTGGTTTATGTGCATGCGTAGCTCTTTTTGTGACCATAGACCTTGAATGCATCTGCCCTCCATGTGCGCTCCCCATCCGTGGTCTGAAGCATCTGTTGTAATGGTTTGGCTGGCCATTGGTTTGCTGAAGGGCAGACCCCTGTTTGACTGGCTTGCTTGAGCCCACCACAAAAATTCCCTTTGAAGGCATGGGATGAGTGGTATCAAAGTTTCCAAGCTGTGACTGTGCTGAGACCATAAACTCCTTAGGTACCATTGTAGTTTCCTCATATGCAGCCTTGCTTGTGGAATCAGAAGGATGCAAGAAGCCATGTAACCCAGAGCCTGCAGGATTTTCCTTGCAGTCAGCTGAGTTTTTCTTGTCAGACTTTTGAAGTAATCTGGTAGTTGACTTTGTTTTTCTTCTGTGAGGAAAGCCATTTGGGTGGTTGTATCTAGATTCACACCCAGAAAGGTTATTCTTTGGGATGGAACAAGTCTTGATTTGTTAATGTTGACTGTATATCCCAGGGCCTGAAGTAGGTGAATGGCGTAATTCAAATGTTTTACCAAAGTTTGTTGGCTGCTCGCTTGTATAAGGCAGTCGTCCAGATATGGGTATATTTGAATCCCCTGAAGTCTGAAGTGTGCAATTACTGATGCCAGGCATTTCGTGAATACTCTGGGCGCAGTAGATAAGCCAAAGGGCAATGCTGAAAATTGATAATGCTCTGAACCTGCAAGAAATCTGAGGTGTCTTCTGCAACTTTGTCTGATAGGGACATGCAGGTATGCCTCCTTGAGGTCTAGAGTTACCAGCCAAGACCCCTTGCCCAGCATGGGAAGGAGCTGCTGTAGAGTCAGCATTTTGAACTTTGGTACAATGAGATAAGTATTCAGTGCGGACAAGTCGAGAATAGGCCTCCATTGTTTTTCTTTTCTTGGAACAAGGAATAGTCTGGAATAAAATCCTTGGCCTTGTTCTGAGAGAGGAACCTTTTCTATAGCTTTCATTTGCATTAAGCTGGAGACTTGTTTCAAAGCCTCTGTCCTTTGATTTGGTGGCAGGTCTGGCATGCCTTTTCTTTTTGGTAATGTGTGAAAATGGAACCTGTATCCTTTGTCTATTATTTGTAGTGTCCATTTGTCCCTTGTAATACTGTGCCAATTTTCTGAGAATAAAGAAAGCTTTCCGCCCAAAGGTGCTTCCAATTGAGCCCTGGTTGGCGGTGTCAAAGTAAATTCATTGAGCCTGTCCTTGTGCAGCAGTTGTAGGTCCTGCATTACCTCTCTGGTTGGGAGGCTGCCATTGACGTCCTCTGTAGGAGCCTCTAGCTTGCCCTCTACCTCTGGCACGCCTGTTCTTGCCTCTCTGAAACCTCTCTGTGTCTGGAAAGGACCAATTTTTGGAAGGCCAATTCCTGCTGAATCTTGGTGGTTGGACTTGGAGAAAATCTTTGACAGTTTGTACAGATTTTGCCTTTTCTTCAACTTTCTTTAGAACCTCCTGAGCCGTGGAGCCAAATAACTTTTGCTTTTCCAGTGGAGCATCCAGAAGCTTTGCTTTGACATGGTCTGGCAGAGATTGTTCCTTCAGCCAAGCATGCCTACGTATGACTGCGCCGGTCATAGCTGACCTACATGAAGCTTCCAATGCATCATAACCACATTGCAAGAAATGGTTGCTAACCTGTTGGGAGTTATGTACCAGATCCTGAAGTGATTTGCGATCTAGGGTTCAGGTGAAGACAGTTTTTTATGCAATTCATCTAACAAATACTCTTGGTACTGTATCATATGAAATTGACAATTCAATGCCCTCATAGAAAGAGTAGCAGAAGTATACACTTTTTTACCCCATCTCTCTAAAGCTCTAGACTCCCTTTCAGAGGGGAGAGGATTTTTAGTAGTGGCAGCTGCAACCCCTTTAGGGCCCTGGAAAATAGTTTCTGGATCAGCAAAGTGGGTCTTGTAAAGGTGAAGATGTGAGTCCGGGACCCTGTAGTACCTATCGGGTTTGACAGGAGCCGGAGGTAGAGAATCAGGGGTTGTGCTAGACTCAGAGTACACATCATCTATGACATTTAAAACAGGAGGAATAGCCAAAGGCCTATGCTGAGGCAAATGCAAGAAGGTCCTTAATCTCTTCCTGGAATCAGAGAATTCCTGGCCCTGCCACTGGAAATGCTCTCTCATAGTGTGGAGTGTCTCCCCAAAGGAAAACTCTTCAGGAGGAGAGGCCGAAGGAATAGATTCCTCTGCATCAGAATCCTCGTAGGCCGAAAAAGCCTCCTCCTGGTGGTCCGAGAGAGTAGAACCATCTGAGGCCTCATCAGAGGAGTGGGGATAAGAGGGCTCAACCCTGGGCCTTTTGTCTGGAGGAGGTTGAGAGTCCCTGTCCGGATGAGGTTGAGAGCCCCTAATTAAGGAGATAAGGTCCTCTGCTAAGCTTAGAATTTGTGAACCTGTAGTGGGTCCCTGAGGGATAACCTTGGGAGGCAAAGCTTTGGAGAGTTTAGCAGCTTTAGCTCTAGAGAATGCCTTAATGGACATGGATGCAGGAGGCCTGGCTGCACCACGTGCTGGTGTAGTTTTGTCTAAAGGTATGGTGTCGGAAGGTTCCAGGACACCAGTTTCTGTAGGAAATTCAATAACCGATTCAGTCGGGGCCTCCGGGACCGAGGTAGTCGGCTGAGCGGTTTCAGTGGTAGGAAGTACCAAGGACTCGGTTTCAGCCGAGACCGAGACACTCGCGGTAGGCCTGGGCGTGGTTTCAGCCGAAACCGCGGCCCGCATGTGTCGGTCCTTGTCCTTCTGTTTCTTAATCAAATGTGAAGTCGGAGTCTCCGACGGCATATTGTACGAAAAACTAGCCCCAAAAAATTCCTCTGCAAACTCCGCCCGACGTCTAAGAGTGCGTCGGTTGAAGGAAGCACAGGCTGAACAGGCCGAGACGTCGTGGTCTGGGCCTAGGCAGGGGAGGCAGTAAGAGTGGAAATCCTTATGAGGTATTTGTTTCCCACAGGTTAAACAATTATTAACTTTATCTGACATTGGCTGAGGCAAGAAAGAGTCCCCAATGGGGTACTTAGCTTTTTGAAGTCTTCAGTAGCTGGATTACAGAAGCTGGCTGACTGGCACTTGCGAACTGCTTCTGCTTCGGGCACCACGCGGCAAGAAAGACAGAGGAAGATGGCGTCGGCCGACTCTTTTATACCCCAGGCGCTCTTACGTCGGGGAAAGGGCGACATCAGCCAACGCCGGACCCAGACTTTGGAATCAGGCCGACCGAATGGCTGCCTGAGGCAGGACAACCCATATGTGATGACTGCAGATGCAACCTTGAAGGACATCTATAGATTTAATTTTAGTAGCTAAAAGGGGCTTAATGTATTCACCATAGTTTTTTTGTCTTAAAAATGCATTTTATTTGTATCAGTTTATGTTTTTGATGCATTCTACGTGGGTTTTATTCTGTTACACAGTTAAGCTGTGTTTTAGTTTAGCCTTAATACTGTCAGACAGAACTGGTGCCGTTTTCTTATTTTGAAATGCAACTTTCTGATAGTATGCTTGCAGTTTATTTGATTCTTCTTTTGACTTTTTTTTATTTAAGTTTTAAACCATGCCTGCGGTAACTTAAGTGGGCAATATTGTTTCTGGAAGGTGGTTCATGTGTATTTTATGTGTAAAGTTTATATTCAGAGTGAAGTGAAAGGAGATATGATTATCATTTGCTTACTGATTGACGAATTAATTTTACATTTTCCTAATTATCTGTACATTTGTGTTTGGGGTTGGTTTAGGTAAACAGCACTGGAGTGTGCAAACTTTCATTTTTCTTCATAACAAGTAGAACAAAACTGGCTGAGTTACGGCTTTTTTGTTAATGCGATGACAAGAGTACATATCTATATAATCTGCTAATGATGCAATTAGAGAAACAAAAAATATGAAAAGTACAGTTGTGTACACTTACCATAAATGTAGATGTTCCGAGTGTATTCACTGTTGCAGTCATCACACTTGGGTTATCTGCCTGTAGGTAGCCTCAGTTGGCCCGAATACCAGTGTCTTGGGATTTCTGCATCGGATACTGTCGCTTCTTCCATGACGTCAGGTCATCAGGGGGTAAAAAAAACCTGCAGCCGACGCCATTACATCAGTTTTTCTTGCCCCAGATGTCAGGAGCCGCCCCAAATAGGAAGCTAGTATATGGTGTGGAACACCACCAGCAAAAAGTAAATACCACTGCCATAAAAAAAATGGCCATATAGAGGATAGGTATAAAGGATCGAGAAAAACAGGGGGCTGGAGGGAGGGAAACCAGGACTGCAATAGTGAATACACTCGAACATCTACATTTATGGTAAGTGTACACAACTGTACTATGTTCTTCATGTTTCACTGTTGCAGTCATCACACTTGGGTTGCTTCCCAAAGCTGAGGAAGGGTGGAGGCAGTCAAGAGGAGTTAGGGCTGGCTAGCAGGCCCTGTAAGACTGCTGTAGCAAATCCAGCTCTGGATTTAGAAAAAAATACTAAGTGGTAATGCTTGGTGAAGGTGTGTACAGAAAGTACAGTTTTGTACCTACCATAAATGTAGATGTCCGATAGATATGCAACTGCAGTCATAACATATGGGTTGTCCTGCCTCAGGCAGCCCTCGGTCGGCCGGATTCCAAAGTCTGGGTCCAACGTCGGCTGATGTCGCATTTCTCTCCGACGTCAGAGCGGCTGGAGTATATAAGCATCAGCCGACACCATCTTCTTCAGTGTTTCTTGCCCCAGATGCCAGGTGCCCTCCAATGAAGGCTGTAATCAAATTGGAAGACAAAAATAGGTTTCCAGACAATAAATAAGCAATAAACAGATACACCATAACAGATATCCCCAGCTAAGGATAATAGGGATAGGAGTGGACCCAAGGCATAGAGGGGAAGGAGGGAGGGAAAACCGACTGCAGTTGCATATCTATCGGACATCTACATTTATGGTAGGTACAAAACTGTACTATGTCCTTCAAGAATGCAACTGCAGTCATAACATATGGGTTGAATACCATAGCTTAGCTGGGGGAGGTGGTATGCTCTAAGAAAAGGATGGTGTAGCTATCAATCCCTGCAGGACTGCGAAGCAAAGCCTGCTCTGGATCTGGAATATAAAGGGAGGTTGTAGTGTTTGGAGAATGTATGCATGGAGCTCCATGTAGCAGCTTCTAGAATGTCTTTTGTAGGCACCCCTCTTAAGAAAGCTGTAGAGGTGGCTGTAGCTCTGGTGGAGTGTGGTCTGACATTGGCTGGTACACTCTTTCCATGGAAGGAATAACAGAATCTGATGCAATGCCCAATCTATTTTGAAATAGTCTGTTTGGAAATTGCTTTTCCTTGTACTCCAGGGGCGTAAGCTACAAAAAGCTGATCAGACTTCCTACTGGTCTTGGTTCTGTCCAGGTAGTAGCGAAGTTGTCTGTGAATGTCCAAGGTATGCAACAGTCTTTCCCCTTTGTTCTCAGGATTGGGAAAGAAAGTAGGCAGGTGAATTGCTTGATTTAAAGAAACCCTAGATACCACTTTTGGCAGAAAGGTAGGGTTGGTTCGTAAGGAGACCCTGTCTCTGTGAAAGGTTATGAACGGTGGTATTGCCATTAGGGCCTGTAATTCCGAAACCCTTCTTGCTGAGGTAATTGCCAACAGGAAAGCTGTCTTCCATGAGAGAAGTGTAAGTCCACAGAAGCTGCTGGCTCAAAGGGGGGTAGAGTCAGTTTTTCTAGGACAAAGTTGAGGTCCCAAGCTGGTACTGCAGCCTTTCTTGGTGCTTTATATTCTTGATTCCCCTAAGGAATTGCCTTAAAGGATGTGAAAACACAGGTGGATCAGTGTTGTATCTAGCTGAAATAGCTGAAGCATGTATTTTTATGGAAGAATATGAGAGTCCATTCTGTAGCATATCTGCCAAATATTCCAGAATGAGTGGGATGTTCAATAATGATGCATCATGACCCTTGCTGGTATTCCAAATGCTGAATCTCTTCCATTTTGCTGAGTAAACCTTTCTGGTGGATGGTCTTCGGGCTTCTGCTAGTATCCGCTGAACTTCCTTAGAGAGAGATAGATTGAGGTTATTCATGGAATCTCCCAAGCTGTTAGCTGCAGCGTCTGAATGTTGGGATGTACCGTCTTAAAGTTGTGTTGAGTCAAAAGTTGGGGCCATTGGGGAAGGGCCTACTTTTTGTTGTGACATATGCTCCGTAGTAGTGGGTACCAGTGTTGTCTTGGCCAGTCTGGAGCTATTAGGATCCCCTTGGGCTTCTCTGCTTTGATCTTTAGTAATACTGTGGTCAGCAGTGGCAGAGGTGGGAATGCATAGATTTTTAGGAAGTTCCAGTTGAATGAGAGAGCATCTATTTTCCATGCTTGTGGATGATATGTCCTTGAACAGAACTTTTGTAGATGATGATGGAGGTGGGAGGCAAATAGGTCTACTTCTGGCCTGCCCCATGTCGAGGTGAGTCGCATGAAGATTTGTGGATGTAACCTCCACTCGTGGGGGTCCAGGAAATTCCTGCTTAGGTTGTCCGCCAGCACATTGTCTTTGCCTGGAACAAACTGGGATTGCAACTGTATGTTTAGGCTCAGTGATTTTTCCCAAAGATTCATTGTCAGTCTGCAAAGGGGGTAAGAATGGGTGCCCCCCTGCTTGTTTATGTACCACATCACAGTGGTGTTGTCTGTCCGTATTAGTAGGTGGCCTTGCTGAAGTTGTTGTCGAAAGGCCTCGATGGCATGCATTACTGCCAGCATTTCTTTTTGGTTGATATGCAGATGTGTTTCCTTTGGAGACCATTGTCCTTGAATACATCTGCCCTCCATGTGCGCCCCCCATCCTAGGTCTGAGGCGTCTGTGGTCATGGTCTGTGTTATCTGAGGTTTTTTGAACGACATACCTGTGTTTGCCTGGTTTACCGAGGCCCACCATCGAAATTCCTTTTGTAGGCATGGAATGAGCGGTATGGTTGTCTCTAGGTTGTTGCTGTGTTGAGACCATAAGCTTTTTAGGTACCATTGAAGCTTTCTCATGTGTAGTCTTCCTAATGGAACCAGTAGAATGCAGGATGCCATGTAACCCAGGGCCTGTAGGAATCTCCTTGCAGTCATCTGGGTGAGCTTTGCCAAACCTTTGAAATAATGAGTTAACTTCTTTTGCTTGTCTTCTGTCAGGTAAAGCCATTTGAGAGGCTGTGTCTAGTTTGGCTCCTAAGAAGGTTATTGGCTGGGATGGCTGAAGTCTTGACTTTTGGAAGTTGACTGTGTATCCCAGAGCCTGTAGCAATTGTATGACATAATTCAAGTTTTTTGTCAAAATCAGTTTGTCGTCCGCTTGTATGAGGCAGTCGTCCAGGTACGGGTAAATTTGGATCCCCTGGAGCCTGCAATGAGCAATTACTGAAGCCAGGCATTTCGTGAATACTCTGGGCGCAGTAGATAAGCCAAATGGCAATGCTGAGAATTGATAATGCTCTGGCCCTGCAAGAAATCTGAGGTATCTTCTGCAGCTGTGTAGGGACATGCAGGTATGCCTCCTTGAGGTCCAGAGTAATCAGCCAACACCCCTTGCCCAGCATGGGAAGGAGTTGCTGCAGAGCCAGCATTTTGAACTTTGGTACTATGAGAAAAGTGTTTAATGCGGACAAATCCAGTATTGGTCTCCATTGAGTTTCTTTTCTTGGAACAAGGAACAGTCTTGAATAAAACCCCTAGCCTTGTTCTTGTTGTGGAACTTTTTCTATTGCTTTGATCTGAGCAAGCAGAGAAATTTGCTTGATAGCCTCTGCCCTCTGGTTTTGTGGTAGGTTTGGCATGCCTTGTTTTCTTGGCAAGGTATGAAAGTGGAACCTGAAACCTTGGTCTATAATGTCCAAAATCCATTTGTCCTTTGTCAATCTGTGCCAATTGTCTGAAAACAGAGATAATTTTCCGCCCAAAGGAGCTTCTGTTTGCTCCTTGGTCAGCGGAAGTAGAGGAAAGTCATTGGGATTGTCCCTGTGAGGCAGGAGACACCCCTGTGTCACTTCTTTGGTTTGCTGGTTGCCATTGTCGTCCCCTGTAGGAACCTCTGTATTGTCCTCTTCCTCGGCCACGCCTGTTTTTGCCCCTTTGAAATCTTTCAGGATTAGGAAAGGACCAGTTTTTTGAAGGCCAATTCCTGCTGAATCTGGGTGGCTGAACCTGGAGGAAATCTTTGACTGTCTGAACTGACTTGGCGTTTTCCTCAATGGACTTTAACACATCTTTAGCATTAGCACCAAAAAGCTTGTTCTTTTCCAAGGGCGCATCCAGAAGTTTTGCCTTAACATGATCTGGTAAAGGTTGCTCTTTTAACCATGCATGTCTACGAATGACCGCCCCTGTCATAGCTGCCCTACATGAAGCTTCCAATGCATCATATCCACACTGAAGAAAGTGATTGCTAACTTGCTGAGAATTATGTACAGCCTCTTGTAAAGACTTCCTATCTAAAGGTTCAGGAGAGGCCAAAGTTTTCTGTAAATCATCTAACAGGTAATCCTGATATTGAAACATATGAAAGAGACAACTGAGAGCTCTCATCGATAAAGTAGTGGAGGTGTAAACCTTCTTCCCCCATCTCTCTAATGACCTAGCTTCCCTGTTGGAAGGTAAAGGATTTTTGGAGGTGGTAGCTGAAACCCCTTTCAGTCCCTGAGAAATTGTTTCTAAATCAACAGCATGGGCCCCTAAAGAAATGAGAATGCGTTTCTGGGACCCTATAGTATCTGTCAGGCTTGGCTGGAGCAGGAGGAGGAGGAAGAGTATCAGGGGTAACACTGGAGTCAGAGTATAGATCATCCAAAACATCAAGCACAGGAGGTATAGCTAAGGGCCTGTGTTGGGGCTTTTTAAGGAAGGTTCGAAGGCGCTTTCTGGAATCAGAATATTCCTGGCCTTGCCACTTAAAATGTTCCCTCATGGAATGCAGAACTTCCCCAAAAGAAATATCCTCAGGAGGGGAGGCCGAGGGGATGGAGTCCTCTGCATCTGAGTCCTCATAGGTCTGGAAGGGCTCTTCCTGGCTATCGGAGTGAACAGAGTCCTCAGAATCTTCATCTGAAGGGAGAGGGTCAGAGGGTTCAACCCTGGGCCCCTTATCAGGAGGAGGCTGGGATCCTCTCTCAGGATGGGCCTGGGAACCTCTGATCATGGAAATTAAGTCTGCGGCCACAGTCAAGATTTGTGTTTCAGGAGTAGGCTGAGGTAAGGCTTTAGCAGTAAGGTGCTTGGTCTTGCTGGCTGCCTTAGCACGTGTGTAGGCCTTGATAGACATGGGAGGCCTAGCAGCTCCACGTGCAGGAGTGACCTTATCCACAGCAATGGTCTCGGGCATCTCCTTGGTTGCAGTATCCGGAGGAAAATCAATAACTGGCGTTGGTGTGGTCTCCGGTATTGGTAACGTGGTGTCTTCGGTTCAGAGCGGTGAAATAACCACCTCAGAGGGAACCGGGGCACTCGCTGTTGGTTTTAGCGTGGTGTCGGAGGAAGACGCGGGCCGAGGAAGTCGGTCCCGGTCTTTTCGTTTCTTAGGAATCTGCGATGTCGGAAGTTCCGACGGCATCGTATAATCGTATTTTTTGCCGAAAAAGTCTTCAGCGAACTCCGCCCGGCGCCTGAGAGTGGGCTTATTGAAGCGAGCACAGGCGGCACAGGCCGAGACGTCGTGGTCTGGGCCAAGGGAAGGGAGGCAGTAAGAGTGGAACTCCTTATGAGGTATTTGTTTACCACAAGACAAACAATTATTTACTTTTTCAGTAATTTCTGACATCGGCTGAGGCAAGAAAAGGTCCCCAACGGGGTACTTAGCTTTTTTTGATGACTTCGGACTCGAAGAATACAGGAGCTGACCGACCGGCACTTGCGAACTGCTTCTGCTTCGGGCACCGCGTGGCAAGAAAGACTGAAGAAGATGGCGTCGGCTGATGCTTATATACTCCAGCCGCTCTGACGTCGGAGAGAAATGCGACATCAGCCGACGTTGGACCCAGACTTTGGAATCCAGCCGACCGAGGGCTGCCTGAGGCAGGACAACCCATATGTTATGACTGCAGTTGCATTCTTGAAGGACATCTCCAGGTTGCAACTTCCAGAATGTCCCTGGGTAGGGACTTCCCTGAGAAATGCTGTAGAGGTGGAAGCAGCCCTAGTGGAATGTGTTCTGATACCCTGTGGGGTAGGTTTTCCATGGTGCTTGTAGCAGAAATAGATGAAGTGAGCCATCCATTTGGAAATTGTTTGCTTTGAAATGGCCTTGCCCTCAGCCACTGTAGCAAAGCTGACTAGCAGCTAGTCATATTTTCTGAAAGGTTTAGTCCTGTCAAGGTAGAACCTGAGCTGTCTGTGCATGTCCAAGGAGTGCAAGCCCCTTTCCCCTTTATTCTGAGGATTAGAGAAGAAGGTTGGCAAATGGATGGCTTGGTTTAGAGCCACACTGGAGACCACCTTAAGCATAAAGGAAGGGTTAGTCCGAAGGGAAACCCTGTCAGCATGGAAAATAATGAAGGGTTCCACAGCAATTAGTGCCTGTAACTCAAGACACTCTTCTAACAGAGGTTATGGCTAAAAGCAAGGCTGATTTACAAGAAAGGAATGTTACCTCTGCTGAAACCACAGGTTCAAAAGGGGAAAATGTGAACTTTTCCAGTACAAAGTTAAGGTCCCAGGTAGAGGTGGGTGCTCGCCTAGGGGGCCTTAAGTTATTAGCCCCTCTCAGGAACTGTTTGATGAGAGGGTGAGAGAATAGAAGTGGCTCAGTATTATAATAAACTGAGATGGTAGAGGCACGAGAGGAGGAGGAGGATAGGCCTCTGCGGAGTAGCTCTGCTAGGTAATCAAGGATTTGAGGTAAGAAGGGCACAGCTGTGTCCTTTCCTTGAGACTGCTTCGAAGAACAATATAGTTTCCACTTTTCAGCATAGGATTTCCTAGTATTAGGCCTTGTGGCCTCAAGAAACATGTCCAGCACCTGTTTGCTGAGGGCTGCTGGTGGAGTATTCAGGGGATAAGCCAGGCTGCAAGACTTAGGGTTTGCAGCTGTGGATGCAAAATCTGTCCCTCCATCTGAGACAGCAGGGAAGGTGTCTGATGAAGGTGCCAGGGTGGCACTGTTGTCAGACTGTGGAACAGTGGCTACCAGTGCTGGCGTGGCCAGTTTGGGGCAATATGAATTGCCCTTGGGCTGTCCTGTCTGATCTTGAGTAGTACCTTTGAGAGGAGGGGCTGAGATGGAAAGGCATAAATTGAGAGGTTTTCCCATTTGAAGGATAAGGTATCCACCCTCCAGGCCCTGCTGTGAGGGTTCCTATTGCAAAATTTGCTCAACTGGTGGTTCTCTTGGGGAGGCAAAGAAGTCCACCTCCGGTGTTCCCCGCTTCTGGATTAGAATGTTGAAGGTGCTGGGCTCCAATTTCCATTCATGTGGGTCCAGGAGATTTCTGCTTACGTCGTCTGCCAGTGAATTCTGTTTCCTGGCAGGAATTGAGCTTGTAGATGCACTTGGTTGCTCAAGGCTGTGTTCCGAGGGCCATGGCTAACCTGCAGAGTGGGTAAGAATGGGTCCCCCCCTGCTCGTTTATGTACCACATAACTGTGGTGTTGTCTGTTTTTATCAGCAGCTGTCCTGGAAGGATTAGGTATTTGAAGGCTGTCAGAGCATACTGTACAGCTAACATCTCTTTTTGCTTGATGTGCAGGAGGATTTGCCCTGGGCTCCACTTGCCCTGAATGCATTTGTCTGCCATGTGAGCCCCCCATACATAGTCTGATGCATCTGAAGTCAGGATTTGGACGGTGAGGGGTTGAGTGAAAGGCAGTCCCATGCTGCGGTTGCATGCTTCTGCCCACCAAAGGAACTCTGCCCTTAGACAAGGTATGATAGAAATTACTGTTTCCAGGTCCTGAGAATGTTGGCACCAAATATTTTTTAAGTACCACTGAAGTTTCCTTATATGCAGTCTTGCATATGGAATTAACAGAATGCATGAGGCCATGAACCCTAGGGGCTTGCAGTATTTTCCTTGCAGATAGCTGGGTTTTGGTGGCTATTTGTTTGAAGTAGTAGTTCAAATAGACCTGTTTTTCTGGAGTGAGAAATGCCATCTGGGAAGTTGTGTTCAAGCTTGCTCCCAGGAATACAATTTTTTGACTGAGCATCAGTTGTGATTTCTTTTTGTTGATGGTGTACCCCGATGAAGACAGGAGTCTTTCTACAAATGCCAGGTGCTGAAGTAGCAAATCCTGACTGTCTGCCTGAATCAGGCAATCATCCAAGTATGGGAAAATTTGGATATTTCCCTGCCTGCAGTATGCAATGGCTGGAGCCAAGCACTTGGTGAATACTCTGAACGCAGTAGATAAGCCAAAAGGAAGTGTAGAGAACTGATGGTGCACAGAGCCTGCCCTGAAGCGTAGCTATTTCTTGTAAGATTCCCTTATGGGGATGTGCAGATAAGCTTCTTTTAGGTCTAGGGTGACTAGCCAGTCATCCTTGGCTAACATAGGAAGAAGCTATTGCAGGGCAAGCATTCTGAATTTCGGGACCACCAGAAAAAAAGTGTTGAGAATTGATAGATCCAGGATAGGGCGCCAAGATCCCTCTTTTCTGGGCACCAGGAACAGTCTGGAGTAGAAACCCTGTCCCTTTTGTTGTAGTGGAACAGGTTCAATGGCCCTGATATTGAGCAGGGAAAGTACTTGCTTTTGAGCCTCTGCCCACTGGTTTGGAGGAAGGTCTGGAAACCCGCTTGGGGTTGTCAGTGAATGGAAGCAGTATCTGTACCTCTGGGATACAATGTTTAGAACCCATCGGTTCCGAACAATGGACATCTAGGTTTTGGCATGAAGGGCAAGTTTTCCTCCAGGAGGCACAAGCAGGGCTGGGAAGGATAATTGAAAAGTCATTGTGAACTTTTTCCATAAGGGGGTAGGCTTACGGAACACTCCATTGTTTAGATCTCTGCATACCCTGACACTGTAGTCCTTGGTGGTCTTGTTCCCCTGTTTTTGGACTGTGAAGGCCTGGAAGGGGCTGGAAAGGACCAGTTTTTAGAAGGCCAATGCCTACTGAATCTAAGTGGCTGCACCTGTAAGAATTATTTAACAGTTTGCATAGATTTAGCTTTTTCTTCCATCTTTTTAAGAACCTCTTCTGCTTTGGTGCCAAACAAACGGTCCTGATTTAAAGGAGCGTCTAGTAATTTTGATGTGACATGTTCTGGCAAGGTTTGTTCCTTCAGCCAAGCATGCCTTCTCAATACAGACCCAGTGACTGCAGCCCTGCAAGATGCTTCTAGGGCATCAAAGCCACACTGCAAAGTATGTTTATTAACTTGGTTTGCAGAATGCATTAACTCTTGAAAATCTTTATTTTCTGCACAATCTGGAAAGAACACCATTTTGTGTTTAATTAGTTCCATAAAATGTTGCTGGTACTTCAACATGCGTAACTGGAAATTCAATGCCCAGATGGCAAGAGTTGCAGAGGCATATACCTTCTTACCCCATCTGTCTAAAGCTCTGGAATCCCTGTCTGAAGGAGTAGGGTTTTTGGCTGTAGTAGCCTTAATAGCTTTAGGTCCCTGGAAAATGGTCTCTGGATCTGCAGTAGCATTCTTAAAGAGAAATTTGAGAGAATCAGGTACTCTTTAGTACCGGTCAGGTTTTCTAGGGGCCAGTGGTAAAGTGTCTAGAGTAAGACTAGATTCCATGAAGACATCTACAACATCCAGCACAGGGGGTATAGCTAGAAGCCTGTGCTGAGGCAACTCTAAAAATTCTCTGAGTCTCTTTTTGGACCGAGGATAGTCCTGGCATTCCCAACAGAAATGCTCTCTTAAAAGTATGCAAAGTTTCACCAAAAGAAAAATCCTCTGGAGGGGAGGCAGAGAGAATGGATTCCTCTGCATTTGAATCCTCAAAGGTTGATAAGGGTATGTCCTGGTAATCAGAAGGGTCAGAGTCATTGGACTCCTAATCTACAGAATCAGAAAGAAACTCAATCCTTTGTCTCTTAGCAGGGGAAGGCTGGCTTCCCCTAATTAGGGTGATAAGGTTTTCAGCCATTCTAAGCATTTGTTTTTGTGGCATGGGAGCCTGAGCATGCCCTTTGTTCGTCAGTTTTCTAGGCATAGTGCGTACTCAGGGCCTGAGAAACTCGGTAGTTTTAGCTGAAAACTAAGTTGTCGGTTTAATGCAAACATCGGTAGGTTGGAATACACCCTCAGTAGCCAGTGCCTGCACAGCGGCTCTGAACCCATCCAAGGTAGAGACATCCACAGGTTCCATAGACAAAGAAGCATCTCGCGGCATACCAGACTCCAAATGGGTCTCAGCAGAGGCCTGCGAATCTGTAGAAGTTGGCATCAGGGGCTGCAAAGGCACCTCACTGAGTACTGGCGGACTGGCAACTAGCTTAACAGAAGCAACTTCAGCAGTTTTGGACCTATGTGGTCGGTCTATCTTTATGCTTTTTCGGAAGATCAGTAGTCAGATGGCTTATTGAAGCCATAATGGAGAACGACAACAAAAGAATTTAGCAACAAAAATAGCCTGACGACGAATGGTTCAGGCATTAAACAAGGCACAAAACCGACACCAAGGGACGTAGTGGTCTGGACCTAAACAGGTGACACAGTAAGAATGAAAATCTCTGTGAGGTATTTGTTTTCCACAGGCAAGACAATTGTTAACTTTTTCTGACATCGGTTAGAGCAAGAAAAAAAGAATCCCAAACGAGGTACTTAGCTTTACAAGACTTCAGGTTTGAAACTCAAAAACGAAAATTTTAGGTAGCGGCCAACTGGCACTTGCAAACTGGTTCTGGCTCCTTCTCGGCAAGAAAGACTGATGTAATGGCGTCGGCTGCCTGTTTTAAACCACTGATGACCTGACGTCATGGAAGAAGCGACAGCATCCGATGCAGAAATCCACACACACTGCGATTTGGGCCGACTGAGGGCTACCTGCAGGCAGATAACCCAAGTGTGATGACTGCAACAGTGAAACACAAAGAACATCTTTAGTTTTAAATAACATTTTTAATAGCATCCCATATTTAAGCTCATTGTTTGAATAAACATACATGTAGTACCAAGATAGTACTCCAAAATTTAGAAAAAGACAATCATGTTCTAGCAGGGTTCAAGCATAAGAACCTAGGTACACATTAAGCTATTTTGTAGGGTCAAACTCATGAACTTTGTTATTAGTGGGGCTCATGCTCTCACATAGATGGCAGCATCACAGAATTGCACCACAAACCTCTTAGAAGATGTAACACATTTGGTGCTGCCACTCAAACAACAAAGATGTGGCAAAACAGCTTTTAAAGTTGTTGGTTGACAAGTGGTGCAGTTTGTTTCTGTATATCATGTGTGTGCTTGTGCAAAGAGTGAGACTGCTTTTAAAACCTTTTTTTAACCTATGGTATACCACGGCAACTAAAACTCTATGTATTTAGATATTTTTTCCACAGTGAAATCTGACTTCTCTCTCATCCCATGCCAGTACCCAATGTTCCTATCCACAGAGGTCTCAATACAATGGCCAGTGTGATGAATGTTAGGTGGATCTCCCTCCTAAAGCAGCTTACAAAGGAGAGGACGCAATGTTTCCAATACAGATTCTAAGTGTGAAGCACAACGCACCTCCAAGTAGGAAGAATCTGGAAAGGAACAACCATACTGCAAATCTACAGAAGTTTTTTCTACTTAAACACACTCTCAACAATGATCCATTATGCTTATGTCACAAGACAGACCATGCAATGGCATCATGAGGGGAACACTCCAACCTCCATAGTGATGGATCTTTCAATTGCCTGCTCTCCTACTCTGCAGCAAGGTTACCACCTCCCCAAAAAGGAGAAATGGCACTCAATCAGGTACTTAGCTTTCGCTACATGGTAGCAATCAGTATCCTTTTGAAATGCTAAAAGAGTAATCAATAATGCCTGGTTTCCCAGAATGGCAGCAAAAATGTCTTGAGGATTATGGTATCCTTGTGTCCCTTACCTACCGGCATGCAACCTTCGTGCCTAGGTCTAAGCTCAGATGTACGAGATGTGAGAAGAAGCACCTAAGCTTTGATATACTGGCTGGACATATGGTAACCTTGGCAGGATCTAACCCATCATTACTGTAACAGTGATCTTGTGATAATCAATCATAGCAGCCAACCACTTAGTCTTCAAGTCTTTCAGCCATTCATATTGTATTATTCACATCAGGATACAGTTGCCAGTCCTTCCATCGGCTGGCAGGTGCCTGCTGTTGATTAGCTACTGTACTTCCTAATTTTTTTACCTACCCCTTTTTAATAGTATTTCCTTGATTAGATGGTTCAGCATCTAGTTCAACTTCCCTGTGCCCCTTACCCTTCTGTGAAATGAGAAGTAATTCTTAAATTAGATGAAGTCTTTTGATGAACCTGCGTATTTAAAAATTACAAGAAAGTTCCTTCAGAGTAGTAGTAACGCATATTGTGTTTTTAACTACTGAAGCTTAAGCCTACTACCAGAAGGATCATATATTACCCTCATTTTTTATCTATTTTAGCTTATGTTTTTATTCTTCTTTTAACAATCTGAAGGGTATCAATTACCTCAGCTATGGCATTTTGTATTCTAATATTAGGTATGTTTTCAAAATTATTTACCAAAACATTGTGAACTATAAAATGTTACAAAAAATTGGTGCCCATCATAAAAGCAGTCATTTCTATGCATTTTCACCTTTAATTGCTTATGGGTTCACATGCTCTTCAATCATGTTAGCAAAAAAATAAATGGCTAAATCTCTAAATAGTTCACAATCATAATTAGAATTGTACTGCCAACCCAACAGCCAAATGAACGAGATGAATGCATTATTCACTTTCATAAACTTTGTCCCTTTCCTCTTTCCTCATTCTGATACACTGCAGGAAAAAAGATTTTAAAAGTATTATATCATGGTAAACCTGTCTTTTACAGGAGTCCTCCAACTCAAAACAGAGGTGAAAACAGACTGTTACATTCTAGAACTCGTTGCAACAAAAATGCGTACTAAAACTTGATCTCTTCTTGCAGGATGCAGACATCTTCACCAATACAAAAAACGATCTAATGAACATTATTACTGTTTCTAGAGAATACCAATTTTCCTTGTTGAAAATCAGATGAGATATTTGGTGGCATTTCAGTATCTGTAAAAGAAAAGCCATAAGACAAAAAAAAAAAAAAACTACTACCATACATACCACGTATGTTATCTGTAGCAGCACAAGGATTTCTTTATTAAACTCCAGGAGATATAAAAAAAATACACCCCCAGCAAAAAATGGGCTGTACAAGCTATTCATTCATTCTGATACAAATATTTTATCTAGTTTAGTATCACAAGGGACTCGAGGAAGAAAAATGAATCTGGAAAGGATGCCAGTCTATCATAGGATCTATAAGGACTGGTTCACTGATGACATGCACAATTAAAAGCAGTTTAGAGGACTGCCAATTCATCAACATCATATCTTTAGGATAAGGGAGGAATTTGTAATAGATGAAAAACTAAGCAGGCACAGTTTGGGTAAACCACCCAATATCAAACATACAAGTCTAGGCATTGACTGCCTATGCTAAAACAATCTGTAGAAAAATAGAACAAAGCCCAACAAGGGGTGACAATATCTAGATGTAGTGACAAAACCAAGAGGCCTCTCCTTCTCCCCAAAGAATGTATCCCCCCATAATTAGCAACAATTATGATACCATCACTCTAACCTAAGAATAAATCAAAATCAGCCATAAATACATCACCCCCTAAAACTTTAATTTAAACTAGGAAATTCTAAATTGCATACTTAGGAAAACAGCAAAGAGCAGAACTGCTGTTTGCAATGACCAGTGAAAATCTTTCAGGATACTGTCCTAGTTCTATGATAATAACTTGTACATTAATGAATACATACCAGTAAGACACGGACAAATAAAAAAAAATCTCTTTGGTGGAGAAACAAAGGGTGCTATTCAAAAACACCATGCACCATACAAGCAGGCTGGTTTACCACAGAATGGCATCCCCAAGCTCTTTGCACTTCATAAAAGTTCTTATATATTGGGCTAATGCACTATACACAGTCTTTCTCCAATATGCAAGGACAGTGCTCCATGCATTGAGTACAAATGCTAATGATCCCTTCCCCATGATCCTACACAATTTATCAGCATCACTCCAACTGCATATGGTTTGGTCAAAATGAGATTACTTATGAAGCTCGAACCTCTTGTGTATAAGCTGGGGATAATGCTTCTGACTGCCCTGATCCCACTTCCCTGCTGATGTCACACCAGTGCTACAAACAAACTCCTTTGCATGGCAGAGAAAAACTACTGGCAATGAAGCCACCTGTGGTGCAAGCAAACCTGCTACCACAGACACACAAGTCTCCATCTCTATAGTGATGCAGCAGCACTCCAGCTAATATGCCACTTACTGCATGGAGCCCCACATTACATAGTGTGTTAACGTACCCTGGTCAACAGTCATGGGGACGGAGTGATTTATAGTGTTCACCCTCTGTTGCCTTGACTATTGACAGGCTAGCACACATAGAGCATCATCAACACTCAAACATCATGCATATGCGGTTCATCCTCAGACCCGAGAGCAGAATGATTCAGTTTTATGAATTCCCATCTTAGCTACAGACAAGAACAGTTCCTTGTGAATACTAGTGCCACAACAGGAAAAGAAAATGGTACTACTCAGCTAACAAAAGTTCCAGTTGTAAAAGAAATCTAGATTAAAAAAAATGAAAAAGCTGCTTACTTTTCACATGAAGTCTTACAGATTTAACTATTAACTTAGATCTCAAAGGCTGAAATCACTAATAAGATACTCTTAACTACATCAGAAAAATGAAAGGGAAATTGTATATGAAACATGTTACTGATAAACAATGATGCAATCCCCAGCCACAGAACACAGAAAATGACCCTGCAGAAAACTATCAATGCAGTCTTTAAAATAAGTAAAACATCCACCCGAAAGATAAACTGAAAAGGAAAGGCATCCCTTCCACACTTACAGGCATGTAGCTGGTGCTCAGAATTCCTTCTGACAGTACAACATACCTTATGATTTTTGTTTAGTTAGGTTATCCTTGATCCAGTAAACACCTATAGATCATGTTAAATAAAAGTTTGGTATAGCAAAGGTACAACTGACCTATGCAAAGACACTGTAGTGGTATCAATGCATAAAGTCGGTGGGGTGTCTCATCAGAGCTAACCAATTTTAGATCCCATTTTCCTGACTAGTACTATGTGCAAAATCATGAAAAGCTAATCAAAATGATACATGGATGTATGTCTGTCAGACATGGAAGAGTGTTGGCTTGTTAAGGGGCGAGACCAAGTTTTGAAGTATGTGGCATTCTTTGAAGTATCATCACATAATGAAGAACTCTGTCTCTGTTACTTATATTGAGCGTTCTAAGGGATTCAATACTACTCCACATAGCAGAAAATTTCAGAGTAAAAGCATACCAATCCACACATAATTCAATAGGTAACATTCTGGGGTCAAGTAACATGATGGGAGTTCTTCCCACTGGTGCCACATATAGCTCCTATATGGAACCACCTCTTTCAGGACTAGTTGTCTTGGGTATCAAACTGGGAAACGACCTCTGATTAACCAAATATGTTGATAACTGCAAATGGGGGAACATAATTATTTCAACAGAAGGTGTCAATGCTCAAGATGATCTAAAAAAAAGAATGCATACCTCACAGCAGAAATAATCTCGGCTTTACTGTCAAGGAGTGCTTTTCTAAAAATAGTGCCTGACTGTGTCCAGCTGATGTATGATCCAAAGCAAGTACCACAGCCCACAATAATTCACAAAGGGGGTTGTGCACAATAAGGTGACAATTTAAACAACTGAGGACCTAGAGGTGTCCAGGTATTTATTTGGTATACAAATTGGGTTCCATAATATACTGTGGAGGGGCGGTCAGATTTTACATCTGCACCACGGTAGACTAAACACTGATAGAAATGGACAGACACACCAGAGGTCACCGTACTGGTGATGTTATCCATGCTGAGCAGCAATACAACCAATAAGACATGACGCTACACAAAATAAGCATTTAGTATAATGTTCTGAGAACACATTCCATTACAGAGTATGGTGCAACCAAACAGTGCCCCTCCTCTACACACACACACACACATATATATATATATATATATATATATATATATATATATATATATAAATATATATATGTATGTACAGTTGTGTACACTTACCATAAATGTAGATGTTAGAGTGCATTCACTGTTGCAGTTATTACATTTGGGTAATCTGCTGGCAGGATGCCCTCAGTCTGCCTGAATAACAGTCTTGGGTCCTGCGTCAGTTGCTGTCTCTTCTTCCATAACGTCAGGTCGTCAGGGGTATAAAACATGCAGCCGACGCCATTTTAATCAGTTTTTCTTGTCCCAAATGTCAGGTGCCCCCCCAAATGGGGAGCAAATATATATATATATATAAAACTGTAAATATATAAATGCACTTTAGAAACATAAAATGTACCTTCAACTAAAAGAAAATACACCACAAAGGCTTTTGAATATAGTGAAGGACAGAGAAGGTATAGAAAGGGGGTTGGCGGGTAGGTAATCCGGACTGCAACAGTGAATACACTCCAACATCTACATTTATGGTAAGTGTACACAAAGTACAGTTTTGTACCTACCATAAATGTAGATGTCCGATAGGAATGCATCTGCAGTCCTTACAAATGGGTTGTCCTGTCGTCAGGCAGCCCCTCGGTAGGCCAGATTCCAAAGTCTGGGTCTGGCCTCGGCTGGTGTC
The DNA here is from genome assembly GCF_019279795.1 of Protopterus annectens. NCBI lineage: Eukaryota > Metazoa > Chordata > Ceratodontiformes > Protopteridae > Protopterus > Protopterus annectens. Next base: position 441,761,167 of record NC_056734.1, on the reverse strand, counting down.
GCACTTCACCCGATGTCATAGCTGCAGTTATTCGGGTATAAAGGCATCAGCCGATGCCATTTTCCTCAGTGTTTCTTGCCCCAGATGCCAGGTGCCCTCTAGGAAGGCTAAATTTGGATAAATGCAAATGATTCCAAATAGTAGAGAGCAAACAAAAAATAAGCATGTATGTACATATATACAAACAAATACACCATAATAGATTCCCCCAGCTAGCTACAAGATGGGCAAATACCCTAGGAGTACCACAGAGGGAAGGAGGTGGGTAATCCTGACTGCAGATGCATTCCTATCGGACATCTACATTTATGGTAGGTACAAAACTGTACTATGTCCTTCAAGGATGCATCTGCAGTCCTTACAAATGGGTAGAATACCATAGCCAAACTGGGGGAGGAGGAGAAATAAAATTATGGTGTAGTTAAGATCCCTTGCAAAACAGCAGTGGCAAAACCTGCTCGGGATTTAGAGTATAAAGGTAAATTATAATGCTTGGCAAATGTATGCACGGAGCTCCAAGTAGCAGCCTCTAAAATGTCTTTGGTAGCCACTCCTCGTAGAAAAGCTGTGGTAGTGGCTGTAGCCCTTGTAGAGTGAGGCCTGATGTTTTCTGGAGTTTTCTTCCCATGGTAGGAGTAACAAAATCTAATGCAATTTCCTATCCACTTAGAGATTGTCTGTTTTGAAATTGCTTTTCCTTCCATTCCTGTTGCGTATGCTACCAGTAGCTGGTCAGTTTTTCTATTGCCCTTGGTCCTGTCCAGGTAGTAGCGTAATTGTCTATGTACATCCACGGTATGCAACAGTCTTGCTCCCCTGTTCTGTGCGTTGGGGAAGAATGTAGGTAGGTGGATAGCCTGATTTAAAGATATTCTGGAGACCACCTTAGGCATAAAAGTAGGATTTGTTCTCATGGACACTATCTTGATGGAAGATCAGGAGGGGCTGTACTGCCATTAATGCCTGTAGCTCAGATACCCTTCTTGCTGAAGTGATTGCAAGCAGGAAAGCAGTTTTCCATGATAAGTATTGTAATTCTGCTGTTGCTGCTGGTTCGAAAGGAGGGAGTGTTAATTTTTCTAGCACAAAGTTCAAGTCCCATGCTGGCAATGGTGGCTTCCTAGGTGGTTTTACATTTTTAATTCCCCTCAGAAACTGCCTGAGCAGAGGATGTGAGAAGACTGGAGGATCTAAGTCGTATTCTGCTGAAATAGCTGACGCATGAATCTTAATGGAGGAATAGGACAGGCTGTTGTGGAAGAGCTCTGCCAAGTATTCCAGGATGTTGGCTATGTTTACCAGTGACACATTTTCTCCTTTTGCAGTACTCCAAATGTGATATCTTTTCCATTTTGCTGAATAATTTTTCCTTGTTGAGGGTCTGCGAGCCTCCAAGATAATGTCTTTAACCCTTTGGGATAAATTTGGGTTAATTGGTCTTATGCAATGTTCCAGGCAGTCAGCTGCAGTGTTTTCAGGTTTGGATGCAGGGAGTTGTAGTTGTTCTGTGTTAACAGCAAGGGAACTAGGGGTAGGGGCCATATTTGTTCCCGAGATATGCTCCTCAGTAATGGGTACCAGTGTTGTCTTGGCCAGTCTGGAGCTATCAGAATGATCCTTGGACGGTCCTCTTTGATCTTCAATAGCACCTTGTGCATCAAAGGAAGTGGTGGGAATGCATATGCTGTCAGGTTTTTCCAACTGAAAGATAGGGAGTCCACTTTCCAGGCAAGTGGGTGGTACATCCTTGTGCAGAATTTCTTCAGTTGGTGATTGCGTGGGGATGCAAATAAGTCTATTTCTGGGAGTCCCCATTTTCTTGTAATGGTTTTGAAGATGTCCGGATGCAGCATCCATTCGTGGGCATCCATGGTAGTTCTGCTTAGTATGTCTGCTAGAATGTTTTCTTTTCCTGGTACAAAAATTGCTTGTAACTGAATGTTGAAGCTCAGGACCACATTCCAGAGGTCCATTGCCATCCGGCATAGAGGGTACGAATGTGTGCCTCCCTGTTTGTTGATGTACCACATAACTGTGGTGTTGTCTGTCCTTATCAACAGTTGACCTTGTCGAAGAAATGGTCTGAATGTTTGAATTGCCAGTTTTACTGCCAGCATTTCCTTTTGATGTATGTGCAGGTGCCGCTGGTCTTGAGTCCATAAACCTTGTATGCACTTGTCCAGCATGTGGGCCCCCCAACCGAGGTCTGAGGCGTTCGTTGTGATGGTTTGGCTTGGTTGAGTGCTGTGGAAGGGCAATCCTTTGTTTGATTGACAGGCCTGAGCCCACCATTGGAATTCTTGCTTCAGGCATGGAATTATTGGAATTTGGGTTTCTAGGCTGTGCTTGTGTTGAGACCATAAATTCCTTAGGTACCACTGTAACTTTCTCATATGCAGTCTGGCATGTGGAACCAATATTATGCAGGATGCCATGAAACCCAAGGCTTGCAGGACTTTTCTTGCTGTTAGATGGTTCTGCTTTGTTAATGCCAAGAAGTAGATATGGAGTTGCTCCTGTTTTTCTACTGTTAGGAATGCCATTTGTTTCGATGTGTCCAGCTCTGCACCCAAAAAGGTTATCCTTTGGGATGGTATCAGCCTTGACTTTTTTATATTGACTGTGTATCCCAGGGCTTGCAGTAGATAAATGACCCTTTTCAAGTCTTCTGCTAGCTTGTTTTTGTTGTCCGCTTGTATCAGGCAGTCGTCCAGGTAAGGGTAGATTTGGATTCCCTGAAGCCTGCAATGAGCAATTACTGATGCCAGGCATTTCGTGAACACTCTGGGCAGTAGATAAGCCAAAGGGCAATGCTGAGAATTGATAATGCTCTGATCCTGCAAGAAATCTGAGGTATCTTCTGCAATTTGGTCGTATGGGGACGTGCAGGTATGCCTCCTTGAGATCTAGAGTTACCAGCCAAGACTCCTTGTCCAACATGGGAAGAAGCTGCTGTAGGGTCAGCATTTTGAATTTTGGAACAATGAGGAATGTGTTTAAAGCGGACAGGTCGAGAATAGGTCTCCATTTGCTTTCTTTTCTTGGTACCAGGAAGAGTCTTGAGTAAAATCCCTGTCCTTGCTCCATAGATGGTACCTTTTCTACAGCTCTCATCCTTAATAATTGAGTTATTTGTTTTAGAGCTTCTGCCTTTTGATTTGGAGGTAGGTTTGGCATTCCTCTCTTCCTTGGTAGAGTATGGAAGTGAAACCTGTAACCTTGGTCTACTGTCTGCAAAATCCACTTGTCTCTTGTGATGAAATGCCAGTTTACTGAAAATAAGGCTAACTTCCCGCCTAAGGGTGCTTCTAGTTGTTCCCTGGTAGGCGGTGCCAGAGCCAAGTCACTGTGATTGTCCTGTAGTAGTGGTGGTGGCTGTGTCTGTGGCTGTACCTCGCTGGTTGTTACCCTGCCACTGGCGTCCCCTGTAGGCACCCCTGGATTGACTTCTGCCTCTTGAACGCCTATTCCTGCCTCTCTGAGCTCTGGAGGAGTCTGGAAAGGACCAATTCTTGGAGGGCCAATTCCTGCTAAACCTTGGAGGTTGAACCTGTAAGAAATCTTTCACTGTTTGGACAGATTTTGCCTTCTCTTCCATCTTCTTCAGCACCTGTTGTGCAGGAGAGCCAAACAAATTGATCTTGTCCATGGGAGCATCTAGTAGCTTTGATTTGACATGGTCTGGTAAGGCCTGCTCTTTTAACCATGCATGCCTTCTGTGCCAGTCATGGCTGATCTAAAGGAAGCCTCCAGTGCATCATAGCCGCATTTTAAGGAATGGTTACTGACTTGCTGAATGTTATGTACCATTTCCTGAACAGATTTCTTTGTCTAATGGTTCATCCGAGGACAGCTTTTTGGTTAACTGGTCTAGCATAAATTCTTGATACTGGATCATGTGAAATTGACAGTTCAAGGCCCTAGCTGAAAGAGTAGCAGAAGTGTAAACTTTTTTACCCCATCTCTCTAAGGACCTGGATTCCCTTTCAGAGGGGAGGGGGTTCTTGGCAGAGGTAGCTGCTACAGCCTTAGGTCCCTGGGAGATAGTCTCGGGATCTGCAAAAGGAGCCTTATACAAATGATAGTGCGTGTCCGGGACCCTGTAGTACCTATCGGGCTTAGCAGGGGCCGGAGGTAGTGAATCAGGAGCAGTACAAGCATCATTAAATGCATCATCTACAACAGAGAGAACTGGAGGTATCGCTAAAGGCCTATGTTGTGGTAAATGCAGAAAAGTTCTAAGCCTTTTTCTAGAGTCTGAAAAATCCTGGCCCTGCCACTGAAATTGTTCCCTCATAGCATGCAAGTTTTCCTCAAAGGAAAATTCCTCAGGCGGAGAGGCAGAAGGAATGGACTCTTCAGCATCAGAGTCTTCATAAGGGGAGAAAGGACCCTCTGGAGGGTTTGTATTATCTGAATCATCAGAGGAATCATCTGTAGAAACTGGCTCAGGGGGCTCTGCTCTAGGCCTCTTCTCTGGAGGTGGGTGAGAGGCCCTGTCTGGGTGAGGTTGGGATCCCCGGATTAAAGAAATGAGATCCTCTGCTAGACTAAGCATTTGTGAACTAGAGCTAGGCCTGTGAGAGGGGGTCTTAGCAGGCACAGATTTAGTAGTTTTAGCTGGTTTAGCCCTGGCAAAGGCCTTAATAGACATGGTTGCAGGTGGCCTAGCAGCTCCACGTGCAGGGGTTGAAATATCCAAGGGGATAGTGTCAGATAATTCCTGAAAAACTGCAAGAGCAGGTGGGATTTCAGAAGCCGATTCCACCAGGTTGGAAGAGGCCTCGGTAGGAGGTAAGTTTTCGGTTGAAGGAAGAACCGCTTGCTCGGTGTCGGTCCTTTTCCTTGCGCTTTTTAGATATTTGCGTAGTCGGAGGATCCGGCGGCATAATGTAAGCAAAATCGGAGCCGAAAAACTCCTCAGCAAATTCCGACCGACGTCTAAGCGTCCGCCGGTTAAAAGAAGCACAGGCTAGACAAGCTGCTACGTCATGGTCTGGGCCTAAACAAGGTAAGCAGTAAGAGTGGAAATCTTTATGAGGTATTTGTTTCCCACAAGTTAAACAGTTATTCACTTTTTCTGACATCGGCTGAGGCAAGAAAGAGTCCCCAACGGGGTACTTAGCTTTTTAGAAGTCTTCGGTAGTAGTAGACGTATTCGGTAGTAGTAATCTCTGGTTCTGACCGACCGGCACTTGCGAACAGCTTCTGCTTGGCGCCACGGCAAGAAAGACTGAGGAAAATGGCATCGGCTGATGCCTTTATACCCGAATAACTGCAGCTATGACGTCGGGTGAAGTGCGACACCAGCCGAGGCCAGACCCAGACTTTGGAATCCGGCCGACCGAGGGGCTGCCTGACGACAGGACAACCCATTTGTAAGGACTGCAGATGCATCCTTGAAGGACATCTGTACTGTGTTCTTCGTGTTTCACTGTTGCAGTCATTACATTTGGGTAGAATCCCAAAGCTATGGATGGGAGAATGGAAATAAACAGCATTAGGAGCAGCTATAAGGCCCTGCAGGAATGCAGTGGCAAAGCCTGCCCTGGACGTAGAAAAGAGAGGTAAATGATAATGCTTTGTGAACGTATGAACTGAGCTCCAAGTAGCAGCTTCTAGAATGTCTCTGGTATGGACCCCTCTGAGAAAAGCTGCTGAAGTAGAGGCAGCCCTGGTGGAATGGGATCTGATCCCCTTGGGCTCAGGTTTACCATGGTGCAAGTAGCAAAAATGAATGCAATGGCTTATCCATTTAGAAATAGTCTGCTCTGATATAGCCTTCACCTCTGATCCTGCAGCAAATGCCACCAGTAGTTGATCACATTTTCTTAGAGATTTTGTCCTGTTTAAGTAGAATCTTAGTTGTCTGTGTACATTCAATGAATGCAGAATCCGCTCACCCTTGTTCTGTGGATTTGGGAAGAAAGTTGGCAGGTGAATGGTCTGGTTAAGAGCCACACTGGATACCAGCTTAGGTATAAAAAAAGGATTGGTCCTGAGGGCCACCCTGTCCGGGTAAAAAATAATGAAAGGCTCCACTGTCATCAGAGCCTGTAGTTCTGAAGCCCTTCTAGCTGAAGTGACTGCCAAAAGAAAGGCGGTCTTCCAAGAAAGAAATTTTACATCCGCAGTAGCTGCTGGTTCAAAAGGAGGTAGGGTGAGTTTTCCAGCACAAAATTGAGGTCCCATGCAGGAGTTGGTGCTCTCCTGTGAGGCCTTAAATTTTTGGCCCCTCTGACGTACTGTTTTAGCAGGGGATGAGAAAAGAGGGGAGGCTCTGTGCTGTAATGAGCTGAGATGGCAGAAGCATGGATTTTTATTGAAGAAAAAGATAGGCCCTTGTCAAGCATCTCAGTTAAGTATTGTAAAATCTGAGGAATATTGGGTTTTGCTGTATCTATTCCTTGTGTTTAGTTTCAAGCACAGAATCTCTTCCATTTATCAGCATAAGAATTTCTAGTATTAGGCCTTCTGGCTTCCAAAATGACATCCATCATAGGTTTACTGAGATGTGGTTGGTAAAATTAGTTGATTGGCCATGCTGCAAGATTCAGAGTTTGGAGCGGAGTGTGCAGAATTTTATAGTTCTGCTGAGACATTAGATGAGGTGTTTGAGGCAGGCACCACGGAGGAAGGTGTGACATATTCCTTACAAGCAGGTACCAGTGTTGGTTGGCAGAGCATTCTAAACAGCTAGCATTTCTTTCTGGTTGATATGCAGATGCATTTGGTTTGGGCTCCATTTGCCCTGAATGCATCTCCCTGCCAGGTGGGCCCCCCAAGCATAATCTGATGCGTCTGTAGTTAGGGTTTGGGTGGCAGGGGGTAGAATAAATGACAGTCCCTTGTTTTGGTGACATGTCTCTGCCCACCAAAGAAACTCCTGTTACAGGCAGGGAATGAGAGGAATCATTGTTTCCAGGCCTCATATGCAGTCTCGCATATGGAATTAGGATGCAGGATGCCATGAACCCCAAAGCCTGCAGAATTTGTTTTGCAGACAGCTGGGTTTTTGTTGCCATTTGTTTGAAGTATGTTGTCAATTGAATTTGTTTGTTTGGTGTGAGGTAAGCCATCTGTGCAGTTGTATTCAAGCTTGCACCCAGGAATGTAATTATTTGAGAGGGTACCAGCTGTGATTTCTTTTCGTTTATGGTGTACCCTAGGCATGCTAGAAGCCTTTTTACTAATGCCAGATGTTGAAGAAGAGTGTCCCTGTCCTCTGCCTGAATGAGACAATCATCCAGATAAGGATAAATTCGAATGTTTCTTTGTCTGCAAAATGCAATTACTGGTGCCAGGCACTTTGTAAAGACCCTGGGCGCAGTAGATAAGCCAAAGGGCAGTGCAGAGAATTGGTAATGTAAACAGCCTGCTTTGAAGCGGAGGTATCTTCTGCAAGATTGCCTTATTGGTATATGCAGGTATGCACCTTTTAAGTCTAGTTACCATCCAGGCATTCTTGCCTAGCATAGGCAATAGCTCAGCATTTTGAAATGTCCAGGAACGTGTTCAGTATAGATGAGTCCAGAATTGGATGCCATGATTTGTCTTTTCTGGGTACCAGGAAAAATCTTGAATAAAATCCTTGTCCTTTTTCCTTTTCTGGTACGGGCTGAATAGCCCCCATATCCATGAGGGACATGACTTGTTTCAGGGCCACTGCCCACTGGTTTGGTGGCAGATCTGACCATCCGTTTGGAATAGGCAAAGTTTGGAAATGAAATCTGTACCCCTGGGATACTATGTTTGTTTAATACCCATTTGTCCTGGGTAAATACATGCCAATTTTGAGCATGAAGTGCTAGTTTTCCCCCCAAGGGGACTGCCAAAATATAAGTGCTTGGAGATGACAGAGAAAAGTCATTGAGACTGCTTACCGTAGGGTTGTGCTTTGTTACCTCCAGATTTGGAGGTGGGGGCACCCCATTGCTTTGACCTGTAAGATCTCTGTGATTGGCATCTGGAGCCTTTCGAGCACCTGGGTTTGTCCTGAGTGGCTCTGTTGGACACAGGAAAAGGACCAATTCTTAGTAGGCCAGTGCCTACTGAACCTGAGTGGCTGCACTTGCAAGAAATCTTTTACAGTTTGCATAGATTTAGCTTTGTCTTCCATTTTCTTTAAAACCTCTTCTGCCTTATTACAAAACAGACTGTTATGCTGTAAAGGGGCATCTAACAATTTAGCTTTAACATGATCAGGCAGATTTTCCTCCTTGAGCCAGGCATGCCTTCTTATCACAGATCCAGTTACACAGCCCTGCAAGAGGCCTCCAAGGAATCAAAACCACATTGCAAAGTCTTCTTTTCAACCTGTTCTGCTGAATGCAATAAATCCTGTTAACTCTTTAATTTCCAAACAATCAGAAATCAATATAATTTTCTGTTTCAGTAAGCCCATAACAGGCTGTTGATATTTAAGCATATGAAACTGGCAGTTTAAAGCTCTGATTGCCAAGGTTGCAGACGTATAAACCTTCTTACCCCATCTATCCAGCGCCCTGGAATCTCAATCAGAAGGGGTAGGATTTTTTGGCTGTAGAAGCTTTAACACCCTTGGGACCCTGAGAAATAGTCTCAGGATCAGCAGCAGGATTTTTGAAAAGAAATTTGTGGGAGCTAAGAACCCTGTAATATCTGTCTGGCTTACTAGGAGCGGGAGGCAGGGAATCAGGAGTCATGCTTGATTCCGAGAGCACATCAACAATGTCTAATACAGGAGGTATTGCCAAAGGTCTATGCTGAGGAAGCAGAAGAAAATCCCTAAGCCTCTTTTTTGATTCTGAGAAGTCCTGACTCTCCCAGTGAAAATGTTCCCTTAAAGTATGCAAAGTCTCTCCAAAAGAGTAATCCTCAGGAGGAGAAGCACATGGGATGGATTCCTCTGCCTCAGAGTCCTCATAAGGAGGAATAGAAAATTCCTGATCAGAAGAGGAATCAGAAGAAATGGAAACCTGATCTGAAGATTCATAATCAGTGCCTTGCCTAGGCCTCTTAGCGGGGGGGGGGGGGGGGGGGTTGGGAACCCCTGATCAAGGTATTTAAATCCTCAGCCATTTTGATCATTTGTTTTTTAGGCATAGGGGCCTGAGCACATGGCTCATGCGTCATTTTTTTTAGACAGAGATGTTGGTTTTGCCTTGTATTTGTTGATGGCGTCAGTTTAATATAAAAATGTTGAGGCCTGAAAACACCCTCAGAAGCTAGTGCCTGCTCAGTGGCTCCGGACCGATCCAAGGGAGAGACATCCATGGGTTCAATACTTTCAGAATCTTGCGGCATACTGGACTCCGAATGGGTCACAGTAGAGGCCTGCGACTCAAAAGTAGTGGGTATAGTACAGTTGTGTACCTACCATAAATGTAGATGTTCGAGTGTATTCACTGTTGCAGTCATTACTCTTGGGTTATCCTGCTGGCAGGCTACCTGCAGTTGGCCTGAATTCAAAAGTCCTGGTCTGGCGTCGGCTGCTGTCGCCTCTTCCCTGATGTCAGTGCGCCAGGGGTATAAAAGATGCAGCCAACTCCATTTTCTTCAGTTTTTCTTGCCCCAGATGTCAGGTGCCCCAAAAAGGGTAGGCTAGATATATTATGCCAATAAACATACATGCAGTAAAGAAAAATTTCCTTTGTCTACAAGCAAATACACCACACAGGTTGTATAGAATAGATAAACCCCAATAAAAGAAAGGGGGACTGTGGGAGGGTAGCCTGGACTGCAATAGTGAATACACTCTAACATCTACATTTATGGTCGGTACACAGCTGTACTATGTTCATTATGTTTCACTGTTGCAGTCATTACTCTTGGGTTGAATCCCAAAGCTGAGGATGGGTGGCTGGGCTAAATAGGATTAGGAGAGGCTATGAGGCCCTGCAGAACTGCAGTAGCAAAGCCTGTTTTGGATTTAGAGTAAAGAGGTAAGTGGTAGTGCTTTGTAAAAGTGTGCACTGAACTCCAAGTTGCAGCCTCTAAGATGTCTTTGGTTGGTACTCCTCTGAGGAATGCTGCTGCTCTGATAGAATGAGGCCTAATGCCCTTGGGCACTGACTTGCCATGCTGAGAATAGCAGAAATGGATGCAATGGCCTATCAATTTAGAAATAGTCTGTTTTGAGATAGCCTTTCCTTGTGATCCTGCAGCATATGACACTAAAAGTTGCCCAGTCTTTCTGAAAGCTTTAGTTCTGTCCAAGTAGAAGCGTAGCTGCCTGTGTATGTCCAAAGAATGCAGAATTTTCTCACCCTTGTTCTGTGGGTTTGGATAAAATGTAGGCAGGTGAATGGTTTGGTTGAGGGCCACACTGCACACCACCTTAGACATAAATGTTGGGTTTGTCCTCAGAGAAACCCTGTCTGGATGAAAAATTATAAAAAGGTTCCACGGCCATGAGTGCTTGCAACTCCGAGACTCGTCTTGCAGAGGTTATTGCTAGGAGTAGATCGGTTTTCTTGCAGAGGTTATTGCTAGGAGTAGATCGGTTTTTCAAGATAAGAATTTTATATCAGCTGTTGAGGCTGGCTCAAAAGGAGGCAGTGTGAGTTTTTCCAAGACATAATTGAGTTCCCATGCCGGAATTGGTGCTCTCCTTGGAGGCCTGATGTTTTTGGCCCCTCTGAGGTACTGCCTTATTAAAGGATGAGAAAAGATAGGTGGTTCCATATTGTAATAGGCTGAAATGGCAGAGGCATGAATCTTAATTGATGAAAAGGAAAGGCCTTTGTCCAGCATCTCAGTTAGGTATTGTAAAATCTGAGGGATATTAGGTACATACATGTCAATGCCTTGTTCCCGGTTCCAAGCACAGAATCTCTTACATTTTTCTGCATAATATTTTCTGGTACTGGGCCTCCTGGCCTCCAAGATAACATCCATAACAGCTTTTGAAAAAGGAGTTTTCTGAATGGCTACATTATCCGCCATGCTGCCAGATTTAAGGTCCTGAGTTGGCTGTACAGGATCCGATTGTTTTGTTGGGTCAGCAAGTGAGAAGTCTGAGGCAATATCGATGCTGGACCTTGAAACAAGCTCTTTAGGATTGGGTACCAGTGCTGGCGTGGCCAGTCTGGTGCAATCCGTATAATTTTTGGCTTCTCTTGTCTGACCTTTAGGAGTGCCCTGGGAAGGAGAGGCAGTGGAGGAAAGGCATATACTGTTAGATCTTTCCAGCTGAAGGATAGGGTGTCCACTCTCCATGCTTGTTTGTGATACATCCTTGAGCAAAATCTCTTTAATTGGCAGTTGTGAGGGGAGGCAAATAAATCTATGTCTGGGCATCCCCATTTCCTTGTTATGCTGAAGACTTGTGGATCCAGTTTCCACTCGTGGGGATCCATGAGGTTCCTGCTTAGTCCATCTGCCAGAGTACTTGTTTTTCCTGGTAGGAATTGTGCTTGCAGGTGAACTTGATAAGCCAATGCTGTGTCCCATAAGGAAATTTTTCTTGCAGATAACTGGGTCTTTGTTGCCAACATCTTGAAGTAAGAAGTCAGTTGCCTTTGTTTGTCTGGCAGGAGATAAGCCATCTGGGCAGTTATATTTAAGCTTGCACCCAGGAATATTATCTCGAGAGGGTACTAGTTTTGATTTCTTTTTGTTTACTGTGTACCCTAGGCCAATTAGTAATCTTTTTACAAACTCCAGATGCTTTTGTAGAATGTCTGTTTTCTGCTTAAATAACGCAGTCGTCCAAGTAAGGATATATTTGAATTCCTCTTTGTCTGCAAAATGCAATTACTGGTGCCAGGCATTTTGTGAAGACCCTGGGCACAGTAGATAAGCCAAAGGGCAATGCAGAGAATTGGTAGTGCATTGAGCCAGCTATGAATCTCGGGTATCTTCTGCAAGATTTTCTGATTGGGACATGCAGGTATGCCTCTTTTAGGTCCAAAGTTACGAGCCAAGCCTTCTTGCCCAGCACGGGTAGTAGCTGTTGTAGAGTCAACATCCTGAATTTTGGAACCTCCAAAAACGTGTTTAGTACAGACAGGTCCAGTATTGGTCTCCAGGCTTTGTCCTTTCTGGGCACTAAGAAAAGTTTGGAGTAAAATCCTTGCTCCTGCTCTTGTTGTGGTAGTTGTTGAATGGCCCTCATGTCCATGAGGGCTGTAATTTGCTTTTGTGCCTCTGCCTATTGATTGCGTGGCAGGTCTGGCATACCTTTTGCCCTTGGTAGAGTGTGAAATTGGAACCTGTAGCCTTGGGACACTATGTTCAAGACCCATTTGTCTTGGGTAACCATTTGCCAATTTGATGAAAAAAGTGCTAGTTTTCCCCCTAAGGGGGCTGCCAAAAGAAAAGTGCTTGGATCTGGCAGAGGAAAGTCATTGGGACTGTTTCCTGTAAGGTTGTGATTTGTCTTCTCCGCTTTTGGAGGTAGGAGCACCCCATTGTTTAGGCCTGTATGAGCCTTGGGGCTGAGATCTGCCTCTGGGAAGTCTGTATCTGCCTCTTTATGGTCTGTCTGACACTGGAAAGGACCACTTTTTGAAGGCCAGTTCCTGCCAAATCTGGGTGGCTGTAACTAAGAAATCCTTAACTGTCTGCATGGATTTCGCTTTATCCTCCATTTTCTTCAACACCTCTTCTGCTTTAGCACCAAACAAAGTATCATGCTGTAATGGGGCATCTAATAATTTTGCTTTAACATGATCAGGCAGATTCTGTTCCTTTAACCAAGCATGCCTTCTAATAACAGAACCTGTAACAGCGGCCCTGCAAGAGGCCTCCAGTGAATCATAACCACATTGCAAAGTATGCTTTCCCACCTGTTCATCTGCATTCAATAAATACTGCATTTCCTTGTTCTCTGAACCTTCAGAATTTGTGAACATTTTCTGTTTAAGCAGTGACTAAGTATTGCTGATATTTAAGCATATGAAACTGACAATTTAAAGCCCTTACAGCCAAGGTAGGAGAAGTGTAAACTTTTTTCCCCCATCTGTCCAGTGTCCTAGAATCCCTATCAGAGGAGACAGGGTTTTTTTGCAGAGGAAGCTTTGACCCCTTTGAGACCGTGCGATATAGTTTCTGGGTCAGCAGCAGGGTTTTTATACAGGAATTTATGAGAATCTGGGACCCTGTAGTATCTGTCTGGCTTAGCGGGTGCAGGAGGTAGAGAGTCAGGGGACAGGCCGGACTCTGAAAATACATCATCTACAATGTCTAGAACAGGTGGAATAGCAAGGGGTCTGTATTGAGGAAGTAGCAGAAAGTCTCTGATCCTTTTCTTAGATTCAGAGTAATCTTGGCAATCCCAGTGGAAATGCTCCCTCATGGTATGCAGGGTTTCCCCAAAAAAATAACCCTCAGGAGGTGAGGCTGTAGAAATGGATTCTTCAGCATCAGAGTCCTCACAGGGAGGTATAGAGTAATCCTGTTCAGAAGTGGAATCAGAGGAAATAGAAACCTGATCACAAGAATCATAGTCTGTCTCTTGCCTAGGTCTTTTATCAGGTGGGGGTTGGGAACCCCTGATCATAGTAATTCGGTCTTCGGCCATTTTAAGCATCTGTTTTTTAGGCATGGAAGTTTGAGTAGGAGAATGCTGTACTTGTTTTTGTCTTTAGAGCAGCTTTAGTCTTTGTCTTTGAAGCTGAAGATGGTTTAACATATAACTGTGTAGGTCTGAAGACACCCTCAGAAGCAGACGCCTGCTCAGCGGCTCCGGACCCATCTGAGGTAATGATTTCCAAGTGTCCAATACCTTGAGTATCCAGAGGCCCAGTCATCTCCATGTCGGAGTCGGAAGCAGCCTGTGGCTCTGAGGTAGCGGGTGCCAGTGGCTGCGAAAGCGCCTCACTGAGAACCGGCGACTGGCCTACCGGAGGCCTCGTAGTTGGTTTGGGACCTTGGATGCCTATCCTTTTCCTTGTCCTTGCGTTTTTTGTAAACTCCGGTCGTTGGCTGTTCCAAGGGCATTATATAATTAAATCTTCGACCAAAGTAATGAAATGCAAAATCAAACCGACGCTTAATAGTGTGTTAGTTAAATCTAGCACAAAACTGACAGCTAGCAACATTGTGGTCAGGCCCTAGGCAAGGAATACAGTAAGAGTGAAAATCCTTATGAGGTATTTGCTTCCCACAAGAAATACAATTAACATTTTCTGACATCAGTCTGGAGCAAGAAAATAGTTTCCCCAATGGGGTACATAGCTTTAATGAAGACTTCGGTTCTGAAATTCGGATTGGAAAATGTCAGGAGTCGGCCGACCGGCACTAGCGAACTGTTTTTGCTTCGGGCACCACGCGGCATGACAGACTGAAGAAAATGGCGTCAGCTGCATCTTTTATACTCCTGGCGCACTGACGTTAGGGAAGAGGCGACAGCAGCCGACGCTGGACCAGGACTTTGGAATTCAGGCCGACTGCGGGTAGCTTGCCAGCAGGATAACCCAAGAGTAATGACTGCAACAGTGAAACACGATGAACATCAGGGGGTGCGAAAGCACCCGAGTACCGGCGACTGGCTTAGGAGAAGCTTTGTCCATTTTGGACCTCAACGGTCTGTCTCTTTTTCCTTGCGTTTTTTGTGAACTCCGGTAGTCGGACTGCTAACCGACAACATTTCAGGGTAGTTAAATCTTGAACCAAAATATTTAGAAGCAAAAATATAGACGCTTACTAGTGCGTTGGTTAAATTTAGCACAAAACCAACAGCAAGGCACATTGTGATCAGGGCCTAGGCAAGGAATACAGTACAAAAGAAAATCCTTATGAGGTATTTGCTTCCCACAAGTAATGCAATTATTAACTTTTACTGACATCGGTAAGGAGCAAGAAAAAGTTTCCCCAATGGGGTAGTCAGCTTTAGTTTGAAGACTTTGGTTCTAAAACTCGAAAACGAAAATTTCAGGAGTCGACCAACCGTTACTTGCAAACTGCTTCTGCTTCGGGCACCGTGCGGCAAGAAAGACTGATTAAAATGGCGTCGGCTGCATGTTTTATACCCCTGACGACCTGACGTCATGGAAGAAGAGACAGCAACAGACGCAGAACCTAAGATTTTGTTATTCAGGCCGACTGAGGGCAACCTGCCAGCAGATTACCCAAATGTAATGACTGCAACAGTGAAACACGAAGGACATCCAAGCCCCCGCCAATGGAAGCACTTCAAGCACCAAACATTTTCAGTAACACAATACTGCAATATCCGGTGCTCTGCAGTAATAGCAAATGGAACCTGAAAAAAATACATCTCCCCAATATGATGGTGAAGTAGGAAGCATACTCTATAGTTACAAATGCAATTTACTGCTGAGGCCATACTCTGTTCAGATAAATGGAAGGTACATGTGATGTATACTCACTCTGCAACAGCACTACAAAACACTGTTCCTAACAGCTTAGCAAATGTACACTGAAAGCAAAAATCCTTACTTCCCATACAGTTTATCCAAATCACTTACTGTTTCTAAATGAATAACCCAAATGAAGATTAGGGACTTCACACCTTACAAAATGATGACAGCTTTCAGATTCATTTCCCTGCATACAGTACAGCTTCTTTCTTTGCTTCTTCCTCATAATCCTAAGGCATATAAAACTCTTCACTTCTATACACTGTCAGATGTTACAGTGTCTGAACAAATGATTACACAGCTGGCATTTAAATGTTCACAATGATTTGTGATTTTTATTCTGAACAAGTCCTTGTTGATTTACAGATGAAAATGCTCACTATACTAATAAATTCTCTTTGGAGGACATGTTCTAGATTAGAACTATGTAGCATAAGTGGAACTTCTACATCTTCTCAGCATGCTATTTAACTACTATATCGAAAAATATTTTCGCATTGGCTA